>NC_090796.1:11455000-12077500 GCF_040054535.1 Antennarius striatus | reverse complement strand
CATTTTCTAAATATTATGGTTTGTTTTACTTTTAGTTTGTGAATTTCCCAGTTTGGGATCAATAAAGTATGTCTCTCTATCTATTTTCAAACTGCTTCACATTCCCCTTTGGATGAAGCTCTTGATTTAAATTTAACGTGTCACCGGCCTGTTAAAACCAAATTGCTCTTGTCTTTCCATGCCGTGTTCTGTTCACATCCTATTGATCGGACACACAGAATTAGTCAGACTCGGAGTAATTGCGTTCTGCTCTCCCCTCCTCTCTCCATTGGCCGTGCGCGGAGAGGGGGCGGAACGTGCCGGTGCGTGCATTTTAAAACGCTTTGAGGGAGCTGACGGAGAAGCACATTATGGAGACCGGTCACCCAGAGATGTGATGGAAGTTTCGCACTTGATCTTGTTCGGCCAAAACAAATAAAAAAGCGCGCGGAAACTACGTCAGGAATAGAGGAGACCAAAAAAAAAAAAAAAAAAAACCGCGTCTGGATTATATTTCATCACGCTGAAAGCAACCTTCGAATGCCTTCGAATGCGCAACAGGTAGAGGAATCAAGAGTTTGAGTTGTTTCTTTTAATATTTATGTTAATGTGAGACGAAATGCGGTTTAGTTACAGCTATGGTGACCTGGAGAAACCCTTTGGTCAACGGATGTCAGCGCTGTTGTCTTTTTACAAACAATCAAGCACATTTCTAAGTGATGATTTACTTTATTCTCCATGACGCGCCGACTTCCTGACTTACGCACGACTGCTGTTGGCAGCCGCCAAAAGTTTCACTTAAATCCGCTCATATTTTATCTCGCTGTTCATGTTTTATAGGTTTAAGATATGTGCTGGGTTTTTTTTTTAACGTCCTGACGTGGAAATAAAACGTGCATGTGTCTCAGTTTGAGGGGTGTGTGTGTGCATGATTGCATCAGAAGCGGGCTCGTTTTTTTCCCCCGCACCTGTTAACATTTGTCGCTGGCATTTGGTGCATTCTGAAAGCGGCACTTTCTGATTCCTAAAAAGTTAGACAATGCGTGATAATACCATTTTAATAATAACGATAATAATAATAAAAATAACAGTAATAATAAGTAAAAGTAATAATAATTTTTAGATCTGACAATAAGCACATACTGCAAATAATTATAGGAAAAGGAATAAAAGCTGTATCATTTTCACCTTAAATGTTTCCATAGATCTAAATCACCAGAAAAACGATGACGTATTGCTTAGATGTACAATATCCTCAGAGATTGGGATCGATAGTGCTTGTGAAATACATTTGCACCTTAATACAATTAAAATGCCAGTATGACTCAGTGCCTCTCCAGAACTGTCCTGGTTTTTAATTCCAATCTTCTCAGCATCGCCTCTCAGGTCTCAGACAGAAATCCATCCTAACAAAACAAAAAAAATGCAATAATTAAAAGAACAGAACACAGTGACCGCAGAAGGTTAATTTAGACTTTGTTGCTAGGACAGCCAAAACTAATAGGTGGTGTTTGAGTTCTACTAGGAGAATCCTCTCAGGACAGTCATTAATGCAAGCAAGAGGAAACCCCAGAGGATTCTCTAAGAGTCAACAAGCTGTGCATCTCTTCTGCACAGCCAATGTCAAAGCTAACACTGAATACCTCTTTAAAACAGATAAAGTTTACTGAACTTAACACCGGCTAATATAATCTTTTAACATATTTTTCTTGCATGTCATTTATAAACCTGTATGTACTAACATTTTAATAATAGATAACAGGGAATTAAAGTTTCTACAGGGTTGTTAATGAAGAATTTTGAAATACTGTAAATTTGAGATGCCAAAAAAAATCCCCAATCTTCAGTAGTAATGCAACAATAATCTATTATATAATTTGCAAATCTTGTGATTAACAAATATTGAAATCAATGCTGGTTTCTGGTTCAGTGTATCTAACTTTCATTTTCTTGCAGTGTCATATTCATAAGGTGATAGTAAGGAAATGATCTGCTTGTCTGTAATCAAGTTTTTAATGTTGATACGTTGGTTATGCAAAAACATCAGTTCATGGGATCCTGTGGAGATGCTGAAACCCACAATCCAACAAGAAATGATCATGCCAATGCAAGGAAGCCAAGATAAACAAGTCTAGTTTAGAAGTGGCCAGTAACAGTACAAGAGTGCAATTACAGGGTGGCCTTTCTCAGTGAAAGTTGAAATGTTAGATCAGGGTAAATCGTCACTGTTGTGATAACTGGATGAAATATTGCTGGCACAGGCAGACGAGCTTTGCTGATGCAGGGTATACAGTTTTAGATGGTTTCTCTCAGGACACACACACATCTTAACTGTTATAAAGTCATTGTATTCCAACATGCTTGGAATTAGTTGTTGTGTTGTTTTTTCTTGACTATGTTGTCATTAACAGCCTTGAGCATGATTTTTTAAAAGGTTTCCTAATCTCTTTTATTTGACTAAAGGATATTTTCTGTCTCTTATTTTTTGTGGCAGACAACCTTGATGAGGTCCAGTCAACTCATGAAAGAGGAGTGAAGACTTCATCCTCCTCTTTTTTGTTCTTCATCTCGGGGGGGCCAGAGAGGCTGAAGAGCTCCTTCAGCCCACCTCATTTTTTCACCATTTCCTCCCCAAGTTTGTATCCCAGAAGTGTTTCAAAACTGTTTCTCCAACGCTTTTTCCAGAAACTTAGACTGTTTTCCAAAGCAGAAGCAGCACAGCCCTCCCAGATAGAGGTGATGGGAAGCGTGCGAGCCAGCCGTTACAGCATAGTGTCATCAGAGGAGGACGGCATGAAGCTTGCCACTATGGCAGTGCCCAATGGCTACGGTAACGGCAAAAGCAAAGTGCACACAAGGCACCAGCCGCAAAGCAGATTTGTGAAGAAAGACGGTCACTGCAACGTGCAATTTATCAATGTGAGTGAAAAAGGTCAGCGTTACTTGGCTGACATCTTCACTACATGTGTGGACATTCGCTGGAGGTGGATGTTCATCATCTTTTGCCTTGCCTTTCTCCTGTCATGGCTGTTTTTTGGCTGTGTCTTCTGGCTGGTGGCCATCTTCTACGGGGATTTAGAAAATGGGGGCCCAAATTGCATTTCTAATGTAAACAGCTTTACTGCTGCCTTCCTATTCTCTATTGAAACTCAAACTACAATTGGCTATGGCTACAGATATGTGACAGATGAATGTCCTGTTGCGGTTTTCATGGTGGTTTTTCAAAGCATCGTGGGTTGCATTATTGATGCTTTCATAATTGGTGCTGTCATGGCAAAGATGGCAAAGCCCAAGAAGAGGAATGAAACTTTGGTTTTTAGCCATAACGCCACAGTGGCCATGAGGGACAACAAGCTCTGCCTGATGTGGCGTGTGGGCAATTTAAGGAAGAGTCACCTTGTTGAGGCACATGTGCGGGCACAACTTCTAAAATCTCGGACCACTGCAGAGGGGGAGTACATCCCGCTTGATCAGACAGATATAGATGTTGGCTTTGACAGTGGAGTGGACCGCATTTTCCTGGTCTCCCCCATCACCATTGTCCACGAGATTAATGAGGACAGCCCCTTCTATGATATGAGCAAACAGGACTTGGAGAACTCGGACTTTGAAATTGTGGTCATACTGGAGGGCATGGTGGAAGCAACCGCCATGACCACACAGTGCCGCAGCTCCTACATTGCCGGTGAGATTCTCTGGGGCCATCGGTTTGAGCCTGTGCTATTTGAGGAGAAGAGCTACTACAAAGTGGACTATTCCCGCTTCCATAAGACTTACGATGTCCCCAGCACCCCTCTGTGCAGTGCGAGAGACCTTGCAGAGAAAAAGTACATTCTCTCAAACTCGAACTCCTTCTGCTACGAAAACGAGATGGCGTTGGACAACAAAGAGGACACGGATGAGGGAAATGGAGGCAGCGTCGGCCCCGATGGCACCCAGACGGACAATATTTCTGAGAATGAGCACAGTCAAGCCACATTGCCACTAGAGCCCCGTCCTCTTAGACGAGAATCAGAAATATGACTTTTCAGACCTTAGACCTCACTTGAGAGATTATCATCAAATCACTTCTCTGCTTGAAAAGGCACAACGAGCTGAGTTGGACTTTAGGCAGAGGACAGGCCAGACGGTACTGCTGGGGAAAGCAGCGAGGTTTAGGACTTTGTATGTAGGAGTCTGTCAGAACTTCGACTACATACAGTATGACAAAACACAGCACTATGAAACATGTGCATATTGTAGGAAGAATTCTTCATGAAATCCCCATGACTGTATGCTCAGTGTCCGGTGACTGCAAGACAGCAGAGGAAGGAGGTTGTTGGGAAGACTTTAAAACTGCAGGCATGTCTGCAGGCATGGCTGGCATGAACAAGGCACTTTCAGAGAGGTAGACTTTTACAGTTAAATATGTTCACAAGTGCTGCTAGAAAAGAGTGGAAGTTAAACCTTCTGCTCTCTCAAGTACAATAAAGGTAGATGTCTGGAACAAAGGTACAAGTAGATTATTTGTTCACGAGCCGGTCTCATAGCAGACATCGCAGAACTCTAAATGAATCACACCAAAAACCTTTAATATTTAACAAAAGTCAAAAGAGACTTTAGCAATGTCTTCAGACTTGACAACACTTGCTGATGATCTGTTTTATCCTTTGCAGTTACTGATCTGAGGAACTGTTCATAGCTGGTCAGACCGATAGAAACATGCCTGCTCACGACAAGATGTAGAGCAGGGTAGTATTAACAGCATCAAAGAGATGATGGCAGGAGAGGCGTTAATTGAAACAGCGACTGGGGAAATATGAGAATCTGAATGTTCTTAAAAGTGCTGCTATGATGTTGCTTCTTTTTTTTTTTTTACAGTCGATAAAAATGCCAAAGAGTATTATCATAGTTATGTGTTTCTTAAAAACAATACCTGATTAGATTTGGTACAGAGTAGTAGAATGCATAGGGAGTTTTAATAAGGTTTGTTTTTCAAGAATGTGTGTACAGTTTTTTATTTTTATTTTACATGGATCATCCTTTTCTTGAGCCACTTACTCAAGCCTTACTGGGAAACTCAAAAAAGGAGGACAGTGAAGATGTAAATCAAACAGGGTGATGAAGGCTTTAGTGAACAAGACGTTACAGAAGAATCTCTAGTCCAGTAGGGTTTACTGAGCAATAATGGGTTTGTGTCCAATTCGCATTTAAATGAATTTTAGGTGACTTTTTGAAGCGAAACACAATTTTAAATCATAACCTTTTTCATAGGGTATAAAATATGAATTTATATGTTATGACTTTTTTGCAAAGAGAACCAGGCGACCTTTCTCTTGTCAGAATCGGATAGAGTGTTATGACTTGGGCATCAAAGATGTATCAAACCTCTGATAAAACAGTTTCCCTACATAGTCAACGGATCAGCCTTCTTCATCAGCAACACTGCTTGAGTTTTCATTTGAAGATGTATGAAACAAAGCAGAGTATACCATCATCCTGGCACATGAAGGTGTCCTGCATGAGTTTGCATCAATATAATTTTATAACCTGGATCTGTTTTGTTTTTGTTTTATTTTGGCTCCGTAGTTACTACATGTGTAAATACCTCCCTCCCTGTTGCAGTTATTTTGTATCAGTCTTCCAAATGACCTGCAAAACCACAGAATGTACAGATTTTGTATTATTATTATTAATTATTATTATTAATTATTAATTATTATTATTATTATTGTTGTTGTTGCTGTACATGATATCGTATTGTACTTTTTTCAATAAAATGTCATTGGACAACCAGAATCTTGATGTGTGTTGTGCTGGGACAATTTCAAAAACAAAGTCATTTATTTATTTTTTTCCGCAAATTAAGAAAAACATAATTTTCAGTTGAAACTGAAAATTATGAAATGATCATTCTTAACTTTGGTAACATGAATGAATGAATGAAATTTATTTTGGTTGTTCATATTTCACATTTAAAAAAACAAAACAATTCAATTGTATTAATAGTAACCAAAAAAAAAGGGCTATTAATACAACCAAAAAAAGGACTGTTAATGTGTAACTCCCTAAGTAATAACAGATTTTTAAAAATTTTAACAAATGTGTTATATAAATGCACATTCTGCTGCCAATTTGTTGCTAAATAGTAATCTTAAAAAAAATCTTAAAACCTACTTTTAAGCACAGCTGCATCACTCTATACTAGTATTTAAGTCATTTACTCAGTTACCTCCCACGTTTGTGTTGGAAGGATTTCATTGGCCTGAATGTTTCCAGCAACAGCCTGACAATAACCAGCTGACTTATCCTTTACTGGCCTAGGAGGAATTAATGCCTTCTGTGTTCTCACTTGTTCTCATTCTGCTCATTCATCTCTCATCTTGTCCTTCATCCTCATTCCCTGTGCATCCATCCAACTGTTCATTTTTCAGCTTTGAAACCATTTACAGTGGTGAAACTGAGTCATGAGACCACAAACATTGTTTAAATAAAAGGAAAAGATTAAATGGTGGGGTTAAACAGTTGATTTGTAAATGATTGCATGTTCCGTTTTATTTGTATTTTTTACTAGGCATTCCAACATTTTGGAAATGGGGGTTGTATTTCACATTAAATGAAATAATCTGCAAAGTATTTTTCTTCATTGCTAATTTGCTAATGTTAGCATGCTGAACAAATGTGGCAAATAGTATACCAACTAAATACAAGTATGTTGTCATGATCATATTAGCATTTAGCTGAAGTACAGTGTCAGAGCTGTTGCAGGACTGAAGTCTCATTGTTTCACATTTCTTGCTTTGGTTGTTACTGCTCTTGTTAAAGTTTGTGAGGTATTATTGTGTTGTTATTAATATGAAAAGTAGTATTTTATCCTTTCCTTTTCTCACAGTGGTGATGTTCTTCCTCAGCTCTCCTCTTCTCTTAAATTGCGAAGAAAAAAAAAAAACAGACATGAATCCAACCCAATGGAAAATTCCTCGGTTTACCATCAAGGAAGACTGACACTAAAGTCAACTTCTGGAGCCACACTACATTCAGAGTCCTAGCGTTGAATGTGATGCTTTTCTTTGTGGGTGGGTGTGTGTCTGTGCATGTGTGTGTGTGTTCCATTTCTCTGACATAAAGCAATAACGATATCGGATTCATCTCGGTCATTTTTAAAGGGTAAGAGAGAGAAAATGAGTCAGAGCTATTTCAGTTGTTTATTATAATCAGGATTTGTCTTTCCCATTTCATTTAGGAAGTCTAATTTATAATCTCGTTTCATGTTTGGAACCACAACAAACAATGCACATGAAAAAAAAACAAGTACAAGATGGCAGCAAAGAAGAAATTCAAATATATATTGTGTCAACAAAGGCCTGTGTCTGAGTACAGGAGGTGACACTGGTGGGAAAGTAAGGAGTTATTTTCCGTTCACACCATTTAATATTGCATTTATTTATTGAATTATTAACTTGAAGTTGTGACCAGGAAAGGCACATTGAGGCTACTTCCTGCCCAAAAGAAAGAATAATGCCATATTGTTATGCACTGTGCACTGTAACAGTGTGGCAGCTCTTGTTGGTTTAGGTGAACGTCTGTATTTCTATTGTGCAGCTCTGCTCACTGCCTGTTTATGAAAACAATAACATTGTATAACAGCGGAGTAAACATACAAGGTAAATGTTAGGCCAACCTCCATTATTTCTCTGTAAACCCCTGAGTTATCAACTATCCAAACAGTTTACTTTTTTATCAATATTTATTTGTGTGTTATACATCATGTTCACAGCTGATTCGGCCTTAAAATCTGGAAACAACAATGTCAGAGTAAAAATTTTGGACACAATCAGTGCTCCTGAACTATGACAGGAACTCCTGGTTTTTATCAAAGCTTCTGGGAACCTGATGTCCAAACAGACCCAGCTTTGGTCCAGACCTGTGATCCTCTGTGTGTTTTGTCTTTAGCTAAAATCAAGTTTTCCTGTTTCACACGGACCCCTGCTTAGCCAAACAAATCCATCGTCACAGAAGGTGAACGGTTCATTGCCTCTCAGATGTTTCTCTACAGTGGTGAATATGGACTCAAGCGAGTCAGCTTACTTAGAGTCATTATCCATTTGGACCACGTTGGATATTCTGGATTCCAAATGCAACACAACACTCATAACAACACTTTTAACAACTGCTTCATACGTCAGTTTGAAAAACCGCTTTCCTCCTGTGTGTGCTAAACTTTCCACAACACAGGAACCAAATTAGCATGAATGTGAATATTGTCTGGTAAAATACAGGATCAAAGATAGCCAAGCCATGCAAACCATGACTGAACTACTTGCCAGATCAAAACTACCGGCATGGTACATTTTTCTCCAATCGACTATTCTGTGGTGATTATAATGTAATGGCAAAATAGGCCTATTTCAAAAGAGCTCCAAATATCCCTTGAACATGTAAGATATCTGGATGAATGCATTTGGAAAATCTCCAGGCAGACTTATCACAGCTATAGTCAATGTGTTCACGATAAGATTATATCAAATTACAATCTGCAAAATATGCCATTATGTAATACACCAATATTTTCTGCCTAATCTCAGAGAACAGAGTTGGTGAATTAGATGATGTCTGCTTTTAACCTGATGTTCCACTGGCAGTTCATGGACCTGGAGGTAATGGGGAAATTCAGAATTTTGTAAAAAGATTTTTATTTTCTCAATAATTTCTCATGGAATTATCTCTAAGTATAACAGCTATGTTAGATTCGATTAAATATGTAATTTGCCTTTGCATATCACTTTGTCTTACATAACCATTTTAACTGCTGCAGTTCTGATGTTAATTCTCAGTACCGGGGACACTTGTAGTCATTTCAGTAATAATAATGATGACAACAATGACAGAGTAGATTAGTTCAGCTACGCAGGGCTGTGGATGGGAGATGGAATTTTCCTAACCATCCAGAGGACCTGAAACGCCTCACTGGAGTGGGACATTGAAGCCCCTCCAACTGCTTTCGACCCATCTTTGAGGTGACGCCAATCATTGCCACCAACAAAGACACAACTCCTGTCATCAGAAGACACACAATCGCTTTCTCCTGAATGGCTGCTTCTTTTGCATCCATCTAAATGTTCTTGTTCATGATTTAAATACTTATCAGGTAACTAATCTGTCTTTTTTCAGATCCTCTTGCTGGGGGATTGGGTATCTGTCATGCTGCAGATGTCTGCTTGCATTGGTGGCATTATTTGGCAAAAACCAGACCAGTGTGGTCGACGGATGTTACATCTCTGGTTTGCGTTGTAAACAAGCAGGTCACAGCCAATGTCAAATGAAACTCAAGTGGATACAGAGAGACTGGAACAGTCCTTTCACTAAAAGAAAATCATCTTAACCTCAAGAGTCAAACACCAATTGTCTGTGAGGTTTGTAAATTATATGCTGCTGTTACGTCATTCCCTGAATAATTCAACATCCTTCCTGATACTTTTCTTCCTCGCGTGCTGTTCATTTTGATTGCAGATGAATCATATCCCTAAAAGAGATGTCTCCATTTCCTGCATCTGCTCACTGGCAGCTACTCTATATACAACCTGATTATTTCAAAGAGAATTATGAATACCTGTGTGTACATGAAGCCAAAGCTTTCATACATGTGTTTGACTTTTCCTTATGTATTTACTCAACTTGTCTGGAATCAGTTAAAAAAGACAACAGTTGCAACTGAAGATCTTTTTTATCAGCAATGAGAAAAAGATAGAAGCAGAAGTAAAATCACTTCTCACTAACTTATGGACAACATGTCCCTTTCTAATGAATCAGGCAAAACCCCCACACTCCCCATTGATTGACATGAATTACTTATAAAACCAGCTAGAAGCTGACCACGAATCCTTTTATATCTATACTTTTAACTTTTTTAGTCCAGCCTCTAACCCTATTTTATTTGTTTTATTACTTTTATTTACTGAATTTTAATCTATACATGCATCTTTTGTCTCCATATCGATTAAGTTCTCTGTAGTGTTTCCTAACTTCAAAGTGGCAAGTGTAGGAAAGCGTTTCCTCTATGTCCTGAACGTCTCAGTGTTTTTAAATTAGTGTGTGTGTGTGTGTGTGTGTGTGTGTGTGTGTGTGTGTGTGTGTGTGTGTGTGTGTGTGTGTGTGTGTGTCTGTGTGTGTGTGTGTGTGTGTGTGTCTGTTAATCAAGGGGGGGTATTTTTTGTAATCTGTTTTTTGTATTGTTTTTATGTAAAGCACTTTGGGTTATTTTCATTTTGTGTGAAAATCACTTTATAAATAAAGTTTGATTGATTGATTGATTGATTGATTGATTGATTGATTGATTGATTGATTGATTGATTGATTGATTGATTGATTGATTGATTGATTGATTGATTGATACAAGTGTGATCTGTAGTTTCACAGCAATCAGTGGAAGAGCCCAATACTCCTCAATGTCATATATAACTTCAATACACGCCAAGCTTTGTTTGGGGTAGAGGGTCTCCCTTGGTGTTTTTGTTGGTTTCCTTGATGGGAATAGACTTATATTTGACCCCAGCACATGCAGGCTAACTTTGACCATGATTTTATTACTGGTAGGTTAACGGGACGCATGGAGGGCTGTGGGGGTCAAACTCGGTGCGGCCACTCACTGCAACCTGAACCGGGCAGGGAGGGCTTTACTGCTTGGAGAATGGGGTTATCCTCATATCTAGGTCTGAGCCTTGTGCAGGGGAGCTTAGCCTGGTCATGTACGTTGACAAAGGAGGAGAAGATATGAAACATGTTGGGATAAAAAGCTGCCAGACAACTGTGATTTGTGATGAGTCCCATGAGACACCAAGCAGGCAGGGAGACATGACGCATGTGTCTCAGACTGATTCCCTCTCTGGATGGTGTGCATATGAAATACATATTTCCCTTTAAACAGTAAGTTCATGATTTTTGGGTCATCACACAACATCAGGTTGAATTAGGTTAAAAGTGAATCTAATAAAGACATAAAATTTGAGTCATGAGTATTTAAAACTAGGTCATCTTAAAGTCTGCTTTGCTTTATATTAAAATATAAGAATTATATCAGCAGTGATCAGACATAATCTAAATGCTACTGAAACTCCTGGAACTGTCATCCAGTAGATATTGGAACTGAAGATGTTTGGAAAAGCCCAGTGTCAGTCAGTGCATATTTTATCTGAAGAACAAGTTCCTGGGGAAGAAATATGTGCAATAAGATGAGGTGCTGAGCTGAGCTGAGCTGAAATTGGAACAGACAACTTCTGATCTGCATCACATAGCACCAGTACCAAATGTCTGGCGAAAAACGAGTGAACAAGACTTATTATTCCACCTGAGGTGAGGAACGGTGATGAGGACTGGAGTGGAGTTATAATATCAGAAGACAGGACACACAGGTATGAGCACCTGGGACTTGAGCAATAGAAAGATTGAGGATGGCTGATGTCAGTGTCCAAATCTAGGATGAAGAAAGACCAACCTTGACAACATCAAGACGCCTCATCAGGATGAAGCTGTAGAGTTTCAACAGGCAGCAGCTGATAAAGTACGATGAGGAAGAAGAGGAAATGGCTAAAACTGAGGAATCTTAGCAGTGGCTCATAAAAGCTAGTCTTACAGACAGCATGGAAGCTCTTCTGGCAGCATAACAGTGCAGCACATGCAGCATCAAGGCATAAGCCGCAAGGTGGGACATCATTCACTAAGAAGCAGGAGTAGGGCATCATCTGTACGTAGTATAGATTAAAAGTGCACAAATTCCAGTGTGAAATAAAATATAACACAACTTGTATGTCACATACAAGGAACCTTACACATATTACATATTTTTTTATCCTGTCATATGCTTTCAAAGTGCAGTAGTTTTTAAAATGCATTATCCATTAGCTTCACCTACCTAGGTGAAGCATGCAGCATTGTGGACCCTGTGGACCCACAATAAAGGTTTCCAAGTCAAAGCACCACAGTTTGTTCAACAAATTCCAGTTCTGATCCTCCTATTATCTGCCTATAAAACGCCCACTAGAATGTCAGGTTGGCAAAAAAGCCAAAGAATGCGAGCGATGTGAGTGGTGCTGTGATGTGTCTGCGTTACAGCGGAGTCATTTGGTTTTTTTTGTAGCGGACCACAACAGGATGATAGTGCTTCACAGAGGGTGACAAGTACACATTATGGCTCAATACATCGCTGGTGCGGATCTGCGCTGCCTCATCCCACTGTAACGGCCAATTAGGAAGCATTCACATCATCATGACCATGATCATTACAAAGCTGAATCATTTTGCAAATTCAATCTGACCACTATTATTCTTTTTATAGTTCCTGACAGAAATCTCATCACAGATCTCCTGTGGTGGAGGACAACACACAACAATAATAAAGTCCGGAAACCAACACAAATGTATCTTTTATGGTATATAGTTTGATTTAAACTGCTGATTTGTAAAATGTGAGGACAGCTGTGACTAACTTTTTACGTAATCATTCTGAAAATCCATCCAATCAGTGGACAGGGGTGAAAACATAACCCTATGCCTATTCCTGGCAACAAGTATGGCAGCATATGTATTGGTGGCTTAAGTAGGATAGATAGGTGATGATAAGTTTGCAAATAAAAAAAGCACCATTAGAATCTTGCATGAAGTGTATTTAAGGTCACTGTCCCCTACACTGGAAGCGCACACACGTAAAGGGTTGTTCATAGTATTTCTCTCCTCCTAAAACTTAGGACAGGACAGCCTGCAGTACATCCTAAGTGGCAGCTGCTGTGCTGTGAAAACACATTGTGTAATATGTGATGGCTGAAGAGGGCAGTAAGAAGAGGCCTTGGCACAGACGGCTCTTCATAACAGCGCTGCCAGCAGCACCCACAGGAACGTAGCTGCTGATGGCATTTTGACTGGCGATATCAAATGCAGCACTGAGATCCCACAAGCTTCATTCCTAAAGATGTTTCACTGTCGGCGGGAATATAAAAACAAAAAACAAAAAATGTTTGCAGGCTTTCATCCTTTTGGAAATGAATTTGATATTGAACATAGTTGAGATACTCGTATTCTGCAATATTGGTCAAAGGAAATGGTGAAATTGGGACAAATTCACAAGTAAGTCAGACAGGATGTCAGTACCCAGACTTTGGCAATTGGCGTAGTTACAAAACAAAGTGTTACCGATATTTTTATAGCCGGGTTTCCTCAAGGCTATCAAGTCATGTGAGACTTGCTGGCCAATGCAAGGTGTTGGAATATTGTTAGACCGGTATAATCCTGTTTCACACTTTCACACTAGTATGTTCTCCACATAGAGGCGTTGGCTATTCCTGTTTCAGTTGTAGGGATTACCCTGATGTCCTTGATGAATGTGTTGTCTTTTTATTCAAGCTGGTTATTCTTCCTCATCTGGTTTTGAAGGGCAGCCTGATTGTTTTAGAGGTTTTGATATGAACACAAGTGACATCTGGTTAACATCACAGTTACATCACAGTTACCCAGATCCTTTGGCAAAGTAAAAATATTTACATCAGTACATGGGTTATACTTTCAGCTCACCTAGTTCTCCTGGGATCACTGCACTCTTCCTTTTATGACTTTGTTCATCTGCTGGAACAAAAGCATCATTAGCTCTGGTATCTCCATCTTATTGTATGATGGGAGTCCTAAAGAAAGCTCAAAGTTGTCTTTTTTAACTGTACAAGGACACATGATAATAGTCTAGGGATTTTCACTAGAGCTACACTTTCAAACAGGATCATTCATGATTCCTGTGGTGATGAAAACATCATAAATTGAAATATTTTAACAATTACAGGCAAACTACTGTATGTCATAATTCTGCTGCATTTAATCGGAAGTATCATTTGCAGATACTGTATTTGTGGCAGCTTTTGAAGTCTTTTGATTCTTCAGTGAAATGAAAGAAAGTCATCTTTAGAGTTTCTCATACAAGACCATTTCTGTTTTACATCATAGTTTAATCTCTTTTATTTTTTAACCTTTTACTGTCTTGGACTGATGTTGTATTTCAATTTAATGATCTAACAGATCATTCAAATAAATAATGGATATATTGGCTTGATGATAGGAGTGAAAATAGCCTGTCGCCCTGTATCAGATATGTTGTGACCTTGTGTGTGAAAAACAAACAAACGACAGAATAATTTTTAAAAAAGCTTTACTGTAACACCACATCACATGTGACGTATTTGGTGTACTTCCAGCAGCACGCACACAAAGTCAACAATTAGCATTGAAAATGGTAACAGTAGAGCTCCATGTTCGGCAACATTCATTTTCATTTTGTCATGAGGGCTCATGGCTTTGTTAGCATGGTGATTTTATCGCACAGGATGCAAGATATACAAAGACATTGTCAATGATTAAATGGACATCACAGAAGCTCGGGATAAGGCCACATTGCTGTGTGTGCCAGATATCTACCAACAAACAGAGAGAGGGATTAACTATTCAGAGTGAGGGAGGAGTGAACAGGAGGGTATTCATTTGTAAGTTCTGTCAATCGAGGACTGGGCTACAGAAGAGAGAAAACAACAGCTGTGGACAAGACGAGATTGTTTCAGAAAATGAGACTTAAACTGGCAGAAGTCTGGCAATCACCTGACTTCTCTCACCTCTTCTGAGATCAGCCATATCCAGGATACATCACTTCAGTTTCTGCATGAACTCACACCATTAGGACAATCTCTGTCTCTACAGTAAAAGGATTGAAATTATGCTATAAAGCATCAGATAACCCCAATACTAAAAAGGCTATATTCAACCCAGTACAGTTGTATTTACAGAAGATTTGATTAATGAGTGTGTGACAATTGTGCTGCAAACCAGATAGAATGGCGTTACCTAAAATTAGTAATGTGCCTGACTTCAACATTCTTACATGAATCATAGCACCTGTCCGAGCAGGTAGCAAGCCCCTCACCCTTGCAAACTATTTTGTTAGCAGTTACCCTGTCACAACCAAGACACACCAATACTTATCAGTGTGCGTGTTGTTGTTGCAATTGAAAAAGCAAAAGCAGTTCTATACACTTCCAATGTGACATCAGAAGTTTCAGAGGTAGACATTTTGAAATCTTGCCACATAAAATTAGCATCTCTCTATAAACATCAACCATTGAAGGAGAAAATATGTCTTTTTGTATAAACTGTCTTCCTGTCATCCTAGGGGCCGTCATACTGCTTAAATGTTCAGACATGAATCTAATGTGTAACATGTAGCACAGCTTTTGATGCCCTTACAAAGTAGCTTCAGATCCCAGTAGCAGGCGGTGAACATCATGCAATCTCTTCATCCCCCCACTGTGCCATCTTGTTGCCATGGGCACAGAGCCTTCAGTGGGAGGACGCTAACAACCGACCACGTCAGCTCTGCTTCCACACTCCCCTGAGAACAAAACTGGAGGAGAAACAGACAGGATTCAAGTAGATGGGAATAAAGGGATAAAATAATTTGGCTGCCAAAAGTACCTGAGTGGTTTGTGATTTAACAAACTTGTGATTAGTTAATGCCAAGTAGAGTTTGAACCAATAGGCAGAATGATTATTAATCTTAAAACAAAATATAATACAGGCAAAGAGGTGATATGACTGCTTTATGACAAACTGGACAAAAAGGGTTGCTGCTATGGCAGCATTGTTCCACTGCCAGATGAGATTATGTCCACTATAACACCTGAAAATCAACATATTCCTACTGATGGTGTTTGAATATGAAGATGTTAATAGTTTTGCAATTTTACTTTTGTCTTAAGGTTCATTCCAGGTCTGTTGTTTTTTTTTTTATAGTTCTTTTTAAGTGTTTAATAACGAGCCTTCAAAATAACTTCTTAAAAACTATTTTACAAAACCGAACATTTATTTGAGCTAAAAATAGTCTTTGCATTCCCTTTTCCTCAAACTGTGTACGTGTACTATTTTAAATCAGATTACTGCTTGCTCTTTCTTTACTAGAGAATCATTAGTCTTTAATGACCAAAGGTCTTGAACCGATGGAATAGGTCCTCTTCAATCAGAGGCTTATTCTGACGACAACAATGAAACCATCGAAGACTGCTTTGCTTGGTAAAAACACCCTTGAATAAAAATATCTTCAAAGTTACATTACTGTACACTGGCTGGATTGCTCTTGTAATATAAGTGCTTCAGTTTCTTGGAAATTGGTTTTGATAGTTTGTTGGGGGTATTTTTATATCCTATATTAATCCCCCATAGGCAAAGTATGTTTCGACTCTTTATAAATCCACACTAATATGTACAAATCTGAACACACACACACACACACACACACACACACACACACACACACACACACACACACACACACACACACACACACAAGGGGCCTTCCTAGTATATTGGAAGAGGATGGCAGTAGAGCAACGGGCAGCCACATGGCACCCAAAGTGTAACTTGTTGTGGTCGGTGTCTTGCTCAAGGGCACCTCAGTGCTCAGGAGGTGAGCTGACACCTCTCACTACCAGTTCACACTAGCCACTAGTCATCAAGTCAAGACGTAGTGGACTGAGGTACTGCTGCCCCAAATTTTAGTTTTTTTTTTGGCTCAGCGGTAGAGCAGATGTCTCGTAGACGGATTGCCCCAGCCATCGGCGGATCGAATCCTGCTCCTGCCATGATGTCACCAGGAGTGTGAGCTGACAGTGGGAGGTGTCAGCTCACTTCCCAGCCACTGCCGAGGCATCCTTGAGCAAGGCGCCGTCCCCCCTACAAGCTGCTCAAAATTGGGGTGCGTTCCGAAGCCGCTGCCCGTCACTCTGCCTCCCTGATGTTTAATGTGATTGTACTAACTGCATGCTTACAGGCCCCCTTGTGTGCTGTGTTCAGGGGGGCCTGTATACTTGTCAACTAACCGAATGACTTTGTAATTTCCCCTTGCGATCAATAAAGTATACTTCTTCTTCTTCTTCAATTAACTCTTCCTCCAAATATCATGAAAATCCCAATACACTAGTGGATGTGTAGTGCTGCCATGACCAAAAACCAACGAAGTTCAAGTTTAACGACAGAAATAGAAAATCATTTAACACCTCACAGTCATGTCATGGAGGACCGGTTGACTATCAGATTCTTTGCTGTCTCCTGCATCACACAAGCTGTGCACACAGGATGATGGGGGAAAAACCTGCTTTTCGATGTCTGTGTACACCTGCACTAAGGAGTTCACAATAACAGGCCAGGGGTGATTAATGCTGACAAGCCCTACCTTTTTATGGATGCTAATCGTACTGTCTCTGTGTGTGTGTGTGTGTGTGTGTGTGTGTGTGTGTGTGTGTGTGTGTGTGTGTGTGTGTGTGTGTGTGTGTGTGTGTGTGTGTGTGTGTGTGTGTGTGTGTTTGCCTTAGTCACCTGGTCTGATGCCCCTGCTGTTGCTTCTGCTTGGATCCTTAGTCACAGTCTCACCATTTTGCAGCTCCTGTCTCTCCATAGCAACCGGGGTGTGTGGACTCAGGTAAACACATCTTACACATTCTTGAGTGTGGTGTTGAGTTTATGTCCTTATGGTTAGATTTTAACCACATTATCAATGCTTTGATTAGTGCATTGGTATATATCAATCAATTACTGAAATTATAATTTACTGTCCTATAAGCCGATGAACTATAGGCGTTGTTGGCATCTCATGGGCCAGAAGTATATTTTTGCATCTATTGATGCATTTTCTGACACATTGTGAGGTTTTCACTGAATATGTTAATGTTTCATATTAGGATTCTTGATTAAGGATCAACTCCCTGCACATATGGCAGGGTCCCTGAAGTCACATACTGGTTTTCTCCAGCTTAAGAATCTAGGGAATCCTTTGAAATCCTTAGGGCTTTTATGGTAGAACACCCACCTATTCACCAGAGGTATTAGCAATAGTAAACACCACACAGATACCCTGTTTCAATAGTTAGAGGCACTTCAGTGTAAAACATGTTCACGGTATTTATGGATCCGTGACTTTCAAAGAAAAATCTTGTTCAAAAAACTGATTGTGTAGTATTTTTAAATAAATAAAACATTTGTTTCTGTATTTTCTGTCTGGAGTTGAACTTTTATATTAGTGGCAAACAGACTGATTCAACTAGATTTTGCTGCAATCTTCAAAGCCACTCTGGGTCTCGTGGTGTTGTTTTCTGATATGTTTTTTTCATTTAAATGAAGAAAACACAATAATGTTTTAAGAAATTCCTTTTAAATGTGTTGGCTTAGGTATTTTCAAATTATAATAATGTCCATTTCTTATCTAATGCACCTAACGATGTGATGAATACTTACAATAATACTTTTCAGCGGTCATTTGGAAGATCTCTCATTGTTTATGGAAAATGACTAGCAGGCTTCCATCAACTAGTCAGCCTTTTGTGCAGTTTTACAGGCTGTTTGTTCTTTTCCGTTGATCCCAGGATGTCCATTTCAAAATTAAATGTCCTTTACTCAAATTGTGGATCATTAAACACGGTTCATGTCCCTCTTTTGTTTTGAGAGCAAAGTGGACCTCCTGAGTTCAGCAGTACAGCTTGTCATATGCACATGGGTTGACTCAAATGTAAGGATGCAAAGAAGAAATACCTCTTTTATAAGTACTTAATGTTTCACATGAAAGGGACAGTACTGTTGGGCAAGTGTTCTACAATTCCTTGTCACAACTGCACCTTGATATAGTTTTCAGTAGCAGTAATATTGAATTTTTTTTGCTAACCCTACCATAACCCTAACCCTAACCTTAGCCCTTGCCCTAACCCAAACCCAGCCAGTTGTGCTTATATATTCCACACTTTTACTGACAATATGTTACCAACCTGTTGTTGAATTTGTAGAAAGATTCCAAGTGCTTCAGAGGTAGAGAAACAACTATATTGTGCAAAAACAACAGCTGCATGTGTATTGAGAAAATAGATGAAGTGATTGCTTAAGGGGTTTTTTTTTTATTCTGAATGGTGAGAAGAAAAAGAATTATGGATCCACCTAAAGTAGATTGGCCTGGTTAATTTCCTATGAAATCTTCCGTCTCATTGTGCAACTTACAAATCACACACACACCTACACCTTTGTTGGCTTGGTGGTTTACGAAACCTAAATCAAAATTAGATAAATGTATTTTTGTTATGCTGTTTCTGACATTGCAAATGTTTTTGAATGATTGGTTTAAATCACTGGAAAGGAGGCAAAAAATAAAAAATGTCTATAATATAAGGAATTAAAAATAAAACTCCATCTACTCTATCAAATAATATGCTTTTATTAACCATTACAATTTACAAGCAAAGACTACTGTCTGCAGCCTGTGGTTGTAGCTCGAGTTGGTCAGCTGCGTTGAAAGTCCCACAAACCTCCTGAAGCATGTCAGCATGTGATCCAGAGCACTGATATGAGATACAGGTCCGGCCTTCAGTGTAAAGACTCCCATCTTTTCTTTCCTTTTTTGATGTGAAATGCTATCTGACAACCTCCTTTGTAGCTTGTACTTATCTGAAATGTTATAGCTACCCAGCGGCACTCCCTCAAGGCACAGTCAGCAACAACTGCAAATGGTAAAGAAGTTACGAGACTTTAAATTTTGGTTTTATTTGATTTGATGGCATGACAACATGGTTAAAGTGTCTGAAAACGTGTGCCATTGTTCAGTTGGAATGTTATATTTCATTTATATAGAGCTTTACGTGACTTGACCATTTCCTGCATTTGCCACAGGAACACTAGTTCTGTACGTGTAAAGAAATAAGGCAACAGGATGAACAAAGTGAGCAAAAAGTGTGTATTTAAGCCATATGTTCTCTTTGAGTGCCCTGTCTTATATCGGATATTGATGTTGAAATCAAAAGCAAAAAAACAAAAATTCAATTAATTCTTCATGACTTACCGAAACAAACTGGTTCTCCAAAACTCCAAAAATTCATTCATTCATTCATTCATTCATTCATTCATTCATTCATTCATTCATTCATTCATTCATTCATTCATTCAAGATCTTAACAGGTTCTTCCACCTTTGCAGGTTAAGGGAGTTGCTGGAGCCTATCCCAGTGGACGTATGGTCGAGAGGTGGGGGGTACTCCGGGTCATGACACCTGTACACCGCAGAGCTCTAAATGTATTTTTTTTAAATCTTGAATTATTTTGCAGGTATCCCAGGTTATCTTTCCACACAATGTAAATGTTTTGGAGTTCTGTGGTGACTATTTTGTTTCAGTAATGTGGATCAAATGGGAACTAACTCAGTCTGTGAAACCCCTTACTGTGTCTCTGCTTTTTAAGTTGAAAGGCGGACAGATGAGTTGGGCACTAGCTGAAAAGAATGTGTGAGCAGGGGCAGCAATTCTCTCGAGGAAACGGGAGTAGAAAGTGATGACAAATGGCAGTTATGAACTTGCACAAGTCAGCTGACCTTTGACCTTGTGATGCTTCACTTGCTTTAACTTCACTGACCTGATTTGGGAAGTTTTCTCTGATCGTGGGAGTCCCAGACTAAGTCAAAGACAAGCTTTGTCTGCATCATGTTTCTCAGTTTCCTCTTTTTGATCATTATAACAAACCTATTACGTCCTCACTGAGCTGCTGGTGGAAACATATTTTGATCTGATGCGAGCTCCAGTGCAAACCCGACCAATGAACCTGAAACAGACCTGGAGTTAACTCATTCTCACATTTCCTTGACCATCTTTTATTGTGTATGACAGTATGGCATAATATCAGCATTGCCCAACATAGTAATTTCCCAATTTTAGGTTTGTATTTCCCTCTCTGTCCTGCTGGCAAACATGTCATATGGTTCCCATTCATAAGCTACCTAAATACAAGCAAACTATCATCCCAACAGTAGCTACAGCCACAGTCAGTCTATCAGTGGGTATTCTATGTTGTTTCTATCATGTCTGCTTAACATATGGCAATTTGTGTCATTGGTGAACCTGAAATTGGTTTATGTGTCTGAAGACATCCGTTAGAAGCTACAGAAAAACACTGACATTTTTTTCAGCGAAAAAAGGCAGGAAGTTTCATCAGCTGCTGTACATGCTGTGTGTTAATCATGTGGCGATGCAGTCATTCATAACCTCTGTCATTTTTAACACTTTACATGTCCATCTTATTGATACATTAACTAATTAATTAACTACAGTTCTAGGCAACCTCACTTTCAGGTTCTTGTTCATGATCCTGACACCATCATGGACACATGAGATGAAAACAAATAGGTATTCAGGAGAAGTAGTTAAATGACATTCCATATAAACTTATGTGATGTAACTGTGTAATTCCTATTTAATTTACCATTTCTACTCATGTTTAAGAAACTAACTAACCAACTTTTCCTGTTGCCAAGTCACAGGAAAGTAGAAATTTGTACATTTACCCATGAAAATGAAGGTGACTACACTTGTGAAATTGTAAGTCAGTGCCATGTGGGTTTCTCTCCTTTTTTGTTTTTTTCCACCACATGTGGCTCAATTATTCTAGTGAAATTAGAATTGTTCGTCTAAAAAATTTTTTAAAGAAAAATCAAAAACATGAGTTATGTTTTTCGTTTTCTTCATAAAACACCTGTATACAAAGAAAATCGACAGTGCAGACACATGGAGAAACTAATGTGTATTCAGTAATTCAGTAACCACATTTCTGTACCTACATCACCAACATTGGTTCACCAGTATTCATTACTATCATGCTCACAGTGTTGCTGGATTTCTGCAAGAGAAAGAGATCATGTATCCTTGTAATTTTTGCATAAAAACACATTTATTATTAGGGGATTTCATCCTTATAGTGAAATGCTCTGTGATGGCGTGATGACTTGCAGGGAGTTTGTCCTGCTCTTCCTGTGGCAACAGCGGTCAAAATACTTTTCTGGAATCTGTGATGATACTGGAAACGGGTCAGTGGTGTCTAAAAACAGACTTCGGCCTTAAAGTCATTGTCTCCTGTCCATCACACCCTTTTTCCCCTCACACACAGCTGTTTCACACTAGCAACATGACAACTGGCTGCGGGGAATGCACATGTGAGGTCATGGTTGTATAGTGGGAAATCCCAGTGTAGCAGGCTTTGGACATGACAAGTTGATGGTTCAAATGATCTGTCAGCAATTAAAACAGTGAAGATTGAAGATCACTGCATTTTTGTTTCTGTTTCTTTTCCTTGTTTGTCAAAAATATACTGGTAATACTCATCAATACTCAATAAACTCAGAAATGGGTATTAATTATTCAAAGTATCATACAGGCTCCATTTACAACAGCTACTTTTGCATATTTTATTTTGAAAGTTTAAAATGATTGTGTTGAGCTATATGCTATAAGTTTCACATTAAAATTCACGTGGTACATTTTCTGAAGTTTTCACTCTTTACAGATTAATATTACCATCAGAATGAGTTCGCGAACAAAGCATTCAGAATGAATGAAATTAGAACATTTTCACTCAGCATTTATTCAGTTTAGCATAAGCAGTCATTCGATTTACTGCCCCTCTGAATATGGTCAGCTTTTAATGGATGAAAAAAGATTCATAATGTAAATTTAGACAAGTGCTATATAAATATGTACATAAGAAATTGTTAATATACTACCTTTATGAAAGAGTAATCCTTAAATAATGAACACTTTCGACTTCCTGAAGTATCAGAAACACAAACGTACAATAACATGAAACAAAAAATCAATTAAATCTAATTTCACAAGTTGAAGAACGTGAATGTCCATTTATTTTACTTGATAACTTTGCTCTGGATGTGAGTTTGTTTTTGTTTGGTCACCTTCACCTTCCGTGAGCCATTTGTGGCCTTGAATATTTCCATAGCAGACAGCTGTGATCTAAATTTACAGAGGGACTTCCTAACTTCAGGAAAAAGGTAGAAGGAAGGGGCCGGATTCAGATCCTTCCTCAAATTTCCTGTAATTTCCCTTTTTTTGTTTAAAAAAAAAAAAAAACAGTGGCAAGATGCAGTCTGTTGAGGTCAATTGGGACAGTGTCAGTTAAGGTTATCAGGTTTCCGATTTTTAATTAGCCAACAGCCGTATTGAGGAGCCACTGACTTTGTGGTAGTCGAGGCTGTGCACACCTGTTTGACTGACATTCCTACACTTACAGTTAACAAACGGCAGCCTGTCCAAACTGTTGCTGACTCTCTCTCTCTCTCTCTCTCTCTCTCTCTCTCTCTCTCTCTCTCTCTCTCTCTCTCTCTCTCTCTCTCTCTCTCTCTCTCTCTCTCTCTCTCTCTCTCTCTCTCTCTCTGTCACACAATCACTAGGATACAAATAGAGAGTCCTGCCTGTAAATATTGAACAAATCTGCTTCCAGGCGTCTCTCAACTCAGCGGAACTCGTCTTCAACTTCTCCCATGACGTGTTCAAGGTCCACTTCTTGTTGCAGATTGAGATGAATTGTGTGAAAGAGGTGCACTGGGTTGCCCTGGGGGCACCCTTGAGAGGTGTCGCTGTGTGGTTTGTGACGCTTTCTCCGGGATCAACGAACAATAGGTGGAACCAGCTGCTGTGGGAGTCAGTGGAAGACCTGTTTACAGGCGGTTGGCCGCTGGGCTCAGGCCGGACACCTGCCTACGTCAGCTCTCACACAGTTTATCACAGCCTTCAGAGCTGCAGAACTGTGTGTGTGTTGAAAGGCTGGCCTTCATCAGAAGGTCTCCTCAGCTGCAAGGTCTTCATAGAGCTCTGAATACAATACAGTCACCACGTTGGGGTGAACTGCTTTGTAGTAGTGTTTCATGATGACGTGGTAAACAAATCCCTCCATCTATGAGGCTGTAGATAACTTTGCTCCTAAAGTCTTAAAAGGTCTCTTAGGAAAATGGTCAAATGATTACTTGGAAATGAAAACAGTCTATAATGGATTATCAAATCTCCCCTTGATGTCACATGAGAGCAGGTCTGTAACGTTGGCCGAAGAGGGTAACAGTGGAAACATTGGAAACACTGATATTATCATGGCATTAACAAAGACCAAAGATGAGTCAGTGAAAGTAAGGCTTGACTGGGGTCAGCTCTTCAGGAGACTGGTCTTCCTGGGGCAGGGGTGTCAAACTCATTTTCACCGAGGACCACATCAGTATAATGGCTGTCCTCAAAGAGTCAGATGTAACTTATCAGTGTAATCTGAAATAAATCTAACTACTCCTTAATGTTAAATAACTGAATTTATTACTTATTCAAGTTACAAACATTGCAGTTGCACAGAAAAAAAATGTTTGCTTGTTGCTCTGTTATATTTGTCAGGTTATAAAACCCACAAAACTCCATCAATCAAAGATCCAAACTATCCAAGCGAATCAAGAAAAATAGCATCAAACACAAGTTAGAACATTAACTTTGTTCAAAACGTTTTTGTCAGAGATAAAATGGGCTTAATTAATCCATTGTGGGAAATGTACTTTTGGTCAAAGCACGCTTTTGACATTTATTTTTAGACACTCTGACCTTTTATGCTCAAGCAGGCCACATAAAATGATTTGGCGGGCAACATTCGGCCCCCGGGCCTAGAGTTTGACACATGGGTGCTAGAGTATTTTTCCTTCAGAGAAGTTGCGGTAAATCTTTAGCAACTAGTCTCTTGCTCAATGTCAGTTTGGACAAATTAAATTCCCGCTTGTTACAACAGAGGTGCCAAATATCTGTGTTTCTGCCCAGCTTCCTAGACACCATTTACACATCTTTATGGAGTCATACACACTTTAACTCCCAGACTGCATGGCATCCCCGTAACGTTTGATCATATTTGTGTGTGTATGTTTTGTGAATGGCAGCTGTCCCCAATTGTGACCGGGAAATATTAAATTTCACCTTCCTGTCGAAGGTTGTATTCAAATATAGTTTCCCGTCTTGAGCTATGAGTAAACAGCACGTGCCGTGGATACCCAAGATTAGGTTACCCTGTTGTTGCTTGGGTTAGGGTTTGGGGGGGGGTCTCTCACTTCACCTATTAAAAGGACTGGAGCCCCGTTGAAAACCTCTGCCGGGAATAATGAAGTATTTGCATCTCATACAGTTTTTTTTTTCCACAGCTGAAATAAGTGTAACACTAAAAGTGAATCAGCAGGGATCACATTTTTTCCATCTCTCACTCTGCCACTGGTGATTATTTGGGTAAGGTCATATTTGTCAGTGGGTGGTAAATGTCATGTCAATCACTCAGAAGTGATTATGACCACAAGCTTAAACCGTATGCTGTATCCAGGCTCTAAATAAAGGACGTTGAATCACTGCTGTGTCAGTGAATCGTGGAGGATCACACGGGGGCAAAAACGGTATCAGGGCCAATTTTAAACAGATTTGAAAAATACCAGAAAGATTGATTTTGTCATGAATCACATTGAGTAGCCGATTGCAACACTTCCGATTCCACTGTCTGTTGCATCTGCAGAACAAAACTTTCCATTTTGCAGTAGCAAGGCCTACGCCACCGTAACATGGCCTTGACAGAATGGCCCTTCTGGGCTCCAGCATTAATCTGCCTATGAGCTCTCTTGTTGTCAAGAAGATGGGCTAAGATACTTCAGCCGGACTCAATGTTTTTCCTCTCAGTCTGTTGCAGTTGTTATTGTGGTGTTTATGGTTTTTCCTTACTGCAATGGATCATCGTCAGGCAGAATGTTTTCTTTCACCAGTTTCTTCTTCTGGTAAAACAATGTAAGGAATCAAAAAAACATCGTATCTGTAATCTTAAATTTATTTTCAACACATTTTTATTCACCTTTTTTTTGTAGTCTGTGTCTGAACTTGACTTTCACACAAAAGATGCTGGGATTTTGTCTTCCTGTAATATAATACACTGCTGTTCAAACTAAATATGACTAACTTTGACAAAATGCATGAAACACGTAAAGTGATGTGGCGGCAGACTTCACCACAATACCACTCAGGGTTTTTGATTTTTATTTTTTTTTAAATTAGAACCCGCGATTATGACTTGTGTTGTTTTCTCAGCGGTGCAAAATACAAAAATGTTTATTTAAAATTATGTATAAAACAGTAAAAGAGAGGAAATTCCTCACTTGTGAAAGACAGCTAATCTTTGTCAGCTTAATAAATCAATTAATTATTTGGCTAATCTTTAAGCGCTAAATATGGAAACTGTAAGACGTAGTGGCGACTCACTGTGATTGGGAAAATGTGCCAGTATGAGTTTCTGCTCATTATTTTCCTTTTAATGACGCAAACAATTTTATAAGAATGCTGGAACTTTGGCGGGGTTTTTTGTGACTTTTCAATGGGTGTTTATTTCGCCTTTATTAAGTATCTGCAAAAACATCATTTGGACAAGAATCGATTGTTATCCTTTAACCACAATCATTTCATATCGACTTTATGAATCTCTGGTCATTTCCCACACAGAGACACTTGTTACACTTAAAGAGAACAACTTCTATTATTCTTGGTCTGATATTTAGTTATTTGCATTAGAGCAGTTACAGCCTTCAATCTGAAAGAAAGTGGAAATCCATCAATCATCTCATTTGCCTACCCGAAATGCCCACATAAAAACTGGTCAGCTCCAAGTAGACTACAATAAATTTAAATTTGACTCCGATGCTATTTTCTCTTTTACGATGGGAAAACTGCTCATATCAAGCAACACAATCGGCTCAGACTTTTGAGAGGGAAAAAAGTGAGGAATCAGACTGGCAGGAGGGGAATGAATTTGTGATCTCCCGTCTCTATTTAGCCATTCAGGAACTTCCCTTTGATGTTTCAATTTTGCCCAGACCCACCAACCAATTGTGTTGCGTGGTCTTGGGTTACACAGAGGAAGAGCGAGTGGAAAGAAGGATGGGCAGGAGACATACGATACAATGGAACCACAAGGGAGATTCTGTGTGGGGCTGCCAACATCTCTCCTCTGCCCCTTTTCCTAATTCATTCAAAACATTCTTGATATCCGACATTAATTCCAGTTTAGCTGTGGACATTATGCCACATGGATAAATTTATGATGAAAACTGGATGCAGCACACTTACCACCCACCTTGATTTCATTTCACTCACTCCTACTTGGCGGTGAAAACTGGACAGTGAAGGGTTATTTTACTGACACCCTCAGTATGGCCTATTTAAGCAGGATGAAAAATAATTAGTAGTCCCCCTGGCCTCAGTCGAAGCCCAGTAGTCATCACCAGTTACACATGTTGATCTGCTTTTTGCTACTTTTCCTTCTGACATCTTTGATCATAGACCTTGGAGGATATTCTTTAGTGCAGCTGCTTTCCACATAATGCTTCTGTTATTATTATTTTTATTTAAATGTCCATTGCAGCTTTTCTTTCAGTGCAAGAAGTGGTACCTAACAATATTTGGTTTTGCTTTCTGTTAAGTCATACTATCATTCTTTATCATAGTCAACAAAAGCTTACAAAAAGAAACATAAATGTCAGACCTTTATGTAAAAGGAAAGGAAGCCAATGAGTTTTCCAAATCCAAAAGACACAGTGGATGTAAGCATACATTTGTGACTGAAACTGATGCCCCGAGATTGATGACCTCCAACAATTAAGAATAGTGACCTTCGATCGATTAAATTCAAGGACTTCACAAGACAGAGATGTCAAACATTTCCTGGTTCCAGCCTCTTAAATGTGAAATACTTGTTTTTATTTGTCATTTATGGTAATAAAGGAAGAGTCTTTGGGTTTTGGTTAATCAAAAAGTATCTTCTGTTGTTTGTTTTGTATTTTAAAGGACTGATCATTGGTATATTCATTATTAGTGCAAATATCCTTAGATACAGGCTTACTAAACAATGAGCTGAGAATCATTTCCAGCTTTCTAAGATGAGAGTAATTAATGAATGAATTAATAAAGAATATTTATTCTTTTCCCAATATAACACAGCTATGAAAAGTCTCATTTACACATTTGTGGAAAACAATACTACCAACCAGAATAAAACATTATTGTTTTAAATATTGGATATTTAAAATCGGGATCAAGTTTTTCCACATGTTTTTTATCCATTCTTTTGATTTTTGTCAGCCACAGATCGATATACCTTCCTATTTTCACTGTTTTTTTTCCATAATTATGATCACATTTTATGTAAAATGGAACTAAAGTTGAGAAACAAATATTGGCCCCGTGCCTCATGCCGTCATACATCTATAACAGGAAGCAGCCCATATAGGACACCCGTGAAGGGGCCACTGGCACGAGACAAGCTTTCAAGTTTGTCGCTGAAGAGTTTTAACCGGGCCATCGACCCACTTCACGCATTGACGCAGTCCTCAGAGCTGCAGCGTGACCTCTACATTGTTACTTTCAACATAGAGATGCCTTGTAGGTTACCGGATAGAGTTTCTGCTTTGACACAAGCCACAGCAGCATTGTGATGAAAAGTTCTGCAGAGAAGTTAATCCTCAGCTCCTACAACATTAGCCCTGAACTTTTAAACCTAGAAGCAGTGACTGTGACAGCTGATGATTGTTTGCTTGAAGGTCAGCACTGAAAGAGACTGTTTACTAGTTATGCAGTATAATATATTTGAGTGGATGCTGCAAATCATTCAGTCTGCAAGAACTTCAACTCAAACTACAAGCAGAATTGATTGGTTACTGTACTTCAGCTTTTAAGTGCTGTTTTATGTCACATTTTTATAATTAATCTAACTGATGATACATTTTTAAAAAGTGGAAATAATCTGTATAGCATCCTACATTATTCTTTATTATATTTTGGTTGGATCTATTGGTCATGCAAAAAAAATTGTGAAAGTGACAGTTTTGACCATCAATATCACACCGGCCACAAGTAACTTCAGCAATAAGCACTCGAGTTACTTCTAACGATTTAATGGAATTTGTTTCCTTAAAATGATTAAAATGATTTAGTTGAACCAACTCACCTGGGTTTACACTGCAATGAGAATGCATGTTAACCCAGAGTTCATGTTGGCCCCACTGCACTTTCAAACAGCGGCAGCATCCAGATACACAGTGGCTACGTTTTACAATGCATGCGCAAATGACTGATGATAGAAAGAGAAAGAGGGAATAACAAAAGGTAAGTGTGGAATGAGTTGAGTCCGCCCTCCTCTCTGTTTAGGGCATTTGCAGTGAGCTATGCCAGGAGTGAGTTTGCCACAGGATGGTTAATAACAGCTGAACATGTCGGTGCCAAGTGCTCAGATAAAAGGATGTGGCCTTTGGTGTGGGTGGGGTAAAAGTTTGGCATATCACAGAAGCACAAATGGGCCACCTACACCCATTTTGGACCAGACAAGCAGACCAGCACAAGTCTGACAAGATACTGTACTAACCAAAAAATTCAGCAATTCAGCAAGGAAATAGTTTAAGAACCACAGACTAGTCACGATTTAAGGTTTTTTAAAAGTTATATTGTCTCTTAGGAGCACTCCAAAAATGAAAAATAATTTGGTAATCATGAGGAATAACACTAACAGTTATATCACGAATCCTGCAGCCCTGCAGAAGCTTTAGAAAGATAGCCAATGATGTCAGAGATGTCAACAGGGTTATTTTACTGTTGAACTTTCAACAAAAAGTCCAAATTAAAAACTGTTTACTTGTTCATAAGATGTGAGATTTTACCTGCACACGTAAAACCTTATCAAGTTGTATAATGGGAAAAAATATGAGCTTGACTCATGTAATGGACTAAAAGCCAGAATATCTCTGATTTACAAGTTTTCTTTTTCTAAATGATTTGTTACCTAGTCATCCCAAATAAGAGTTACTGTCCAAAACTCGAATTATGTCAAACCCATTAATAATAAAAACAGTTGTTTATTTTACATTTTTTATATATTATATATTATAATACATATATTATATATACAGTGGTACCTCTACTTACGAACGTCTCTTCATACGAAATTTTCAAGTTATGAAATGCCTCAGCAGGAAAATATTGTCTCTTGTTAAGAGCCCTAATCCCATGACATATTCTGATAGTTTTACGTAAATATCTTAACTTTTAGAGTATTCACTTTGGACCCCAAGAAAGTGATGGAAAAAAGAGGAAAAGTAAAAAAGAAGAAGAGTTTTTTTGTCCATACAAACAAAGCAAGAGATAAGAGAAAAGCATGAAAAAGGGATGTGTTTGGTTGATCTCGCCAAAGAATATGGCTGTAATGCATCTACAATCGCCACGTTATTAAAACAAAAGGAAGCCATAATATATTTTGTTTGTTTGTTTGTTTGTTTGTTTGGAGACATTTTACACCTTTATGGAAAAGATATCAAGACAGGTAGGAAAAGAAGGAAAGAGAGGGGAACAACTGAAAGTACACACATCATCTTGGAGTACCTTCTGCTCTTTCTCAGTGCTCAACCCACGGAACCAATTACTTTTTTCTTATGACACAGAAAATGTGGAACTACTGAATTCTGGGTGAGAAACAAACAATCATTTGTAAACAACATTAAATCGTTAAATCAGCATTAAATTTTGTCTGTGACCTCTGTCCTCTATGGTTTCTTCATTTCACTCATGTATGATACCTTATCTACAGAAAACGGTTTGTTTCTGTTTGGTGGACTCTATTATACTGTATATTCTGTCATATTACATACCATTTTGTTCAATGATTGACAGCTTGCATATTTCAATGATTTTCTTGTGGAGATGCATAAAATTTAAAGCAAATTCATGGGGTTTTGCCAGAAAACATCACTTCAACAAAATAAATTTCATCTTCCTCACATTAAACATGAGTCGACACACAGAAACAGAGAGGTGTTTGTCCGCATCACTGGAGTTATGAAAGCATGGTACATTGATTACTTCAATTCAAAAGAGATTGGTTGTATCTCTGTCGATGCTGGTGTGTCCAGCCAGGATGTGAAGGCTCAGGGATGGAGGGCGACGAGTCATCTCTCACACTAAGCGTTTTATTCAATAATTTCATAATGTCCAGTAATCTCATGTTCTTGTGAGTTTAACAAGATATCCATGCTACAGGAGGGGCCCCGTGTGTGTGTGTGTGTGTGTGTGTGTGTGTGTGTGTGTGTGTGTGTGTGTGTGTGTGTGTGTGTGTGTGTGTGTGTGTGTGTGTGTGTGTGTGTGTGTGTGTGTGTGTGTGTGTGTGTGTGTGTGTGTGTGCAGGAATGTGCCTGCTAAAATGAAAAACATGAATTTTCCATTGAGGAGTTTGAAGACTGCTGTAGGAGCAAACTGTAAAGATAGAAAGGCAGCCTTCTGGGAAGTAATTCTATTTTCCCAGGGGAACCATATAGTTTCCACCTGTGTTTAGTTGTGAGCAGGTTCACATGTCAGTGAACTTAAGCTCTCAGTTTCCCTCTCCACGCTCCTCGCCCTCCCTCTGTGGATACTCTGTGGTGTTGGAGGCTGGAGCAGGAAGCATTTGTTATGGACAGGATGCCCCCGAAACGCACCATTCCCATTCAGCTAATAACTTTAACACTTCTTCTTCCCCCTTGGCCGTGCACACAAATGACATACAGTATGTTCACTTCCTCTTTGGCAGTCACTTCCTCTGTGGTCTGCAGGCACGACGTTCACTCATTGTGTGTGTGGTCAGACTTGTCGAGTATAGTAACACTATCTTATGCAAGTGTCTCTCCCTGGGGATAAATGACTATGTAGGATTTTCATTTATAATTTTCCAGCTGCTTTATTCACTAAAGATCCAAGTCAATATTAAAGTCAGACAGAGCATTTAAGGGAATGTATGAAAAATATTAGCTTGAAACATCTCAGAAATTAGGGCGGATTTTCTTCTTTTGCAAAAGGGAGAGAGGCTTTTAATTCAGCCTCAAACATTTTTCATTCATCATTTTCTTTCTGTAAAAATGCCGTCGGTGAAAAAATAAAGTAGATGTTTTAAAATACTTGACGAGATAATTAAGGGTGGACCAGTTTTAAACCAGTTTAATTTTGGTATTTGCAGAGGACAGCAGTGATTTCTGTGAGCCATGGCATTTTGTTGTCTAGTTTTTACTGATGTGATGAATATGAATTATTAGATTACTGAAAATCATGACTACGATATATTCACACCAGCCAACCTACCGATTCCATTGACCATAAGTTCAGTTACTAAAAATGGGACTTTATGTTACATAATGTAACATGAACTAAAAACCCCAAAAGAGGAAAATTTTGTGAAAAATAGAATTCAGGTTAAGTTTGTTTGAATGAGCTGCAGCGAGCGGTTCTTGCTCCTGATCCTCCTGCTCAAAATTGAACACATAAAAGAGGAAATGAGGCTGGTCAACAGTAACAGGAAGTTAGAAGTAACTGTATGAGATTCCATCACCAGACTGTTCAGGGATGTCTTTTTTTATTTGAGGGAAATCCCTCAATTTCAAAACTTCCCAAAACAGAGTAGTCTTATGAAATAAGAAAATTACATCCTTCCATCCATAAGGGCAGGATCTGATAAATTCTACTTCCCTAATCAATAAATTGAATCCGTCAGCGGGAAATGATGATATGAAGATGAGCCGAGGTCAGCAACAATGAAATGCACTCACTCAATTTCTCCCCCACAGTCTACTCTGTCTGATTCATTCCTTTCCCACTTTCTACAGAGGAGCAGGAAAAACAGCATAAACAGTGACGGGCAACAGCGGGGTGGGGTGGGGGGGATACAGGATGTTGTTTGAGTTTTAGATCCTGTTTTCTTCCTGTTTCCCAAGGAGCTACTCTAACACAGGTGCACAATCATCATCATACTACAGGTCCATACACACAAACACACGCATGGGGCCTGTAGGCATGCTGATCATGGGAGGTAGAGTGGGGGGGCAGCTCTCATGTGAGGCACACTAATAGCGGCGTGTAAAAAGACAGTGCCTTGCTCAAGGGCACCCTGGCAGTGCTCAGGAGGTGAACTAGCACCTCCCAGTTCACATTACAATATTTTTGGCCCACCTGGGTCTTGAAACGGCAACTTCTGGTTACTTGTCCAACACTTGGTGGACTGAGCTACTGTCGCCCCCCAAAAGCACAGCTCTTTCCCCTTTTTTGGAGGCAACTTAACTCCTGATAAATCTTTTTATTTTAGCCATGACTTTTTGGATTTGCTGCACCATTATCAGCCTGAGGAGATTAAGGTGGACTTTTTGGGGTTTTTTTTTTTTTTTCTCAGTTTCTTAACAAGATGAAAATATCCGTGCCAGTCATGTCCTACAGTTGCAAAGCCAGATGTCTGAATGGTTTTCTGTTCCACTCCAGAGGCCTTTCTTCTGCTGTAATTTTAGAGAAGAAAGAACGGGTCAAGGGGGGCTTTGTTGAATAATAATACAGCTAAAAGCTGCAGGGTTCCAGAGGTTAAATATGCCTGAAGGCTTCATATCTGCACAGCCGAACCCCCCCCCCCAAAGAGTCAACATGAAAGACATTCTGTTGCTGGACATGACAGGATGTCATGGCTGCTTTTGGTTAAGTACAAGCATAATTGTAAAAAAAATGTAATGGACATAAAAACCGTCCGTTGGATCATACCCCGACAAGTTCATTGCCGAACCCAATCTTCACACACTAACCAAAAAAACTCAGGGGCTGCATTTCATTATAAATCATTCTCCAGTTTTTAAGTGTGTTGTTCAGAAGATTTTCCATGAGATCATCAGCTGTCAGTATGAGAAGCCAGTCGCTTCAAATCGTCTGAAATTCAAACCAGGGCATGCAGCCACAAAATGGCACGAGTTGAACATTGTAAGATAAGGCCTTTGGGGCCATTTTTGCCCAAAAACTGTTTTGAAGGATTATCATGAAACTGTGTGGAACAGTGGGCATTTTACCCAGACAGAAAAAACAAGATTTTTTTTACCACATGTAGATGAAGGGCTTGACAAAACAAGAACCCTGATGGCAGCTCTTTGACAAAAAATTTTATTGATTTGCATGAAACTTTCTCAAATTGATGACTGTTAACTGTTCATTTTTCCTGACAACATTAATTTCAAATGGAACAAACTGTAGCTGGTGAAATGTTCAAAGTCAAATACAAGGAGGGCCAAAAACGCAAATTTGCAACAAGCCGAGGGACAGACTGGTTCAATGTTTATTAAAACATATTGAAATGAACATAGCCTACTGAACCGTGAGTTAACACAATGTATATTATTTAATGATTAAATAAATAAAGCAATATTTTGTTATGACTCTGTCAGTATCTTCAAGGGGAAACCTTTTCAACAGGCAAACAGCAAAAAAGTAAATGTCCTTCAAAAACAAAATGTTTCGTAATATCAAGATAAATGCATAATAAAATTGCATGCATTATAAACTGAAAATACATTATTGCGCAAGCATTATTGCATGAACAATAATAATATTGTACATATACAATAATAATGCATTATTGCACAAAAAAATTTTGAAAAAAACCCCCCTAAAAATTATTGTGCTGTTCTACAATCCTACCAATCACTGCTTTCAAATAGTAAAAAAAATTTAAAAATCAAATAAGTGGTGTCCTTTCTCATGGCTCGTATCTGCAATTTTCCCTGATTCCATTCAAATGAAATAAATATGAATAAATAGAATAAAATACAAAAATCTATGGCACACAGACAAAACAATACCTCCTTCAAGGAGACATCACGTTTTGTAGAAACAAATGTAAAAATTTAACTGAATTTAAAATTGAAAATACGTCAATGTTGCGCGATGCTCACTTGTCTGAGGCTGACCCTGATATTTGATGGCGTTTGATGGTGAAGGTGTTTATCTGTGTGATGTTTTGTTCAGCTTCATCAGAGAGAACCGTTGTTCACACAGGTCTGGGCTACGAAACATTGAGAGCGTCAGAGCAGCTTGGATGCACAGCTGGGGCATTGAAATGTGCAAACTTAGCAGAAAACACACAGGTTTTATCTTTGACCTCTTTGAAGATAAATTCGGACTCCCACCACGATTGTCCCACAGACAACCACGCACACACTCATTGCTACAGTCAATTTGGGACCGGTCACTCAACCTGAAGCACATGTTTTTGAAGGTGGGAGGAAACCCGAGAACCCGGAGAGAACCCACGCAGACACGGGGAGAGCATGCAAACTCCGCACAGAACGAGACGTGAATCCTGAACCGCCCTGCTGTGCGGCAACAGCGCTACCCACTGCGCCGCCGTGCCGCCCTGCCAATTCAAATTAAAACCCGAAGCCCGCTTGCTGCGCTGCAGTAAATTGCACTACCGTTGCATTGTGGGGAATGTAGTTTTGTTGCGTGAAAACACTAGTGGGCAGATTTGGCCTGCGCGCTGGTTCTAATAGTATTGTACTTCAAAATCATCCTTGCCTGTGGCAATAAATAATTCGCCACGGGCCAGTTCTCGTCCGCTGGCTTTGACTTTGACATATGTGATTTAAATAAAGCTGTCACTTATTCTCCCTATTAAGTCACTGGGAGAAGGGAGGTTCTTTTAGTAATGTGTAGAAAAAAAATTTAGTTTAAAGCCATAAATGAAATTATTTTTCTTATTTTCAGCCTATATGATCAGAAATAAATCACTGATGTGGGCTTTAAATAGAGCAGACAGCAAATAAAGTCCATTTCTTTCACATTAAATTAAAAGTATTCTATCTCAGAAATCTCTTAGCCAGTGATGTAAAATAAAAATGGAGCATCAAGGAAAAAGCAGTTTGTTGTAATGGTGTTGAAAACAAACATCCCAGTGACACTGGATAGTGTTAGGTATTGAGAAGAACGCTGGCATTTCCCTAGACAGAGCCCAATTCACACAAAGTGGCATGGGATTTGGGAGGTGTGAAGAACAGACAACCCTCTGGTCCTTGTAAATAATAAATGCCTTACAGTGTAAGGCTTACACAGTAGGGTTTTATTCCTTTCTAAGAAAGCCGGACGGTGGTTTAACACACTATCGAATGAACTTTGCTCCCTGAGATCTGAGAAAAGGAAGGAAGTAGTGTAGTGCTGCAAAGAACTAAAAATACAGTATCCATTCTCCCAGTGTAAAAGTCTATAAATTGACTCTGAGGGTGGAGTGATGTGCTTAAAAACACAACCTATTTCAGAGCAAGTGGCTCGTGAATAACAAGGAGTAACAGGTACTTTGCTTTGTTACACAATCTTCCAATCATCCGTCAGAACACTGTTTGGATTTTCTTGAGTTTGTTTTGTTTTTCCTCGACCCTTACTCTCATCTTGCTTTTGTTTGCCAGCACGTGCAGGAGACTTTGTGTTTTTATGTTCTGTCATTTTTGCACGCCATATCCTCATATCCACATGCAGGGGAGTTCACAGAGTCCAATTCCCAGCCCTGAGGCACACCGCTTTAGAACTGATGTGCTACGTGACATTCCTATGGCCTCCAAAGGAGGGTTTGCTAACCAAACAAATGAAAAGCCACGGGAGCAACAACAAAAAAAAACAAGAAACATTAAAGAAGAAATAACTCAACGACTGATTTGGTGAGATGCAATTTCAATCACATGAAGTAAAATAATTGGTCTATTTTTTAGTTTCAAATTGAAATTTCAATAAGAAGGTTGAAAAATATATTCTGTTTTCAGATGAACGGATGAAAACTGCCGAGACCGTTTTCTGTGATTGTTGAATTAATTGTATCATCATAATTATTTTTAGCCAAAAGTAAGGAATGACAATAATTTTAAATGTTGAACATTTAGTGAGTAGATAGATATGAAATGTCTACAAGAAAACATAAAAACTTTAAGACCTACAGTACTTTTTAGAGCATGGAGTAGTGGTCCATTTCAGCCTCTTGTGGACAACATGAGTACTGTATTACCAATACACGCATTATCCTCCTGATTAGAACAAATAAGTATCCTTATGTCTTATAACTCAAATAAATCAGGTTTCTATCAATTTTTTATCAAACCCGAAGGACTTACCTGGCAAATATCAGTATGCTGACAGCACCATTTATCTCACAGCAGAGCTGTTATTCAGAATGACTACCCAACATCTAGTTGTATTACATATTTATTTTGGGTGATGTTTTGCTTTTTTGTTTTTGTTTCTTGATTTTGCTCTATGTACATTTTCTGTTTTATTTTCAATGATAATAAAAAAGCTGTAGAATCATAAAACCGCTCTGACACAGTGTGAGCACCTGTACTTTACAACATCGCCAGCTTCGTGACCAATTTATCATGTTGAACATTTTCACAACGTTCAAAGTGTCAAAACTGTGAGGAAAAACTATAGGAAAAATTAAGGAAATTTGCCTAGTCTTCGGTATTTTGTTCATTTTATTTGACGAACAGACTACCGCCACCTGCTGGTGTGGAGAGTCACGTCCTCTCATGTAGGCATGGCCTGTTCTCTACTGGATGGGCCAGCTGGTCAGCTGTAGTCTGCGTTGAGGTCCAACTTTCCATCCTTTGTCTTCTCAAAATAAAACAAGCTGAAACAGATCAGACACTGGGCTTATTGTGTAAAAATACCTCAATTTTATTGAATTTCCATCGTTACAATTGCACATAATCAGTTTGAGCAATCTAAAATATTTATAGAAATTCATTGAGCTCTAAATGAACAGTCATCAGTCTTTAGCAGAGGCTTTAGAGATGTGTAAATATACTGAGAACTTCACTTCCCATGGGACAAGGTGATGAGGGCTTGATAACCCTCCCCTAACCACCCAACAGCAACGAGACCCTATTCCGTGTACAGTAGCATCTCTGGATACGTCTTAGTCTGAAAAAAACAAACATCTTAGACCAAAAAAAAAAAAAAATCCCCACCCATGATTAAAAGAACACAACACCGCAACTTCAGAAGTGACATACATCTGTGTGTACCAGCAGTTTACCACTTGCAACAGAGAAACAGAAAGCTTCACGGTTCACAAGTCATGTTGTGGCATTTGACTTCGAGAACACTTAAGAGAGGTGTCACACACAAAATGGGAAAAATAAAGCCTTCAACAAACCTCAGTATGACTCATACACAAGACTTATCAGCAGATTTGCACTAAATTATCCTGCTGAACCCAATCTATAAAAGGCTGGAAGCATGATATCCTATCTTTCAGATGTTTCTCATTCAAGAGGAAATGATGAGAAATTTCCTCTGATTCTCTCCTGAGCTTCAATCTGTCTCTGACCTTCATAAACGTCACACCAAACATGAGAAAAAAACCAGCCCTGTTCCTGTAAAATCCTCTTTCTTGCTGGATGTTACAGACACATCATCCAGAAATACGTGCCTGTTGTTGGATGCTCAGATTAACTCAGGGGTTAAGAAGGGAATCATGATGGGATGCAGCAATAACCACCCCACTCCGACAGTTTCCACTCGGATGTCCTGCCCCCATTAACCCTGGTGACAGGGGTTTACTCAGCAGGTGAACACAAGCCACAAATAGATGAACAGGAATTCCCTCATGCAAGCAGACGTACATCAATGCACACACAGAAACAACAAAAAATCCTCTGACATCTATAAATATGTGTGCCCCAAAAAAAGTTTTTTTCAATACAGGGAAAAGGATGATGACTGTTTTTTTTCTGTGCATGCGATGTGACCCGCTTTATCATCTCCCCAGAGAGGAACAACAGGGAAAGAAGAGTGCAGAATCACACAAAAACACAGGAAAAACAATGCAATGTGGTTTATGATCATTAGAGCTTGTTGAAAACTGAACGAGTCAACCATGTTACCAGAAGTGTCGCTCCTGTTAGCAGTGCAAAAGAAATAAACAGCAAGTGAGGCTTTTATAAGGTTCTGAGTGCAGCTGAATGTTGCTGAGGATCAAAAAGACGTCTGAGAAGTAATTAAAATGTTTTTTCTCCTTCAAAAACATAGACAAATATATTTAATGTCACCATTAATAAATGACACTGTAATGTCTTAAATATTAGCCTAAATGTGGTCTCCTGCTGGGTGTGGAACATATTTCTAAGATAGAATTTTTTTGGTTGTATGCTTTCATTTTGCATGTTGCATAGAAGCTATTAGTTCATGTCAACAGTGCTATAAATTCTTACTGGGACAGGTTCACCCTCTTTTATATCTGGCCTTGTATGACATTAAATGAATAAAACAAACCACATTGGCCATACGAATATCTGAAAATTCATTTTGCTCATTTCAGAGGTAAAAGCCAACTGCACGACAACATTTTGAAAGAAAAAGGATCCTTTTTTCCTACATAGTACACACAAAAGCGGGCAAACACAAAAAAAATGTGGCAACACGACTTAAGCTAAAGGTTGCATGCCTTGAAAATACCTAAATGCGATGGTTTGGAATACTACACCAAACTATCAGATGTCTGTTAGTAAATCCCACTGTGCAGGGTTTAATATTAAATTACATTTTCTTTTAATTTTCAGAATGAAAAAAATACACGTAATGCACTTACAGGGCTTAGTATGGAGCACGTGTTTGGCATAAACAACTCAAAAGGTTTTCTTTAAGCTGCAGTAAATAAAACTGAACACTTATTGCAAATATTTGACAATGAGAACTGATGTGGAAAGCTCAAAACTGAGAGAAGCATCAAAAAACCAACATTTTAGATACCTGAAAAAATCATTAGAAAGCACAACTACTATTTGAGAATTTACAGTACAGTGAGTGATTTGACTTCAACTCAGAACCGCATAAATTCCGATAACTTTGCTACGACTGAAACAACGTCCATGTCGACTGTATGGTCAAAACAAGAGCTATCTGACAGTAACACCTACTATGTGAGTATGTGATATGGCTCCTCAATACAGTGCAAAACGTCACAGCAACATGCAGTGTGTCCCAGAGGGGACCAGAAGGACAAAAACAGTGTTTTAAGCATTGTACAGAAATCAAACGAAGTGTTTAAATGTTCACCGCAAAGATGCATTGTTAGGCACTTAAAACACTGACAAATACTAGATCTAAACCAGACCCTGCACATGATGATTATTAGCAAACAAAGGGGATGTCAGAGCATCTGGACTAGAGCTCCCCTGAATATTTATCAAGCAGCAGGAAGGCTGCACACTTTCCCTCTCCCCACAGAAACCGTCCCTCAAATTGGCTCCACCTGAGCCCCCGCTTCTAGACTCCGGATCTTTGGTCAATTTTGCTAAATTTGTGAAAATGTTACCAAATACCTAACAAACAACGATGACTGTGGTGTATCACCGGGGTCTTCTCTGCAAAAAAACAAAACATGCAGGGTGAACACAACAGGTCAGGAGGGACGTGACAGGCCGCACTGCAGCTGCAGAACTGTTTGACTCTCCTGAGGAACAGCAGAGGCAATTAAGAGTTTCTCAAGAGTATATTTCCTTCCCTGGCAGAAAAATGTACTAATGAGTGAGTCCTTAATGTTATCGCTATGGTGGCTAGTGGTGAGTTTGAATGATTTCATTGCAAAGGAAAAATGACATGTGCATAGGAGTGAAAATGCGGTAGCATCGACTGTGTGCAAACTAGAATTCGCCGCGGTGAAGTGTTTTTAATTGCAAGGTGTTGACTGGAAAAGTAAGTGAAAACAGAGATAACGAAACTTTAAGAGCCAGAGATTCATCTTTTAACACTTGGTGTAATTTTTGAGAGTTACCTGAAGAATAATAAGCTAAAGGCTATGGGACCTGAGCTCAACGGGTATCAGATTGTTGTGTAAAGGGTCAAGGGATAGTTGTCATTCTGCTACAAAAACAGGAAACTCCCAAGTGAATGCATTTAAATAAAAGAGCAGACTGTACTGGACTTAGGGACGAAAGAGCTTGTTTCAAAAAGCAACAATACGAAAATCTAGTTCTTCAAGAAACAGAAATCGAAGAGAACGCAGTGACCGTCAGATGGTTCAGCCTGGTGAAGTACACTAAGGCCCAATCTGGAATTACAAGAGACTTTAGGTGGTTCGTTAGATAACAGTTCTGCTGGCCCATAAATGTTCTTTACGCAAACACAAATTCCTTTGGAGATTGCATAAACGTAAGGAATTGACATTTTATTCATCAAACCTATCTGATAAATTTGGACATAAAATGTTTTGAAGGTCTCCATCGAATGCCGTGCATAGAGAGATAAAATCCCCTTATTTACAGTGAACCATCATGGGAATTAGTTTAGTTGATGCTGAGACAGATTTTTCCATTCAAAAGGAGGGACACAAATCTGTCAAATAGTACATTGGATCCTTGTAAAACTGCATCCTTGATACCCAAGGGAATCAACTAGCTCTCATAGCTGCAGTATTCAGTATGACCAGTTTGACTATCCTCTTTCACAACTTGCAAAGCCAATGGTGCTGATGAGCAAAATTGGCTTCACCCAACACTAAATTATATTTTACTAATTTTATTCCACTTACAGAGTTATCTGGTACCAGAGAAACATCCTGTGTAGCAAATAACATGGGATCAAAAAAATTTTTTCCTTCAGGGCTTAACACACCACATTAGTTTTATAGAAAATAAAGTCTCAAGGGGAAATCAGGAGGACTTTTATTATCTATTGTGGCTGAATAAATTTTAGAAGACAGATTTAACAATTTCATAACAGAATCATATAATTTTCCAGTCTTCTTTTAATGACAGATTGAGCCTTTTGGTTTCAATGTCATTTAGCAGAACTAAAGAAAAGTAAAAACAAACCAAAGATGTTGCAAAGGCAACACCCTAAGATGATCCAGCAAGAAAGTATTTATCAGCTAAGTGTCAAAAAAGCAACCCCTTCTTTTGTCATCAGAGAACACCATGAGAAAAAAGCCACGGACCAAAGTAACAACAGAGATGAGTGCAAACAAGTAGATGAATACTGATGGGATACAATGGGAATCAAAAGAACACAAACAGGAAGTGAAATAATGATGCCATGCAGAGCACGATGGGGAAGGACGCTGATGTGATGGCAGAGGCAGAGATCCCTGCATCATCCTTCTTACCACTATTTTCCCAAAGAGGCACATAGAAGGCTTGCAAGTTACATTTCAAAATCATTTACAGTTTGAGCCACGAAGAACACAATGAAAACATGTAAAGCCCACAAAAGAAAGTCTCTGCTGGATCTGTCAAGTTTTCAGAGGGAAAACAGCAGCTGTAATAAATAAGATAAAAATGCAGTAAATATGACTGGGGAAAAATTATCTAAATAACAACAATAATTAATATTATATTAACAATAATAATAGTAATAGCATCCAGTTCTTTTCATGTTGAACATGGAGTGGAGAGGGATGTGATTGGCTCAGAAAAGACAACAAGAAGTAAAAGGGCAATGTCCTCCCACAACTGACCACAATGTCAACACACACCTCAGTGAAAAACGTGTGTGTGAAGTAGGGCTGCACGATTGATCGGACTCAAGTTCCCTCGTACCTCTGTGCAATCTCATCTCATATGTGTTTGGATCTAACAGATGGGCTTTCTATGACAGATTGAAAGCCTGTTGAGGCTGCCATGCATTCCTCACAATCACCTCTGTCACGAGTGTATCACCATTAATATCTTGAGGGAGATACTGGCTAAACATTTGCACAAAGTATTTATCTGTACAATTCAGGTTTCTACGATTGCCTTTCCTGAACAGTAACAAGCATACTACTCCACAGACGTCACTAAACTTACTTAACAAGCTGATGTGATTTATGATCACCTTGCACAGTGATGGATGGTTTCTGGCTCAATCTATCTGATCATTATTTTTATTAGACATGCATTGTTGTAATTCCATTGAAAAGAAGTGGTGTGTCTAGAATTTTGCTCATTAGCCCTGTTTGAAATATCAACATACACATAAAGTCAAATAAATAAGTTAGAATGCAGTTAATTAATGCAGCCAACCAAACTTCGGACAAAAATCTCAGAAACATTTCAAAAACAAACCCTTGCATTCTTTAGCACTGACCTCTTTCTGATTTAAACACAATAGGCTCATGGTGCACAAGTTGTGTCTAGACAAAATGCAAAAAGTTTTAAAACACAACAACCGGTGCCAATATGATGACACACACAAAAAATATTCAAGGCAAAAAGTAAAGGATCACATATAATGTAAAGTTCCTCCACCATGTTGAATCAACATGAATAAAGAAAATGTTTGTCAGCCTAATAATGTCAATTTTATTACACTGAGTCAACATGAAAGAAAAACTTTTTACTGAATGTAACCTTTAAATTTATGCAATAACATTAGATAAGAATCTTGACTAGGTCAACTTTTTTGGGTATATCTATTTTTTTGAGTGTACCGTGTCCACAAACTACCCAAATATTGTGCACAGGCCTTATTAATCATAAATAAAAGGATTTTCATACAAAGCATCATTGTAACTGACTATAAATGAGACTGCAGAGGAAATATTTCATTCAAAAAGTGATGGCCTGCCTAATTCTGAGGAAATGTTTTGCTGAACAGCAAAATAATCTTATTTCATCCAAAACCATGCAGCCCTACAAACACACATACAAATCATGCACAGCTCACACAAATACATTTAAACACACTCACAGGCAGCTAGAGCCCAAAACACGTCAGGGAACTGCTGAATCAGGGGAAGGCAGTTGAAGTGCAGTACCTAAAGGTGACCACTAGGAGGGGCCTTGTAGTGAGGCTGTACACAAGCGGGTCTACTGTTCCTCACTTGCCACATGAGCCCAATCCCACCCAGAAAGATATTCTGTACATGCAGTCAATTAATGAATGTTTTGAGTACACAAACATTTAGATTACACATAGATAGCATTATTTCATTCATCTTTTATGATATAATCTGCACTCTTCAGTAATAAGAAAAACAAAGCTTTGACCACTGTGACATTTTAACTCCACACGTGGTCAAACGGATAATAACAATGTTTGAGTTGTAAGCGGTGCACAGACAAATCTAACTAAGAAGGGAGTTTTTGCATACAGATGTCTTAAATTATTTCAGATTATGTGTGACTCCCCTAGAGGCCAGATGGAGGGGGAGCCAGGATTCTCCCTAGACTTTGTCAGCTTCTCCTCTGGGCTCCATCTGTCTGATTCTGGAGGGAGGGGTGACAGTGTGGCAAGGCAGGGGGTGCCCTTCCGGTAAGATTGATTGAAGTTGATTGGTGGTTTTCATTTTGTTGGATTTCTTGTTTTAGTGGATCTTCCCTCCCTCCTGTGCAAGTGCGGCACCTCAGTCCTCCAAGATAACTTTCACAAAGCTAGCCACGTCAGTTTCTTTGGCCTCATGGGAGGTGAAGAAGGGATGTTGCTGAGCAGGAAAATAAGATTAACTTAGTCTCAGTGAAATTAGAAATTATTAAACTATCAGGTCATTCTAATCTAGCAGATGTAGCATAGCAACACAGCTTCTGAAAGAGTGAACAAACATTCAGACAAATGGAAATAATGGTCTCAGGATGCTCTCCAGTGTCTGATTGATAGTATTACAAGGTACATAGAGATAACACATGCTTGCATGAAATCTCTTGCAAATACAGAGTCATTACAAGAAAACAAGTTATTATAATGATGTCGAAAAGATGTTAAAAAAACCGGACTCACCATGAGATCTGTATAAGTTGGCCTCTCTTTGGAAACTTTCTTTAAACTGCAGAAGCAAAATGGAACGTCAGCATTAATTAATACAGAGGCTTTGCACGTATCAAAACGCTGACTATGACTTGGAATTCCATTTAATTCCCAGGAACATAATCAAACAAAGACTAAATACGGAGATAGATTGACGGATCAAATGATTGACAGATCAATAGGTCGACAGATAGATACTTTATCATTTGCGGAGGAAATTGCATATATCCAGTCCTCATATAGTCACGCAATCATGCACAGATCCAAATTATACTGGAAGTCCATGGTGTAGAGGGTGAAAAGAAGAGGGGTGAGCACTGTTCCCTGTGGTGTCTCCATACCGCTGGTTACCACTGATGACAAGCAGTCACCACTTGAACATACCGGGGTCTGTCTGTCAGGTAGCTGGTGATCCAGCTCACAGGGTAGGGGTCCAGTTTCTCCTGCACTAGCTAAGGCTGAATGGTGTTAATGTTGCTCGAGAAGTAAAAGGAGAGCACCCTAACAGCACAGCCTGGTCAGTGACCTCAGTTTGCCCAATTTTTTTTGGGAAGCCTGTTGAGGTTCCCCGTAATAACAGAGGGGATGGAAAGTCTTGTAACTAGTAGCTCTTGCTGTTAGTCTAGTCTTTTCAACGCGTCGCACTTGACAGCCACAATATCTCTGCTGGAGCTTGACGGGGATAAGATCACATATTCCTGGTTCTCCTCTGAATCTCATTGACAGTAACTCCTCCCTGGAGTACAGTAGTCTATCACTATCCATTTTAAAAAGTAGAAGAAAAGAAGGACACACAAAAAAACCCACTAGAACAGAGCAGAGGAAAGCTGTTGCCTGCTCGCACATGCGCAGGACAGCCAAAAGGTTTCGAGTCAGATAAGCAAACATTTTATCATACAAGGTTTGTTTCTGTGGGCACATAATAATGAGCTATTACATATTGAATTTTACATCATACTAGCATAGCTGTCATATAATCATATAAAGGACTTTGAATTCCTGTCAGAACAAACTGTCATAGCAACAGTAACTACAGAAGAATGTCATAGTGAATTCAGATTATCAGATTAAGGCAAAATGAACTAAAACCCACTCTACTGAGATCAACACACATTTTTGTCTGATTTGTTGTGGCTTGCTAGAAGGGCACGGTAATTCTGCTGGCTTCTGGCCCAAAGAATCAGCCTTGAGGGAACTATGAGAGGGAAAAATGGTAGAAATGCGGAACTGAATGTTTTCCAAATAGGGTCAAAATGACAATGAAAGAAGACGCACCACTGCGAGGTGAAGTCCACAAACTCGGGGGAGAACTGGTCAGCAGGAAGCTGGGGCGAAGGTTCTTCCACCACCTGCTTCAGCTGCTGGAAGGGCGTGCCCCATGATTCGTATGGGAAACGCAGGATAGCGAGCTCGATCTGAGTTACAGAGAGGAGCAGATGTCACTTGAATAACAGAGCACACATCTGGTGACACCAACAGCTTCCATGTTTTTGATTAAAAGTCTTTCACTTCTGTCATTGAAGTACATTGTGGTTTCTGTGAACACTGAGTCACTGAATGCATAAGCAAAATTTGGATGAAACAAAACAGTTTCACAATATGCAAAAACAACAACAGTCTCACTCTACTCAAGTTTAACCCCATGGGTTATCACACATGCAGGGTAAACCTACTGAAGTTCTTCATTGGTTTCTCTTGCAGTCACCAGTAATAAAGCACATCACTAAAAATTCACTAACAACAATAACTTACATTTTTATTGATGATCACTCCAAATGTCATCTCTATATTATTACCAATGTGACTTCTTACATAACCCAGCTCATCGCCACAGACAGTAATCCCAATTTAGGTAACGTGAACGTAGCAAGTTTTTCTCAAATTTATGGTGAAATAAGCATTATGCATTTGTATTAATTCAAAGAGTCTATTTGCTACTTTTCTCTCATGATGTCATTGTGAATTAAAAGCATTTTAGCTTGGTTTGAACACATTATGAGCATATCTATGGTCTGTTAAAAACACAGAATGTAATTAATGACATAAATGTCCCAATTAAAACAAAAAGAAAACAAGATGTAGTCTGATGAAGTAGCAGAGAAACATGTGCTAATGTTTTCTGTCAAACGGCCACCATGTCGACCTTTAAAAAAAGTTTCTTCTCGACTGATCATAGTTGGAAATACTTGGGACAATACAATATAAAGCAGCAAAGTATATAACAAAGCTCCAATCATTTTTTTGTTTAAGTGCAGTCATTTTACATCAACCAAAAACATTTCCCCTTCAACACCTTATGTTATGCTAGAATTAATTATTTAGATGTAATAAAGCACCTGCCCTCTATCCTGTAGATTAACTGGGTCACAATGAAATCTTCCCTTTACATTTGTATTTACATTCATTGTCTGTGTGCCTTTGAAGTGTGTCTTGAAGACAGGACAGATACTCCAAAAATGTGATCCAATCCAGCACATTTTATTCTATCCAGTAACTGCTTGATATTTTGGGAAACGAGATATTAACCTTTGACTACTGAAACTGAACTAATGGGTTTATCATTAAAAACCTTCTCTTGTTCAAGACAAGTTAGTCTTGTTCTAGTACACTGACTGTTTCTCTTTAAAACCTGAAGCCAAACGATGAACCAGATTCAAAATGAGGAGAAAAAGCAATTGATTGCAGACTCCACAAAGCCAAAACATTGTCTGAAAGGCATATATATAAAGGTTATGGACTTTTAACCATTCTTAATCATATGTCTAGACACCACTTTGCCTCAAGTTGTGCCTGATCATGCACCAATTTCCTTTTTACATGTGAAACATGCCCTACCCTTCACATAATTTAATTTGGATTTAGCTGTAATGAAGACCTCAAGATTAGTGAGATGGACCAATATAAGAAATATGAGATTGAGTATGTCTAGAAAGTGTGCAATATAAATTCACATGGAAATGAAAAGAGCCGTGAAAGCTGATTTACCATCGTGATTCCTAAACTCCAGATGTCAGACTTCACATTGTAGCCTTTCTGGTTTGTCTCAGGGTTGATCCTCTCCGGCTGCGAGACAGAAGGTCAGATGATGTCACTTACAGCGTCGGTTGTCAAGGCTGACCTGCTCACTTCCCCACCATCCTTAACTTCTTGTAGACACACAGGCTGCTATGTTCCCTCAGTGCTAACCTGGCCCTAAAAGCCCACTCAGCCAATCAGCAGCCAAGCAGATAGGGTTAAAATGTAACCAGGCGTATTAAAGGTGTGGATAAAAATGGAGGAAGGCAGAGATGAACCTGTTCACCCACTGAACTACATGGCCTCCCTTGTAAGAAGACATTTCATACATGTTACAAGTTTAATTTTAGAGTGTTGTCTGAAAACAGATGCCTGCTGCACTTGGAAACAGAAATATAAGCAGCTAAACAATGATCTCAAACGCCACACAAAGCTTTCTGTGCATCATTACGAACGACTCCTTTCACAATGTCGTTTTGTTTTTACATTTTCATTTGATGCATTGTTTTAAAAATACTGTTTAGTACCACTCTGCGAGTAGAACGGGTAGAACTCCCCGAGGAGCTTTTGACTTGTAATAACTATTAGCACGTCAAAGCAATATTCTCCCAATTGAGTTCCTGTTTTGTTGCATTGTCATGTTTGCAAAGATGTCTACCTGCAAGCCTGCGGGCGATAGGGTACACATTCCTCAAGTTTTTTACTGCTCTGAAAACAGAACAGCTCTAATTTACAAAGAATTACAGCAAAGCAGCAAAAATGGCAATGAGGAAAGACACTGCAACCTGGCAAATCTGTCAGCAAATCTTAACCCAATAGTATAAAGATACTGAGTTGCTGCAATGTAATTGGCGGATTACAATTTTGTGTTTCCAAAACTCATTCAGCCTAAATAACTATTAAATTCATGAGCTGTGACAGGCTGACCAAGAGAGCAGCATTCAGAGCTACTGTCAAAGTCAATTTCAATAAATTCCGGAACATTTTTAGATATATAAATAATCATGTCTATAAATACCAATTTTACATGCTGTCTGTCCATGGCTTGTAATCTTTTTATACAGAAATGAATCACTAGTGTTTTATATTTTTAAAAAAGGTTGTTTTCCTGCCTACCGCCATGTAGGGTTTACAGCCGGCATCCATGGTTTTAGCCACTGAGTCGACCAGGTATCCGCTGATGCCGAAGTCGCACATCTTCACTTGGCCCTGAGTGTTGATCAGCACGTTGGAGGGCTTCACGTCTACAATGACAAAACGATATCCAAAAAAAAACCAGCAACAGGTTTCATTGGTGTGCAGCCAGATCATGGTTTTTGACCACACTAGCATTCACTTTATTTTTTACACTTACAACCTCTCCTTAAGATTAAAGAGGTTTGGTGAAACAGGAGCCACACAGCGGTCACGGCCGGGCCACAGAGGTTTGACACAGGAAGGATTAAAACCCTTTAAAAGGCCATGTTCACGTTTACAAGTTAAAGGTCCTTGGTTAAATGAATGAATGCTTTAGATTTGCAAATAAATCTGTAACGTTTTTGACTTCCTGCTCAGCTACGTTAAATCTACCGACACCACTCTGTTCTCACATTTCTAAAAACAAGCACAAGAGGTAAAACCAGACTGGGAAAGTTGTGAAATTCTTAAACTATAGTGAATAATTTCACAACTGAACAGGTTACATGATAGAATTTTGGTGATGATAGAGGCATCCTCCTCAGATCGTTCGCATGCAAAGATAGGGCGAAGTTCACCACCTTGTGAAACACATTTGCTTGTGCAAAGGGTATAATTACAAGGGCTCAGGAATACTTTGTAATATCACTGTTTGTGTACAGTACATGCAAAGGACTGCACGCTTTTTTTTTTAATTAAGGAAGGAAGGAAGGGAGGGAGGGAGGAAGGAAGGAAGGAAGGAAGGAAGGAAGGAAGGAAGGAAGGAAGGAAGGAAGGAAGGAAGGAAGGAAGGAAGGAAGGAAGGAAGGAAGGAAGGAAGGAAGGAAGGAAGGAAGGAGGGAAGGAGGGAGGGAGGAAGGAAGGAAGGAAGGAAGGAAGGAAGGAAGGAAGGAAGGAAGGAAGGAAGGAAGGAAGGAAGGAAGGAAGGAAGGAAGGAAGGAAGGAAGGAAGGAAGGAAGGAAGGAAGGAGGGAGGGAGGGAGGGAGGGAGGGAGGGAGGGAGGACGGAAGGAAGGAAGGAAGGAAGGAAGGAAGAGATGATGCATCACAGAAGTCATTAAGAGGCTCTTACCTCTATGTATGACTTGCAGACTGCTGTGCAAATGCTCCAGAGCTTTTACTATCTGTAATAACAAAGCCCATCCATAAACAAATGACAGTTACATAACAAATATCTGTCTTTAACGTTGCACCAGCTCAGTATTCACAGGAAGCATATCATAGCGTATGAATTTTTAATCATTCACGTTATCCTGCATGAAGTGATTAGAGTGAACCCACTGAGACGGCGATCTTTCCCAGGATGTCCTCCGGGATCTTCATACCCTTCTCGATCACCTGCTTGTAGAATTTGTCGAGGGAGGTGTCCATCAGCTCCATGCAGATCCAGACGTCACCCTGGCAACATGCAGTCAAATTTGGAAAAGAGAAGAAGAAAAAAATGGAAAGGAACAAAGCACCAGGATGCATTCCAGACAGATGGGAAGCAACAGATTTTCCAGTGTGTTAGTCACGCTCAGGAAATCCTGAATATCTACTTTGCTCTTGCGAGGGGTGTTTGTTATTTTCCTGCAAGTCAATAACGGATGCAGATTTTGACAGACCAAATGATCCATAGTCAGATAGCAGCTAATGTTGGCTTATCTGAAATGTATTAACATTAGCATAGATACTGGAAGATGTGATAAAGAATTCACTTAAAACTGTTGTAATGCAAACTGGAAATCTTGTCTGTAAGGACACAAGAGGCCATAGTTCTGGGAAAGCTTCATTGATGCAATGCTGGTGTGGATGAGTTGAGATTTATACGTCACCTCTCTGAACAGCGCCCCATAGAAGGTGACTGTATAGAAACAGTCAACTGTCCTCATGGAGATGTCCAAATCCATGAGCAGCCTCTTCTGCTCCTGAGTGTTCACTGTGGCCCGAATCCGCTGAGTGAGGACAATGTTGAAAGATACAGAGTGAAACAACGCACAGTCCTCACTCACATTAACGAAGGGAAGAAGAATGAAATATTGCCGTTAAGCATTAAATCCATCGCTGCATGTTGGCGGTAATGTGATGCATTTTTGAATTTGAAATGTTTCTTCAACTGAAATGAAAATCTTAAACAAGTAGCTTAGCAAAATTTCCACTTCTGAAAATTTAAGTGTGTTCCAAATAGAGCACATTTTCTGGGTGATGGAAATCTGCTGGCTCGAAGAGAAACCCTTCATAAGTCAACGGCTTGTGAGAAAATTCTGCCTCAAGTGACGTGACTGGAGGAGGACTACAAATGAAATATGACAAGACTACAAATTCAACAAAACAAGAAAAACAGTTTTAATGAAGCGAGCCAGACATCTGACTTCCTCTTCACTACAGGTGCAGCCAAACTAACTCTCTAGTCCTTAGAATGCAAATACCATTCTTTGTGGCAACTTTATTTACAATGAACAACACAACATCAGCACAGCGCGTGTGAATGCACTGTGCGTGGAGACTGTACTGCTGACGTTTATTTTTCGTTCATCGACCAAATGGCTTCTGTGTGAATCTGGTGGTGGTGGTGGTGGGGGGGGGGGTTCTGTGAGTGCAGAGCTGCTCTTCACTTGCCTTCACAGCCATGATCAGCCCACTGGGGACGTGCCTCATCTTGTCCACCACTCCGTACGCTCCTCGGCCCAGTTCACAGATCTGCTCCAAGTCATCTGCTTTTACCTCGAAATTCTGTTTCATAGAAAAGCGTAAGAACAAGAGGAGAGGTGGAAAAAAAGGCTTAACATGAACGGAGATGTTCCAGAGATTAAAAACAATATATCTGTCATCTATATTTTTTAAAGACAAAGACACTTCTACTCTGAATCTCTAAAAACTGCCTCCATCACAGATGTTACATTTTTTTGTAAGTTAGTCAGCAAAAATCATTCAGTTGGACTTCTAGCCAACTAAAAGAAAGAAAAAGTAGGCGTTTCTGCCAATGGAAAATTCCATTTATTTGATGAGTTTAAAATAAATATTTTTACAACAGGATGGGCAATAAAGGCATTCCAGTCTCCCCATAATCAGAAGTGTTCAATTCGGCTGTAATGTTCATCCAGGCATTCTTAACAGCGAACAGAAGAGGAGGGAAAGAAAGTAAACAGTGAGGAGTTATGCAAGAGTCCAAGGCAAGAGGAAAAAATAGAACCCCTGAAGGGGATTTGGGAAAGGTGCGAAGATGAAAGCCAAAATGTGCCGATCCAAAATGAGTCCAGAAAATGAGCCAGTTACCTTCTCTCCGATGGTCACACAAGCTTTAGAGTCCAAATCTCTAGGGGGTCTAAATCACACAGAAAGAAAAACAGACATGATAAACTGGTTACATTTTGGCAAATGCAGAGGAAATAACTCTTTCTCTCTTTTATTCATTCATCGTCAACTGCTTCATCTGTTGGAGGAAATAACGACAAAATAAAAAGTAAATGTCCAAAAAGAAAAATCCCAGAGGGACAATGAATATGATTTTAATAAAAGCTTGTCGGGGCGAAGATTTGAGTCTCTGTTCTGGATAAAGTTGACTAAAAATAAAAATGAAACAATTAAAAAAAAACATAAAGTCAAATTTTAGCAATACATCTCTGTTGCTAAAAGCTACAAGTGTTTAGTTTTACCTTGCAGCTGAGAATTACCCCCTTAAAGTCTAAGCTTCATGTTAACGAGAATTCTGAACGGTTATGAGCCTCGCTGCGGCATAACTCGCTGCAAATGTCAGGGGATTGGAACTCAAACAATATATCCAACGTGAACTGTGAACTTAAGCAATTGATGTAAGAAAAGAGTTTCTATTAAGCCAGCATTTGTACAATATATTGGAAAAATTGAACTCTTTGTGTTGAGCAGGATGTGACGATCATTATTCACACTGATGAGGTATGATTCAACTTACACTGCAGCAGGAGGAGGCTGCTCAAACACCTCTTTGGAGAGCTTGAGCACCGGCTTCCTCTTACCTGGAAATGCATAAAAAGCCATGGAACATCATTAGGAACCTGAGGGTAAATCAAGTCTGATTGATTGATTACTGGTTAGTGTCAGGACTCGATAGTACTCAATTGCAACTGGATCATGTTTAACTGCAAAAGTTAGACCTGTTGATGCAACATTTCACCCATTTTTAAACAGCAGAAGATATAAATTACTTGATATTTACGCTAAAAACTGACAATGCAAGAATTATGGCTGCAACTGCTACATATTTTCATTATTGACTGATCTGGTAATTATTTTCTTGATTATTTTCCAACGGCAAATAAGTAGAAAGTGACACCTTTAAATTGAATTCACTCTACTGCTCAAATATTCAGAACTGACACCTGTACAAAATCGAAAACTGGTAATACGTGAAATGTTTGACAAATTCGATCAATTACATCAATGATTATCTTGATTGCTGCAGATTAATGTGATCCACTCTGAATCAATCTACAGCGTATTACACCAACAGGAGAGTACAAACGGAGTATGTTCTAGTGGAGTAAAGGCAGAAGAAAAGCATCCAGATGAGACTCCAGAGGACAAGCAGCTGAGCCTACCAAAAGATGAAAGCACACTTAACGTCTTAACAACAATTAGGACGAGCGATCAGGTGATCTGCATCAATTTATATATCAATTTATAAGCAGAGTGAGGACCAATGGAAATTCATTTAAAGCACTAAGAGAAGGGAAACTTCAATCAAACCTTGACAATATTAAGAGTGAGTTAGCTGCTCACTCTTACTTTCTAAAAGGCCAATTTGTGCTGGGCATTAGTGAAATTCAAAATCAAAACAGCTTTCGCTGGTTGTGTTGAGAGTAGCCATCAGGCACTGATGCTAACTGATTCAAACTTTCCTTATCCAGACAAAGACCAACACAGCATCTCCTATGCATCGCACCTGTCTTTCAGTTCCTTTCCTGTTGACATAGCAACGGCAGCAGAAGGCCAAAGCTCTGTCTCATCACTGACACTTACGGTTGGATGCAGTAATTGAATCCAGATCCTACTTGAGTACAACAGACACCAAGAGCAAGAAGAGGAGAACGAGAAGGAGGAGATCTTGCAGCTCAGGTGTGCTTGCTCCATCTGGAGGTCCTGCACTGATGGCTGGACTCAAGGCTGGACTCCTTGCTAATGGGGAGTTATAGTTTCCCATGGGTGTGATCACGTGAGTGTGTGTCTCTGTCTCCAGACAGCATCCGGCTCAAACCTCCTCAGACTAGATTGCGGCAGCCGACGCCAGTCAGAGCTCGTTCCAGTAGAGGTATATGTAGGCAAAGTCATGTTGGATCTGTTCATGCAGAACAACCTGAATGTGTATGTGACTGTGAGCAGCCAACAAACCAAATTTTAAAGTAATATTTAAAGCGGCCACACAGTGCTCCGCCCTCTCGATGTCATAACATGCTTTTTAAAGTGAAACTGAAGGTGTGACTCTTCAAAAGAACTGGAGCAGATCCAGATGAGTAACTGGAATTCCTGTCTTGTGAAGAAAATTTAAGAACAATCATGCGTAGCTACGGATTGATCTATCGGTCAAAAAACTGTCTTTTAGGCACATCACAAACAAACACACGGTGTCCAGGTTTATTCAGACACTCCTGGGCGTGACGCTGCTGTACTATGTGACCCTCGGCTGGCCTCTCGTTGCTTATCTCCCTGTCTCTGCTTCCCAGAGCAGCTTTGTTGGGACTAAAATGTCAATTTGAGTCCCTCCTAGAGGCGTTTACACAGACAACAATAGTAACTGGAAACCTGAAGCAGGTCAATAATCAGCACACACTAAGAACTAGGCAAAAACAGACCATGAACACCTGCAGCAGGACTGTAAAACCCTCTCAATGTGTTACTTTATTACAAGAAGGAGCTTTGGGACAGTAGTCACGCAATTCTGGAACATACTGGGCACATTGTGCATGTACAAAGTGTAACACACACATGTTAACAGACACGTCTCAGCATATTGCTGGCACAGTATGTTCAACATGATTAAAAATATTATTCATCATATCAATAACAATGATAAGAATTGCATTTGAAGTGTTGACTAAAGAATCAATATAAGATTATTTCCTTTTCAACTGTCAGGATTGGTCGTGTCTCTCTTCATGATTGACATGAAAATTGATGTGAGTTCCATGTTTTTTCATCAACAAATGTGGTGGAGTGCGCCACGGTGGTGCAGTGGATAGCGCTGTCGCTGCACAGCAAGGCAGTTCCAGGTTCGAGTCCCGAGCTGTCATAGTTTGCTGTTCTCCTTGTGTCTGCGTGGGTTCTCTGGCTTCCTCCCACCTCCAAAAACATGCACTTCAGGTTAATTGGCTGGTCCCAAATTGACCGTAGTGTGTGAGTGCGTGAGTGTTTGTATATGTCTCTTTGTGGCTCTGCGGCGGACTGGCGTTATTCCATTCATTCATGAATGAATGAATGAATGAATGGAATGTGGTGGAGAATGGATAGAATTTTTACCAAAATTTAACCTTGCAGACATCAAAATAAATAAGAATTAGAAAACAAAATGGTAGAATGGATCCAGGATTAATATATTTTTAATGCCAGCTATGACACACTCTCCTCTGATCCTGATTGTTTCTTGTATTGACATTTTGAGACTTTTTTTGCCTTCCTGTATATTTGGTATCTTTTTCTTAACATGTGACATACATAAATACTGACAAACCAGCGGTAATATCAGATCATCAAGTGTCAATATTTTGCTGAGTACTTCTTTTGAAAGCGTGTTTAATGATACTTCATATCTACACAAAAGGACAACTTTCCTGAAATCCTATTCATCACAATCTGCCTGCTAGCTATCAAAAGATATTTTTGAAACCTTTTCAATGGATGAAAGTCCAGGTTTCCCAAGATGATGAGAAGTCAAAGTCAAATAATTTGTTAGATGATTTACCTTCAAAATGGCAAAACAAAAAATGTTACCCTGTGTTTGCAGTGAAATTATCCTTTATCTATCTCTGCTAATATGGTGAAAAATATGCCTTGTGGCCTCAAAGCATTAAGAGATCGTGAGACAGGAGGCAATATGAAGAAGTCAGATTTATTCTTCCTCAGGATGCATATCACCATGCACAGTGCATTACTAGTCAATTCTGACCTAAGTACAGGCTAGACACGGCTGTCTCGCTCGAATAAAGTGAGCTGCAGGAAAAAGTAGCATGTGAGGTGCGCTAAGTCCTAAGCAGCGGGGATTGGCCTGCTGCCTGTTGTGCTGGTTATGCATGCCATCCAGACGCCACGCATGTAAGTCCGACTGACATGCAGCTAAGCACAGTATGAACGATGACGGCTCCTACGACAAGAACACTGCAAATCTTCTGCTGCCAACTGAGAAGGGAGCAAAGGGAGGTGGTGGGAAAAAAAAAGAGTACGTTGTGGGGGGTCAGAAGGGCGGTGGATTATGTAATCGTTTTAGCAGGCAGGGATAAGCTCGCATTCTGCTTTGTATTATCACACAGCAGAGAGGAGGAAAGCACTGAGATCCTTCACTGGCATATAATCCACTAATCAAATCATTGGTTTACAGAAATTGTGATTAACAGGTCAGTGAATTATGTAACAATTCCAAAAATTAAAAGATTGTTTGATGATGGAAGTTAACGGCAACTTCCACTTCTGGTAGCAAGAAAACATTTTTAAAATTTGCATTCAGCCGTTTTTGTTTTGTGGGGAGTTATCGACCAAAGAAATAAATGATACACTTTATATGACACTTACGATATGATAATGAAAAATATATAGATACAGTAATTAAAATAAAGTGTGATAAAGTGTGTTTTGCATAATATGGGACCTTTAACTATACTTCTGACATTTATCTGTTATAAAGGCAGAGGAGCAAAAATATGAAACAGCCTAAGATGATACTGAAATAATGTAGAAGTACTTCATATTGCACTCAAGTAAAACGAACTGCAATATTGTCCTTTATTCTTGATGAGCTCAGCAACTAACTCGCACACTGTGGTAGGCAGGGTGGCTTAATTAAAAGCAGCAGTACGTATAATTCGTGGTGATTTGCATCACATGAGCTCAACTATGTGGTGAGATGCCCAAGCAAAGCCACTGAAGATGTGCTCCTGGTTTCTGCCGCACCCGATATAAGCATGCAATCAACCTTGTCATGCATTTGTGTGCGTGTGTGTGAACAGTGAAAGGAAAAAAAAAAAAAATGCTGACAGGAAAGTCTGCAGGCTAGAAACAGAGACATGCAGAGAGACTCAGCATGTGAGGGCAGGTGATAGCCGGCCTGCGTGATAATGAGCCCTGGATCACGGGGACAGGCAGTGCCCTGCTGCTAACCCTCACATGCACTCTAGTTGGAATTCCAACAATCCCAAGAGTTCCTCAATGGAATTCCACAGACCCACAGCAAGACGGATCAACCGCAGACAGTGAGAGGCAGGGAATTGCACAAAGGGCACACAAGGAGGGACAGGAAAAGACAGGAACACACAGAGCTACATGGAGACAGACATGAGGGTGGGGGCAGTTAGCAGTGAAAAGAGATTTGAAAATAGCTGCAGCCCCTCCGACCGCTCTGGCAGGTTGTGAGATATTCTACACTTCCAAAGACGGCAGCTCCTTTAGCTTACAGCTGTTGGAAGCTCCTTTGGGAATCAAGTCATCGCCGGCTCATGCTACACTTCCTGCGAACTCAGTTCAATGAAAACGACGCTCGCAGAAAGCCGGGCGTGCCAGGGTATCCGCTTTGGGTTGCCTCGGAGCAAGAAGGCCCCAACATCAGATAACAGAGCTCTTACGGGTTTATCTTTCATCGGCCAATGCGGTCGATTTACACAGTGATCCAACTGCATGGGTTGTAAAATGAGGGTCGTGGCAGCAGACGACCGACGTGAGTCACAGTTTGATGAAGGACAGCTGCTTCCAAATCTACGACAACCCTGAACACTAACAATCTAACTGGTGTCACCAGTATTTAAAGACTGTATTTCTATTTGAAAATTCACCCCATGTCATTAAAGCTACCTAACACTTATTATTATAATTTATAAGTAAAATCAGTTTTGATTCTGAAACCATACCATTAAACAAAACATTAAACATTTCATATAGGAAATAAATTAAATTAAGATCTTTTTTGTGTATGCAAACACTGCACAAATGGGCATTACTGTATGTACAGGTCCCAGTAAAGAATCAAATAAATAAAGGAAACTTTAAATTTTCTTCGTTAAGCTGGAAAAATTAAAAGATGAGTCAATCCAAAGAAAATAAGTCACTAAGTATTATTTAGTGCCTAAAATATTTCAGCTCATAACAGCCAAACCTGTTCCAGATTCTTGAATATCAGTATTTTCTTTGTGGTGACTTTGGCTTTGGACGACTGACTCAATAGTAAAACCCCGGGCAGCTGGAAATGATCAATCAATAATGAAAATAATTGCTGGTTGCAGCCATATTTGTTCTGCATCTTAACACAACGGGCTGTGCCATTTTTCTGAAACACTTCAAGCACAGCTTAACCTCCAAGTAAATGCCATCGAAGGAACGGACGCCTGGTAATTGACAGAAATAATTTATTTTGAATAATTTACTAGAGGATCCACAGAGTTGAGTGTCGCTCGCACTCAAAAGGGACCTTCAGCTGCAAAATACTGAGTCACCGATGAAGTCTGTAACGGATCTGAGGACAAAGAGGTAAACTTCATAATTCATGTGACGAGGGGGTGGGGTCTGATAACTCATCATCTGCTCGTCCATGTGCCGACCACACAGAGGAACAGTGTGCTACACAGACAGCCATTCAGTATGTGACTGTGTCCGAGTGTCTCTTCCTGTATAAACTGTCAACCAAGCACACTCGTGTGTGCGCCCCCGCACACGCACACACACACACACACACACACACACACTCAACGATGTAATGCAACCAATTATTTGAAGATTATTTCTTCAAATAATTTGCAATACTTGATGATATTTTTTGTGCTTCCTATTATTCAATTCGACATCATAGTGTTTCAGACTGTTGTTCAGATTCTTCTAAAATGCATAAATATAGTTAGGTATGCATACAGTCTGCAGCTTTACTTGTTTCACTATGAGAGTCTTTTCTTTCTACACACACCTTCAATGATAAACTACCACAACATTTTCCAATTAGCACAGAGATGTTAATTGAAGCTGGTGATAAGTTGTTTTATTTTAACACCGGTGCAATAAAAATTTTTTTTTTAAAAACAGCTGGCTGGAGGGTTATATTTGGTGAAGCAGTATCTCCAGACTCCTCTCATGCACAAAATCCATCTAGTGCAGCCGCTTTCCTAAATTGTTATCAAATGCAAGATATCAAAGAGTCACTTAAGCATATTGCCACAGGGGCTAATTCTAGATTTAATTCTTATAAATTTGCCAGGCAATTGCAGATTTATGTCTGCACCCAGTTGCAATATTTGCATCCACTGTTTGGCAATGCAAGGCTGTGCCACAGTGTGACAACCCTCCCTCCCCGACCTCAACCCCATTCTCATCACATTTCTGCAGAAAAAAAAACCAAAACAGAAAACCTGTTGCCATCACGACCAAGAGGGTTACTCCAGGTTGAAAGGAATCCTGAATTTACAGTATATGTCAGTCATTTTCACTAGACGCTCATTGTTTAACTTCATTACAACAAAAAATTCCTGCTGATAGCTCACAGCTGTGAGATACAACTCTGCTTGCCAGCAATAAAGCTGAAATAAGCAGGATTTTTTAAATATATATATTGTTCAATTTGTGGTTTCTAGTAATGGCTATAGTAAAATCTAGAAGTACATGCTTAGTCAGTCACCCTTATGAAAAGAGAATAGTTCAGTGGATCATCTGGACAATGCTCTTAACAAATCTACTGTCGCAGCCACAATGGGACCGACTGGTCCAACAATTGACCAGGCAAATTTAGTATCTGTACATGCAGCCTCTATTTGCATGACAAGAGGGGACATTTGTGCAGGGGGCGCGAGGCCTGCAGGAGGACAGGAGTTGGGTGGGATGCATCTGTCAGTCGAGCACACAACAGCACTCGGCACAGCATACTATGGCAAGGGTGAAAACTATTACGCAGGGAAAAGCTCGAGAAGGAGATATGAGAACAGAAGGAAAAGCAGAGCGGAGTAATCTAGCATTGTCTGGTAGAATTAACTGAAACACACAGAAAATTGCTTTGTCAGAAATCCAGTAATTATGTGCAAGTGCAAGAACATTTTTAGCAAAAAAACCCCAGCTTTTTAATGGTACTATTCATACACTGTTATTGCCTAATCACAACACATCTATTTTCAGCTAAGGGCCTCTAAAAGAAGCATCACTATTAGAATATACTGTAATGACTCTTGATGTGGCCATGAAGATGTCACTTTGCTGAGATACAATATTTATCATCACCTGATTGGATTATTGGCAACAATATGATTTTATAAAATCATCTCCTCCACATATTGGTCGACAAAAACATAAATTAATTAGCCTTTCAGAGAATTTCCTCAAATTCCAGGGACAGACAAATGACCAAACTAACATGGTCATCACAGTGCCTCCAAATGATTGGTTGTCACACAGCTACAGCAGAATCATTCGCGACGCCTGAAGATGACTGACAGAGCTGGTTTTGTCATTTTGTCGATAGCAAAAAAAAACTTCACTGAGTCAAAACTCAACTGAGTGACTACATTGGCTGAGGGATTAAAAACTTGTTTTGTTCAGCCTACATTTTCTGCAGCGCACAATAAAAGAGACCTACTACCACTGTCACAAAAGTCCCATTCATCTATGGACAATAAAAAAAAAATGTCTGGGCATTAGTCATCACAAGATGAACTGGCTGCAACAAGACAGTTCCTCTGTGTAGGTGGGCGAACAATTGACTGTACCAGATCAACAGTGAGAGGCCTTGACCATCGGGGGCTCTCTCTCCTACCTGCACAGCCTCTAACTGTGTTTGTGTGTGTGTGTTTTGCATGTTGTGCAATGAGCCAGCCTCAGTTTGGACTTCTTGGAAAACATGTAGAGGGGAGGAAAAATGTCTCAACTGCCTGTGCTGCAGCTGCAATTTCTCTGGAAGTTGCATTGGACTCAAAGAGCTCTCTGGCTGCAGGACATTTTCTCCACAGCCCCTACTGTTCCTGCACGGCAAATAAGATGGGGTCAAAGTGTGACTTGTGTGCTTTTGTACACATGCTGGGCAAAACTCTGAACATCAGTGGCCCCTCACCAGGGGCTTTGACTCCTAACCAGTGGTCTGGACAGGATGAGCAGCTGACATAATGGGACAGCCTGTATTTACATCCTAAACAAGCCTCTGTTCTTGAACTCACCACCTCCTAAATGCTCACAACTTATTCTATAAATAGATTTCCCATCACAAAGCAGGAAGAAGAAAAAAAACCTGCACCCATTAACCACTCAAACTTGACAGTTGCAAGTTGTCACGTCACGTTGTCTCGTTGCAACAAACCATATTTGTAGTCCTGCACAAGATATGGCTTTCATTATTTACCTGGAGCCATGAGCAGAAGGCAGATGCACAAACTCGTGCAGAGTTTATTATAAAAGAGTTGCAATGTCCTTGTCTATCTAGTGACTATAAAAGGCGCAACTGAGCTCCACATCCCCGTCTATATGTTGCTAATAACGTCGATAGGAGCACACAGAGCATCGTCTTACCAGGAACTGTGCAAAGGGGAAGATCTTAAAACAGGAAATGCAACTGACCCTTCTAAGCCGTCTAACTTTAAAATGCACCGGCCGTGCTCGGGCTGCAGCAGTGCATGTTGCAAGCCGTGCAGCAGTGATTGCATATCGGGAGTTTTGCACAGATCGGTTTGATATTCTTACCTCCCTTTGGCTGAGACATTTCCCCTTTGCTTTGATGAGGGGGAGGGGAAGCACAAAAGACTTTGCCTTCTTTCTCACTCCCTCCCTCCATCGCCCTCGCACTGGAGCGTCACTGGCTTGCTTTGCAACAAAGATGCAAAAATACAAGCCTCGATCTTCATGCACTTGGAGCCTTTTTGCGTCCGAGGCGTGCGTGTCCGTGCAAAATGAGATGTTAGAATTGCACAGCCCCCACCGGCGTCGGGGAAAGAGGTAATTTTGCAATTGCACTGCAAATAATTCTCCGGAGCAGTTACATGATGGGCCAAGGCTGGCAGCTGAAAGCTCCTAACTTGGATCAGTGTGAACCCCTGCGAGAGAATGTTCTTCCTGCTTGGAGCGCGAAGAATCGTGGGAAATGAAGTTCATCAAATGCCTCACCCGTTTACAGAGTACCGTAGTCTGCGATGAGATGTGCTGCAAAAGCCGAACAGTAACAATGCAGAGGAGGACTTTTACTGTAGAACAATATTTTTAATACTTTATATATATAAATAAATGTTGTGACCAAATGTACATGCAGCTTACACTTATTGCAATGTGCAATATTTCTTTCCGTAACGGTGAAATGACAGCCAGGACAACTTCAGGTTTACTTTCAAAACTGTAGTAAACATATTTATTATGAAGTTAAAGTAATCCACGAAACAGCAAAAAACATAAAATAATGAACTAATAACAAAATACTTCAGTAAGAAGTATACACTGGATCCACCTCTTGCACCCATTGAAGGAAAATATAAAAGTAACAACCTAACAACATGAAGCAACGATTTGGTAATTGTCAGGTCAAAAATGTCTTATTGAAGTTAATGATGTTATTTCTATTTGAAGTTGACATGTGATGAGTTGTTAAAATGCTGCTGATACAGTTTCATTAAACGAGACCAGAACTATAACTATTTTCAGTCAATATTAATTTTATATAGTAGTGTATACACTTTTTAATACATGTGGAAGTTATAAAATAGAGACGCAATGTTTGAATGTTGAGCAATCATTGAGACATCTAACCAACTACTACTTCTAGTAAATGTGATTAGGGTGATCGTTTCGTAAAGCAGTGTGTATGTAGTGTCAAAACCACAGAAGGAGAGGACATTTCTTCACTGAAATGGGGGTTTGGACATTAATATGTAGTTTGATCTGCAAATCACCAAAGTAGCGCTTACTTTGTCCCCTTAGTTGAAAATGGAGTAATAGCACAAAACAACAGACAGAAGCATGTCAGGAGGCCCTCAAGAACCATATACACACAAATACAATTTTTTTTCAACAAAAAGTATAAATCTTAAAAAACACAGCACAAATACATGTTTTTCTTTTTCATAAAAGAGGTTCTTGTGGTAGGTTTTAATTGAACTAGCAGGAGGACCAATTGTATTTATTACAGACCATTCTCAGATGTCAATTCATGAATTGGTGCTTCAATTGATACTGACATCAAGAGCAGGACTTTTCAGGAAAGACTTAGTCAAATGAAATACAAGTGTCAGTAGTTTCACAGTATTATAGAATTTTTTTGATGATAAAAAATAAGAGTATATCAAGACATGTTTTATAAAGATTTTACACACAGACTTGAGTGACCCTGTACTGTGTAAGTTGCACAATGTGAACGAAGTTATGTGAGACAAAGACAAAATGATCACAAATGATCACACACGAGAAGGATTTCAGATCCATGTCCCAATGATGTGATATGGGCGACGTGTTGCCTCAGAGGGTGGGATTGTGTGCGGTAAGGTAAGGACACTCAAAGAGGAAGGTTGGGGTCAATTCTTGGCTGTAACGAGGGTTTGGTACAGCGGCTTCACCACAATGTGGAGGACGAGCGAGCTGTCGATGAGGTGCTCAGACGTACGGCGGTACAGGTCGGCCTCAGCCAAGAAATCTCCGTTTTCCTCCGTGCTCTGGTGGAAATTGTAGACGTGTTTCACCACCACCCTCCCCTGCTGCTGAGCCATCACCAGCACCGTCTTCTGAAAGTTTACCCCAGCAAAATCTGCGCTGGATGTCGCTGGTGTGACAATGATTCGAGGGCGTCCTCCCTCCACTCGTGTTGGTTGCATGGCGCCGGTCTCCGTGTACATTGGCCTCATGCTGAGGGGTAACCAACGTGGAGAGAACAGCGCATTCCATGTCACGCGTTTGCTGGTGTCATGACCACTTGGCCCGAGCTGGGTTTGAAAACTTGTGCTTCTATCATCCCGAGTGGGGTTGCTGATGATCCACGGTGACCCCCAGAGCGGTGACAAGTAGTTCCTGGGAATGAAGAGGCTGCAGTTCACATCAAAGTATTTGGCCATGTGTAGCGGTGATGCTGAGTGAAACTGATAAGACATGTAAAACAGGTCACGCACGGACTCCTGATAACGAGCCAGGACCGATGACTGAGTCTGCAGGCGGAAGAGCTCCCGCGGTGGCATCATGGCGAAGCGTACAGCTCTCAAGGCATTTTCTGCTGTCAGCCCATCAGGTTCATTCTGAATGATCCAAGCCTCCAGCCCTGCAAAGAGTTCCATCTCACTCTGTAGGACCAGGTCGGAGCGCAGCAGCAAGGACATGAGCAGGTGGCTACTGATGGTTACCCACTCTCTGCTCTGCAGCATTGATGACAGGTTCCAAGCCATGTACTGGAGACAACTGTCCTTCAAAGTAATATCCCCAGCCTGCAGGGCGTACTCATACCAGCTTGCTACATGGCCTGAAGAGTCCCGCGCCAGATTCTGGGTCATGTATTGGGTGATGCCCTGCTGGAGGCCCATAACTTGGTACTTAGAGGCCAGCTTGTGTAAAGATGTAGCCTGGTCCAAACGCAGAGAAATCTCTCCACAGTAAAGGTACCTGCTCAGGGAGGACAAGGAAGAGGATTTGAAGCTCAGTATTTACTATTTTTCCTCTTTCATTAAATGACAACATAAATAAAAAATTATAACATTTTGCCTGAAGGTAGTCACTACAGCTAACAGGTTAACAAACACCTGTTACTCTTAAGGACATAGGTTGCAGTAGAAAAGTAAATACATATTATATTAAATACATCCTGAATTTCTGAACTGAAATGCCTTGGAAATCTTGGGAAACACAACAGTGAGAGAACTTGACTGTCCTTACCTTCAGACACATAAGCATTGCATATCATGATGTATGTTTGATCATGAAACCTAATTTTATGTGTGTCTTAGCTTTACTGCAGCCTGAATAATCCCTGAACTCAGACAGTTCAGGGATTTTTCATTCATTCATTAGGCATAAACCAGGTTCTTTACAGTACCTCATTCATACATGTCAAACATTTTCTTGTAAAATCATCAGAATGAAAGCATGTCATGCTGCTTTTTCTTTCTGATTGTCATCTGACTGTAAGACTGTAAAGCCCCTAAGAAAACTGATGGTTCTGTGCGTCTTATGTTCTAGGACTTTGCCATAGTGTTTAGAGTATTTAAACAACTATTAAGGCATAGCACTCAGTTATTTCTTGATCATTTCACTCAGTTAGGAACAAGTGATGGCATGATGCCTCTCTCATATCATGTTGAAAGCATAGCATCCTCCCTATTGATCACCTGATGAACTTGTCAAACACAGCAGCACAGTCAGAGCTCTCTTTCAGGACCAGCACACTGCCGTTGTGGTTCAGCAGCATCTCTTCAAACACAGAGCTCTGGAGGGAGAGCACCAGCGAGTGAGCCTGGATCACTTTGACCTCATCAGCATTGGGAGTCTCCACCCTAAGTGGCACGTCGCTACCGTTCCCCTGAACCAGCAGGGCCTCCAGGCGCTGCACCACACTCAAGGAGTGACTGATGGTGTCCCCTCGGTCCTGAGCCCCTTCTACTCTAATCATGCCAGCTGTATGGGAATGGAGGAACGATTAGACTGGATGCAAGAGGCAGTGCTGAAAAAATTATTTATGGGCAATTAAAAAGTGCAATGATTTCTCAGAGGAATGTACAGAAGTTGCAGATCAGGAATTTACTGGGGCAAAGAGTGGGTCAGTATCATCCAAATCCATGCCATTGATTTATCCTGCTGCACACACTGTCTGGACAATGAAGGATTGTGGGTCACGTTTAATTAAAGTTTTGTCTCAGCTGAGGCAGTGGTAGCTATCCAACCCCTCCTCCAACTCAATACCCACCCAGACCGTGGCTGCTCTAGTAGGGACTTTAGCCTTTAGTCATATTGGCAAAGTGTGATTTCCATTTACTAACTCGTGTTTTTAACAATGGTTTTCTTTACTCCAGATGAAAACAGACATAAAAATAAAATTTTGAGCTTTTAACTGTGTATAGATGAAAGCAATAGTAATTCAGTCAGAGATGTCCTCTGGGAGGTTAAAATGTTTTCTCCAAGGCTACAGCCAAAAGGAAGAAAGACGTAAAACAATTTTGCTTCACCCAATAAAAAAGAGAATAAAGTTGTGAGGATGAAGTATATTTAAAAATAGAATTTCAGTGTCCTTTACAACATGTTGTTATAATTCAAGCGCGAACTTTCTGAACATTTAAATACACTTCTAAACACTAACACATATATGGACCTGCACACCCAGAATCATCAAGCAATATAGACTTAGTAAATTCTTTGTGTTGGAGTACAGAGAAAGTTGTGTTTCATTAAAGACTGCACCAAATGATAACAACCATTACGAATGAGCTGAACAATGAATTACCTGCAGCAGTTGCCGCTGAGCGCAGACAGAGAGCCAGAAGCAGCATCCCAATAAAAAAGTTGTGAAGTTTTTTTACCATCTTTTCACAGTCTTCCCTTGTCACTGTGTCCTGTTGTCCGACTAACCCACTCTGGAGGACTCAGGCGTCTGTCTCTGGATGTGGAACAGGGGTTCTCCTTGCCACTTCCTGCCAACCTCATCGATTGATGGATGGAAAAAAAGACTAGGTTGTTTCCATGACTACCATTTTAATTGCAACTTTCCAATCGCTTGGTGTCATCATTTGATGTGTGACATTGATTTGCCATGGGGTCTGTCAAACAGCTGCGGGTTGGGGGGGTGTAAAAAACAGCAGGGGATATCAGCATTTATAACAACATTTTATAACAAAAATGTTAAGACAGCTTTTTTTTTTGTCTTTGAAGTAGAAATGATCCACAATGGAAGCTTCATACCAAAACTGTCAGTATGTGAGAGGCAGAAGCAAAATAAATTGCAGTTATTTGTGTCAGTGTGTTCACCCAGTTTAGCTGATGTGCGTGTCAGCACAACACAAGCTATTTGTTCTCAGCTTTAGGCTACAGCACGCTCCATCAGGAGAGTAAGTTATGCAATCAATATCTCTCTTTTTATTTTTTTTATTGATAAGACATGACCTCACACTAAAATGTGATGCTTTGCTCACAAATAAATCTCACTGTTATTGAAGTTAAGAAAGAAAGAAAGAAAGAAAGAAAGAAAGAAAGAAAGAAAGAAAGAAAGAAAGATTTTTTTGATTTTTGCAAAAACACTTTAATCTCATTCAAACATTTTGCAGTTTTACATTAGATGAAAGCATTTAAGTGCCTCAAAACATCTTTTCCAAACAAACTTCAATCACATTTAACATGTAGAACATTTAGAACATTTAGAACATTTAGAACATTTTACAAATTTTCATCAGATGAAATTTCAAAAATACGAAACACTCAAAAACATTAAACACCAAGAAACAAAGGGAAATACAATATAAGAATTAGTGCATTATAACAGGAAGTTTGCAAAAGTGAGGTGGTCATCAACTAAAGTGCATAGGACATTTTTGTAACACCAGATGTTCCTAAAGTTATTCAGGTCTTTTGTCAATTTATAGAAACCAAATTCTAGTTTTAAGCGACATCTGATGTTACAGCAGAAAACAGTAGCTGCTTCTTGAGCGGTATCGTTTTCAATTTTCCTCTTCCTGGTCACATGAATTGCAAGTTTTGCCTCCCCAGAAATAAAATTTAAAAGCTGCCACTTTCTCTGATTCGATCTATTGTACCCAGCACCGTAGATGAATTTCCTGATACTAAAGTTTTCATTGAACAAGTTAAAAACATTTGTTAGAAGAGTGAAGAGTAATGCAAGTCTCCCACACTCACTGAAAGTATGAAAGACTGTCTCCTGAAGAGGACAGAAGGGACACTGGCTGGACACCGCAGGGGCAAAAACAGAGACAAAAGCATTGGAACCGACGGCACCATGCAAAATCCTCCACTGGAGGTCGGCTGTTTTTTTCTTGAGGGGAGGTTTGTACAGAAGTCTCCACTGCGGGTCAGGTCCATTTCCCGTCATCTTGTTGGCCCAGGTAGTGGGTGCTCTGTTACACAGGTTTTTCTTGTTGATTACTTTTACACATTGTTTGTACAGTATTTTTTTGTTGGCCGTGTGCAGGCTGATCTGTCGTTCATCTCCGAGGAGAGGACCCTCCAGTTCTCCAAACAGGGGACTGATGTGGACCTCTGGGAAAGGATCTTTGCTGTCTGGTACAGTCCCTGTACTAAAGAAAGAAAGAAAGAAAGAAAGATTTGATTTTTGCAAAAACACTTTAATCTCATTCAAACATTTTGCAGTTTTACATTAGATGAAAGCATTTAAGTGCCTCAGAAGATCTTTTCCAAAAAAACTCCAATCACATTTAACATTTAGAACATTTAGAACATTTTACAATTTTTTCATTACATGAAATTTCAAAAACACTAAACACTCAAAAACATTAAACACCAAGAAATAAAGGGAAATACAATATAAAAATTAGTGCATTATAACAGGAAGTTTGCAAAAGTGAGGTGGTCATCAACTAAAGTGCATAGGACATTTTTGTAACACCAGATGTTCCTAAAGTTATTCAGGTCTTTTGTCAATTTATAGAAACCAAATTCTAGTTTTAAGCGACATCTGATGTTACAGCAGAAAACAGTAGCTGCTTCTTGAACGGTATTGTTTTCAATTTTCCTCTTCCTGGTCACATAAATTGCAAGTTTTGCCTCCCCAGAAATAAAATTTAAAAGCTGCCACTTTCTCTGATTCGATCTATTGTACCCAGCACCGTAGATGAATTTCCTGATACTAAAATTTTCATTGAACAAATTAAAAACATTCGTTAGAAGAGTGAAGAGCACTGCAAGTCTCCCACACTCACTGAAAGCATGAAAGACTGTTTCACGAAGGGGACAGAAGGGACACTGGCTGGACACCGCAGGGGTAGAAACAGAGATAAAAGCATTGGAACCGATGGAACCATGTAAAATCCTCCACTGGAGGTCGGCTGTTTTTTTCTTGAGGGGAGTTTTGTTTAAAGTCTCCACTGCGGGTCAGGTCCATTTCCCATTTTCCTGTTGGCCCAGGTAGTGGGTGCTCTGTCACACAGGCTTTTCTTGTTGATTACTTTTACACATTGTTCGTACAGTATTTTTTTGTTGGCCGTGTGCAGGCTGATTTGTTGTCATCTCCGAGGAGAGGACCCTCCAGTTCTCCAGGGGACAGGGGACTGATGTGGACCTCAGGGAAAGGATCTTTGCTGTCTGGCACAGTCCCTGTACTATAGTCCAGGAGGAGGCTTCTCTCCTTCTTTGCCTCCACAGTTGTAGCACCCTCTGAGCCACCCTGGTGGACTGGATATTCAGCAGGGAGCTCACAGCCTGGGCATCTGCCAACGCTGGCCCGGCGTTGTCCACCAGCTGCTGGAGGGTCATGGTCCCGGTTCTGCAAAGCGCTGCAGACAGCCCAGGTGTGGCTCCACTGCAGACATCCAGCCTGGCTCCATGCACTAGTGGTTCCTTCAGTAACCAGAACAGAGAGTCAGAGCTTTTTCCTGGGCTGCTTTTAAATAGGGCCCATGACTTAAAAACACCATGATAAAACGGAGGCAAACCATTTCACTTTAGAAACTTAGAGTCCATTAAAAACAGTGCAGCATCCAAGTCCAAGTTACTCACACGTTTGAATATGCAGCTGGCCACCTCTCCACGTCAGATCTGCTGGTCCGGTCAGAAACCGCTGGATGAACTGTAATCTGAACATGGCTGTTCTACTAGCCAGGTGGATGAGGCCCTGTCCCCCATCCTCTCTTGATAAAAACAACACAAGAAAGAAAGAAAGAAAGATACTTGTATTTATTAGGCAAATAAAGCAAAGAAATGTTCATTAAGAACAATAACAACAATTAAGAAGATTGTGGCCCTATGTCAATATCTATATTTTTTAGCTGGAATGTGTTTAAAATGATTTAAAATGAAAAAAAATTAGAAATTGATAGGCTGGGTTTTATTACTCAAGTAATTAAAACCACTAACTGGAACATACACAATGCACAGAATGTGGTAGACAGGGGAAAGAAAGAAAGTTTTGTTGTGTTCTGTAAAAACATTCTGATTGCCTTATAAAAAAACTAAAGGAGAGTGTATGAACTGACATGCACCTGTCAGGTCCATGAAGCACTATAATCAGGACTGCATTCTCATTTTTACTGTCATAATGAAATCAAAAAATATGTGAACTTTGTATCTCAAATAGAGTTTGACTTCCTTTCATGATTTATTAACGGAATTTCCAAAACAAAGACACTAGTTCTTAACTCTAATAGTAAGAACTTGTAATAATTTAGGGTTAATTCAATTTTGAAGTATTTGACTCAGAGTTTCCTGCTTTTCCTTCCAATCCAAGTCCAGAAGTAAACTTTGAGGATATACTCAGAGGCATGAATTTCAAAGCATTTACAAATAAACCAAAATGTACAGCCTGAGTGGAGGCCAATGCAGTTGCCAAAATCTAAATCGATCATGCCTGTGTGTCAAGCATCAGGCTGCACTGTGCATAGAGACTAGGGAGCATCAACTGCTGTACCAGAATTTGTATTTACACATTATGTCCGCTAGAGGGCAGACAAGTTGCGTTTCATCAGCTGACAGGATCCCAGAGCCAAAGGCCACAGTTCTTCACCTTGAAGCAAGGCTTAACAAAAAATGATAATGGTGGGGGGTCAGTTTTTTTCTTTTCTTTTCTTTTCATTTTTACTGATTTTAAAGAAATTTCTCTCAACGCAAAATACAACAACATGAAATGTTGATTTAATAATTTTTAGATAATACATACCAGACTACAACATTAGTTATTAAAAAATACTGAAAAGGAAATAAGGATTTAAGTGAAAAACAGTTCAGATTAATTGTTTACCTTGGATAAATAAAAATTTAAGATTTCCTATATTGTCAACATAGGAGTGGCTGTGAAAATTATCTGTTGTCAGAAGAAAAGAGCAAAAAGAGCTGTATATTTAAATAAATACCACATCAGGATAGAACTGTTCTATATTTCTATATTTTTTTATTTGTTTAAAAATAATTCTTTATAAACAGCATCTGTATATCATTTTTGTACAGCATTTAATTGGAGCATTTTCTATTCTTTTTGTATTGTTATACATAATGAGCCTCCATCCTCCCATAAAAGTGTGCTCCCTTGTTTGTCCCTTTCAAAGGATTGAATGTTACTATTGGCCTGTAATTCGTGATTTCATAAGCTGCACTGGAATTGACCTAATCAGGTAATTACATAACCAATTGTGTTTGTATTCATCCCTCAACATCAAGTGATAGATACAGATATTAATATAAGTGAATAATGCAGCATTTGAACTAAATAGCGGCAATAATTTGGTATTATTTTGAAAAATATTGCTAAAAAACTGTATTTCATGCTTGAGTGTATTTTTTACTGCAATTAAATGAGAACAAATTGCAACCCTTCCGAGAGCCCTGCGGGTGCTGATCAATACTTTGTGTTTTCATAATTATATGTTAACGTATAGGCGGCATGGTGGCACAGTGGGAGGCGCCTGGTGGCGGCCGGAGTGTCAACTGTCTCTCGCCCATAAATCTGCTGGAATAGGCTCCAGCAACCCCTGTGACCTATGAAAGCAGCTGAAAAAAAGGCCAAGATGATTGAATAGATGAATGTCAATGTTTATTATTGAAGTATAACAAGCGTAAAAAGTCTGGCTAAAGAAACACATGAAATAAAAGCACTCCAAGGCAAAAACGTAAACACAACCAAGAAGAAGATCATCTTTTTTACCTTTTATTTATACTCAAAATAACATTTCACAGAAACTTTAAAATTTCTAAAGAATAAACATAGCAAGGGGACCATGAAGGGAGCAGAGATAAGATGACAATGTTTGTCTGGAGAGCTGCTTACGTCACGATCACCGAGAGTCTTATTGCTTGAAAGCTGCACAGAGTGAGAGTTAAGTAACATGAAACTGAGGCAGACATCCAGACTGAGGTGACCTGTGACAGGATTTCTTGCTCGGCATCCATTTATTGCAGTAGCTCCGTTTTGTTTTGGGGGTTTTTTTCTTGGGAGGGGGGATCCACCTTAATTCCAGTATACGTACAGACAAAGATTGTTTTTCATTTGAAGTATGTATGTCTGAAGGACAAGCTGACTTTCGGAAAATACAAATAGGCCATGATTCTGGGTTGCCAGTATATGCTACGAGCGTGAAATTGGATCCTTCAGTAATACATGTTCTGCAGAAAAGCTCAGATGAACCCAAACTCCTGGTGTATTTTTACAGTTATGTAACTAGTGGTAAAAATCAGCTCACAATGTTTCTGCTATTTACTATAGATTCTCTAGCAGTTGAATTTTCCGTTCCATTTTTTACTGACTCATATTTCTCCGTAAACATTTACTTTTTACTTCATATTACTGGCTTGTTGAAGAATGTGGAACGATTAAACAGTGCAAAACCAGAAGTTGTAGGACAGGGATGAACTTTACTTTATATAATATAGTACGTTCTGAGGAAGAATTGACAACCTGATTTTGAAGTTTATTTTCTAAAATATAAAGCAACTACATTGATTTGTGTGAGATTGAGAGAAGTAGACAGTGACACTTCTTCCAACTGTAGATCTTGGCAGGTGCAAAGAAAGACTCAGGTGACTCCTGATGAGGAAGTGAGAAATACCAATAGCATCAGGAAGCTTAAGAGTTAAATTCATGCAGTTCTTTAAAAGACAAATTTGAAAAAAAATTGCTTTTTCTTTCTCATCTTGTTAAAAAGCTAATTAAAACCTAAGCTTATGAACTGTGTTTTTCTGTCCTTTGGGGATGATGTCATGGCCCATCAGCTTTAACTTACAACCTGTGTTGGGTTTACAATTCCCAGGTTAATTAAACATGACATGTGTTTGTTACCTACAGTACGTGATACCAGTGCTGAGTAGTAAAATAAATAAATAAAACCGATACCAAAGTTACAGGTCTGACATAATAATTAGCACTTAGTGGTAGCAGTGGAGAAGGTTTGTTTTTGGGGGGGAGGGGGTTTGTATTGGAAAGCAGATTCTGCGACTATACAGATTGGTGACTATAGGTACTATTGTAGTGATCCTCTGAGGGTCATGAAGTTCTTTGGGTCCATTAGAAGAAGATTGTATGTGGCGCTGAATATCAACTGCTTCATCACATTCAAGCAGAAAAGATCAAGCTCATTTTCCCAAAACACATCTCGAATTTTATTCCTCTGCAATATCTGTCTAAAAGATCTGATCAATAAAGAGTCATGTCCGTGCGTGATTGTCGACTGCTGAGCTTCATTATATGCTTGACTGACCACTGCTGCAGTGTGAAATCAGAAGATTAAAGAGATACATTAAATGATATGCAGCTGCTGGGAGGAAAATAGACAAACTAAGTCAAAGCGAGCTCACATGGGCTTTGGGATTGCAAAAGGTTGGTCAACAGACCAAACTGATGAATGAATTCAAATCTGCTCGTTTAAAACACTGTTTGCTTTGGAGCCTTGCTACTATCAACAATTTGCAGTAATGAGACGTGCTTTCTCAAAGGGTTTAGCTAAATTAAGGAGACATTTGTCTTGAAAAAAACAACAGCTCGGCTCCCAGATCCACTGATCCAGGTTATTTCTTTGTTGTTTTCTTTTAACCACTGTAAAAATCTTATGTACATAGAATTAGCAACTTGCTGCTGTTGCTTTTCTTCAGTACGTGCCTCTCGTCAGTCGACTTGTATTACTCACATTGTGGGGGCATAAATTTACTAGTAGTCACACTGTGGAAATGCCCTTCCTTATATGGAAAAGAAAGGGTCTGGATAATTTAAATAATAAAATTTTATGGTGAGAATATGTAAAGATCAAATTAGGCTAAAGTTGCAGTTCGGCAAGCAGTAGATAGGATGAAGTTTAAATCTCTAGGAATATGAGACCTAGAGTTAGTCATGTGTGTGTGCGTGCGTGCGTGCATGCGTGCGTGCGTGTGTGCGTGTGTGTGTGTGCGTGTGTGTGTGTGTGTGTGTGTGTGTGTGTGTGCATGCGCAGGCGCAATAGCATGCTTCTGTGCATGCATGTGTATTTGTGCATTTCTGTCTAGTTGGGGAGCCATCTTGTATTTGAGGATATAAAATCTCAAAAATGTAAAATTGATTTTTCCTCTAGCCTGAATGCATTTGTGTAAATGTACATAAGATAAATAATACTTTAAACACTGCATGAAAAACGTCATATGGTCACTTGTGTCAAACTTTTGCCTACCCTCTGAAATGGAGACACTTTCTTTTTTTCCTGGGTGCAGCATCATCTTTTGTCCATGAAGTCCATTCTAGTTCTTATCATAGTAATTTCTTACTTATTTTATCCTGAGCTGTCAGCCACTTCTGGTGCAGCTCATCAGCTACACCAGATGTGGTGCAGCTGGGGAAATTTAGCTGCTTATGCAAAAGTCAACAGTGGACCTTTAAACTACCTTGATTCTTGACTATTATATAAAGCTGTTCTATTTGGATTTCCAAATTCTTTTGGATTGGTTTCAGTTCACATTGTAGAAGTTACAACAGAATTTTGAGCATTTTTCATTATGTATTTATATTTATGTTCAAATTTCAGCTTTATAACTACACAGTACACAAAATAATCAAATCAGAAAAAATCTAAGATAGTTTTTCATATGAATACCTTAAGTATCTATCATAGAACTTGGATACAGCATTAGACAACTCCAGACATATTTGTCTTGCTTTCAGTGTGAAGAGTAATTCGGAACAAATTTGAATGTTTTTACATTCTGCCACAGTATTTCCCATACATCTCTCTCCTATTTTTTCTGGTAAATATCAATTTCTCTGATCAATTTCCTCTTTCCTTCATCTCTTTCTATCCACAGATCAATCCCTCCTTCTCTCTATGTACCCTCCCTCCCCCTCCCCCCAATTTTCACTCCCCTCTGCCTCATTTCTCCCTTCTCCCCTCTCCCCTTGCTCAGTCGTTGCAGTGATGTATCAACTGCCTGGACTCCTCATCTCCTCCTTTTCACCTCCGTCTTCCTCCACAGCTCCTCAGTGGCTATCCAGTGGCGGTGTTCGAGGCTTTGTAGGAGCCTATGGGGTAACGACATAGCTGTGGTCCGGCCATAATCCAGGTGGGGGTCACTGTAAAGACTGAATGTGAAGGTAAGACAGGGAGATTTTCTATACGAGAATAAACAAAGCTAAGTGTCTCAGATTCTCCGCTGTGTAGGACATTTCTGTTTTTGTACAATCAGGGACATCATGCATCACTGATTTCAAATGTTTGTTTAAGGTACAGTCTTATTTTAAATCTGATTATGGGAACCAGGGAGAGAATCTGGTTTGTGTCACTTCAATATGTTTCATAAATGTCTTGAACTTGTACATGAAGAGAATGTCATTCCCCAAGTATTCTGACACAGAGACATTCCTAATCGTTTGAACCCACTTCTGGCTTCTGTCTTCGTACTCCACTGACCACAGGTCCAAATCTTCTATGAACTCTTAACAGTTCATGATGTGCATAATAAAGAGATTTATTTGAAGCCACATTTTCATGTTGCCTGTCATCCATCACTATTTCCATCTGGACAAAAGAAAATGCATTATTGATCTGTTTTCCAACTTCTGAGATAATAACTTGAAGTATGTCCGATCTTTTTTCATTAAATGCATCATTCTCATTCCCATGTGAAACAGTGATACGGCTCCTGTGTTAGTATGTTCCCAGTGCTGTTGTTTCAGGTGCACCATCTATTAAATAATTAAGAGGATTCAGTGGGGCGTAGATAAAGTTCAGTTTTCTGGGCACTGAATCCCACAGAGCTACGTCCTGCAGCATCCAGCTGTATCTTAACACTACAGATCATTCCAAATTTAATCAGACACACCTCAGCCTCAGATAGGGGATTTTTCAGAGGGTTACTTGCTGATACTTGACAGGTCAGTCCATTTTGTTGTTGCAAAAATGTATCCTTTTTCCCTTGGTTACGAAGATTGTGACACTGCGAGGACAATCAGTCACACCTCAATAAGCTCAATTTCCCAACTAGAACCTGGAGTTGCAAGATTTTAATATTTCATATGCTCCTTTCAGGATTATAGAGATATTTCACAAGTGTAAGAAATGTGACTGCATAGAAATTGATTGGTCAGTGTAAGCTTGTTCATAATGATCATGTTTCTTAGTCCTTTGATGATGCTGGTGTGCAAATAGATCAGGTGTCTGAAAGACCTTGCACGTTTCCAGAAACCATTTTATCCTGTTTAGAATAAAACTATCCATCCATATCACTTGTACCTTTATATGAATAAAAGGTACAAGCAAAACATTCCAATAAGTCAATGACACAATTGAATTAATGCAATTTAAATTAAGAAATACTAAACTTTAATCCATCTCAAATGTGAATAACCTTGTGAAGATAATATCTTCAACATGACAATATTACCTTTAGAAAATTATAATATTTTGTAACATATTTTGCCAACTAAATCAAGGACCAATTAGGATAATATGCAATAGTAATTTTAATTTTATTTATTTATTTATTCTATCTAGAATATTTTCGTACTTTACAGAGAATAAAAATATTAAACGTTTTTAACTGTATGAGATGCTAATTCAGCTTTGATTCAAGAAATTAATGTAATCAGTTTCTGTCCACATTACTAAATAATGAATCACACCATTGATAGCTTTTTGATTCTTGGCAAAATAGTTGTTTGCAGTGGTCAGGTGACTTCAAGCAAACAGACAATAAGATATTTAATGCTGTCAATTTTATGACTCCAGCTAAAGGCCATAAAAGATGCCAATTAGATAATGTACCTGCATGGTTTTGGCACTGTACTTTACAATCTTTACAATGGGAGTAACCGAATATGACCATTGGCTGGAAGTAGTGATTGCTCCGGTCACATCATTAGGCCAGTTTCACCAATTTTGTGGCTCCTTGATGAACCACAAATGGTTTGCAACTGAAAGCTTGAAGATAACACAGTCCAAATATGGTTTCATGGACAAGTGAAGGAAATTAGGAGGAGACAGACTGAGGAAAACAGGATGGATGTCTCCTGGGTGAACAGGTTAGTTGGCGAGGCAGGATGATAATGACTCATGGGAGGGTGGCGAATGACAGGGTCATCGATGTCAGCCCATCTGTTGCTGTGGAGCTGCAGTTTAATTGACCATCCATCTTTGAATACCTTCTGACAAATTAAATTTCTAGGGCTTGAGGCAATAATAAGTAATAAATACCTACTTTAATTTTTACAAAACAGCTGCTCACCATACTGTAGTTTTTAGCCAACTTTAAACAGGGGGTATATGTGCATTTATTAGGGACTATTTTTAGTAGTGGATTAATCCATTGATTGATATTTGGTCATCAGAATTTGGTTTTGCAGGATGGTATATAATGAACTGTCTCCTCAAGATGCATGAATGCACATATACACAGTGAAAAATTGTGGCTCATTGATGTGTGTTTGCACAGCAATTACACTACTATAGATGCAGACAAAGTGAATCTTTAATTATTTTTTTATGTTAGTAAAATAAAGCGTTAACTCTGCATCTAAAATACATTTCCCTGTCTCGATCTTACTTTCCAGGGGAAGCGCCAAGGTCATGATTGACTGGCCCAATATGACAGTCTCCGGCCACCAGGAGCTAGGCCTGAAACCCGAGGAGCTGCAGAGGTCCAAATGTGTCCTGGGCTTCATCCCTGTCATTTACTATAGTATTCTGCTCTGTGTCGGCGTACCAGGTACATTATCATGATGTCATGAGTGAGAAATCTATGTTCCCTAATCCTGCAACTTTAATTCAGTGTTAATGTTTTCCATGATTGCACAATGCACGTGAAATTAATTCCATGTTAGGGCCGTTTGAGCCATAACAAAAATACAAACAGGAATTCCTGTTTCCAGAATATCACACACTGGTCGGTTATTTTATTTTAAACAGAAATGAACTGACATTTTCTGGATCAGAATATTAACTAAAATGCTCCACAGATTTATTCGTTGTCTTTGCATTGAACCACAGTCTGAGTGTAAAGTGAATGCTATTCAAATCCCTCCAATGAGTTCTATTTACAACCCAGGTAGGATTGTAAATAGTAGGAGCTGCTGAAGAAAAAGAAATCAATACACCAGTGACTTAGATACTCTGATGGTAGTCATTGTCAAAGAAAATTGTGGTGCTTTTCACAGGTTACGAAGATGTAATCCTCTGATTATCTGTTTGATATTATGAGCAATTATCTTTCCATTAATCCTTTCTGCCAGCTGTCACTTCCATCCACTCTCCTTTCACAGTTTCATCTCCAGGTCAATGATAGTCATTTTGTATTGATCTAGCAGGGATTTATGCAGAATGGTGTCTATAAATGTGTCATCTGACTATCAGAATGTATCACTTGTTTGTCCCCTGAGAGAATAATAAAAGTCATTTGGATTAAACAACTCTATGCCTGAATGACAGTCAATATAAAATTTGCTGTGAAGGAACAAGTCAGTGCTTTTTACTTGAAACTGATATGACTTTTATCTGCAAACACACCACAGTATTTACAAGATGAGATTAGACAACCCACTCTGCCTGCCACTGACAAACTGAGATTTACATAAAACACATTAAGATTTGGAACTCATTTAGAACAAGAATCCAGTATAGATAATTTACTTGTACTTCTACATTTTTAAAAACTTTAAAAACGTTTTTTAATGCCTGTACTCATGAAGATCTTCAAATAATCTAACTTCCTTTCTAAACCCTAATTCTATGTAATAATGTTTTTGTGAGTATAGGTCCTAAACTTTGTGGTTTCTTCTATGGAGCGTAAATTAAAATTGTGGTAACAAAACTGAGCTAAAGCTTGTCATAGTTGTTGTACTCACATCATACATGCACATACCAAACAGATACAAACTCTATTGTCATTGTACAATGATGTTTCTTCTTGTTTCAGTGAACATCCTCACAGCGGTGGCTTTGTCTAGACTGGCATCACGCACCAAGAAAACTCTTTACTACTATCTACTAGCTGTGACGGGTTCAGATATCCTCTCCCAGTTATTCATCATCTTTGTTGGGTTCCTGATAGAGACAGCAGTTTTTCACCGTCAAGTTCCAGCTTTCCTGCTACACTCCGTCAGCGTTGCAGAGTTTGCTGCCAACCACGCCTCCATCTGGTCCACTGTACCACTCACCGTGGACCGTTATGTGGCACTGTGCCACCCCCTCCTCCATCGTCAGATCAGCTACCCAGCCAGGGCCCGAAAGATCATAATAGTGGTCCTGCTATTATCATTCATATCAGGTCTACCCTTCTTCTGGTGGTCGGACATGTGGAGGAATAGCCAACCGCCCACATCTATGGACACCTTCCTGATATGGACTCATGTAACCATAATCTACTTCGTGCCCTGTAGCATCTTTTTTGTGCTGAACTCTATGATCATCTACACACTGAGAACAAGGCAGCAGCAGCATTGCCAGGATGAGCGTGGGCCTAAGGCATCACCCTCTTGCAAACTTGGGAAAACCACAGCTATGCTGCTAGCTATCACGTCTGTGTTCTTCGTGCTGTGGGCTCCCAGGACAATAGTGGTCATCTACCATCTCTACGTGTCCTCAGTTCACAGAGACTGGCGTGTTCACCTTGCCTATGACCTGTCCAATATGCTGGCAATGCTCAACACAGCGGTGAATTTCTTCCTCTATTGCTTTGTCAGTAAACCTTTCCGTGAAGTTGTGCGTGATGTTGTGCTCCTCAGGGGTGGGGCGCTGTATCCACGCCGTGTTCTGATGCGGCGGCAGGCCCATCCCAATGCTTCCATCTCATCTCTGTGCAGTGGGAATACCAAGCGCTCACAGCGGGAATCCACCCCTTTGTCACTTCGTAGGACTGAAAAGCTCTCGTGACCCTGTACCCCTCCTTTTAATCCAAAACACCCATCATCCCACGGTCCCTGAGCACTTCTGACCCCCAGGACGTAACTGCATTCCAGCTGCGACTGTGGACAGCTGCCAATCAGCTCTGGGGTTTTCTCATAGGGCCTCTGATGAAGTCACAAGAAGTATGTTTTCCACATTATGTGTTGTCACTGGCTGTTATTTGTCCATGGAAATCTGATTAGACGACAGCGTATTTATTTTTCCTTGCAAGAAAACAAAATTAGGTATTTTTTCTTCTCCATACATGGTAAGGATGTGAAAAAATGGTTCAGTAATATTATGAGAAAAGAAATTAAGAGTCTTTGTCCCATGTGATTAGATTACGGTTTGTAGTCAGTACACAGAAAGGACAGAATCAAGTGAAACCATTTTGAAGCTATTATGTACCCGGTCCTACTTTTGCCCACATTAGAAGCAGCAAAAACGAATAAAGTGGTTTTAATTTGAAGTGGATGCTTTTCTCCAGTTCTATAAATGATGCTGAAAGATCATTCGGCCCGATGAGCACAACCGATCAAGCAAAGAAATCAGGATGCATCTCTACAGCGTGGTCCCACGTACAAAAACCACAGCTGCTGAGGCAAGTGTTTATTTTTCATGAAATGTAGCCCGATGGAGCCTTAAATGAGAGCTTGCTGTTGAAGCTGCAGGAGTGAAGACCCCTGCTCTTCAAACAGTCCACATCACCAACACGGACTCAGCTCTGGCTAAACAAACCACAGATTAGCCTGATGGTCTGCACAAACACACAAACTCACATGAAGGTGCACACTCTCGTGCATTTTCAACAAACACTTGCTAAGACATGAACATCACCTAGTACATTTCCATTTCCACCTGCTTATGTGCCAGCATCACAATTTGATAATGAATGCTCAGTTGTTGTGTCAGTGCTGTGGAAAATAGGATGTGCATTTAAACGTCTGATTGCTAATTTGCTTTTATGGACTGAAATTTTGAACCGCTGTTGTTAACATGTGTGGTAATCAGTGTCCTGGAGATGTGACTTATGCTGCCCTTTTCCCCTGAAGCTCTAATTTGTTTTATTAAAAAGCTCTTGATCTTATGGTGACGTGAGAAGATGTTGAACAATGACCATTTCTCTGATCTGAAAAATGCCTTGACATCGTTTTGACTTAAAAATAATACAATGCAGCCACAACTGTCAAACAATATGCATGTTACTAAGTTTACAGCAAAATGTGAAACGTTGTTAGTGCTTTTTTCAACTCCAAACATCTTTTTCTAAAAATAACCAAGTAGTTAGTTGCCTAAACAACATTGTGCCAGGAAATTTAAAGTGATCAAACACCAAGTCAACTGGCAAAAAAAAAAAGAGTACAAAATTCTCTTCTTGTATCTTACTGGTCAACCTAAAAATCAATAATATTATTTTTCTAGGACTGGATGATCAATTAACAATCAGCTCAGTAATAAACATGTTGTATCTAGATTGCTTCATTAAAAAAAAAAATCAATATGAACTCCAGCCAGCACGTTTTGATTAACCTATTGTGCACTACCAGTCCAACAGGAGACCAATCCTTAATGTCAATACACACATCATAGTGAAGTTTATAGGATGACTGTAGTTTTTGTATAATTTAAATCTTAATAATAAAAAAAACTACTATAAAAATAGCTTTCAAACAGATTCATCACATGCTTTTTAATGCAGTCTCAAGTGGTCTAGACTAAATGTATATACATCTCGCTTTCAGCGTTTACATTAATCTTCCATTTATTTCTCTGACCATCCATTTAGTTTTCATCATTGGCCACCTGCCTGCACTCATTCTTCTATTTTCCACATGTGTTTACTGCAACAGATTTAACTCCCTGCCGGGTCCCTCTGTAAATCTGCGTATGTCGCCCTGTGGTCATCCCACACTGAGTTCTGAGAGACTGTACACAGAAACTGATACGAGCTGTTTCTTTGAAGATGTGTCCTGCTGCTTGACAGTAACAGTCGGGGGTGTGAAGGAGCATGTAAGACATGAGATATTGTGGGGGTTACAAGATGACTGAAAAAAACCCCACTTAAGACCGTAATACAATAATAAGATGTCAGAGCAGACTTTGATAAAAGTTTAATGGAGCTCACACTCAACTACAGAGCTGTTAGCGAGGTGGGACCAGGAAGAGGTGTTGACATTAAAAAGCAGGTAAACCCCACCAGGAACACGTCTCCTGTCTGCCTGCCACCTGTCCTTTGTGCCTGTTCAAACACCTGTTGTATTCCCACTCCCATTCAGTCCTGCCTGCTGGTCAGCAGCTGTCGGACATAGACCACTGAAAAGACAAAGCACCATGGAGTGTGTCCGATCAAATGCAACTGTCTGAAACCAGCAAACAACTACTTATGGACAGCTCATGGAAGAGCTAAAAAAACATCCTTATAATTGTCCTTCCCCCCAAAAAACCAAACATACCATTTACTTAAATATGTTTATTTCCTTACGTGTACTCTAAATAATGCCTGGAGTTTTCACAAGAATGAAAGTATTATTTTTTCTTTAGTCATTTCAAATCATCTATGTTTTCTAATCAGAAGCAAAGCAGAAAGTAAAGTATTATAATTAATCTGCACATTATGGCAAGTCAGACGACACGTTTAAGACCAATCCTTTTTTCTCAATAGGTCCATGGCTTTTCATCAAAATCTGAATTTTTATTGACAGTAAGCAACTTTTCTATTTTTACAAATACAGCGCAAAGAATTGTACTCAACATTTTTGCAGCAGGACAGAAAACTGGACTTAATCTGTGTTTATGTATAGAATATGCAGCATATACAGTATATATTTCAGTTGTGCACAGTTTCCAGGATTTGATATAAGTGTAGGATGTGTGTATCAGTTCCTGCTTTCCTCACAGTAGCAGCATCTCATACTACCAACACAGAACAAGAGCATATTTATGCATGAATGTATTTGTGTTTGGTGATGATAAAGTAAAAGTATGGAATACGGGAACCTTCTAAAGCTATTACATTGTGGATTTGACATTCAATTCATCATAATATGTTAAAGCAAAATAATTTTACCCAGAGCTTTTGGTTTCCATTAAAGATACTTTATTATAATGTACTGTATATACTCTCTCTCCAAATTCAGTGTCATATGCATGACATTGAATTTGGAGATTTTGATGCAGACTTTTGCAGTTGTTAGTTTTAAATGTAGTGTAATGTTTGAATTGGAAATTTCCTGTGTTTGCATCATCCTAGAACACCCCAGCTTGGCAAAGTCTTCAGGGAACATTTTGTACTTTTGTAGTCGCTGTGAAAATATACTAAATAAAAAAAGCACAGTCGCTTAACATGTGAACTTTACTAACTTCTTTGAACAAACTGACACAGTCAAAAAAATCTGTTTCTTTGACCACAACAGCAAATTTCAAAACTTCAGAGGAATGGTCTCCTGCATGTTGGCTTGGAGGCATAATGGCTTTATGTGCTTTGTTTACATTATTTCTCAATTTTTCCTTGGCACAAGTGGGCTCGTTATGCAGAATGTTCCTGTCAGTTAGCACAAAGAAGATTTAAATGAGTAGAGGAAATAAATGTTTCACACATGATGGCTGAAGTTTATTTTTAAACATGTAATGACACAGATGCCCAGCCTGGTAGATATTTTATACCAAATGAGGCTGCTCCAACGTCAGATAAGGGTTGAAATGTACACATACAGATTAAACCAGGCAGTCTATCAGCAGGTAACAGTGCTTTGTGAAGACAGTACCATACTGTTGGGCAGGGGTATCAAACTCATTTTCACTGAGGGCCACATCAGCATAATGGCTGTCCTCCAAGGGCCAGATGTAACTTATGTATGTAACTAAATGTAACTCAATGTACTGTAAAATAAATGTAACTGCACATTAATGTTAAATAACTGAATTTATTACTTATTCAAGTTACAAACATTACAGTTGCACAAAAAATATGTTTGCTTGTTGCTCTGTTATACTTGTTAGGTTATTAAACCTGCAGAACTCCATCAATCAAGGATCAAATTATCCAAGTAAATAAAGAAAAATAACATCAAACACAAGTTATGACATTAATTTTGTTCAAACGTTTATGTCAGAGTTAAAATGGGCTTAATTACTGCATTGTGGGAAATGCAGTTTTGGTCAGAGCACACTTTTGACCTATTTATTTTTAGACACTTTGACCACATAAAATGATGTGGCGGGCCACATTTGACCCCCGGGTCTTGAGTTTGACACATGTGATGTAGGGAATGAAAAGGTCAGATGGCAATGAGTTACTCCTTGGTGATTTACAGAATTATTCCTCTCTAATGTGTCTCTGGAGAGTCAGCTCAAGCAGGCAGGGAATGAGTCAATACCAAAATTGCCATAAAGACCTCAACAGCTCACATAACTTGGGATGAGCTAATGACCGGCAATTGACTCCAATCTGAAGTGACAACAGCAAAAGGAGCACATCTACTGTATATCTGAGACAGGCAACCAAATGATAGGAGCCAGCTGGACAGAACTGAACACAGGGCTCCAGTAAAAACCTGTTGGAGGCCAGAAGTAGCTGCAAGGTTGTTCCCTTATCTCTAAGAGCTGTATGTAGGAACTGAAAAACCAACACGAGAGTCAAAACGAGAAGCCGTCCACTTTGTGGAAATCAGGCAGTGACCTCGCTGAGAAATGGAGCAGGAAAAATGTGACCTTGCGCAAGTGTGAGTGAGAGTAAACTGAAAGGAACATATAAAGAGTCAGAGGAGCTTCACTGGGTGGTCTCTGGTCCTTAAATCATTGACCAGGATCTAAAATTATTGCAAAAACACTTATTCTGTCAGAGTTTCAATCATAAGAGTACATTTATGAATATATATATGTGTGTGTGTGTGTGTGTGTGTGTGTGTGTGTGTGTGTGTGTGTGTGTGTGTGTGTGTGTGTGTGTGTGTGTGTGTGTGTGTGTGTGTGTGTGTGTGTGTGTGTGTATATATAGTGTATATATACATACATATATATACATATAAATGTATAAATATATTGCATATATTTATACATTCACATTTTATACATTTATTTATTTAGCTTTTTACTTCAGGGAACATAGACTGGCTAGTCCTGCATAGTTCTCAATAAACAAAGAAATCAATTTGAATAGTCATATGGAAAAATAATATGTCATATATGGCAGGTTTACGCGGGAGTAGCCCAATAACTTCCGATGATAAGTCAAACTTGACACCAAGCTGAATCAGCAGTTTCAGCTACAATGTGGATCTTGGTTCAAGTAATTAGCATATTATTATGTTGTTATTCCACAGTAGTGAATTTTCCATGAGCCATATGTCTGATCACTGGATCTGGATTATTCCTCCATTCCAAATTATAATTTGTTGAGTGGTATATTTTCACATGTCATCACAGATCATGTGAAACGAGAAGCACATTTTGACATTTCCTCTATGACTCAGTTATACATAATTTTTCAATAGAAATTTGGATCGTGAAGATCATTGATATCAGCGCTTTCAGTCTTTTGCTGCCATCCTCATGTCGGTGACATCTTTGCAACTGTTGGGAGACGTAATATTTTTCACCACCAGATGTCGCCATCAACATGAAGAAAAAAAATGACCATAGTAATTTCTAAGAACTAATTTTTAAGAGTTTGAAAGAGAGAGAGAGAGAGAGAGAGAGAGAGAGAGAGTGTGTGTGTGTGTGTGTGTGTGTGTGTGTGTGTGTGTGTGTGTGTGTGTGTGTGTGTGTGTGTGTGTGTGAGAGAGAGAGAGAGAGAGAGAGAGAGAGAGAGAGAGAGAGAGAGAGAGAGAGAGAGAGAGAGAGAGAGAGAGAGAGAGAGAGAGAGAGAGAGAGAGAGAGAGAGAGAGAGAGAGAGAGAGAGAGAGAGAGAGAGAGCAGATGGTTGGAAAACACGCACAAAGGATTCTTGAACTCTTAATCTTTGCCTTGCCAGTGAGTTAAACTGAACTGAGATCCGTCAGAGGTTTTCTTCTACAGGAACTGGACATCGAGTAAAAGTTTTCTGTTGCTCCTCTTTTCGCTTTTGAGGATTGACGTGAACTCCTCCTGAGGAGCAGGTGAAGCAGTGTTTCAGAGAACAGCCCGCACAGAGGGGACGAAGGTAATTTCTCAATCAGTGGTTTATCCGCTAAATATTTCTAGTGGAGGTCAAGCTGTTTGGTTATTTTTTGTCGACATCTGTATCACCTATAGTCACGTAAAGAAGAAAATTCAGGACATTATACCTGATATAAATCTATCGATAAAAACAACAAACTTGGGGTGAACTCGTGTAAATATAAGCAGTGGGTTTCTGTTGCCCACACCTTCCTTCCAAAGCTCATTTGCATTTTTTATGAATCATTACTTTGAATTTCAAGGATTGTAATGTGGAAAAATAAAATGCTGTCACATAAGTTCAATATAAATGGACGCTATAATAATAATTGTGTTTTTTATACATGGGCACTCTTTTTGTATAAATGTGATTTACTACAGAAAGCTGAATTCATCATTTGAAATCTTTAATTTTTTGTATTTTCCATATGTCATGTAACATCAATATTATATGTAATAACTAAATAAGCTCATGATTTAATGTTTCTGTTGGTTTAATTTGACTGCCATTAAGTATTTAATTTAATAACATTTAAGATTTTGGAAAATAATATATTTTCCATTAATTATTTTACAAAATAGTACATGATCCTCTATGGCTTAAAAGAATTCAAGGATCTTCATTATATTTAGAAAATTTCTGTGTGATTGGAGGCTCATTATTTAATAAACTGATGTTATTATGATTGAAAAAACAACACAATCTGCTGCTCTCAATCTCAACATCCACTGTTCAGAAGCTTTCAATCACATCACCTGATCTTTATCAGCAGAAGGAGATCAGACTTCTTGTCCTTCAAAGAAGTTCTTCTAAAACAAATCACTTAAAGGAGATCTTGATATGCATGATTGCTCCAGAATAGCTACTTAATGGACAACCTGATGGGATTTCCTTACTTCCCTACAGCTGTTTCAAAAGTCAAGATGAGTTTGAGTCCCATGGAGGATGTTTATTGTTGTTTTACTGATTTTGTCAATCTTGATTGAGTGTTTCTTTCCTTATAAATCATTAATCTCATCCCACACTGAAGTCAAGTCAACGATCAAGGGCCTATGGTGCAACCTTCATTCATTTTATATCCTTTTCTCTAACTCCAAGGAAGGTTGAGTATAGAAGATATATTGAAACCATAATTGTTGCCATGTGTCTTTATTTTATTTCAGTAATAAATTTATTGTTTTGTTTTTACACATTCCTGTCCAGAGACTTCAGAAAGTGGCATAAAACCACAGGACCTTGAGGTCTGCATGTAGTCAAAGAGGGTCAAAATGACACAGATGTCTACAGTGTGCAACTTATGTAGGAACTTATGTAGGAACAGTGTCGCCACAAGCTGTTTCTCAGGCCTGGAAAAAAATCACACACAAATGTGTGTGTGTGTGTGTGTGTGTGTGTGTGTGTGTGTGTGTGTGTGTGTGTGTGTGTGTGTGTGTGTGTGTGTGTGTGTGTGTGTGTGTGTGTGTGTGTGTGTGTGTGTGTGTGTGTGTGTGTGTGTGTGTGTGTGTGTGTGTGTGAAAGAGAGAGAAAGACACAGACAGACAGACAGACAGACAGACAGACAGACAGACAGACAAAAAAAGACATTACTTGTGACAACTGTTAGTGAACAATACCATATCTGTACACATGAATGCACAGAAAAAGTATGATATTCATTCAAGAAAGACTTCATTTTCATGGTCACACCTTTTTTATGGAAAATATTGAAAATGTTTAACTTTTTTTACTTGATGTACTTTATGCACATTGCTATTTTACGTGAACTTTTACCTCACTGATTCATGCGCAGTTGCGATGTACAGAAACAAAATTTGTTGACTGACTTGGTCAATGATTTACACGTAAGTTCGGAAAACGTCCAGTGTTTGACATTCCTGTGATATTTGGTGGACCTTTGAGGTCTTTGATTCTTTCTGACTCTGAGTATCCATCTTGAGAAATTTTCTATATAAACAGTATTTTTGTTTGAAATCCTATTTTAAAGTGTAATACTTGCATCACTGGGTGTAGACTTTAGAGTCTACACCTGGTGATGTGTGTCTTTGTTGAGATCTGCTCACATCTTACCTCTCAGACTCACTCTGTTTGTCCAAATGAACAGGTGCCACCAGGATCCCGGAACAACTCTTCCTCCCAGTTGCCATGGCTGCGAATATCACCATTCAGGGTTGTGGACCTAATGTGGACTCGCTCTATTACAATCTGTGCGACATCAGCGTTGTATGGGGCATCGTTCTGGAGGCCTTTGCAGCAGCTGGCATTGTGTTCTCCATTGTTCTTTTCATCTCGCTGCTGGCTAGTGTGCCTTTTACACTTGACAAGAACCACAGGAGCTCGGTGGCCCTCCATGCCTGCTTCCTGGTCTGCACCACTGGACTCTTCTGCTTAACCTTCGCTTTCATTGTAGGAAAGGACTTTTGCACATGTGCTTCACGGAGGTTCCTGTTTGGAGTGCTGTTCGGCGGCTGCTTTGCCTGCCTCCTGATGCAGTGTGTCAGGCTGAACTTCCTTGTGAGGTGGAACAATGGGCCCCAGGCTTGGGTCTTATGTCTGGGGGCCATGGGGTTGTGGCTGGTGGAGGTCATAATCAATATAGAGTGGTTGATCATCACAGTTGTGCGGCAACCACAAGGGCCACTCAACATCACAGCTGAAACTGACAGAGCCACAGCTACACCTTGCAACATCGCCAATGAGGACTTTGTCATGGCACTCATCTATGTGATGACCCTGATCTTGGCTGTGATGCTGGCGAGTTTGGCCATCATGGCAGGAAAACACAAGCAGTGGAAGAATGAAGGGGCATGTATCCTGCTTACCAGCTTGTGCTCCGTGGGTATATGGGTGGCTTGGATCGTTATGTACGTTTATGGGAACCAGAGACATGGGGGCCCTACATGGGATGATCCCACCTTGGCCATAACCTTGGTGGCAAATGCATGGGTATTTCTCATGGTTTACACCATTCCAGACATCTGTTGTTTGACCAGTGATGATGAAAGCCAGCAAAATTTTGGGGAAGACGTGTATCCGAACCGAGGAATCGGCTATGAGACGATCCTGAAGGAACACAGCTCCCAGAATATGTTCATGGAAAATAAGGCTTTCTCTCTGGACGAGCCCAATCAAGGTATGTACCTGTAGACTAATGAAATCTCAAAGCACTAGTCATGAGACAGGCAAAAACCCTCCTTTCCGGTGTCCCTCCTGGGAACTGTATGCTGCTTAGTGCCCGGGAAAAAGATCATCACATCAACAACATAACCCATATGATGTTGGGCAAAAAAAACTTAATAAAGGCAAACTTTTTAGATTTCTTTGTATAAAACTAACAAGAAAAAATATAGCCATTATTATAGCCATTATTACCTGTGTGAAACTCTTAACAGACTATTCGGTGTGTGATGTTCTTAACTATATCTTATCTTATATCATGCATGGAGAGTTGTATTACAAACTGTCAATACAGAATTATTTTTTAACTTGACAAATGGCACATCCATAGTTCACGGCCTGGTTCAAACAGAATAAGAATGGAATGGACTTGGCCTCTCTCTATGAAATGTAATTTTACTAGTCTGAACCTCTCACCACACGTGGACTTTAAGTGTGGGTAGGCTGATTTCTCCATAAAAGAGGGCAGTCTTGACACAATTGCTGGAGTAGAAATAACTTCCATGACTGTTTGGGGTTTTTTTTGCTGCAATCTTATCTCATATTTTAACTCTGTTGAAAACCCATTTACTTCTGGAATCCAACTGTCACAATAAAACCCAAATATATTCGTATTATTAAATAACGGTGTTAGATTCAGCAAACTGCTGTTATTTATTGTAGCGATGAGACGTCCCATCCTTCATTTTCTCAGGTGGGAAATAATTCCATCCCTCTGGTACATAAAGTCGTTTGGCAGGAAGCAGTTTAATTCCCAGTATTCCCAGAAGATCAAATATTTCTCTGAGTACTATTTTGTGAGGTGGCTCATTCCTCTTACACTGTCACAACAGTCACATAGTTACTTAACATGAAGTCATGATGGAAGTTCATTTCAAAAGTCCAAGGGGGTATAGCATAATTTCTGACCCACGGTTTCACAGATGAACTCCTAGAGGAGCCGCACATTCTGTCTCTTCTCTGACTGTATTACCACGTTCTTATCACAGTACGACCTTGCAGGGATGAGTTTCAAGCACACACTCAAATCAGAACTGAGAGCTTACTCTGCTACAAGTCCTCAAAAGCTTGTTTATCATCTGCATGATGACCACACAGAATTTGATATGCCACTTTTTGTGCATTCAGCTGAACGGGATGTAATGTTGCAGGAAAAATCAGAACATTGAAACTTCCAGTCTGATGCAGGCTGATCAAAAGTCTGTTGGTGGATTCAGTGTATGCTCATAAATGATGAAGCAGGGTATCGTCTCAAGTGTTTTTCATCTGTCTATTACTTGTGTTGCAATGATATAGAAAGGAAAGCAGCTTAGGTAAATGTGTTGGGAGATGCTAAGCATTTCCTCCAAACAGGAATTTATCATTCGAATGGTGGTTTTCAAAGAAGCAATATAACTCTTATATTCTGTATATACAGGTATATACACTCAGTTCTTTTTTTATCATTAATGCAACAGTTAACCTCAAATAGCTGACATATTTTACTCACATTATGAGGTACAACTAGTCAATAATTGCCACAAGGATGGAAAAATTCAATAAAATCCCTGTTTATAATTGTTTCTCGGAGTCACAGTCTGGTATTCTGAGGTAATGCGTCGTCCAAATCATTCCTGTTAATGAGTGCCTTGTGTCGAACTGTTTCCCTAACCACTGTGTCACACCCGAACATTCACACCAACTCTGATTCCCACTTGAACACCACACCTTGTGTTTTCATTGTCTCAATGGTAACTCGGGTGTGGCAACAGTCTCATCCGGGGGACAATATTTGTTGTGCGTGATAAAGTCATCTATCACAGCATCTCTGGGCTACATCAATGAAGGCTATGATAAAATAAAGAACTTATTGTACCTTGTGGTCATTGAGTGCTCTGTATCTTAAGTGCTTGTAATCAAAGTATTTAAAAGGCCTAAAGATATCAGACAAATGGCTGGTTGGGTGATAAGTTAATTACTTTTACGCTATGTGTCCGTTATAGGGTCCAAGCCTGTGTCTCCGTACAGTGGCTACACCGGTCAGCTGCGTAGTTCCGTCTACCAGCCCACGGAGCTGGCTCTTATCAGCAAAGCCATGGGAAATGTGAGTATGAGTGTGGTATGTTTATTGAGACACATATTTCAAACATGGCATAGTGTACAAGCTGATAAATAACCTGTCCTTTAGTTAGTTTGTTTTTTGATGCCCTATCATTTAGTAAAAGCTGCTAACATCTGAAAGTAAGTACAAAATTAAAAAAAAAAAAAAAGATCAGTCTGCTTCTTGAGCATTGAGTTCTAATAAATAGTAATAAAGGTTCTGTTAGTATGGAATGTACAATTCTGATAAGGAGTGGACAAAGTCAGCCACAGTCATAGTTAAATATTTGTGACATCAATTAGATTTTAACTACCGGTAGTGTTGTAGTAATTTGTCCACAGAAAGTTTAATTTCTTACCTGCTTGACCTGATAGTTACATTTTGATGTATGGAACGCAGCTTCTGCTGTAAACTTAGAGGCAATCACGTTGGCAAAAAATTCTCACACCCTTATTTTGTCAGCTTAACACCAAAAACTATGTTGATTTTCAACAGTGTTGTCAGATAGTTAACAAGGGGCACCTTTTGGCACATTGTTGATGTCATCCAAAATTTGCAGCAACAGCAAATCCCACATTTAAATTTCAAATGACTTCACATTTCGTCTTAGATCATTGTAAGTGATAGTATGAAAAAGCTGCAGTACCAGCAGCTGCAGTCACCAGTCTACAAACATCAAATTACACAAAGGAAAAACTTCAGAATAAGTCTTCACGGCTTTTAAGAAGTGTGCGGCGACACTGTCTTGATACATTTTGAGGATTTTTCACAGAGCAAGAGGTTACAAAGATATTCTCTCCCTTTTTTCTTGGATGTTTTTTGTCACGACTTCACGCAGCATTCTCCAGACTCGTCCTTTGACATGGTTATTCCCAGAGCCAGCGCCACGTCTGCAGCCAACAGCGGCGGCAGCACACCCTCCACACACGCCGAGGTCCTGAACTCTGCTCACACCCAGACAAACGGAAATAGCGTAGGTCGGCCCACCAATCTTTAACACATCTCTTTCATTCGACTCGTTCCTTCCTGTCACTTGCTTACCTCCAGATGCATTTCTCTCGCCCTGCTGTGGTGCATATCGGCCGCTCAGGTCCTGCTGTATCCATAGCAACTTTCTCTACAGGTTTACTATGAATCAGTTCTTTGTTCGGCCTCTTTTTTTTCTTCTGGAGCTCACTGGTGTCAAGGTTTCATGTCTTTTACTTTCTTTTTTTATACACATGTTGGACTCATGTTCTCTTTACGAAATGCTGTTAGTATATTATGGAAAAATCTCTAATTTTACATGATGTGTCCTTTATTTACCCTCATAGCCATCATACATTTCCATTGTTTGTGCTATAATAGGTTCTTTTTGTATTATATGTATTAACAAACTCATGCCTTAGCCTTTAACTTAGTTTCTAATTCAAGAAAGAGTGCGAGTAAAGTTTAAATATATATTATCAAAACAACTATTGAAGAATATGTAAAGCACTAAAATTACTGGCATATTGTTGTTGGCAAAATAGGGATAAAAACACAACATCTTATTTTTAAAAGAAGTAATTGTATATGTTTTTAGACAAATTTTGGAAGATCAGCATTCTCCAGCTCAGGTGCGTCGAGCCTATATATTAATATAGACACATATAACTGTACATTTCTTGATAAACAGAGCTATGACTATTTTTAGTTGTCTTGTAGTAGCTCATTACCTGGATATTTACACACATATCTAAAAAACCCTATCCTAACCCTGACCCTAACAATGCTAGCTAGAAATAGGAGTTGTGTATGTCTTCTCCCCTCCATCAACAGGCAACTCCAAACTCATTGGTGTCTACTTGATAGCCTAGCATAGATGGAGATTCCCTTTTAAATCTCCTGTTACTGTCTAATTACCAACTCTACCATGTTTCTCTTCCTCTGCAGGGGAATGGTCTGCATAGGACGTCTCAGTGGTGAACACCCATCGGCTGTCAACTCCCAATCATGATAACCTAGTTCATTCATTTTCTTTCACACTTTCTGTATGTTTGCTGTCATTTGTGGTTCCCTAAGCTGGGTCTGAGAGGAACCTTCCATTCCCCTTGTGGAGGTGAATGCTGGGTCACCACCGATGGAAAACAGGCTAAACCTTCTTTAACTGAATTCCCACATGTCACTGGGTATTAGAGGGTAAAGAGCTGCATTTGGAAGTGGAAGCGAGGGGACAAATCCACAGCTTTGGTTCAGAACAAAGACTTTTTGCAGCGGTCACATTTGCTGAGAGTGAGCTGTGGACTTTGCTGAACCACACATATAAAGAGTGATGGTGCAAAGGAAATGCATGAAGACAGTAATTTAAAACGTTGGCACAATAACATATTCACATATGCACATGTGCATGCAAAAGCCTACCCTACACACACCTTAAGCTTTATAACACAGCAGTAGCCACATACCAGTGAAACATTCCTTACTCAGTTTAAATGAAGACAACACAGGCTGGAAAAACCCCAAAAAGGACAGGCATTACTTTCACTTATATCACAAACATGTTGCTCTTTAACTATAGGAGTAAATGTATATTACTTGTGCCTGGATCGGAAATATTGTTCATAACCACCAGATTCTCGTCTAAAACTGAACTGCCGGCTTAAATATGTTGTTAATGTGTCAATAGAATTTCACAGGATGGAAGCATTGAATGAAAATGTATATTTAATACTATTTATAGCACTCCTGTGTGCTATTTAATTTTTTTTATCAACATTCTACCAATCAAGTGACCATGAGTGTTCCCCAAACCTATAATACTCAATGTACAGCAGCAATCTGATTGATCACATTCACTGTGTGATTCATGTACAGTAAATAAATGTTAACTTCTGATCATGTAAATAGTGTGTTTTCTTTTGAATTGTGTGAAGAGGCACTTGATGATGCCCAGCAACCAATTCTAGAACAGAGCAGTACAGTATATGCATGTACAGTATGTATACACACACACAAAAAACTTATGTATACATATGTGTGTGTATATGTATACATACGTATGCATACACACACATACATATGTGTGTGTGAGATACACACACACACACACACACACACTGTATACCCCTGCACACTGGATGCCTTTCTGCTGCAGGTCTGGAGACTGGTGACACTCGTTTTGTCTTCTTAAATAGAAGTACAACCTTTCAATGTTCTGTCAACCCACTCATGACCACCATTCATTATCTATATTCCACTTGTTTGTTCACTACACTGCCAGCCCATCTCCAGAATCCCTCTATGAGGGAGGGAAACATTTGCTTTGATGAAGTGTATCCTGGTTCTCACCATCAGACAGTTTAAACAGTAGACATCAGTTGATTCAGCAGAACACTCTTTCTGTGTGTCTTTTCTGTCAGGACCAACAACTCACAGTATTACAAAGGTGTTTAAATCACATCTTTCCATGATTATAAAATGTTCAAACACTCTTGAATTGAGTTACAACTCTTGATACGTCCATAAACAGATGTAAAATATGACTTGCGCTTCAATTTATTTTAAGTAGTTATCATTTTATTTTCTTACCTCTGCCAACAAGGTTATGTGAATGGTTCAGCTTTGTTGTTCTGATGTTTTGCAGTATTATACATAAACTAATGCATGGGTTTGCATCAAAGATGAATCTTATCATATCCTTCAAGCTATTGCATTTGGGTGATGATCCAGATCAGGATCTGGATCTGAGAATTTTTCAATGTTGTTAAGTACAACACTACATAATTAGTGTTGTATCGTGCAACACAAATTATTGTTGTAAGATCTTAAGTAATATTTTGACATGGGTCCTTCTGACCATATGAACACACACACACACGCGCACGCGCACGCACACACACACACACACACACACACAGACACACGTTGACTCCACCTCCCCCAGGCTCATATTTTATGTATACTGAAGTGACTCCAGCTGCTAGCAATGACAGTGTCATTTAGAGGTTTAGCTGTGATTTATAAGTGGTCCAACTGCCGTGGCCTGATAACCTCCAAATAATCTACGAAGGTGAATAAAGGCCACATCCCAGTTGTATTTTTTTTAGCTCAGAAGAGCCTGCTTTTGTCTGTTTGTAGCAGTAATTCTCGCTATCCCCTCAGAGATGAAGCAATAAAAAAGTCTCTAAAAATAACCACTGTGGGCCTGATAGGAAATATGGGCAGATAAAGGCAATAAAAACATCTTTGTCTTGTTTTATCTTTTGTTTTCAGTGAGAAGAAAGTGACAAAGCTCTGACCTCATTGCATCATACCTGGACTAACCTATCACCCAAGGTTTTAAAGGTCCAAACAGGTTGTGCAGCTCCTTATTTGATGACTACTTTACATTATTATTATTATCATCATTATTTGCTTCCCATGATATCAAATTCTCATTATGGTTTGATAACCAAAAGATAATCCTCAAGTCCATGTAATTCATGGTGGATGCCAATGGCATGATGGTAGCCCTAAATGTTTAAAGGGGAAAATAATGGATGAATCTAATAAGTTGGATTATGGAGCAAGCATCTGGTATAAAATATAAGTACAGTTATATTTATTGTGTTGCCAAGCACTATTTGAAATAGATAAAGAATATTGGATGCCTCAAGACCAGGCAACCAAAAACATCCAGGAATTAGGGTGAAACATGTGAGACTTTTCTCACATTGTTGGCTTTCTGCTGTACTTTCTATCTGCTTTGAAATGTCTTCAGATATGATTTAGTGCTATATAAATAAAAGTTGATTGATTGATTGATTGATTGATTGATTGATTGATTGATTGATTGATTGATTGATTGATTGATTGATTGATTGATTGATTGATTGATTGATTGATTGATTGATTGATTGAGTATTCGATGAGAGGAAGAGTGCATCCAGAAAAAGGGAGGAAATCAACAATGCTCTCTGGAACCACCATGTCAGGAGAGTGAGATGCTTTAAGTGTGAGCTAATTGGCACAAGAGACTATCCTGCTGATAGCCCCAGTATCTGAGCTGCAGAGCCGTTTGCCCTATTACAGTAGTAGCATGCACACATGAACTGTGTGCAATCATACTCAGTATATTGACAGGCTAAAATGCACAATAAGAAAGGGTGTTGAAGTGATCTGAAAGCCAAGGACATTTATTTAGGTAATCTCAGCCACTCATCATTTGTGATATCTTTGACCAAAATATGTATTGTAATTATGTAACTATAAAGTGATTATCATGTTAGTAATGTAATGTGATCCTAGGCAAACCTTTTACTGAGGTGTAACACTTTATTATCAGTGACTATATGTAGCTTTGCTTGTTGTTGGTCCCAGTGAGTCTCTGCCTGATAAACTCAACCCATTATAATTGGCAGGCAAACATGAGCCCAGAACTCTGGTGCTTGAAATTTCGAATGAAAGCATGCCTGTCTCATCAAAGTAACACATACCTCCCCTCACAGTTTGCAACCCTCCTCGCTTCCTAGCCTTTCATTCCTCTGATGGTTGAACAAACCATCAATTAGGAGGAGAGCCACAAATTTATAGCCCTCAACTTTTCTAATTATCTCTTTCCACTGCGTGCTGCACTTTACATTAATAACATGATAAAACTAAAAAAATAAAATAAAATGCATCTGTTAATCATTTACAACTTTCCGTGCTGCTATGCAGAGCAGCTGAACAGAGCCATAGTTTGGTTCAGTGAAGGTGTTTAGTGACTGAGGTGTCAACAATCACAGACCACTGATTGGTCAATGTGTCATTACTCACTGTGCATTTAAGCTCCTTCATCTGCAGCTACTCAGTCATGCAGACCTTTATGGAACCACGCAAAAACACTGAAGAATGATTAACAAGCAGTTTGATCTGAACTGTACAAATAAACAGAGTTGATTCACAGACGAGATGGTTATTGGTTTAGAGAGTCAAGCCAGAATTCTCATGCTCAAGCGCAATTAGTCACATGAATGAAGTGTGAGTTAATGTTAAGCTATGTTTACATATAAAATAATGATCCACATTGTGGTGAGTGAAGTAAAAACTCAGGCTATAGTAGCTATTGATTTTATGTGTTCTTTATCCAGCATATGTTAAGTCAAAAACTTGTCATCATTATCAAAAGCCCTGAAGTTTATAAAATTATTATCAGTAGTTCCAACAATTATATCCCGCTGGAAAACAACCAGATCTGCGGTGGAGAATTTGATTACTTGTCATTATAGAAGAAGGACAAGAATCCATGATTAGATCCCTCCATCAATCTTTTTGCCATCTTCACCCACACTTCCTCACTGTGACATATTAACATACACACAGGGATACATTTCTGGACTGGTTGTCTTTTGAAGTAAGGCATTGACATTGTCATTACCGACGTCATTTTCGTGCACTGACCCGGCCGCTCCCCCCCCTCCAGGTAACAATGGGGTCTTTGTACGTTAGGACAAAGCTGGTGCTGTGATTCAACCAGGACGACCTTGAGGAAGGACACCTGAGTGCAGTACACCTCCCTGATACTTTTTAAATGTAAGATTTTGAGCTCATCCTCAAATAGAGAAGATACTGACTTATCAGAGATGCCATTCTTCACATTAAGTGAGTGCAATGAAATAGAAAACTGTTGTCACTTTTCCCAATTGAGGGAAACTGTTTGCGTAGCTTGTTGACACAGCTGCAGCACACAAATACTACTTCATGAGCACCACAACTGTATCAGGCAAATCACATGAGCTCAGATCACCTAAACTCTGTATGACCTTCTACTAAACCTTCTCACACAATGCAGATTTATCTCATGGTTTCTACCACAGTTGATTTGGATTGGTGCAATTTTAGGATTTTTTTCTGTGTTTTTGTTTGGGTTTGCATCGCTGTAAATCCTTACCAATATACTGGACAGTTAGACAGCAAAGTGTTGCAGAACGTTCAACAGGTTGTTAGAAATACTTCAAGGCCTTTTGTTCACCGGGATTATCAGTGATAACACTACAGTAATCCTTCTCATGCTGAATGCATGGAGCCAGAACAAAGCTGTGTGTTGCGTATGTCTGCGTGAGCATTCTGCATTTCAAGCATCCCTCACAATATTTGAGACGGGCACTGTTCCCATTTTTAAAGTGTTGCTGAGTCCACCAAAAAATCTCAAATAAGCATATCAGTTCTTGTGAAGGCATTGATAAAAATTATTACAATATATTCAGTTTCTCGTTTTATCTCATTTATTTTTCAATTCTATTTAGAGTTGCCTATGTGCAGTATCAAACTGGAAGAGATTTGTAGGCAAGTGGTATAGTTATGGTAAATATTTTTTCAAAGGTAACTTTACTTCACCACACATCATAGCATCAAACATTTCCAGAGCATATCAGCATGCCAAAGGGATAATGGGAATGCCTTCAGTCTTTCAACTATACCTGTATGTATTTCTGTGTGTCGAATTATGTCATGCTATATAACTGAACACAGTACTGTATATTGAAAAGCTTTTAGGAGAATTTTTCTGTTAATAGTAATAAAAATATAATATTATATTTGTCAGTTTGTGACAGAGTAATGTGATATGATGAACTCATCTTTACAAGGACTCCAATAATTCCCCCTGAAACCCATGGGAGTCCTCTGGAACTACCAGGTTATGAAAAATGTTTCAAGTGTAACAGTACCAAAAATAACCACTTCCATTTGAGTTTATTTTCTGTAAATGTGTTCCATTTTGTTTTGCCTCACCTTTCAGGCACAAAGCCCTTCAGAGGAGGTGGTGGAGCAGAGCTCCAGGATTTCCAAAAGAAAAGGTGTTAAGAGAAATGTAATCCAGCAGCAGGGCTGTGAGGGGACTGCTTGTGAGGATATTCTTAAGGAAAATAGACCACTTCAACCTCTGTGCTCACATCCCCGACATACTCAAGAGATTCTCTGAGCTGACCGACACAAACTGATATCAAACATAGTCAGGTCTTCTTTTTCTAAACGTGAGTAAAAAAAACCCCAAAAAAACAAGAAATTATCTTGTTCATCAGCATTTCTGTCTGGTGGATTTTCCTCTGCAGAGGTTGTTTGTTTATCAGTAAGTAAAGAAAAAACCTCCCATGACTTTTGACTGAGAGACCACTATCAGAAAAACCAAAAAAAGCAAAACTTCGGGTGTCTGGTGAGGACAGAATGTATAGTTTGTAAAATATGCAACGACCAAGAAAACGACCCTTCAGGCACACCTTAAAATAAAAGTTATTATAGATGGACGGTCAGACGGGCACACTAATGACTGTGGGGTTAACAATAATGTTCTCAAAGGAGCACTGACACATGTTGTAATATTGCCCAGCATGTAAATATTTTTTTGTTTCTTATTCGTTATATCTTCATTCTATAGATGTTGTGAAGGGTATTACATATAATTGACACAGGCATATCCACATGTTATGCAATTAATAAAGTTAATCCATCCAATCATTCTTGTATTTGTAGTGATACATGACCCAGCAGGCACACCTCGCAATTGCAAAAACCACTGTGAAATGGATTCTTAATATAAGACCATTTTTGGAAGACTAAGCCTAACTGGACTATAAAAACTTGTGATTCAGTTCATTCTACTGTCTGTGTACAAAGCTACTTCCCATTGTCTGTTTATTACTGTTTGGGGATTACCGTATTTGCAATCCATCCCTTCTTTCAAAACAATATCAGCAGCCTTTTAACTGTTGTTGGCTTTTCGCATTTGAACAGAGGCCTGAGTTTCTGTGAAGCATGACTAAGGGAGAGCCTCTCTTTGGAATATGGTCACATCGTGATCAGGGCCTCCAGTGAGATAACATGCCCCACCACACACCTGGTATCTCATGCCAGGCTGAGCAGCTGCTGTGTTTCAACACAACGTTACCATGGATGTGGCTTGCAAACATTGCAGTCTGTGGGGACCAAAGACTAACACCTCTTCTCTTTCCGCCATTAAACACACCTCCTCACACATGCATGTCCCCATACAGTACTGTACATCAGTGAATGGGTCAAGAGTTTATTCTTAATCTCTGTTTCAATCTTTAGGCCTAAATGCTATTTCAGCTTCAAAAAGGATGTATGGGAAACATATAAGGATACTCGGCCTGACAAGTCGTTCTTATTTAAGTCACTGTTTTCAGCCTTGGCCTTGGACATTTTGTTTCTTTTTCTATATTTATTTGCACTTTCTGGGTTTGGAAGTAAGATCAAGTAATTATAGTTGACAACACAAAAGTTGACATTATGTTAGTAAATGGTTGTTATATAGTCAAAGCCAAGTTATGATATTGAAATCAGTCATGTTATCAACCAATACATCTTTATCACTGCTTGTATTTTATTATTTTCTAAATTATTTTGCTATTATCTAGTATTTTATTCATTTATTAACAATTTATAGGATGAACCTATAACTTTTAGGATCAAAGGCATTACACAGGCATTTAATGAGAACATTAAATTGGAATCACACACAAAAATTAGATATTCGTTATAACGTTGTTCTGTCTAGATGAACAGAAATGTGTTGTTTTGTCCCAGAAATAGATTTCATGGCCCTAACAAGGCACAAGGATGCCTTGTTGGTAGAAGGATGCTGAGTTTTGAACTGTCAGGCAGGAGGACTAGGGGAAGACCAAAGAGGAGGTTTATGGATGTAGTGAAAGAGGACATGAAGGTAGTTGGTGTGAGAGAGGAGGATGCAGAAGACAGGGTTAGATGGAGACAATTGATTCGCTGTGGCGACCCCTGAAGGAAAAAGGCGAAAGGCAAAGAAGAACAAGGCACATGCAGCCTCTAGGCATCAATGAGTCTTGTTCAGTGCAATCAGCCACTACGAGCCGTATAGTAATAAAAATGTTAGTCACGCAGACGTATTATGACTAAAAACTGATAACTGATGTTTTTTATATCTATACCTATGAATGATGATATACTGTAGATATAAAAAAAAAACAAGGAGGAGAAGAAGAAATGATGATATAGTTTGAGTATATGCAATATTTGAATTGACTTCAACCTCATTCGGTAATTTTGCACAATGTACTGTTCTAAATAAGATTTGCGTGTTTTTGGCCTGTTTAAATTCAACTAGCGCGTCTATTCACAAAAAAATACCGACACCTGCTGGATAGAGATTGAACGTGCAGCGACATCGTGGGACCCGCCCAAAGGTTGCGACTTCATTTTCCATTGGTTTAAAATTAGAAACCTGCCATGTGATTTGTCACATTGTGTTCTGGCCACCAATCAACATATTTGACCATAAAGGTCAAAGTTCAGGACAACTGGAAGTGATGCAAGAATCTCGGAAGTCAGATGAATTCGGATATGTGATTCCAAGAGCCTGAAACAGTTAAGAGGAAAAGCAGTTAAAAGAAAATTAATTATGCGGACACGTCACCGGGGCTCCTGTTTTCTCCGACGATGTTGGCTTTGAGTGTAAACGCGGTGAGGTCGACAGTGTCTTTACACAAGGTTGGTAGCTAAGCTAACCGCACTGTGGTGTTAGCTGTACAGATGCTAATGTTACCGAAGGTGCACACACAGGCTGACATTCATCCAACCTTTCCTTTTCAACGATTTTCTGAGCGAAATCTAAACATTACGTGTTATTGTTTAGAATAACTATACTGTATACGTAATTAGTTATTGAACGTACTTATTACTGCCAGCTCTTTTATAAACTTTTTTTTTAAAACTCTTAAGTTTGATATAACATTTTATCAGAGTGTCGGGTTTTATTTATTATTTTTATTTTTGTTGTTTGTCTTGTACGAAGAACAAACTGCGCTCTGACATTTATCATTTGCATTCTTAAACATAAAAAGCATTTATGTAAAAGAATACGAATAAAAAATGTCTAAAACACATCATATTCTACGTTTTTTTTTTCCAGCTGTGTGTCCTCTCCCATCTACACATGAGAGATTGTTTCTACCATTGCATTCTACATTCATGGAGACAAGGTCCACAAATGGGTGCCATCCGTTTCCGGTCAAATAGTCCTGATTTGCCTAATCCTGACTCCTCTGAGTGTATTGAACCAGATCGTCGTCACAACGCCTCTTCATGGTCTCCCGACCAGGGTCCACCGCCGGCTCCTACCCACTGTTGCATGAGTGGCTGTCATAACTGTGTGTGGATCGAGCATGCAGAGCAGCTCCTGGCCTACTACCATGACGGAGGCGACAGAGCGCTTGCTGCTATTGAGGAGAACGTCCTCGATGAGAACCTTAAAACCTACCTAAAAATGGAGATTAGACTCTTGAAGAAGACGTGACTGGTCTCTTTTATTCCAGTGGTTCTCAACCACAGTGTAGACATTTGATAAGTGTTGCATGGTTTTTATGTGATAATCTTTCATTTACTGAGTGTCAAAATGAGTGGAAGTAGTTAATATAACACTTCAGTTGCAAATGTTACCTCCAAATGAGACATAATAACTTTATCTCTCAATTTTTATGAATTTCAAAACCTTTTAGAAGAACAATATGTATCATCTGTATTTTCTCATTTACCAGCTGATTCAATTATTGCACGCTTCATAGATTCATTGTCATGTTCCTGTAGTCATGACAGTTGTTTGCACATTTTAACATCTTGTTTGAAGTTATAATTTAAAGCACTGAATATATATTTATTGTGTTTTTCTGATTATTAGATTCATTTTGTTTAAGCACATATTTATTTTCTGCACTGGAAGTGTTGTAAACAGTTGTTTAACAAATGAAGACACTTTGAGAAGATGGTGTGAAAAAAACTGTAAACTTGCTTTCATCAAGGAAATGGCCTGGTAACTTGTAACTTATCCTGGCATATATGCAACCAACTTTAAAAAGAAAAATCAGAAACATCTGAATATCAGTAAAGTATTTTTTTTTAAAAATATTTCACAAAAAATTTCTGTTGATCTAAATAGGTGTAAATAGATGAATGGAGGAGGCCTCTGGAAGTAATAATCTGATGGATTATGTCAGGACAGACGCAGAGCATGTTCAGATTTTAGACTGACGTCACTCAGTCAGCTGAGCCTGGTGTCCATATCTCTCACAGGACCACTTTGTGGTGGTGCTGACCCTGATTCCTCTGACTCAGCTGTAGTCTGGTGAGTGATGCAGTCTGTCATGATTATACAGATATTAGAGGGCAGCTCCAGCCTGTAGTTCTTTGATCTAGGTTATGCAGGGGATTACACTTTGATCATATTCATAACGCTGTACCCTGTGACACTGACGTGATGGAAAAGAACTCAAGATGGATTAGTGCCAATGCCACCGATGCAACATCATACCAGTTGTTCTGTAACACAAACCATCTCATAGTCATAGTCAACTTTATTGTCAAAAATCAAATACAGATAGGAAGTCTGTTCAGTTCCTGCATTTCATGCATGATTGGGTATGAACTGTTTAATCATGTCAGGTTACTGGGGTTCCTGAGGTGAAGAAGGTCCGATGGTCCGTTGAAATATAATAATCACAATGTGGCAAAGTTGCCAAAAGGTATCAAAACCTACAATTATGAAAGTGTTGTGCTACAGAGATGCTCCAGCCTACAAGTCAGACTGCAGAGATGGAACAAACTTTTTTGGTACAGATTAAGAGTGTCACAATAGATCAGTGAAAAGACAAACCATGATCATCTCTTTCCCTTTTTTTAAAAATTAGGTATGGTGTGGGAATGCACCTCAACAGTCATAGCTACATATCATGAAAAGATATTACCAAGATAGCTGCGGGCACTGCACTTTACAATGTTGGAATATCTAATATACATAATAAAATGTATTGTCAAATCATAATTATGTCATTAAAAGATGATAAAAGGATAGCCAGACAACAACCTCTCATTTTCTTTATTATATATACTTTTTCAGTGAAAATGAAATACAAAAATTACACTTCCCATAATCGGAACCCAAGAACTATCAAAAAATTCACTATTGTTATTTATCAAATGTGTTTTCATTTTTTTGTGTGCATATCATTCAGCCATCCAGCTGATTTCAGTTCAATATATTTATATCACTGCTATTGTGGTTCTTAAAGATGCAGATTGATTTCTTTTGGAGTATAATAATAGGTGAATGGGAGCATTCTAAATAAATGAATGCTGTACAGGTGTGTAAGATCTTTGCCAGCCATAGTGAGTGATCATCAGTAGTGCAAATAAATCTTCACACGTGTGCACTCCTGCTGACAGCTTAGGGGTTATCTGGAAAATGAATGGACATGCCCTCAGGAGAGCTGTGGCATGGACTTTGAAATAATATCTCACTAGGATTCATTTTTAGGGCTTAGCTTCCAGTTATAGGGTGAATGATGAATTCCATCAGCTGTGATTATGTAACATCATCGAAAGTGCTAGATGATTTGTTCAAAGACATTGGCATGAATCTAATGAGAGTTGCTACTGAGCTGCATTATGGGAAATGTAGGGTGAATAGATTTTTAAGTTATACTGTATGTCTTTAGTCTTTTCATGTATAAAAATCCAAAATTAAAGGAGAGATGATTGTCTCAAGTTAAGGTTTCTGCATTCTTAGCCTTTTGTAGTCTGAAACTACAGGTACAAGCTGTTCCCAAAAAATCTCTTTCCCCTTATCCCAAAGATGATGATGCCAGACGATCACCCCCACTGTCCCTGCAGGTAGTTGAACTGTGTTAACCTTAAGCACACATGCACAATCAGACCAGACTGGAAAGATGATAAAATGTTTTTATTTTCACTTCACCATTTACTTTTTGTAACAGTTATGCATGAAAATCATTTTCAATCATTCAAAACAACTACCAGTATATACTTTCTATTTTATTTCTCTTTTTTTTTCTTTTTGGTGCATTAAGCATAGCAATTTGGACTTCATATGGTTGTTCAATATCAGTTTGATCACAAGAACAGCATAATGTCATGAAGTAATTTCAGTCATTCTTTTATTTTCCAAAACACTTCTTCCAATTTTGCGTGTCAAGTATTATAATATATTAATAAATATTTTTTAAATCATACAATTTCATCCAAAATTCTCTCTAAATTTGAAAATTGAGATCCAAAACAATGAGATGGTACAGCACTCACTGCTTTGACGTTACCCCACATGGATACACAACATGTGAACTGTTGACATTCAAACAGGGAGGCGGTGCATTTGTAATCTTCTCTGCATTCTCAGTATATAAGAGTGGCCCTAAGCATCCTGTGGCCCTCACAGGAAACCTAGGCTAGAACTCCTTTCATCTGATAGACGGACCAGGGCTGCAGTTAGAGTATATTCACTCGTTTAGCTGTCCGTCACCCAAGAAGCTGGTGAGTAGATCCACAAACACAGCTTCATATACAGATACTACAAAGAGTTGTGTATATTAGAATTCTACTCTGGAGTCACTCAAGGTCAATGTATATTATCAGTAGTGGATATAAAGTGTATGACCATCGCGAGCGCAGCTCAAACAATTTTTTCTTTCATTATGTCAAACATTAAGTGATCAATATTTCAGTTGACATATGATATACAAAAATTAAAATTCAAAAACAAATTAGACAAGAGGAAAAGACTTCAAGAATAAATACTGCAGAACAGTTTTAGTTATATTTGTGTTCATTACTTAGACCTTTGGATCAGCACAGCTGGGGCTTGATAATAATGACAAAATATACCAATTTTTTTCTTGATCATTATATTACAGGAATTTCTCTTTGTGCCTCGACAAAAATCTATTAAGATAATGTGTAATGTGGTTAATAACTTTGTAGGTGAATGTAAAGCAATTTGTTTAACTCAGAGTTTTGATTGTGGCATCGCTTTTTTCTATTCAGGAAAAGAAAATGCTTTTCTAATCCTAATAATGTTTTTAAAAAAACCCATTAAATTTAATTATAATATTGATGTATAGTTAATATTTTGCCTTTCGATATACTTGGTTTTAATTGTGTGAAAATAGGTAACTGATTACAAAAATAGTTGCAATAAATAATCTCTCACAACATGTTTTCATATTGTTTATTTATTTAGTTATTCATGATTGCCAGCAATTACAAACCAGCCACTATGGAAATACACCTATACCACACACGTGTAACTATATTAAATATACATCCATTTTACACTTGGCTTTTGAATGACGTGTGACTGGATGAATTATTCAAGCACATTACCATGAAACCCATTGTGATCATATTAGCGGTAAAGGTCTGTCCAGGACTGTTATTTCTTCAGGACACACTGAGTGGATTGATCACTGAGACCCTCTGTGCATGCTCAGCGTTTCTGCTGTGCTGTCCTTGCTCTAACAAGATTACTTGTGGATAGACAGCTTGAAATAGACAACAACGTAGTACTCATTAATTAGAGCCAGGGATTATGGGAAAATTGGGTCATCCTCACAGGACATGCAATAACGTATTGAATCCGAGACTATAAATCACAAGGAAATACGTACATGTAAATCCTCCCTGTTGCTTGTCAGACAAATAAGAGGATTAAAACCTCTGATGTCAGTCAGAGGTGACAGAGGTTGCAGATGAACCATTACATGTAAGTGATGGTTAAAGAGAGTGTCATAGTTATGATAAAACAGGTGAAAGTATCCCATGTTTTTGAGATGTCTTCTTTTGCATTAATTATATAACTTTTTCTTTCTTTTTTTCTTAAATGAAGATATCACAACAAAAACAAAATATTGACGAGGTATCTCTAAAGTCAACAACGTGCATTCAGGTACCATAACTGGTCAAAATGAATCTTGAGCCTAAAGCTGAGATCAAGTCGGCCACCCGTGTCAGCGGAGGCCCCGCCACCCCACGTAAGGGTCCACCTAAGTTCAAACAGAGGCAGACTCGTCAGTTCAAGAGCAAGCCTCCAAAGAAAGGAGTCCAAGGGTATGTCTTGAATTATTTGTTTTTATTGTTCGGAAATAATGAAAAGTCACAGTTTTTAATTTCTATTTCTTTGCAGCTTCGGTGATGATATCCCTGGAATGGAGGGCTTAGGCACAGGTGAGCTCAGTTCAAGTTTTAAAAGTAGTTGACAGTATATCTGTTTCTCTGATCAATAGATGTGATAACACCTTGTCTGTTTTCTGTTTCAGACATCACTGTCATTTGCCCATGGGAGGCCTTCAATCACTTGGAGCTCCATGAGCTGGCCCAATATGGCATCATCTGAGCTTTCCTGTAGCTCACAACAAACCTCTGAAGATTACAGACCGTGACCATGCACTTCAAACCATCTGCCTCAGGCCCCATCTCCTAGCTCCCAACTGAACTATTCCAATGAACTACAATAATGATATTGTAACAAACACAAAAAAAATGGAAAAAGAGAAAAATAATCTATAAAAAATACCTTTCTATTATCTCTCAATGGATTCTTCTGCTAAGATTCTTCTGAACTCTGAACTTCTGAAGTTTTAATTTAATTCTCAAATCTTTAGCACAGCTTAGTCACTCTTAAACATCATCTCTTCTTTTCTTTCTTCTTCTTTCTATTCATCTCACAGAGAAAACCTTAAACTTAAACAAGCAAGGAAGCCTCAAATTGAGTTTAAGTGACAAACCCATGAAGTGTCTGGGTTCCCACTTTCTGTGCTTCGGTGCAACTCTTGTCATCTCAGAGGCTTGTCCATCAATGCCGAACATGAAATACAAAACCTAAATTCTGTAGAATGGACACCAGCTTGCCATTTCTGAGCATTGCCTTTCCATGGGATAATGCTGATCAATCATCTTCAGATATCCCTCTTCTCCCTCTGATCAACTTTTAAGTGCACCCAAATTCTTTCCAGTCATAATACAGTATGTGGAAGTCTTTACAGCCAACAACCAGATAGTTTATCTCCAGGAAACCAGAATTCTTTTATGGCAAGTCATTTTGGCAGAGCTACATGTTAACATTAGTGTCTATTAACTTTAGTGACATATATGGGAAATGTATGATAACACTCTGTATGTATTTGATGTTTGTATGTTTATTTCTCTTACTATCACACAACCTGCGTGTTTATATTTGTATGTCGAAGGACAACATTTTTGTTCTCTTTTATTGTTATCTTGTAGGTACGTTTTTAATTTTTCCTCATTTCTGTCATCTATTTTTCAGAGTAATTTGTTTTTGATTTTACTGTTGTTTCTTCACAATTGTCCTTTTAATTATCAATGAACCATCATTCCAGTTAAATATTGCTCCCAGAACTTGTAATTTTGTAATTTTATGATTCATGATTTCATTTTTCAAAAGCAGTACTCAAAGTAACAAGATATAAATGAGGACGTTGATCATTTTTCTCTGGTCAGTCTTTCTTCAAATAATGGTGACATTGGTTATGCTGTTGTAGTGAGGGATGACAGAAGGATGAGTAAGACATATTTTTCGATAAGTGCTCCGATCTGGAGAGATATCTAATGGAGCATTGACCTATATACAAGATGAGAAAAAAAAAACATAAAAAGAGGAAAATAGAAATGGGGATTTGTTTATTCTCATCAAAACCGTTCCTAGGTCAGTAGCTTGATATTGATCAGTCACATTATATTGAATACATTTTAATTAAGCATTTCAGACAGTTAAATGGACTCATATGTAGGGTTTGTAATGTAAACCCTGCATCATTAGTTTATATAGCTCATATTTATATGAACAACTTTCTGCTTTTGATTATTTGATTGTATTTGATTGAATAAGGTTCATTAAAACATTTACAGTAATTAAAAACAGGGTGGAGTAAAATTAATATAACCTTCCAAATAAACAACTTAAATACTTTGCTTTTATCATAATATAATATAATATAATATAATATAATATAATATAATATAATATAATATAATATAATATCATATCATATCATATCATATCATATCATATCATATCATATCATATCATATCATATCATATCATATATATTATATTATATTATATCATATTACATACGTGTAATTACGTTGTGGTTACAAATAAGTCATGAAATTGTCAACATATTATAACATTAACTGCATAATCTGTGGAAACTATACATCTCACTGTGTATTGAGGTTGTTAGCTGCTGAAATTCTAGTTCAATACATTACAGCAAACAATATGAGTAACAATTTGTGTGCCTCCTTGGTTTGTAATCCTTGATTTTTGATCATTCCATTTGTATGTGTACATACAAAAATGTACAACTCCGGCTTAATTTAATATAAATTAAATAAATTAAGTATTTAAAAAATTATTTTTAAATTACAAAGCAATTCAAACGTTTGACCTGTATTTTACAGAAAAGATTTATACTTGTTTTTTCCCCCGATGTTATGGTTGCTACAGGCAACTGAAAAGTGGAACGATATTTTTCTTCTAAAAAAATGTTTCGGTTGTGACTGCTTCAGCGTCGGACCAGTGGGAAACCGTCGGTCATTTACTCGTGCAACACCCGTTGTATGAGTTGTGTTATGGAGTTTCGTTGACACAGAGCAGCGTAACGTGAAATTTGTTGTTGGAGTGCCTGGTTACTTACACAGTGATATAAATTGCGAGCGCTCGCCCGAGCAACATGGCAGATAATATTGTAAGTATAACATTGGTTGTTATTTAGCACCAGTGAGGGATCAACTCGGCTAATGCTAGCTAGCCTGTTAGCCGAAGTCTAGAGTGATGAGGCAGCAGAATTAGCTTGGTAGCTAAGGTTAGTTCGCTTTCATTAGTTAGGTGATTTGGGCCTGGTTAGCTTACTGGCTAATCTTAGCTCTTTAGCTAGCAGATGGCATTCAGATTAAAGGCCGATGGGAAAGGTATATAACCGTTAAAATTTTCGGGAGGATAGTGGTTGATTTAGCGTGTTTCATCTGGACGGGTACAATTAACTGTAGTGTGCTGCGTGAACATCGTGGCAGCTAATATGTTGGCGATTAAATAGATAAAACGTTCAAAAGTGTTGACCATGAATAAGCCCCACAAGGTTCGCTTTATTGAACGTTGTTTGATTCATATTTAACATCCTAATGTTAAAATGTCTTGTTGAAAAGTGCAGTCTCCTGTACTAACAGCAACGTTAACGATAGTTAATTTCTGCACTGTCACTGTTGTAAAGACATTGACAACACTGTAAATAAGAGGATAACAGTGGGAGATGTACTGTCTAAAGATCATATCTGACTGTATTGATCAGACCCCCCCCCCCAAAACCTTACAATCGATCTTTCTCAGTTGTTTGAAGGGAGGTGGGAAACGAAATGATGTTTATGTTCAATGTTTTCTTTTTAGATCATCAGGGTACAATCCCCAGATGGGATGAGGAAAATTCCGTCTACAAAGAGAGAGACAGCAGCTACTTTTCTTAAAAAGGTACCTTGTTTAAACATAACGGTATATATTTAGCAAATTTTTCATGCAAGGGTGCAAATTTAAAGGGTACTGGCTCAACAGTAATGCAAAAATGTATACCACATTGTTTTAAGGAAGTACACTTGCCTCTGCTTGTGCCACTCTTTTCTTGTTTTGAGGCTGGTTGAACTACTTGAAGTGGATGCATTTCCTGGCTCACTGATCATCTCAGTTCCTTACCAGTTAGAATTGTTATTACATTCAGAAGAAGTCCATTAACTATTGATCCAGATTTTGAATTTAAATGAGCCATGTTCTAGCATACCACTCGCAGCAGAGCATTGCACCAGCCCCACATTAAAAATGTATGTGCTACAACAGCATGTTTGTCACACGTGGTTTTTATTCCATGCCATTGTGCTGACAGCGATGGGTGTATTAAGAACCAGGAGAGTGAGGCAGACAAGGCAGACACAGTGGTAACCCTGCAGGTTGTAATGCTAAAAATTAGCTTGTGGTTGTTTAGTTAAAAAATGAATTAAAGCTGAATACCCAGCATTTGGGTGACTTTCTGCCTGATGTGTGATATAGCGATTAAAGTGTCATGAAATACTCTGCTGGCCAGTCAGCTCAGAGTATTGACTCTCTGATAATTTTGCAAGCTGTTTCTGCAAGCTGATTCTCTCATGCAATTTTTTTTCTACTATAGTTTCCTCCTGGATTCTGTCTTAAGCAATTTCACAAAGTGCATTTTTACATTTTGTATTCTCATGTGGGATAGTCATCCATCATATCAGCATACTGTACTTTTTTTCTCTCAGGTAGCGAAAGAATTTGGGTTCAATTGTAATGGGTTTTCTATATACCTGAACCGCAATAAGACCGGAGAGATCCTTTCCCAGAACAAATCTCTCAGCCTGCTTAAGATCAAGTAAGTAATAAAAAACAACATTGATTCATAAAGTCTAGATTTTTCAAACAATCCCATAAATAGAGGTCAGTGATTCTCTTAGGTGACACGCATCTTCCAAATTTTTAAGAAATTAACTAAATGTTTTATTTCAAGTGTGCAATTATGTTGTCCTTTTCTCCTTCCAAGGCATGGCGACATGCTGTTTCTGTTCCCCTCAGGATCTTCAACATCTTCTGGGGAGGTGATGGACACTGCGACCCCCCACTCATCTTCATCACTACCATACGTTTCATCTTCCTCATCTTTTTCTTCATCCTCCGTGATCCCTCGGTCCTTTTCAGCTCCTCAGGTCCAGGAGGATGAGATTGATCAGTATTTGGCCAAACAAGATGGCAAAATCTACAGAAATAAAGACCCACAACTGTAAGAAAAAGACCTACTGTGAACGCCCAAATTAGAAACAAATGTCAGACAAGATTCATTCAGTTCTTGTCTTGTTACAGATGTCGCCATGGTGCCCTTGGAAAATGTGTGCACTGCGTACCTTTAGAGGTAAGCTAATTCATTGTTTATACTGTATTTTTGACTTTAAAATCCATAATTGTTGCAGTACCATTATATACTAAAAAAAATGCAGAAATGCATTCTACTGTACTCATTTAAACTCTGCCGCCTTTTATTTTCATCAGCCTTTTGATGAAGACTACCTGAATCACCTCGACCCACCAGTGAAACACATGTCATTCCATGCATACCTACGCAAGCTGACCGGTGGAGCAGACAAGTTAGAAGTTGTTTTTTATGACTTATCGGAAATCCTCATGTTCCTCTCAATTTTAACACTGCCTTTCCCTTCTGCAGAGGTAAATTTGCTGCTTTGGAAAACATCAGCTGTAAGATCAAGTCAGGTTGTGAGGGCCACCCTCCCTGGCCAGAGGGTATCTGCACCAAGTGCCAGCCCAGTGCCATCACACTAAACAGACAGGTATGCAATCTTAGTGTTTGAAAGTGGAATTGATGATCACAACAATAAACAACCAATGTGTGCGCAGTATTACCTGCCCAGGCAGTGCATTTCTTTTTTTTAGTTTCAAAGTTTTCTTTGAATCAGCCTTTATACAAATGTTTTTTTCTAACATGTATCCAATTCACCATTTTTTTCTATTTCTGGGTAGGAGAAATACTAAATACTGAATTTCATTTTTCTTCTTTTCCCCAGAAATACAGACATGTGGACAACATCATGTTTGAGAACCACACCATTGCTGACCGCTTCCTGGACTTCTGGAGGAAGACAGGCAGTCAGAGGATGGGATACTTGTATGGACGGTTCACTGAGCACAAAGACATCCCTCTGGGCATCAGAGCTGAGGTGGCCGCCATCTACGAGCCCCCGCAGGTGACTTACACGTCTGAGCTGAGTTGATTAGAGCATCTTGTTGATTTCATTGGTGAAGTAGGTTTAGTAATGCTCAATACACAGTATGCTGAATTTCTTAGCCTTGTAGTAACTCCTTGGTATCATGTAACTCTGTTTTAGAATGCCACTCAGAACTGCCTGGAACTGGTGGATGATCCTAAAGCTGTGGCTGTGGATGAGATTGCTGCCAAACTGGGTCTCTGCAAGGTTGGCCATCATGTGTCGCCCAATTGCTTTTACACAAAGTGTTTTTTTCAGTGTTGTCTCACTAAATAATGTGAACAATGGTATGTCTACAGGGCTAATACAAGGTTAAAGTTCTAAAACTTGTTTTTTTAGTACAAAGTCTACTTGCTGCTACTGCCAAATTTCTAATTATCTTTCTGGGCTTTTCGTTGAATGAGACAGCAATTACTTTCTGCACACTAGCCATATCTCTATCAATTGTCTCAGCTATTCCTATTTGATCTGTGTTATCCTTAATATTTTTCAGGTGGGTTGGATCTTCACTGATCTGATCTCTGAGGATACCAGAATAGGTACTGTAAGGTACACGAGAAATCAGGTGAGGCTTTAGTTAACTCAAACACTACCTGCTCATTGGACTAGTTAGCTGCTTTCATGAAACATTCTCATGATTGTCCTCATGATTTCCGGTTTATTAGGATTCTTACTACCTGAGTGCTGAGGAGTGCATCACAGCAGGGTACTTCCAGAATCTGCACTCAAACCCTTGCAGACTCTCTCGAGATGGTCATTTTGGCTCAAAATTTGTAACTGTGCTTGCAACAGGTATATGTGTGTTTGCTCTAATGCTAAAGTGAGAGTTGGAATATAATTTCTTCATTATTCTATTCACATAGATAGTATGTTTATCTAAACCAAAACAGGTAAAACAAAGTCATGTTACTCAGCTAAAATGATCAGTTATTTTTAATCATCAGAAAGGTGGGTAAGCCACCTTCTGAAAGACCCCTGTTTAATTTCTTCTCCCAAAGTCCATAATTTCTTTGTAAGATATAATTAAGTGTGAAACAGGGGCAGTTTTTGTTTTTTGTTGTTGTTTTTTTAAAATACTTTTCTTCAACGAACAATAAAGCATTTTGTCTTTTCTTAATATGCTTTTGCAGGTGGTCCAGATAATCAGGTGCACTTTGACGGATACCAGGTGTCCAATCAGTGCATGGCTTTGGTGAGAGATGAGTGCCTACTACCCTGCAAAGATGCTCCTGAGCTGGGCTTTGCCAAAGAGTCGAGCCCTGAGCAGTACGTACCAGATGTGTTCTACAAGGTAAGATCTTACACTTGACATGACAACTTATCGGTACTATTAAACATAAAGCTATCCATATATAATGTATACAGTATTACCTTAAGATATGAGCTACTCGACTTTCAAGTGTTTAAAGATATGAGCAGTTGCTCTCGCCATATTTTTGTTCAACATACAAGTAGAAATCCGAGATAGAACCATGCTTTGGGACACCCCTGGTAGTTGGCGGATAGATGCAGCATCAGTTGAGCCCGCATCTTGTTTTCGTTTGTGGAGTCAAGATGTTGCTTTTGTGTGTTGTTATATTTATTGTTGTTTGTGTAACTTATATATAATTTATCATACACAGGTAAAGTATGCACGTCTGTTGTTTGATAAAAATACGTTTTGATTTGTTTGTTTGCTTTTTACAATTTATAGGTGTTTGGGGCTTTTTTACTAGGCTGGAATGGATGAAAATGATTTGTTATTTTAAATGGGGAAAATTTGTTTGAGTTATGAGTTGTTTGACGTATGACGTCAGTCACGGAACCAATTAAATTTGTATCTCACGGTACTACTGTAATAGTGTATGGTTTTCTGTTTGACAAATGAATAGCACTAAAAAGTTCAAACCGTTGATATTGTGATGCTTTGCTTTTAGTCCAGTTATTTTGTCTCCATTCATCCAGATGTTAATGTTGTTATTTTTTTTCATCCACCCATCCAAAAGGACAAAGACAAATTTGGAAATGATGTCACATTTCTAGCCCGGCCTCTCCCTGTGGAGTACCTTATCATAGATGTGAGAAAAATATACTTTTATTGTTCATATATTATTCTTTATTGAACATCTGTTCTTAATAATTCAATGCCTTCCTTGTAGCTTTTATTTATAATCTTCTGGTGCTGGTTTCATTTCATTGACAGATAACTACCACTTTTCCAAAGGACCCCCAGTACACGTTCTCCTCCACACAACGCTTCCCCATTGAGAACCGTGATATTCCGGGAGAAATACAAGCAAGTCAATTCCAGATAAAATATAATATGATCTTCTGTTAAATATTCCAGTACAAGTGTTGTATTACAATTGTGTTGTGTTTTGTAGTTAGGTGAGATGTGTAGAAATGGAATTTTTCAGCCACAGTGACATCACTCTTGGCTGGATTGTTAACTGATTTACAATTTAATGGAAGCTTTGCTTGTTTTAACACATCTTAAATTTGTTTCTATCCCTGGGATGAAAATGATCTTCATATATGTTGAAAGGGCAATAACTACATCACTAAAGCATGCACATGATGAGAGTGTAGTGTGCATTTTCTCGAGACAGACATTCTTCAGTTCACTATCCTTGGTGCCTGAGAGAGTTAGGGCAACCTTTGGATTCTATAAACCCCAGAGGTCAGAGGAAGTCATGCATCGTGTTTTCTGTTTGTTTTTTTTGTCTGCAGAATTTCCATAGTTTAGCAACATACCTGTCCCAGTGCAACTCCACGGCATTCCTTGACATTGTTTCAGACTTCCATCTCCTTCTCTTCCTTGTCACCAATGAAGTAATGCCTCTGAGAGTAAGGCCTCTTCCTTTTTATAATTTTCCTTTTGGTGGTTAATGATCATTCTTTTGCAGTCTGGAAGTGGTTACTGGTGTGAAGATGTTTTAATTTAAGACCTGTCGTCATGTTGATAGGATTTCAAGTTGACCTTTGACCCATAATGTTCAAAAACAAAAAGTCTAATCATTGCTAAGTCTAATCATCGCAAGCTACCGTTTTGCTGAATCTGTGTTAGCGACTTCATGGATTACAGGCTGTGCTTGTTTCCACAGGACAGCATAGACTTGTTGCTAGATGCAGTCAGGACTCGTAACGAGGATTTGGCACAGACCTGGATGAAATCCGAGCAGTGGGCCACTATTGAGCAGCTGTGTAGTAAGTCACTGCCGATCACTAAGGGAAACATCATGCTTCATTTCTTAGCTTTCTGCTCTGTTAAGCTTGTATATGAAGGTTGATATCATTAGTTGATAATCCCCCCAAAAATTAAATCTTTTTTTGAAAATCATCAAGCAGTGGTGTGAGATTGATATTTATTTGAATGTTTAATTAATGTTTTTAATCAAATTGTCCATGATTCCACAGATTACAGTAAACTTTTGAGTTTTTATTTTCAAAATGTATTGATAATAAATAAAAAAATAATTGATTTTAAAATGAATAACTGGATTAAGTATTTATGAAAATGTATTAATGTCTGAATATCCCTCCCTTGTCCTTCTAGGTACAGTTGGAGGGCAGCCCTCCAGCTCTATGAGTTACGGCGCGATGGGCGGTCCCTCAGTTCCTGCCTCCTCCTCGGTCATGTGGTCCTGCCTCCATTGCACCTTCATGAACCAAGCTGGCACAGATCACTGTGAAATGTGCAGCCTGCCCCGCAGTTAAATCCCACCAACGTCCTCCACCCTGATCTTCTCCCGCCTTGTCCTCCTCTTAACTTACCAATGACATCTCTATCACCAGGACCAGCTGCAAGAATTTGGATGCCCTTTTTTGTTTTTCTTTTGTTCTTCCCATCTCACCAAGCTGCTGTGATGCGTGAAAGGGATGCACTCGTTTACATTAAATTCAATGAGTGAAAGTAAAACCAGACTTTCTTTTTCCTTCTCCCTCCTCGCCATGACTCCTGTGAGCATTAGGATTCACTGAGGTAAAGCACTTTTCAACCAACAGCTCACCTGAATGATCACCCGTCAAATGAAACCCTGCTGTGACTCAGGACAACAGCAAAGACTCTCATATCTGTGCCCATCTCACTCTCTCTATGTCTTCTGGAAAAAAGTTTTTGTGTATAAATACATTTGAGGAATGATACTGTTATTTAATTGAGCTTTTTTTTTATCTGATTGTAGCGATACCTTAAAACTTTGAATCTTCAGCATGGATTCTACTCATTCAGGTGTTTATAGGTCTTTTGACAAGCCCCTTATAGTACAATCATAGGTCAAAGCTCAGACCTTAAAACTCTTTAGAGTGCCAGAGTATGTCTGGTTAAGTAGAGAGTTTATATTTCTCAGTATTAAATTACTGTACTTAATAAGTCCCAGACTTTAAAAAGCATACACAGAAAAATCCTCTCATCCTCAACTAATTGCAGAAGTCAGTCGTGCTGTTTTCTAACTTTCGGACTGATGTCCAACCAACTGGAAGTGGTTCCTAAAGCCATTTTATCTGAAGTGTTGTGTGTGCAACATTTGGATTTGATGGTTTGCTGGCAAAATATGTAGCTTATTTTATCAGCTGTATGTACTGTTTTGGACAAAACTCCCCAAGACGCCATCTGTCAGTCTCATCATTGTTACTGACTTGCACTGTATTACCCACAAGGTGGTTCTAGAAACAACTGGTGCTTGCCACTCTCATGCCATACTTTGGGTTCTTTTCTTGCTGGCATCAGTCCACTTTAACCGTGTTCCTTCACCGATGGGGCCCCTTCTGCGTGTTCATCAAAGACTTTTGCAGGGGTCACAGTTTAGCAAGTGTCATCTGATCTCTGTGCTGGATGTCGTCTGCAATTAAGAAAACCTTGAAATTAGAATGGTCTGTTTTGGGGTTTACACATATTTATTCTCTGTGCTTTTACACAAAGGCTCTGAGCTCCTTCAAGTAGGAGACAAGGATGATGTTCAGCTCAACATTTTCTCCATTCTAGAGCTACAGTTACCAGTACAGCCAATTAATTCTGTCTCAATAGCATTACAAAGGCAAACATTCTTTAACTTACCTCTAATTGTATTGAGACTTGCAAATAGCTTGGAATTGTTTTGGAATTTGTGATACTAAGGAACTTTTTTCAGTAATTACATTGAACAATTCCCTTGAAATTTACACTCAGTAGTTGGCTTATTGGTTAAAACAGACAGTTTTTGTCAAGATGTTACTTTTGAGACAACAACTTAAGATAACTTAGGTTCAGTGGTGTTCACACGATTTTTTCCATGGCACAAAATGTTTTGTTGAGCCACACTACCGAAAATACAGTACTCATAATATGCATCCATTTAATTAAATCAAACCATTTAGTCCATGTTTAGTTTTCTGCACCATTACCTGGATTTCAAAAAGAAATGTCTACAAATGTTGAAAAATAAATGAGGCTTTATCTATATAGCAAGAAAAAGTGACGTAATTTTGAATCTAACACAAAAATTAACAGTTGTTACAAACATATTTGTAAGAAATTGTGTTGCTTGACATAATTTGCCATTTTATTTATTATGTAAAGCTCAAAAAAGTGGCTACGACAGTTTTTTTTTTTTTTTAAGTATATGTATTCAAGAGAAGATAACTAGTGGATCATTTTTGGATCTTTGGTATATTAATTATGAATTATGATGTTTTTGACAGCAGAATCTGTTTCCAGCCACATCTTTGATATGATTTGCTGCCGACTGGTGATAAAGTTCTCAAACCTTTCATCACCACATATGTTTAGTTCATTCACTAAACATACAATTTCACACAAAATTGATTTTTTTTTTGCAAACAGGATATTCCATCTGGCAGGAAAACCAGAGTGAATCATCAAATCTTGTTGAGTTTGGGGGTGTTCCTGTTCCAGTTTAGCCTCTTCGGTTACAAGGGCGAGCCGTGGGCAGCAGATTTGATATTAATGAGACTTGCACTTCTTTGTAAGAGTTTGAGGAATTCAGTTGATGAAGTGACAATAAGTATATTTTAGATTTAGAAGAATTTGAAAGTGTAAATTCTTGCGTTTTCCTTTGCCTGGTGATATCATTCTTGCCACTTGTGTGAATTCTCAAAATAGATTTATCTGATGTCATTCTAATGGACGGCAGTGACCTTTTCCTTTTGTATTGCTCCAGACTTCGTTTGCTGAGCAAGCATGTTCTTGGAGTTAAAGTCAGTCCTCACTTTCCACTGAGCTGATAGAGGACCCTGAAAGTTGTATGCTGTTGACCTGGATTTGAAACACAATAAAAACAAAAAAATTCCTATGCACATAGCCGTTTCTTTGATTTGTTGCATGTCTACTTGAGTAATTGCGAAAAGGCCTAATAGATGATGTTTCATGATGATTTTTATATTAAAATAGCATAATACAGTACAGTAGTAGTATAAAAGCAATTTACTACTATAAGAAGTTGTATAACATGATTTATAGTGCCGTAACAATGTTAACTACTTTACAATAGAGTGGTATAAAAATTATAGTATAAAAATCCATTGTAGGAGGAGAGTATTGAACAGCATTAATTGTAAATTATCACATATTGTATTACTGTTCTTGGTCCACATCTTTTTGTCCTTACTCCTATATATGATTACAATTTCCTCCGGGATTATTAAATTATCTATCTATATATGAGACTCATCATCACAGACACATTTACACCTCATATACACTTTTTCTTAAGTTCTTCCTCCTTACATGTCATCTTTAATTGATCAGCTAAGGTGTACATAGCAACATGTCCTTTAAATGCTTAAAACAGTGGGAAATATAAAGATCTCTAGCAGGTCAGCCTTGAAGGAAAAAGTCATTACAGTTTCATGCTTGACTTTGAAGTGAAATCCTGACATATGAGGCCCAGTTTGTGTGAGAGTCAGATGGGGGAGGAAACCTGAGACACTCCCACCTTTGCAGGCAATGAGATGCTTAAGAGTGTCGGTTTTGACCTCATTAGATTAGTTGACTGTCTCTGCAGGTAAGTGTTCTCCACTGAATGACAAATAAATTACAGGTAATCTGTTAATTCTTTAGTTGTCAGGAAAGATATTTACACCATGTATAGATAACTTTAGTCCACACTAATATTCTCAGATGTATCCGTGGGTGTTTCCAGTTGCAGCTTTAAGGATGAAGCCTCCTGGTGTTCTGTTCATCTTAAGTCTAGACAGTCTAGACAGCAGACTGGACTGGTCACTCAACTCCAACTGTGTGTACAAGAAGGGGCAGAGCAGGATGTACTTCCTAAGGAGGCTGGCCTCCTTCAACATCTGTCCTAAGCTCCTTTTCATGTTCTATCAGTCCGTAGTCTCCAGTGTGCTGTCATACGCCATTGTGTGTTGGGGTGGGGGGGCCAGGAAAAGAGATATGGACCGTCTGAACAGACTCATCCGCAGAGCGGGCTCAGTGGTCGGGCTGAGCCTGGACTCTGTGGATATGCTTCTGGAGAGCAGGACCATGTCTAAAATTAAGGCCATCATGAACAACACCAGGCACCCCCTACACACCACCTTCTCCCAGCGGAGAAGCACCTTCAGCGGCAGACTGCTGTCACACAGCGCCTCCACAGAGAGGCTGAGGTCCTCCTTCGTGCCCCGTGCCATCAGGGGGTACAATGACTCTCTCAGGAGGAGCGGGGGGGAGGTGGCGAGGTCAGCACGGGGTTGAAAATGGATTTAATTTAATTTAAATTTAATTTTATACTGTTGTATATATATATATATAAAATTTATTTATTTATTTTTTATACTGTTTTTATATTTTAATTCAATTTTATACTGTTTAGATTTTATTTTATACTGTTTATATTTTAATACTGTAATATTTTTAAATTTTATACTGTTTATATTTTTAGTTATACAGTAGTTTAGTATATAAGTCCTGTTAGTGCTGCATGTGCCTGTCTGTTAGTGTAATGTATGTCTTGTGGTATGTCCTGTGATGTCAGTGTTTCCTTTTCTCCTGGTGTTTATCCAGTATTATTTGTTAAGTAATGCCTGAGCAGTGGATATATGCAATTTCCTCTGGGATTAATAAAGTATCTATCTATCTATCTATCTATCTATCTATCTATCTATCTATCTATCTATCTATCTATCTATCTATCTATCTATCTATCTATCTATCTATCTATCTATCTATCTATCTATCTATCTAATGTTGACTCTGTGTGTTGCTCACAAACAGAACACGACACAGACAGAAGAATGGAATTATAAGAACCAAGGTTAGTGATAAAGAGCAAATATATTTATTCTTGTCATTTTGAGTTTTGGGAATTATTTCCTTGCCTCTGTCAGTACTTTTTATGTTATGTGGGTGAAACTCAAAGATTTTTAGATTTCTAAGTTACATCCAGTGTAATGTTTTATGAGTATTTTAGCATTGAGTCAGGTCCTAAATATTCTTTAAAACAGACATTGACATTTCAATTAACAACATACTCATTCTTTTGTATTTTGTGTTTTATTTATTCTATGAGTATTTTCATATTATGTACTGGAATATGCTGATACAGATAGATGGATACTGTAGATAGATAGATAGATAGATAGATAGATAGATAGATAGATAGATAGATAGATAGATAGATAGATAGATAGATAGATAGATAGATAGATAGATAGATAGATAGATAGATAGATAGATAGATAGATAGATAGATAGATAGATAGATAGATAGATAGATAGATAGATAGATAGATACTTTATTAATCCCGGAGGAAATTGTATGAGAGGAAGTGGAATTAAATTTACAGCCTCTGAAACAACTCAAGTGTAGCTCTGAGACTATCACAACAGTTGTTTTTTTCCATCGTTTTACAAAGTTATTCTCAAATACACAACCCATGAACCATCTGAATAATGATGAAAAGGGACAACTTCACTGAAAAAGTCAAGGGGGAGATGATACCTCTTCTGGGACATAATTTTCTTCTTTTAACAATTTGAGAAATACACGGCCTGGTGCTCTCTTAAAGCCTTTCCCGAGCAAATCACCGAATTGTCAAGTTTGTTCGCTTCTCTCAGTTTCTTTTTTCCTGATTGAGCATGGAGTCTTTCTGTGAATGCAGTTTAAGTTTCCAGTCTGACGAGACTCCGTGAGAAACGAAAGTGAAAGGATTTTTCCCCTGGTGTTAGGGACAGTCTGAAATTAACCTACTGAATCAGCCCGTAGAAGTCTCCAAAGAAATTTGTTAGCTGACCTAAACAAATGTAAATATATTTTAAAATTATTATTATATATTTTATATTATGTTTTTGAAACACCACGTTTGGGAAGCTGGGACTCTGTCTGAAGATAAAATCCAAGTTTCAAGAGGACAATTACTTGGTTGACAATCCCTTAATGTTCGACGTCTGGGTTCAACTCTGCAAACGTAACAAACATCTCAGAATGTTACACTGGATGTGATGTTCCGCATTTGCCGACTGAAAAGACAGGTAAATATCACAAAAAGATGAATATTTTTGGTCTTAAACGTTTTATTTTTCTGCTTAAGGAGATATAGTATAGGCTAGTACAACTGTAAAGAGGAATTTGATTCCTTTTTGAAGTCTGGCCGTAAGTAACGACTTCGAATTTGAGAAAAATTAATTCAGATAAAAAAGTCATTAAGCGTTTATGAATAAGAAAAACAATTAGTCATTGTCATTTAAACGTTTTTAATTAATTTATTATTTTGAGGTTCCATCAGAGATTACTCCAAGTTGATGGTAGATGTGTACTGTTATGATTTATTTTCTCAGATTTATAACAGACAAGACTCCCTACAGATGGAGAAGGGAGCAGGAAACCCCAATGGATCCTCTGAGTCACAGATGGAAACCCAGAAAGAGATGCATACTGCAGCTAAAAGATCCTGCAAGAGGCATAAGGTAGAAATCTGAAGTTAGTCCCCCCCCCCCCCCATTTGATTATGGGAAAAAAAAAAAAAAAAAACAGATCTGGGATAAAGATTGTGTTAAAATTTGTTCCAGGACAATGGACCAGCAGGCCTCAGTAAGAAAGCTCAAGGCCGAAAAAAGAAGAAAAAGCTAAATCAAAGCAAAAAGTCCAGCTCATATGCAAAAGATGACACAGGCATAAAAAATAATGAAACAGAAAAAGCCAATATGGAGGTAGTGAAGTCTGCAGTCATTCAAACTCAGGAGAGTCTTGCAGAAGAATCACAACATGTCGATCCCCAAGTAGAAGACAACATGCAGACTGAAGATAAAAGTAGAGGGCAGTCTCACAAAGATGCATCGACAATGGAAGCTCAGACCCAAACCGATAAATTATGGTGCACACACAAGTATACACAAACTCCAGTTGTTTGTCAGAACAACCAGGAATCACAAACAGAATTCCCTAAGGTAAAACAAGATGTTACTAACAGTGAGGAGACTCGACTAGGCACAGTTAATGCTGTGTCATCGCTAAAACAAGACAGTCAAACACCTCAGTCCAAGCTACAAGATGAGGCCCCTGGTGAGATTCCATTAGAGCACAATCCAGACATTAACAAAGCACCAGATTCAGTGAATGAACAAACCCCAAACATGGTATCAGACTTTAAAGTGGAGCCTAGGTCTGCAGGAACCACAAATGCCTCCCAAGTTGAAAAAGGTGTCAAATCAACGTTATACGCTAGAGTTGTGTCTGGAGAAGGTGGGAGTGAGAAACAGTCGAAAATGGAAACCTCCAATGCAGCAAATAGACTTACAAAACCATCCCAGAGCACATGGTGAGTATAAACTGGATATGAACAGTGACACCAAATATTGTGGTTCTGCCTGAGACTAATGTATATGTATTTGTGTATTATTTGTGTCCACAGTGAAGGAGGCCCAGTGAGCCCTCTGCCCGGTTCTCCTATGTTCACCTTGTACATCTACGCTGTGCTTGACAAAGCATTTAGGTTCAGCCAAGGGCATGACACACTTTTGCTGTGGCATGCTGGGGGGAATTTACCCTTTAAAATTACACATTTTTTGTGAGTATTGATGTCTTTGTGTGTGGTTATTTTGTTTTCATCGTAATACCTATGTGCAGACAAAGCTCACTGTATTAATTTCCGTTACTAATTTTGAAAGTCTACATCATAAAGCGCCTGACATTCATTGAACAGCATTTTCGACAGTTTATCTTCATCTTTATGAATTCTAAAGGAAAAGCTTAAATCTTAAACAAAACTCAAAATCATTCCGCCTGGACTAGAGGGTTATATAAATCAGCTTTTACTTTAGCCTTTGAAACTTATGCTTTTGCTAAAAGAATTGATGCATGTTTAGGGAAAATTATTGTATTGAGTATGAAATAATTTGAAGTCAGTGAATCTGAAGAAAATCTGAAAAATATGATGTGAAAACATTTTCACTTCTTGCTTTCTTCAAATGCTTATTTTCTTTTTATATAATCTTCCAACAGATTAAAAAATTAGATGCCTCCCTTCAAGATTTGAAAATTTTAATATTGTCTTGACAATGCACACACATCTTACACTGTTCAGCCTACAACCTCAAATTAATTTGAAATGTTCTGGAGTACAGATCCATGAAACATGATAAAAAACATACGACTGTTTTTATGCTTTGAGATTTTACCTCACTATTAGCTTCAGTAAAGCTGCATTATAACAAAAGGTCAATATTTTATGTTTAGTGGCCTAAAAAAGGGAGGATGTTTGATAGAAGCAAGTCTGTCAATTGAAGAAAGTCAGTTGCAGAGGAACACCTGGTTGACCTACTGGTATGGTGTAAAACAACGACAGAAGGAGATTGCAGGGTTTGCCACAAGACACATTAAAATTTCACCAAATCCTAACACTAAAGGTAAGATAATGAAGCCATTTAGCCTTACAATAACAGAACACCATTTTGTATTTGTTTCTTTGACATAAATGGACATGTAACTGCCTGTGTATTTTCTAGAGTTGCACCTTTATGAATGCTTCATTGGCCGTCAGCAAGGTTTTTTTCAAACTGGTCTTCAAATGCTTGGTGCAAAGAAATCAAAAGGTGAAGAGATATCAGACACTTGGCAGGCTTCAGCAAGGCATCTGCTCAACAGAATTTTCCAGAAATGGTCCCCATCAGACAAAAGGAGCACTGGGACTATTTGTGACAACTTGATACATTTTATAACAAGCCTTGGTTCTGCGCATAGAAGGATCACATTTCAAGATAATTCATCTCCTCCTTCAGTCATGGTTGGTAAAGAAGAGTTAAATTCAAAGCAGTTATTTGTCATGTCCACTAATCCACCAGTAAACAGATGTTACTTGTGTTTGTAGGTATCAGAGCTAATTGCAGAGACTTTGGTTCACATCTTAAAGAGAGAGTCAGAGGAGAAATTCCCAGGGTGCCGGAGCACCAGTCCGCTTATTCTGGGCCTGTCAGTTTTCCAGGTTACCAGGAAATGTAACATCAACCTTGGAGTCAAAGGTTGGGCTGACCTTTGCCTTTTGGTATCTTCAGAGATTGCAATGAGCAAGGAAAACCTGGATGGATTGCACAATGTATTCCAACAACCACAATAGTAGGAAATTTGTTTGTTTTTTTACAGGATTTCAAGCTAATCTTTGTTTTTCTTGCAGGCTAAAGTTAGCTTTATCAGACGTTTTGTGACAACTGAGAAAGTTTTATGAGTGGCTAAATTCACCTTAAATAACTTTTTTCTCAGAATAGTGGAAAATTATTTTCTCCAAGGAATATGCAGTGTATTTGTTGATGGATAAAAACTGTCACTCTGAAAAGCTAATGTAAATGTGTAAGTGCAATGGGCAATTCAACCTTGTATGTGTAGCACATTCTCACAGGTTACTGTTTCTTTTCATCAGCATCCTGTTGGATCTCATAAACCTCTGTGAGCAGCAAATGGTGTCAGAGATCATCTTTCTCATTCCTCTGCTCTTCAAACTCCGACATCCAGGAGCTGGTGCCACAAAAGTGGGTCCAGCTGTCGAGGAGGAAAACTGGTCAGGACTTGAAAATGTCAGTTTTGTCAGGTTCAGGGAGAACATAAAGTGCTACCCAGACAAAAGAAAGTGAGTTTTTCTAAGAAAAATAATTTATTTTCCTGAAATGGTGATCATGTTTAGCTGGCTTAACTTTTGTCCTTGCTGCAGGAGAATGCTGACCTTGATCCGGACCTGTTTATCCATGGTCAAAGAGAGGCCCCTGCTCCTCTTGAGCTGGTTGTCTCTGGTAGCATTTGAGGATCTTCCTGATTTTTCAGAACTGACAGGAATAGATACAGAACACCTGATCCAGAGTCTGCTCTACAGATTGCGAGAATGCATTAAAGCAGGGGACAGCAATAGAGCCCAGGAGAATGTGAAGGTAGAAAATTGAACAAAGCGAAGTATTTAAGATAAAACAGCCAAAGTCTTTTTAGTCAGGATCAATCCTGAACTTAATCCATGAAATTTTTGTGACTTCAAAACAAGGTTTTAATTATATCAAATCAATGTTTTTTTAACACAGTTATTATATTGTTACAATTTAAACACAAAATTGTAACAATATAAGAAATTAGCATTTCTTATTAGTAATGAATCAATCCATTTTTGCTGCTGTTGTGTTGCTATGGTGATGTTATAAAGGTCGCCATTATGCTAGGTGTGATCGTAGCATTCTGTGAAAACTAAACCCACAAAAGGACACAAAATGCTCGTATATTTGAAATTAAACCTGCTGCCTTTTTCAGTTTATAAACCAGTAAGGTGGCATATCTGTCTTTTTTCTTTTAACAATTCTGAATTTGTAAATTGTAGATAATAGTATATACAAGAGTAAATACTGCCTAATTCATTCTTCCAAGTCTTTCAGTCAGGATGAAATAATGTAATGAAGTAATTGATGTAATCTTTGCTCTCTTTACATGCAGCATACCCAGAAAACATTGACCTATATATTGCAGGTAGTGGACAAAGAGAAGGACAGGTAAGGATTTGCTAAATTTTCCTCAAGTGATAAATTGCCAGCCATTTAATGCTCCATTTCAGCTTTTATTTTTCTAGAATGATTGAATCTGGAAATGCCAATCTAGCCCTGATGAGCAGTATTAGGGTGATGAAGAGCACATGTACAATCGTGCGACTCATTCATGAGTATCAAGCCGCAGTCCTTTCCTACAAGCTAGTGTTGAAATTAGCAGAGATTTGGGATTCTAAACTGAGGAAAGAGGTGACTGCCTTTTTATTACATGCTCCAATTACCAAATCATGGAACAACAGTTTTAATTCACTGTATTTCAATTCTGCTTATTTTAGTCTTCAGAAGATGGGTTGAAGAGTCTTGCAGAGGAATTACATGCTGTGCAGCAGCACATCATTAAGTGGAGAGATGGATTATTGCAAAATCCCGATTTGAGGGTGTCAGAGTTACTCTGTCCAAAGGAAATTGAGGTACACTTTTTAGTAGAATATTTCTCCCAATAGTTTTTGCCAGGTAATTCAGTCATTTTATAGACTGCTGATTTATTATACGGGTCAGTTCAGATAGCATGCCATCTAAATTTAAAGTTCACCTTCTTTTTCTAATTTTTACATACATTAATTTTTAAGTCATGCTGTTAATTACGGCAAATTTTCAGATGTGGGATTCTCTGATGAAAGTGGAGTGTTCTCTTGAAGAAGTTTCATCCTGTTGGAAGCTGAGCCTGATAAGAGACCTAAAGAAGAGATTTTCCAAGGTCAGTGGTTGCTTATTGATCCATGTAAATTAGGCATTATTCCTCTAGTTTTACACAGGGGGATGCCAAGCCCAAGATATTGTATAATTGTTAGAACAGGAATCCAGCCCGAGCAGATAGTTGTCTTGATTGTTTTTTCATGTTTTCTGTAAAGTATGGTGACGAGGGTGTAGTACTGATCTGCTGCCGTGAGCCACCTTTGGCAGCAATAAGGAAAAGCCATGAAGTTGTACAGACCTGTTTCGATGAACTGTGTCAGTCTTCTATCAAGGCCATTTGTCAGGTAATGTTCATACTACTTGGAGAATAAGATCAGCTTGCTTGTAACAGTGATGTTGATCCATAATTTGAAAAGCATTGCTAGATGCATATGATAATTGATAGGAGATACTGGCACTGTGGTGTTGTATAATCATCAGTGGATCATTGTCAAACCGTTTTTGTTTGATGTTGGCCAAATTATTTGTATGGTATTGTAAATTCACTCATGTCTTTAGAGAGGGCAGGAGGGAGGCTTGATGAGGAATCTCAGCTCTAAGGTGAAGTTAATTCCGCTTGTGGTCTTGTCTGCTGTCGTGGTCGAGTCAGCAGCACGATTCAAAGACAATGCTGTAGTCCATCTCCTTGATCCGCAGTCTGCCATTAACCACATACTTACCAAAGGTACACACACACACGCGCACACGCACACAGATACAGTAATGTTTGAGTTTCACAATGTCATTGTTTTGGCCCAGGTGACTGGGAGTCAATACAGCTGGATGACGCTGCAAGGCAAGTGTTCCACAGCTGTCTGTCAACCCTGCAGTCTCTGGTGGAGTCTCTGCTTCATGGACACGTTTCCCTGGGACACCTACAGACATGTCTTAAATATAAAGAGCAGTTTCGAAGAATCTTTCAACAATGTATGAATTTTCATATGATATATAACCCTTCATGATAGCTGTATTAAGATTCCCGGAATGGAAAAATAAATAAATAAATAATAGGATATAAATATAAATAAATACATCTAACAGTAGTGCATATTCCACAGACAAGAAAAACAGCAAATCTGAGACATTTCCTATTGATGCAAAGATGGTTTTGACTCAGAGAGAGAAAGATTTGAATGCTTTCACCCTGCGGAAACAGCAAATTAATACCCTGATTAAGATGATAGCAAAAGTTACAGAAAGCATCACAGGTAAGTGTAACCACAGTAACTAAATACCATTTAACCTTCATTAATCTAGATAGTCTATTCATAATTTCTTTTGTCATTAACATAGTTTTTTTTCAACCAGTTACTGAAATGTCGACTCTTGAGGAACAGCACAGTGGAATTCTGAATACTACCAGTTTGAATAAACTGGTATTGGTTCATCCCATTGATGCTGAATGGAAAAGGGACCCTCCCCAGGTCCTGTGGTTTAACGCAGGCCTGAGTGTTTTAAAAATGGCGAGCGAGATGCACAAACTACAGCACAGTAACCTGGTTTTGTCTCTCTGGGTAAAGGGTGCTGCATCTATGGCATCAATGAAACAGCCCCACTCAGCTCCCATTTCAGTCACCCTAGCAGAGGTCTGTGACAACATCTGGACACCGTTAATGAAGGACTTCTGTGAGCTTGGTATCAATATTGCAAATGCTAGCATCACTTTCAAGCTACTTGATGAGTTTTTGGTGGAGTCTGGAGACCAGGGAAATGGAAAACTGGTCAAGAATGAACTGAGTCTAATGTCAGTGGCATTATGTGAGACAGGAAGGTTTGAACCTGATGAGGACTGGGTGAACTTGAGACTTAATCAGATCCAAGAATATCGACAACTTTATCAGACAGCGACTGCAGCAAGTGCAATCCTGAAAATTGCTGAAAAAATGAGGCTTTCTGGCAACTTCACAGAAATTGACATGCTCAGTAAACTGGTAAGTCTTGTTTTTGATATTACACTAAACAATGCAAGTGTTGGTAAATATTCAAGAAAAAACATCAGCTTATGACCAGTTGACTGACTGATTTCAACCTGAAGCAAATGTGCTTTTAAAAAAAAAATGTACAGAAAGAAGATGCATTTAAGCAGAGGGCCCTTGGATCACTCAGTGATGACCTACTGCGTGCCAAGCAGCAACTCTCCACTGTCACTAAACAGCAATGTGACTGTCTGGAAGAGTTTCTCGATAGCCAGACTCTAGTCAACTGGGTCAAAGAGAATCTTAAAAGTGAGGCACAAATGAAAAATGAAAACCTCCATCCCAATGTAAAAACATTGTTCAGCAATGCATATTTGCTTTTTTTCAACAGATATGAGCGATTTGAAGGTCTATGTAGAGCTGGCTTCCATATCTGCAGGGGAGAATGACACCGAGATCGACCAGGTGGCTTGTTTCCACGATGCAATAATGGGTTATGCCCCTCTACTTTACTCCCTCTCCCCACAAGCTGGTTTTAAGGACTTCATGAAATGTGCTAAGCAAGTGTGGGAAACCCTAGGTAGAGATGAAAAACTGCCAGATAAATTGGTATTTATGTCTTCCTTTTTTATATGCATAACATAAAGCCCTTTTGCTGAAGTAAAGTTACAATGATTCTCCTGACTTCGTTTTCTAGAAAGAGTCCACTCGATTGCTGAGTTGGCTGAAGGCACTGAAGGAGACTCACGGCTCTGTGGAGCAGTCCTCTCTATTCCTTGCCTCCTCTATTAATGCTAGTGGGGTTTATCATATAGGATGGTCTGAAGGAAAGACAGAGGAGGTATGCAGATAATATTCAATAAAAAAATGTATCAGAAATAAGTTGAATTTTATGAAGATTTGGGCCTTTTCTTAGTTTTTTGTAATTTTCATTTGTCTGTAGAGATGTCTACAAAACATGGTACACGTCACAGTGAAAATGGAGCCAGACGAGAGGAGCTACAAGCTTGAAGATCTTCTGGAGCTACAGAACAAACTAATGCTCATGTCATCCAAAGGGGAGCATGGCAGTGAACAGGTTAACAGGTTCACAGAGGTCAGTAGCATTTATAAAACACAGTTTTTAGTTTGAAGTTTAATCTTTAATGAGAGGAGATGAGATGATTATAGTACGTTATTGATCTCTTTATTGAGTAAGGGAAAGCGATGACTTGATTTTGAGGGACTTCAATTCAGTCAATTGAGTCCTCTCTATACTCCTGTTGGGCTCCCCGCTTTCCCACTACCCCGCACAGAATAATGAGCTCCCCCGAGATGTTGTCTATCTTACAGTTAAGCTCATTAATCACCATAGTTTGTGTACCCACTGCCATCTCACCAAACAAGGATGTTAGACTTCTTGATTTGCTGCCGTCTTTCCAATTTTTTAACACATTATGGCAACACTCACTGCGAGCCCTGTTATCGTGTATTCAAACAGATAAAGATCTTCAACATCTTCCACAAATGGAACCACCAGGCACATCTCCCAAGGGTTCCTCATGTAGCCCACAGAGAATGTCCCATCAAGACAGATAGGTTCACACGGAACACTCCTTGTAAAATTGATTTTATCAATTGAGTTGAGAGCCCAACTCATCAATCCCATAATTGATCCAGATTGTTGGACAGTGCCAACAGGAGTTGTCCAGACAGGGCAGAAGAAGCAGCAATGAGATTTAGAGAGGAAAAAAAGAAGACAAAGAGGAATGTATCTGCCCTTGTTGAAAGCAGAAAAAGATCAGAACAATGCAAAACAATAGTTAATAATGAAGAAGTCTTTGAACGACACCACTGTTGAATAGAAACAGTTTTTAAGCTTGCTTGATAGAAACGCTTGTTTGTCTAAAGTACTGAAATTACACCGTGAAGTAGATAAGGCTATAGATTTGTTGTAAATTAGGTTCACATAAAATAAATCAACCTTAAAATTAACCACTTTCAAGTCAGCAGTATTTGCCTGTGTAGAATCTATTCAACTTTGTTCAAATTTATCCAAAGTGAAGATTTCAGCTGTAAGCCTGATTGTTCTAAGATAAGTGTGTGACCTCAGATTTCTGTTTTATGAACTTCTTAAACATATAGAATTCTCTCTACATATTCTGTAGGTTTTTGGAGAGGTACAGAGATTGGGCACCATTCTTCTCCATATGCAAATGTCTGGCAACATGCTCTTCAGGGAGTGGCATGCTTTGGTCCTATGCTGCCCACAACAGCAGCCATCCATTAAAGTTACCTTCTTGTCACTGAATGGTAAAGAGATGGTATACTATGGGGAGGTGACTGAGCAACTACGAAAACTGGCTCACTCTATGGACAGTTGCCAGAATGAATGGCGTGCCTTCATCACTGAGATGCGCTCCAACTTCGGTTTGCTAAACCACTACACCTCAGAGCAGATGGTGTTTTTGTGTCACTGGATACCCAAAGTGTGTCAACAGCAGACGTCAGTTCCTCCACAATTATGGCATTTGCTTTTTCCAATAAAGCCTCAGTGCACGTTAACTGATGTCAGAGTCGCTTATGTAAAGGCAAAACACATGGCCTCAAAGCACAATGAAATGGAAGATGCTGAGTTTAGCAATGAAGATCACTATCCAGTGAATGCAATGCTTGTTTCGCCAGGACACACTGAAGATGTCGATGATGTGATGCATTTTTCTTCAGAGGATGAAAGTGAAATTGAAAGTGATGTTGAAGGGATCATGAAGTTTGAAGAAGAGAGTCTTGAAAACCTGTGGTATAAATTCAAGAGTGACATGCAGCATTACTGCAGCGAATTTATAGACATTACATTGTTGGCTCAATTCCTCTCATGCCTCTCTGAAAATCACCCACAGTATGTGACAAGGAACCTTCTACCATTTCTCCAAGAAGGAAAGCCCAATCTTGTGCTTTGCGCCAGCTCAGAAGTTTTCACCACAATTTTGTCTTTTTACATGAAAAGTCCTGAGCAACCATTGCCATCTACCGATGAGGTGCTAGTCTGTAGAGAAGAAACCACGGAGGAGGAGGTGGAGATCTTTCTCCGTCGAGTTCTTGGCCAAAGTGCTTCACAAACGTGGCAAAAGATATACTCACTTGTGGATCCAGGCCTTTTGGCCTATGATATCAGTGTGGCCTTGGGGGAGCTATTTGAGGATCTTGAGAGGAGTGCCAACCCACGTTATCGTTTGGTAATAGTTAGTCCAGTTGAGCACCAGCACAAATATGTGCCTTCTTTTTTCAGCAGTGAAAAAGTACAGGCTGGTGTGAGTCTAGCAGTAGAGACTGCTAGGAAATATCTACATCACCACTTCACACAAAACACATTCCCACAAAATCCCTCTGCACTGGTGTCTCCAGATCGACTCTCAGTCTGGATGGTATCATCTGTACGCCCTGCAGTTGGTAAGGGTAACTCAAATTACCATGCTGTTGTGAAAATGTTCTTATAATGGAGTTAAGGTATAATACCATCAAGTTTTTTAAAAGCTATTGCCTAAATTTATTTTTAAAATGATAAATATTTCCCATTAAATTTGCAATATTTAGATTAATTTATACGATATACTGTATGTTTATGTGCATCTCTTTTCTGTCAATAGGAAAATCCCTTTATGTGGATCGATTGTTTGAAAAATTCCAACAGAACTCTCCCAGAGCAAAACTTATCAGGATCAGACTGATTGAGCCACATGTTGACATAAACTCTTTGGTCAAGAGTTTATCAGAGAAGCTGGCACCCATGAGAGAGCAGGACCCTGTTCTCCTGCACATTGACACAGCTGGAGTAAGTACCCTCCATTTGTTTCTGAAGGTGTCTGGTCCTATTATTGGTTGTACTTCCATCCATCCGTCTTCGACCCTCTCGTTTAGTGGGGTAAACTCCAACATATGGTGGCTGAGCTTTGGTTCTATAAGCAAGCCCACTGCCTCTCACCCAGGGCAACACCAGAAAAGTGGAGAGACCAGCACCTCTCAAGGGTTTGGGTTCCAGAGTCCAAGCTGTGGATGGGGGTGAGCCCGAAAGGACAACATTCGCCCAATCTCTGGAGGTTTAACCACCTGCTAATTAAATAGATGACAGGGCAATGTGGATTGGGTAGCACTCAACAGGGTTAAGTTCGACAACCCAATTCCCTGACAAAGAGACTGGTTGGTGGACAAAGAATGTCGCCCCAATGGAGTGAAAGGAGCTGGAGTTTGTGAGAGAGGCTGGTTGTTCTTCAGAGTCTGACAACTCTTGCGTTTGTTACGCTAGGTTCGTTCAGGTCTTGAGGAGCTCCTGTTCCATCTTTTAATCCTGGGCTGTTTAAGTGACAACCATGGCACACTGTGGAGAAGGAATGCGGCGCACTTGATCACTGTTGAGGTCCTAAGAACATACTCATCACCTGAAGCCAAATCAAAACAGGTAGAAGAAAAATACACACATGGAAACACACACACACACACACACACACACACACACACACACAATTTATTTTTGGAATATTTTAATAACTCTTCTCTGCATTTGTCCCATCCCTGAGGAGCAGTGGGCAGCCTTTATGGCGCCCGTGGAGAAAGTTAGGATTAAGTATCTCACTCAAGGGTACACTAGTGGGGCTGGAAACATATCTTTTGAACTGCTCAGTCACAACAATCAACATGCCCTCAATTTTGGGGGGGGATTTAGCTGTTCTCCAAATAAATGGAGTAAAGCCTACCAGAAGAGCAGTGTTAATTATCATGCATGAGGACCAAACATACTTAAAATCTTGTGATTGTGACTCTGAATTCAACTTTTAAAATTCCATGTCAGTGATGCTTTTCAAAGCAGCATGATAGGGGATTATGTCTGGTTCTAGTTTCAAAATTATAAGTACAAAAATCAATGTGTTCTTTTTCATACAGAAAAGAATTGGACTTCTTGACATTCTGCCTACCATCCATTGCAGACCTCCAAAAGACGTGAAAACATTGTTGACCAAGAGAGAATCATTGATAAAACAGACATATGATCCACTCATGGATGAAGTTGAGTTTTGCAGTGAGGGGATTCAAAGACCATATCAATACTTAAAGCTCTACAACACAAACCAGAATCTAGACCATTTCAACTACCAAAAAGGATCCAGAATGGGAGATCCTGCTGATTGCGTTCACCACCTTTTATTATACTGTGGAATACATGATCCTACTTGGGCAGAGCTGAAAAGCTTCTCCTGGTTCCTTAATGTACAACTGAAAGACTGTGAGAACTCAGTTTTTTGTGATCCAGATTTTCTGGCTGACCAGCTACCTAGTTTCAAGGGCTTCATTGTGAAGTTCATGATTCTAATGGCAAGAGATTTTGCTTCACCATCACTAAACACCTCTGATGAAAGTCCTGTGCTGCACATCGATAACAGTTTGGAGAACGACCTTCTTGGCCTGCTGACAATTCGAAAACATTGGGAAAATGAGTCTCATCCATATATTTTCTTTAATGCAGACAGATTCTCAATGTCTTTTTTGGGTTTCAATGTTGTGATGTGTCAGGATGAAAACAGACTCAATGCAGTCGATCTCAAGAGCCGCAAAGTTTTGATAGAAGATGTGATGTCAGAGATACTTCTTGAAGGTTTGAAACGGCAAAGGATTTCGTTCACTGAAGACTTTGATTTGTTGCCACGCCCAGACAAAATCAAAAAGATTTCCTGTGTTGTTGGTGCACAAAAGGGAATAATGGGCAGAGATTTTGATCCAGACCCAACATATGAGCTCACTGCTGACAATGTGATGAAGATGTTGGCTATACATATGAGATTCCGTTGTGGAATTCCAGTTGTCATCATGGGAGAGACTGGATGTGGAAAAACAAGATTAGTTCGTTTCCTTTGTGACCTACAAAAAGAGGAAAGACCTGTGGAGAACATGGTACTTGTCAAGGTACATGGTGGCACGACAGCTGAGATGATCTACAAAAAGGTGATGGAGGCAGAAGCACTTGCTGAGAAGAACTATAGGTTGCACAAGTTGGACACCATTTTGTTCTTTGACGAAGCCAACACCACAGAAGCCATTTTTGCCATCAAGGAAATCTTGTGTGACCAAACAGCGAAAGGTAAACCTCTTAAGGAATGCAGCGGTTTGAAAATAATAGCTGCTTGCAATCCTTACAGGAAGCATTCACCTGAAATGGTGGAACGTTTGGAACGTGCAGGCTTAGGATACAGGGTGAGGGCCGATGAAACAAAAGACTGCTTTGGCAAAGTCCCTCTGAGGCAGCTTGTCTACAGAGTTCATCCCCTGCCTCCAAGCATGGCTTCTTTGGTATGGGATTTTGGTCAGTTGAATGATACAACTGAATTTTCCTACATCAAACAAATTGTGTGGAAGAAAATTCATGACCATAATTTGCCAGTAGCCTGTGAAGATGTTATTTCAAATGTGCTAGGCGCTTCACAGAAATATATGCGAAGTCGGAAAGACGAGTGCAGTTTTGTGAGTCTAAGAGATGTGGAAAGGTCTATGAAGGTGCTGGTTTGGTTTTACCAGCAAAGCAAAGTCCTTTTCAACAGTTGCTCTCATCTGACAGAGGATGGTAAAACACTGAAGTGCTTGATTCTTTCAGTTGGAGTCTGCTACTACCCATCTCTGGTAACCAAAGAGCAGTATCTCTCCATAATTTGTGAGTACTTTCCAGACCCTTTCTGCTCTGCGGAAGCATTACAGAATGAGATTTCATCCTGTCAAGACTTCTTCCTGCAGAACATACAGACAAGGGAGACCATTGCTAAAAATATTGCACTCAAAGAAAATGTGTTTCTCATGGTGATTTGCATCGAGCTCAAGATCCCACTCTTCCTAGTTGGGAAACCAGGCAGTTCTAAATCTCTTGCTAAAACTGTGGTTGCTGATGCAATGCAAGGCCAGAACTCCCACTGTGAACTTTTCAAGACACTCAAGCAAGTTCATATGGTCTCCTTTCAGTGCAGTCCCCACTCAAGTCCAGAAGGCATCATAGGGACATTCAAGAACTGTGCTCGCTTTCAGAAGGACAAAAACTTAGATGAATATGTGTCAGTGGTGGTACTTGATGAGATTGGACTGGCAGAAGATTCTCCTCATATGCCCTTGAAGACTCTTCATCCTCTTTTGGAGGATGGTTGCATTGACAGTGACACACCAGATCCACACATGAAGGTTGGGTTTGTGGGCATTTCCAACTGGGCACTTGACCCAGCAAAGATGAACAGAGGAATATTTGTGTCGAGGTGGGATCCGAGCGAAGATGAACTTGTGCAAACTGCCAAAGGAATCTGTTCATCTTCTAGTCAAATTTTACTGAAAATCAAACACCTCTTCCCACCTTTGGCAAAGGCATTCTTGAGTATCTGTAAAGAGACCTCAAAAAATCAGTTCTTTGGTCTAAGGGACTTTTATAGCCTCGTCAAAATGCTCTTTCTTTCAGTGAAGTCCACACAGCAAGAACCACACAGTGGGCAATTGGTAGAAGCCATCTTGCGCAACTTCAGTGGACAACCCATGGGTTTTGACCCTGTTGTATTTTTCCAAGAAGTTCTCCAAAACATCGATGAAATTCCCAGACCCACCACTTTGCAAATGGTGAAAAAAAGTCTTGATCGTGACACAGAGCAGGAGAGCCGTTACGTGCTATTGCTGACCACCAACAATGCCGCACTCCATATCGTTCAACAACACATTTTTTCCAAAAAGGACTGTGCAACACCTGAAATTGTGTTTGGTTCTGGATTCCCAAAGGATCAGGAATATACACAAATCTGCCGAAATGTTAATCGGGTGAAAATTTGCATGGAGACTGGGCGTACTACCATCCTCCTCAACATGCAAAATCTTTATGAAAGCCTGTATGATGTCCTGAATCAGTACTATGTTTACCTCAGTAACCAGCAATATGTTGATCTTGGTCTGGGCTCCCACAGAGTAAAATGTCGTGTTCATACAAACTTCCGATTGGTGGTAGTGGAAGACCAGAAGAAAGTCTATGAACATTTTCCTGTGCCCCTCATCAACAGACTTGAAAAACACGTACTGGATAGGAGCACTGATCTGGAACCGTGGCAACACGGGGTTCTCCACAAACTGAAGGAGTGGGTGAAGGAATTTGCAGATGCCTCAGAAGATTTCGAGGTTTCTGACATTTTTGTTGGCTACCATGGTGATGCGTTTGCCAGTGCTCTCTTGCAAGCACTACAAAGGAAAGCACAAAATGCTGAAGGACATGCAGTAAGACAACATCAACAAATTGAAAAAGGTTACTCACTTGAGGCAGATAAACCAAGTGGAAGATATGAATCAAATCCAAATGGACAGGCAGAGATAACTGATGAAGATTGTGACCAGATGGATGATACAACGGACAAAGAGATCATTGGAAAGGAACAAGAAATTGTATCAGTGGAAAAGAATGATGATGAAATGACAGAAATAAGTGAAGAGATGAACAAAATTATGTCTACGGATGAAGACATGATGGAGACAAAAATTGATCATGAATACAATTGGAGAAACCAGGAAGATGAAATCTTTGGTTTAGCTAAATGTCTGTTGTTGAACTGTGCCACTCCTGATGCTGTGTTGAGACTCAAATATTCAAGTTTAGAAAACCAGGAAAAGGAAAACCTCCAGAGATTGTACTTTCAGCAACAGCATCATCATTCTCTCCGAGATTTCCTGCAGGATTTCCTCAGCAAGTACCACCAATCCACCAGGTTTCTAGAGGTAGTCATCATTCCATTTCTCCTCATTTAATTTGACAACATATTTGCAATCCTTAAGTCTTTTGGTACTAATGTCCACTTTTTGACTTTTCCTAGATGACTACATTCTCCAGCTTGTTGACGAGATCAGATGTCAAGATTCTAGCCCATTCTCTCAGACTGCATAAAGACAATATCCTCCTGATTTCACTCCATCAGTTTGACACTGAAGTTTCCTTTTGCAACAAAATAAGGTAGCAACTTGTCAGTAACATAAAATATAGCATTACTTAGTTATTTTGTATTTGTCCAGTTAACATTTTATTATTGACCTCTCTTTGACAGGGGCTTCCTTAAGGATGCTGGACATTCTCTCCACATGCTGTTAATTCAGATGGACCTTGAAGAATCCCACTGCAGTGATGAGCTCATAGCATCAGCAAAGTAGGCCACATTTTCAAGATCCTTAAGAGAACGGTATTTGATGTTATGGTCAGTCCACAAAAGACATCATAGGTGTCTGAGATGTGTTTTTGATTTTATCTTGCTTTAGATATTGTACCCTGAATTATGTGATGTCAATAGAGGGTCGGACCTGTTGGGTGATTTTCATAGTGAAGGTTTCCAGGATTCCAAGTCAATCTCAGTATATTGGTTTCCAAGGAGGTGAGTATGAGGTTAATGGAACCAACTTAATTGCTGACTGCATTATTCTTGATTCAAGATAACATTTAAGCCACGTTCTCTTTATTTCTTCAAAGGACTCTGGCATTCAGTGCATATTGATGACCTGAGGGAGTCAGAGGATATGAGTGTAAACCTGTTGGATTTCTGTGGAACTCTCATTAGCAACTTACTCAACCCAACTTCATCAGGTAGAATGCATATCCTCTTGCCTGGAAACTGTGTCTTGTAATGCATATTTGAAAGAACGTGGTTTTTCTGTTCTCTAGGCCATTTGTTCTTTAAAAGTAAACCATGTTCTTTGTCTGCAATAGAGCACCATGAAGATCAAGAAACCATCAGGAAGAACTTCCAGGTACATACAAATATGGGATAAAGAGGAAACAAGTGTGACGGGAGCATCTGTATCACATTTTCTACTTTTAACTTGAATTTTGTTTACTTGTGTTTGTGTAGGCAGACAGAGCACATCTCCATAGCATATCCCTAGTGAGATCATGTATCCAAAAAGCTGTAAGTTTGCTGAGAGATACCACTGATGTGACATCAAGAAGCATACAAAGGATAGGCATCCTTCTGACTCTTCTTAAAACTGGTCAAGGGCATATTGCAGGTAAATCTAGCCATTAGAAAGACTTTTTAATCTGTCTGTTAAACCAGAATGTGTTTTCTCCCACAGAATTTGCTGATCAATCTATCAGTCACTCTCCGTATAATTTAAGTTGTTTTTCATTTTGTGTGTAACAGACAATATGACCTGGTATATGCATTCAGTTTTGTTGCATCTCTGACTGGTTTTCATATATATATTTTAAAGTTTGCTTTCAGGAAGTGTTGTTAAAGAGACTGGCAGAAGTTTTGGCTTGTAGAGAAGAAAAGATGTTGTCTCCTAAGGAGTGGGTGAGCAAGGAGGCCAAGAAACGACAAGCTCTACAGGAGGGAGGAACAGTGAGGTAAACTTTTATTGTAAGACAAGTAATGCTATCAGCAAAATCAATTTGAATCTTTTTATATTTGAATGTCTTGATACAATTTCTTAAGAGAGTGATTTGATCAAGTTCAGATGCCTTGTTTGTCTTTCCCTGACAGACATACCCTATGGCGCCATCTTCAGTCCATTGTTACACCAATCTTGGTCAGTATGTTGGAAATTATGGACAGGTATGCAAATTTGGATCTGCTCTCTGATGGCAGAATCAGTCATTGTATGGCAAAGCTGTGGCTTGACATCATGGCCGATTCACAGAGTTTAGACCTAACACCTCTCCAAAACCTAAGGTATTATGGATTGACTATTCTTCATATTTCCCATAGTCAATTTAATCGTAAAGAGAATAATTTTAAAGGGAATAATGTTATTTGAAACAATTTCTAGTACGTCAGATCAGGAGGTTCTTGTGCAGCACTATTTCATATTGGATGGCGAAGAACAACCTTGTGCTGCTGCATTCAGCTGGCTCATCAGAATGCAACTTAACAACCTATGGGAAGAGTCAGAATTAATGCCAGGTTTGTCATTTTTTTAACGTCTTAATGTTTGAAATAAAGTATTATTCTTTTCTATGATACTCTGTCTATAATTTCTACTTTTTGGTGTGGCTTTTACTGATCCTCAGTAACAAGAAGTGATGGCACTGAGAGGATTCTCCAATTTGTGAGCTCTTTCAACAACAGCAGAATTGGCAGTCATTTACAGAAACTTTCTGCTGAAGAGAGATTGGAGTACGGCTGCCACTTCCTAAAAGACTTTCTGCTGCTTTTTTTGAAAGTCAAGTCTAATGATGAGCTGAGGGTATAGAAATTTCTATATCATGCATTTAGATAAGAAATATTTTGGGAACTGCCAAATCGTCTTGACTATGTACACATATCATTTGCAGGTGTTCACCCGGGCTATGATGGGCTGTGTGTCTGAGCTTCAGACATCCATGGGGGTTGTGACTGACCTCTCTCCTGCTTGGATCATGGTTGCTGCTAAACATTTTTCCCTCAGACTGGACACACTCAGCCACATATTTTCGCTGGAGCCCCAACTAGCCACTGACGTATTTCAGCAGGGGTCAACAACAGAGCCCAAAGAAATGGTGTGAATGCCATTTTGTCATGATTTTCTGCATCATCATTTTTTACATTTCTTAACGAATGTTTGCAAAGCAATATACAGCAGGCACAATTTTCAATTGTTGGTTCAGTATAATATACTAACATATGAAAATGTACAAGCTTGTGTCAACATTAATGTCCTTTAGCTGTTAGAATTCTTACTATAACAATGCTAATGTTTTTAATTGTTAACAGGCGGAGGACATTTTAGCACTTGGTATCTGTGTTGAAAAGACCAAGCTAATGACTGTGACATCCCTGGAAGAATGCATGTCCTTTATGAACAGAGTGGAGTTTCTCCAACCTTGCCTTGATAGAGCTTTTGGTCATAAATATAGTGCACTCTGTAATCCTAGCTGCCTGCAAAGTCTGAATGGTCTCAGGTGAGCATTGCTCAAGATCTGCATTGAGAAAACAATTTTCAGTGCGATAAGGTTACTGTATTTTAAATTGTAAGCTAATTTACCATTTCAGGTCACTGTGGCACGGCATGCAAGTTGTTGCAGCTTTCATCCAGCACATCATTTATAGAATTAAAGAGAATGAGTCAAGATTGAAAGAAGTCGCTCTCAAACACTGCAACCTTCACATGAATGTTGTAAGTTGTAAATGATTTAATGTTTTTCCTATTTAGCTTGCTACCTTCCTGCTATAGAAATGTTATAAACAGCAAATTCAGTGAAAACAATCTTGGGACTTTAACAACCAGAGGGGAGGCAAGAGATTTCTCACGACTAGCAGGAAATGTGGTTATAAATTCCTCTGGATTTCCAAGTAAACAACATAAGTAAACTGTTTTTATTATTGTACATGGCCAGGCGGGCAAAAGATGAGCAAGAAAGACGAATTGTCAAATATTTTTGGTAAATGTTTTTTCAACAGCTGATGCAGGAGTCACGAGATATACGGAGCATCGACACACTCAGACAGCTGATTAGGATCCTCAATTCTCTTCATGAAGAGTGCATCAGTAGGGATCTAAGGTCATGAACTGCCTTTAAAATTTTTATTTAGTTCAACTGAACTGAAATGCATTGTAAGCAAGATTAAGCTAAATGTCATATTTATCTCATGATATTTTGCTCCTTAAAGGTTTGGCATTTCCTGTCCTGTTTGCCTTGAGGAGCTCACAGATCCGTCCATCCTGCCTTGCCAGCACGTCGTCTGTTTAACGTGCCTCCAGCAGTGCATTCAGGCACAGAGAAGGGCTTGCCCTCAGTGTAGGATTGACCTGCCACCTGACTTCAATCCCTGTGTTTCCTACCCAATCAAGTGAGTTAAAATTGACTGGATAATTATTAAACTTATGAGAATTAATTACTATTAAGCCCTGTGCCTGCACCAAGCTAGCGGGAGATGATTGCTAGAGCCCAGAACTTTTTTGGTTTACGCTTCCATCACATGGTCAAGCTAATAGAGACTATCAGAGACTAATGGTGTTGAATGGAGACAGAAAAATGTGACAAATTCTTTTGGTGGACGAAAACACACCTCTGAACTGAATTTCAGTTGATTTAACTCAATTTTTATTAATGAACTAGCAATTTGTGATATAAGGTTAGAATGAGAAATCTGTTATTATATTTTCTGAAAGATGGTTCTTGAATTAAAACAAAAGAGTATGATTGTTGTTTTTTTTAGTTGATGACTAACAAATATTCATGCTTGTCAATATCTTTCCTTCATGGTTCAGGGCGGCGCTTCAGCAGCAGTCAGCTATCAGGGATTACTGTAATTCATTCTTCCTAGAAGTGGTGTCTAGATTCTCTTTATCAGAAGGGCAGAAACCCAAAGAGGGAGTGGTGGACTTGCTCTTCTCCTTGCTGGTTTCTGCCACTGGTAAGTCAGTGTTAGTCAAGTCTATAATAATATTGTAGCTAGATAACAGATGTGAAAACAAGGTATTAACCCTTTTTTCTTGGCATGCAGGAGATACATACAGGACCAGAAATCTCACTCCCTTCCTAGAATGTGTGGATAACAGTCCAGTGGTGCGATCAGTGTTGCCAAAACTGCTGCTGCAACACAGGTGAGCACATAAATCAAGAAAACACTCAAGCAATTTTCTCATTTAAAATAATAATAGCAGATTATTAATACAGGTAGTCGTCGACTTACGACCGCGATTGGTCCTGACAGATCGGTTGTAATTCGACTTTGTCGTAAATCGACTCTTAAGTAAAAATTCAATCCAGCAGCGCTGGTGCTTGGCTGTGGGTCGTCCGGATCGTCAGCCGGGGCAGCACGTGGGTTGGTGGGAGCGGGAGACGATCTTTTCATAAACATTGTGAGCTTTGTCTGAATTGTTCGTTTCTTTTTCTCCTCATAAATTTCACGATATGGACGGAAAGCGTCGTTTGCCATCCATTCAATCCTTGCAAATGTTTCTATGTTCTATGTCCATTCCTTCAAAGTGTGCACGGAGTTTATTTAACAGGGAAAAGCCTTCTGACAAACCTTTGGTGGTGAACATTTTTTCTGTTTCCTCCTCTTCTTTCTCTGCTTCTCTTCTCTCTTCTTCTTCCACTCTGTCTTCTTCCAGCGCGATCAGTTCTTACAGCACGATCATTCGTAAGTTCTCCAAGGAGAGGTTTTTTGCCAGTTTCATTATTTTCTCCCGAATCTGATCAAGTTCTTCATCACTTTCAAATCCAGCAGAAGAGTTGACGTAACGCTTGACAGTTTTTCCATACGCCATTCATACATTTCTCCGTCACAGCCTCCTAAGCAGCCCAGCCCATCAGTAGTGGGCTGGGCTATTGATCTCACACTGTGACTGAACAGCGTGTGTGCGCCGTGGTGACTGAAGAGAGCGCGGGAGTCTCAGAGTGTGAGTACTGTGGCTGGAGGGAATGCCCGCGTTGCCCGGACATTGTGGTCGTAAAGTCGGTCGGTCGTAAGTTGCATAGGTCGTAAGTCGACGACTACCTGTATAAGAAAAGAACAAGTACAGGGAAAATTATAGGAACTTTTAAATTATAAGAACTTTTTCTTCCAATACAATTTTTGCAATGAAATTGACTTTAAATCATGTCCCTTTTGTGTGTGGATGGGTGTGGTTGTGGATGTGGGAGGAATGGGGTTTGCATGCAGGTGTGTGTCGCTGTTGTGACTGTTAAGTTCAGATTTTTCTTGTATGTTGTTTTATCTTTTTTGTTGTATTGTTAATGTGACCCACCAAGGGACTACAGATGTGAATTAGCTCGAAACTACATTCTGATACAGTGCATTAAGTGGCAGCATTTATGTTAGAAATGTACACTCTCCCTTTCAAATAAATAAATAAAATAAATAAACAAATGGTTATTTGAGCCCATTCATAAGAAAAAATACTATTTTTGATCAATTTATTTTAGTTTGCATGTAATATGTTGATTCTGTACAAAAAATACAGATTTCTCCCTTTGCTAAATTAGGTTGAAGATTTGATTAAGTCTTACACTGTAGGCATAATTCACAGGTGGCAGCTGGGATATAAAGAGGTTCATCCAACTTTCCCCAGTGAAGCGATGCCATTACTTTACAAATAAAACAAATAATTCTGAATTTTCATAAATTTATTCCTTTAATTCTTAAAATTGTTCTGTTTTTCGTGTTTCTGCAGGAATAATTTGTTATACATTTTTTCAACAACTTATTTTGGCCATGTCCATGTAAATTTGCTTGCATTCACAAATGAATAAGATTACTGTCTACTATATCATCCCAAATTCAGCTATATTGGAGCTTTTGTGTCCTCAACTAAATTTTTGCTGCCTAAAATACATTCAACAAAAATGTCTAAAATTTCTATTCATCATAACTACAGTAACACTTTTCTAGAAACTGTATTTAAATCAGAATATATCTTTCAGTTTTGTCGAGGTAAAGGCTCACATTCACTCCTACCTAAAGGATCTGAAGACGAATTTTCTGAGCCCAGAGGATCACACTGAACTCTATCGGCTGTTTGTCAACTGCTTCCAGGTAAAAGTCCTAGACCTTTGGTGTCTGCACGACCTCAGAGTGATGATAATCAGTATTATTATGTTTGTTGCTATTTTTTTTCTTGGCCTGAAGTTTGATGGTAAGTAGTATACTTACTTTTTTATTTTGAGGTTTTATTTTACCTGCTATTCTTTGCAAACCAGACAGAAAAATGGCTCCATTAACTGCCTTGAGTGGTTAACTATAATATTTTTGTCTTTCTGTCAGGATTTTCTTTTGTGCTCAGAAGCAAGGGAAGTGGAAGAGCCTGGAGAACAGAAAATGGAAGCAGAAACTAGATTCCTGAGCCGAGTTGCCAGGAACCAGACTTCGGACAGAAAAGAAGACCCTGCAGAATTCCTGCTCAACATTGCCAAGCTGAGAATATGCCTGAGCACTGCTGCACGGCTTCTGGAGAAAGCTGCAGTTCAAGGTGTGTAATGCTGGTAGTTTAGACTGAAATCATCATCATTAAGATTGTGTGTATTGTTGAAGAGCTCACACCTTAAAAGGAGATTTTATTTTCTGGAATAAGTTCCAATGAATGGCAAATAAATTTCAATTTCACATTTTCAAATGTCTTTTGGAAATGCAGGCAGACATTTTATGGAAGTTCACTACCTGCAGCAGGTCAGGGCGGTGTGTGAGTACAGTGGTAATGGCTGGTACCGGGTCTACCTTCTTCGAGTTCTCTATAAACTCTATGGTACGGACTACATGCTGTCCATGATGAACAATCCAGCCTGGAGATGGCTTTTCCCCCCAGATCTCCTGCGACTTCAGGTATTTAAAAGTTTTTATCACAGATGGAGCACAGAACAGGGCATTGTTTATGTCAGAAGTTTTCATCTACTAGAAATAGTCCTTTTTGGTTTAGTTGAGGGGTTTTGTCTGGAAAGACTGATCATACAGTATTTAGATATGTCAACACTGTCAGTAAAGTGTTGGGAAGCATCAGAAAAAACCACATTGAGTAACAGACGGTCAGTGATGGATGGATGATTAATGTAGTGATAATTGTGTCACTACCAGACAATACAAGCAAATATTCAAAACTGATTTTTTTTTTTAAGAAATACAAATGACTGATTGCCATCATGGTTCTGAATCAATTTGTCTGAAAAAAATACATGGTACAGTATTTTTCAAGTCTGTTTTATAATGAAGAGCATTTATTATTATTCCAATTATGGTCACAATAGCAGTTGAAGACAAATAAATTCAACGTTCATTCAACCCCTTTGCATAATGAAAGGGTTTTAGCACATTCTCATAAATGCAGCAATGTTCATTTTGGGCCTATGTGATGATCTGCTAGTATTTTTGTGTTACTTTTATATTATTGTCTCTTTTGTCATTTTGAGAATATACAGTCCTTTTTTTTACACTTAAACGTTTCTTTTTCTCAAAGCGGATGCTTTCAATTAATGTGGACCACTTCCTCTGCTGTGGGACGCTGTACCATCATATGAGACAGGCTGTGTCCAGGGTTCTACTGGAAAACAGATCTGATGCCTTCATTACAGAGATAAAGGTCAGAGAGACTCCAAAACTATTAGGAGGACCAAAACTGGAGTATGAGACAGTGATCACGGTCATGTCTCCTTATGACCTCTAGAGGTCAGAAAGGTTCTTTGATTGAACAAACAATGCATTGAATAACTTGAAACACTTCATATTAAGAGCACTGTTTGTCAACTTCTAGATCAGAGCATGCAACATTGAAATTAGAATTAATAATTGGTCACATTTATAATATATAATGACTGTCGGTATGGTGCATTAGAACACACTTTGTATATAGTTACTACCATAATAAATCATTGGAAATGCATTACAAAACGTCCCATTGAAAGGGCTACCTACATTATTTGTAAACACTATGGTGAAGTTATGAGCAAGTGGACTCATGATTTGTCGACAAATTTGACCCATTAAGAACACACTCACACCTACTGGCCAATTAACCTGAAGCACATGTTTTTGGAGGTGGGAGGAGAACCCGGAGAGAACCCACACTAACACGGGGAGAACATACAAACTCCACACAGAGCGGGACTCAAACCCTGTGCCGTGACAGTGCTCCCGACTGCTCCACCGTGCCGCCCTATAGGAAATCTTGATCTGTTGTTACGTAAAGAGAAGCCGAGTCATTATCGTTCAGTTTTTAGACTCTTGACAACATTGTTTTTCACCTGTATTTAGATTTTTGAACATCTGGATTTTTTGTTTCCTTCTTTTACATCTTTCTCTTGCTATTTTCTGTGTAGAAGCTGAGAGGTTCCCAAATCAGCCTCCTGGCTCTAGCCTTGTTTAGACAGGTCACCTGCCGGTACAAATCACTTGATATCAAAGTACATCCCTCTTCACAGGTATTTTTCTCATGATATCAATGCATATTGTGTTTGTTGTAAAGTTACGTTTGGTTTTTAAAGTGTTTGACTGCATGGACTTACAGGAGATTGGAAGAGTGGAAAAGCTCCTGAAACATGCTGGGTCAAAGGAATTCATAGATTTCTGCAGGGCACTTCTGTCAAATCAGATCGGTGGAGAAGGCTCAAGCCTCCACCTCAGTGCAGGTCTTTTGTCTCAAAGACAAACCCTCCTGGACCTACTGGTCCATCTGGATGCTGTTCTTCTTAGTGGAAACCCTCTGTTGGTTCCTCTCTACCAGATAGCCTTCCAACCTCAGAATGTAACAGTAAGACACTTTACTTGGATGAAAGATATTGCATTTTTGAGGAAACACCAACGCATTTCCTCATAAATCTGAAAGGAAGTAGTTTTAATGAGTGCATCACTCATTCGGTACTTTTCCCCCTAGAACTCCTTTCTACCAACCATGCCCGATGACCACACAAGTGAAGCAAGGCAGTGGTTGACTAGAGAAAGGAAGGCACAGTTGTACTGTAGGTATTTTAGATTACAGGGGAACATTTATGCCATTGTTTCTTCTGCATGAATTGCCCATTGTGATGTACATGATTTCTTTTACTTAATTTGCAGATTGTAACAATGGACATCCTATCTTTGTCGGAGAAGTATGTGCTTTGTTTTTTTATCCCTCATGGCAAACATTTTGTGAGCAGAGAAATCCAAGAAATAATAAATTACATGTTTCTGTATTGTTTCCTAGTGTGGTAGACCGGTGCATGTCTCAAAATGTCCGGACTGTGGTGTTCCAGTTGGTGGCTATAATCATAGCCCAGTCATTGGATTCACTAAGCACACAGACCAAGGGTACAAACTTATAATTCAAGAATTCAGGTAACCATCTTGGTCACAGCATTGTCAGTCAAAATGTGTTTCTTTTCTTCTCCTTCTTGTGTATTTAAAGTATCAGAGATCAAACTCGCACAGGACACATACTAGGAGAAGCTGAAATGAGGTCCGAAGCTCCTAACCGACAGATGACTTACGCTCAGTCCTGCGTCCTACGGCTGTTAACACACCTTGCAATGCTTCAAGGCACCATAACAAATCAAAAAGTCAGACTTCAGCTAAATTTATACCAAATTTGACACATAAATTTTAAAAATGATAACATTGCATAATAAACTATTTTTGTTGCAGGGAGTTGCTGACATGATCCACCCCAGACCCAATGATGTCGTCAACTTTCTGTGGAACCACCTTGATAAGGACATGCGTGTGTTGGGGAAAACATTGGATCAGAATATGGACAACATAGCTGTTACAATTCATTTGATTCTCAATACCTGCACAGAATTCATCACAGGTGATACAATTTTTTTTTTTACAGTAAAATCGATCCCTGAAATGTACAGAAACATTTCCCACATTGGATCCTATATGAATAGAAGCAGGGATGGATCTGTATGTCATATGTCATACCTTAAGATCTTATAATATTTCCCGGGTAAATGCCAGTACACTAGTGTACAAATAATCACCTTCAAAGACATGCACTTCCGAACACAGAGATATTTTAAAGTGGGATAGTCTCCTGAGAACTTCATTAAATTATTTGTCTAACTCTTCAATACTTAATGCTTTAAAATATTTAATGTATGCTTTTGGTGATAAATAATGGAAAATGTTACTTAGCTTGCAAATGTGCAATGTTAAAAACATAGCAAGAATATCTGCACAAATTTTAAAAAAAAAAAACCACCTTCTTACATTCCACGTTCTTGAGAAGTTTCTCTGGCTTGTGTTTCTCTGGCTTTTTTTTTTTTTGGTTCTTTTTTGTTTTTGTTTTTATCTCTATACCCATTTATGATTTTCTATTTGTATATTCTTGATGGGTTATTTATTTATCTTTCTATTTGGTGTTGTACTAACTTCTATGAGCTGGTGCTTTCTGTTTGCTTTTTCTGCGTTTTGTGTACTTACTGTGCTGTGTGCGACGGGGAAATTAATTTCCCTGACAAAACCTCCTTAAGGGATAAATAAAGTTATACTCTACTCTTCATAACATTTGGAATGCATAAGTGCAGAATCTGCTCCCTCTATTCTAGTATTAATGCAAGATAGAAATGTTCTTTCATACAGTATATAAAGTATGTTTTAATAGTAAAAGTCATTGTGTGTTAAAGAGGCTTATTGAAATTTACATATGTAATATAGTTCTATTGAATGTTAAAGGAGCACATGGCATAGGACTGGATTTGGCCTCCAGACAGGCACGTCAACAGTGGGAGAAGCTTATCTGTGATTCCGCCATCAACAAAGTACTTCAAGTAAGGAGTGTAATGCTTTTCAGAGTCGTGAATCAAGTCTGCAACTGAAATCATTACTAATGCTCTATGCATATGGGATCTTGTGCTACAAGATGATAAATCTGTTTCTTCCTCCTGCTTATATTCAGAATTTGCAAACGAGACTGACTAAAGCTCAGGAAAGAATCAGCACGGATGATGGACTTGCTGGAACTCCGCTGATGAATCTCCTCTTCGGGGATCCTGGGAATATTTTGTCCCTCCCTTCTGACTGTCCAACACATTGTTCTTCTTTCTGGGCTCTACCTGAGACAATGACAATTGAGCGCTTCTCTCAAATGGTGGGAGAACCACAGCGACGCAGTGTCTTACCTCTGTTGATCATGTTCCTCCAGAAGGTACCGTTCCTCATTGAAACCTTGTGATAGTTAGGCGAATGATTGGAGGTATTTTGAAATCAAAACAAATGACTTTGTGTTGTGAGAGTTGTAGAGAGTATCAGCCTGATTTATAAAAGAACCTACAGTCCCATCACCTCATTAGTTAATCTCACATTTCATGCTCTTTTTGTTCTGGTTGCTCAGATGCATGATATTCCTCAAATACAATATATGAAACCTCCTGCATGTATAGAATCTGCTTGTGTGTTTATACCAGGTAAACTCTGTGAGCCAGTTGCATCACTTGCCTGAGCTGGCTGCGTTGCAGTCAGACCTGTTGAGGGTATTTCCTGTGACATCAGATTCTGCACCACAGAGCATTGCAGAGATGCTACAGAGAATACCAGCAGGTACATGAACATTTCATTTTTAATTGAACTAGTCTAAATAAATAAAGTGTAAATAAATCTTGTTGCTGGCACAATTCACATATTGACACTGAAACTGTCTCTTCTTGTTCTTCTCATTAGGATACCAGAAGACAGTGCTGCTTGAGAGAGTTCAGAGATTCATCAAGGTGTGGAACTGTCTCAGAGCAGAAGTGGCAAACAACTGTAAGTTTGTCTCCATTAAAGTTCTTCGTAAAATTTGAGAATATTGAGCTTCTTTTTGGGTAATTTATTGTGAATGAAAGACAGTAGGCAGGTGAGAAATTGTTTTAAGAGGAATGTGAACTGTCGGGTTAATATAGAGAAAGACATGAAGCATGAAGATTGATACAATGCAATGTAAAATGTCTAGTGTTTGGTCTGAGGCTGCCACAGACTTTCCCCACTTCATTTTGGTTTGAACTTAATTGAGCCATCATTAAAACCGACAACCCTGCATGTCCTCCACTGCTTTCATCTCTGCATGATTTCATGTAAGTCCCCCATGCCTTTGTGTAATTGCAGCAGCGGACTTGGGTATGGATGTGAACTTGTGTGCGAAGGAGGTGACAACCGAGAGCTCTGGGGAGTTTCTGACACCAAGTAGACATGGACCAGGCTCCTGTCTCCGAATTCTTGTTGAACTCCTGTTGAAGACTCACAACAGCCTGGTGAGAGAGGCCAGGAGAGTCAGCCACCAAGAAGACAGGTCAGTCACCAGGTCCACTAAAATACAGTAGGTTTAAGTCAAAGAGGACCACATCCAGAATCAGTTACACCAGTTTAGCATTGAGACCATGGCCAATTTTAACTTTTATATGAAAATCAAGTTTATTGGTACTTGATACTGTAACACTATTGAATCTACATTAATTTGTTCAGCACTTACTGCTAGTGCTTAATTGGATTAAGATCTGGGGGATTTGGAGGTTTGGGAAATCCACGGTTTGAACACCTTTTTTGCTGTCTGAGGGAGCATCGTCTTGCTGAAAGGATCCAGTACTGTTGGGGAATACTGTTTTCTTGAAAGGGTGTAATTGGTCTGTAACAAAACGATATCAAAACGATGTACATACACTGTAATATACTGTATACTGCACACAGATATTTTTCTTAAAAGTTCAGTGAAAACTTCATGACAGAAGATAAAACAAATGGCATCCTGACAGCTTACTAGAGAAAGATTTTTGACATCAAATGAGCCCTACAATGTGTACTGATATTCTGTGACTAATACAGCTGCTTGTTGACCCTTGTTCCCCCCCCCCCCCCCCCCAGTGAATACAGCATTCCCTTAGAGAGGATATCAGAAACACAGCTGACCCTGTGCCACCCAGAAAGAGAGCTGATGCCTTTGATTTTAGCTCACTGCCACTATACTTTGAAGAAAGGTGGTGAGACACACAGCAGCTATGATCTGTCACGCATCCAAACCCAACTGGCCCGCTGTTTTCTTGCTGGAAAGCCCCTTATCCAAGCGGTAAATTTAAAACTTATTAAATGCATATGTCAAGTAATAGCACACGTTCTGATAACTGTGGTCCTCTGTTGACAATTAGGACACCACAAAATACCTGAACAGACACCTGCAGGACTTCAGTGTGGTTCTAAGTGAGGTCAGAGGAAAGATCTGTCAGGTAAGAGCTGATCTGGAACTAATTAATGCTAGCCAGAGAACGTTCACGCAGTTTCCCTCTGTAGTATTTTGGGAAGTAGATGTTAAAGGTCAACTGAGTTTCTTTGTATTGCAGGCACCACTAAAGGGTTCGGTGTGCACCACCATGAGAACAGTACTGCGTTCGTACACAGACGTCTGCGATGCTGTATTTGTGGTGGAGATTGGTCTTCGCTTTCTTGGCAAGATGGGTGGGGATCCCCAGGATCAACTTTTGTCCTACCTCACTGATTCATTGCAGATGCATCCACAAATTTCCAGCTCTGTCGCAAAGGTAGAATGCTCTGAAACCACAGCCAACTCCTCAAAGCCCTGCTATGTAAAGGAAGAATCTTGATTTACCAACAGAGCACTCTTACAAAGCTCACATATTTTTGTCCATTCATTTAAAATTAATGTACTTAAAGTAATGACAAAGATGTGATTTTGTGTGTGAAGGGGGTAGCATTGTAGGTCAATTCTTTCATTTCTTAAACGATGAAAATCTATTTCCAGGTGAAGTAATCAATCACCAAGTGGAACTACAGGTTGTCCTAAACCCGTGAACACAATTGGTTCTGAGAGGTTGTTTGTAAGCTAGATAGATAGATAGATAGATAGATAGATAGATAGATAGATAGATAGATAGATAGATAGATAGATAGATAGATAGATAGATAGATAGATAGATACATACATACATACATACATACATACATACATACATACATACATACATACATACATACATACATACATACATACATACATACTTTATTAATCCCGGAGGAAATTGCATGTCGTTATTTATGAAATTTCAATTTGTTATCGTCATTTGTAGTCATTTAAATGCCATTGTTACTCTTAATACAAAAATACAATTCCCTAAGACTTACAAGAAACAATTACAAGAAATAAAAACAAAGCATAAATGAAATAAAATGTCGTAGTACTGTAATGTAACCTTTACATCTCTGCCTCTGCTGAATGAATTTTATCCTCGGGGGTGTAGAGGCAAAACTTTAAGTCAGTGAGTTATTCCACTGTACTCAAGTAAATGACATGCTAATGCACTTCCTTGTATTCAAAAGTGCAACATTCCACTTTATGCTCGATTATTCTTTTTATTTCCATTAAATTTCCCAGTTAACTACACCAATAGAATGAATAAAAGAATAACTCCACAAATAGTTAACATGAAATAGCAAAACATTCTGCATAAATAAATATTGGTGTAGTCTTCTAAAACAGAAAATCTTGTCTTTTTTATTTATATATATGCAGTGTCTTGGAGAGAGCAAACTGGAACACAGCATATTCACATGGCAACTTCTGACTAGCTGGAAATCTGAGCTTATGCTGAACAAAAAACAGGTAAGCATTAATAAAACAGTGCAATTTATGGAACAACAGGCAAATACATATTGTCTTCTGATATTTTTTTCAACATAGCACCATATATGTACAGACAGTATGTAACATATACTGTAGGTTAATTGTTTTAAATCTATCTCTTAAACATATGTCACAGTTAAAATAATAACCCCTTTTAAGAATCTTACACCTCAAATGCCACGTAAGCAACTCAACCCACAGTGACCACATAGTTTGTTTTTGACTCAATATTTTCTTATGGCCTACTGACTGCCACTGACCCCAAACACCACATAGAGTTAAAGTTCCTGGGTAGTAATCCCTTGAAAGTGTGTCGTCTGGCATGGCAATTGCCCTGGGTTTAACCCCAGTAAGAAGGGGACTGAGGAATGCACTGCAGATTCTGATTCATACCACTGCTGTTGTTACAACATTGAACTTTGATTGCGCTTAATTAATGGCCATGTTTCAGGATCCATTCCAGAAGCTACCGTCCAAGTTCCAGAAGAAGCTCTCAGAGGAACAAGGGAGAGGACTCAAGAGCTTCCTTGCTGTCACAGATGTTGACGCTTTCTCTTTGGAATTGCATGAAATTCTGTTGCTGAAGACGAGCACTGCCATGCCTGAAGAGGGTTACAAGTCAGACTGGGAGTAAGCACAAGCCATTTGTAACACCCCACCCACTGTACTGGAAAAACAAATTTACCATTTGTTTTTCCCTTTAGTTTTTGAAGGAGGTAATGCACCAAATGGTACGATATCAAATCATTAATTGAATCAACTTTTTGCCTGCCAAGAAGTATTTTTAGGAGTAAGAATTTTTCACAACTCATGAATGTGAGAAGTGTGCCTATTGTCAGTTGAAAGATTAACACAGTAGTCTGAAGTAATCCATTGATCTTAAACAACGTGTATCAGAGTAAAGTGTGGAGGTCTCACCCATGACTCTCCCTTGGGATTTGGAGCCTACTGACATCCAGACCCAGAAAGTGACTGCCCCAGGCCATCTGTCAGGGAAAAGGAGCTTAAGTGGCAGCCCCTAGCTACATTTCTATTGAAACAGCATCTGGCCAGGGAAATGAATAGGAATGTTTGCAGTGAAAACAATGGATGAAAAGCTTACTTGTGATTTGTTTCCTGTTGTCTTTAGCATAAAGTCCACCTTAGAGGGCCATTTGGAGCAGAAAGACCTTCCACCTCTGCTGGGGCTGGAGGCTTTATCAGAAGACATCACCCTCAGTCAAGGGGTCGATGTGTGGCGAGCAGCTTTGGAGTTCAAAAGAATATAAACCATTCCTGCTTAAGCTAATATGATGTCTGGAATTTTTCTGTCATAGAGTAATTCATTCAATATGATATGTGATCTTTTAGTGCTGTTAAAATTGCCAACATTCAAATTTTGAGTCTTAATTTTGAAAAGTAAGAGTTTTTCATGTTCAATCTGTAAATTTGAGAAAATACTTATTAAAGAATAAAAAATTGTTTTCTGTGCAAGACTTGTTTTCCACGAATAACTTGGAAAAATGTCTGTTTGCCATCACGCCTCCCTTTGCAAAGTCAACCAAACATGAGTTACGCCCCGTATAACTACGTCTATTACAGACGGCTCCAGGCAGCCAATCAGAAGCATGATGAAACAGGAAAAAAAGTTCGTTACCACCAATTAAACGTGTCGAGGGGAGGAGTTTATGTTGTCGCCTCCCGTCTTTGGCTGCCAGTATTTTGCCAAAGAGTCGATGGTGTGCTGTCTGGATATCGGAGGATTTTATCGGGAGAAATAGCAGCTGTGAATGCGTACGAGAGAATATCAGCGATGCCGCCATCCAGTTAATGAAGTAAGTATTTAACACTTCTCTGTGGCGTTACCAACATGTTTTGAATGATACTAGAGAAATGGACTGTTAACTAAAAGCCTTTGCTTTTTTTCCACGTATTTCCCTTTAAAATCAACTTAACAGGAATACAGTATTGTAAACGTTAGCTCTGCATGACGACTGGAACGATTAAGTAAATCAGCAATTTAAATTTTGTAATCTCGTGATGTATTTTTTTTACTGCACATCCTGGTAAAAAATCTGTCCAACTTAAAGATAGCGTTTTAAGAAATACCGTTAGTAATGTTGTAATAACCACAGTGATACGAATGGCGTTTTTAGCCAACAGATATTTGAGTGTTAGCAAAAATATCTCACAAACATTAGCGTATGATAGCTATGACTTATTCATAGTTGATATTCTGTCCGTCGTGACGTAACGTTACTTACCGTACATTTTATGCTTTGTAGTATTATATATTGCGATGGGAAGAAGGTGACGTTAGCGAACAGAGCTAATATACACCTGTCGTTGTGAAACTGTATTTCTTGTCAGGAACAAGTAAATGTTTACACGAGCTGCGGTGAATGGTGTTGCATGTTTGTTTACACTGAAGCTACGCGTGAGAAATACAACCTCAGCATTTAAAGTTACTATGTAGGGGTTTATCACAACTGTTTTGGCACCTAGCTAACAATTGCTGTCGTTCTGTAAGTACGGGCTATCAAATATCACCAAATATCTTCGCAACCGTTGCAGATAGAAAGGTGAAACTAAAAGTAGATTACTCCGGCGGCAAAGAGGATGAAAATGAGATGATGAGTGTACAAATTTCACCTTTTGTACTCTCAGGAACCGGTTAAGATAGAAAGACGAGGGAGAAGGCCGTGTCAGTAAGACCATAGGTCAAAACTTGTGTTTTGATCTAGCTATGCACTATGTTTGATCTATGGTCAAAGCTAGTGCATAGCTTTGACCTACCCTGAAAGGTTAAAGCTATGCACATGTCAGGTACTACTTTCAGGGTACCCTGACCTACTGTTCGCAGGATGTTGCAGTCTCTGACTGCTTTGGTTCTTGTTTATACTTTGATTTCAGTGGTGTTAAACAGTGTGTGGTTGTGTTGTCGGTTACTCTGGGAGACACAACAACCAGGGAAAAGTAGCTGGTGTTTCCTCTGTTGTTGTAGTTGTACCCGCTGAACGTGGGGCAAATAGCACATGGCCTTTTGTGATTTTAAATCCAAGCCTATTTTGCCATATTACAGCATTTAAGAAGATGCATACAACACGTAGCCCTTCATCTATCCCATCCGGTGTCTCTGGAGAAGCCCTGGACCTAACCTTGTCAGGCTCTACGCTTCCTATGTCCCGAAGACCCAGCAGTGCCTCGCCAGGGAAACACTTTTCTCGATCTGTGTCAGTTTCTGTGGCAGGTGACAGCAGAGGAAAACGCAACACCTTGGTGAGTGCAAAGCCATGTGTGAATGAGAAAATCAGACCATCTCAACAGGTTGCTTGTTTCATAGTTATGAATGATAAATATGTGTAATTTTTTCAAAAGATCATTCAGAAACAAATCCTTTGTATCCACAGGGGGAGGCCAGCATTGGTAGCTCCCGCTCCATCAAGAACCTAAGGCGGTCCAACAGCACCACTCAGGTTAATCAACAGGCACACATCAGTTTGAGGTACGAGCACACATATACACACACTTGCGTATGTAATAACACTTTTAGTTGTATAGGCATTATACGTTAACCAGACACATCCTTGCAATCTTTGCATTTTAGATAATTTTCGTCAGACAGTCCCTTATAACTTAAAACAATACCTTTTATGATTGCATAGATTGCTTAGAATGCTTCTTTTCACTGAGCAACAGCTGGCAGCCCTGAGGCTACAGCAGTTTTAGACAATAGAACTTGTGGCACGCCAGCGCCTGCATAATAAAGAGACAACGGAATTTGGCGGCTGTCGCTGGGGTCGTGGGGTGCAAGAACTTGCTTTTTCCCAGGTTAAAGGGGGAGAGCCAGAATCTCTAGGTCAGGTTACCCCCACCACCGAGACCCATAGAAAGAAGTGTGTGTGCACACTCGGGTTCTATTGTCCGGCAGCTGCCACCCCCTCCCCCCTTCTTTGCCTCTTATGCAGAGCAGCGGGGCTTTAAATGTTGAGTTTTTTAAAGCCTCTACTTGTCTATGAGTTTTTTAGCTAGTGGGTCAATTTGCACCCCTTTCTTTCTGCTGTTTTCTCCCCTCCATGCATCGCCATTGCAAAGCAAGAAGTAGAGGAATGCTCTGCTTGAATAATCTCGTCAGATTGCTTTTCACTGGGACAGCTGGCTTCACCCCCCCACAACACCTCCACAACCCCAAAGATACACACTCAAAATCATCCCAGACAACACAGGCTGGCTGCAACACAGATACCAGTGGAGGCCAGGCCAGACGGAAGGTCATCGTACATCTGCACCTCATGATGAAGGTGCTGTGTGTAAGGCTATTTGAAGGAATGAATGACAGCCCATCAGGATCAACATATGCAGGCATGCATTTACATGGAATCCACACTGGGGTTACCCCCAGCAGACGGCCAGCTGCCTCATGCAAAATTCCAGTACGTAGGCTAGAGAAGATAAGGGAACGAGTCCTATGTCTGCAGCTGTCATTACAATATTTAATCACAAAAGCTGCCACTAAAAGCATGACCTACAGTCCCTGCTTTGTAGTGAGTTGATTAATTGTGTGTTGTCGTGAACTGCTAAGCTCTTGGTTTTGTGAAAATTAAGCCCAGTGTGTGCTTTGTCCTCCACTCATGGGGGTAGATTTGAAATAATTTTCTTGCCTCAAAGCTACCACATCCACCTTTTAAAGAGACATTTCAACTGAATTACTGAAAACACAGTTTTTCACCAAATTGATTTTATCTTTGCAGGTTTTGCAGTCACAATCGGTTGTTATTTTATATTAAAAGTAATTGTAGAATCAGTATTTAAAAGGATAGTTCAGTAATAACACACTAAACCTGTGGATGGATTCTGTGCATTCCCAGTCAGGGCCAGGGTGAGGACTACCTGTCCCTTTTTGACAGCAGCTCCGATGGACGTAAGAAAGTGGCCAGCCTCAGCAAGGCGTCCCCAGAGAGAACCACATGGAACATCTTGGTATTTGCCATCATCTTACTGAATGTATTTGCATCTGTCTAATGAATGTTACTGATTCAGTTTGTAATAAGAATATGGTTCCCTTCATTTAGGACGATCAGCCGAGAGCTTTCCCCCTGCATTCAAGCTCTCGTAGTATTGGCAGTATGGACTCTCCCACCAGCCAGTACAAAAGAGAGCCCAGCATTACTTTGGCTGCGACTTTCACTGCCAACAACAGGTGAGCAGACACACACACACACACACACATACAAATGTGCAGAAAAAACAGGAACAAACCAAAAATCAGCAAAGTGACTACTTGCACTACAGCATTCTGGATAGCTACTTGCATCTCGTGTTTCATACCTGTTGATCAAGGAAGCTGATACGCTTTCAGGAATTCCACCCACACGCTGAGATGTTTTCTTCCAAGAATTTTTTTTTTTTTAGTTCAAGTGGGGGTCAAAGTATGTACTGTATCAGTTACTGCCATGTCTTCAGGCGATGGATTTGGAAACATGGTTGTGTTGGTATTCTAAATATTTCACACACACCAACACCTTTGCAGCTGGTTAGTGTCATTGTACCTTTTTGTGCTTTTCCAGGAGCAACAAGGGGGCTGTTGGGAATTCTGTCACCACTATCTTGCACAACAACTACTCTGAGAAGCCACTCACACCTAAGAGCTCCAACCAGAAGCCTTCCTTTAAGTATGTCGTGATTAACTGCTTGCATGACGTTGTTATAGGGATTTTAATTAGACTAAATCAATTGAATTAGCTAATTTTGGACAGAATGACTTAATGTGTATTAAGTGCTGTCAACGGTATAAATGCTTATATTTTGGGAATATAGACAAGCCTATACTGTACTGAATGTCACTTTAATATTCTGCTCTTTCCATTCCTTTCAGGTAACTATGATTACTAAAGCCTTTGTGTTCGGTTTCTCTAAATTCATCATATTTTCTTTCAGCAATATTCTGAAGGCCACAGCAAATGATGAGCTGTCAGTTGAGAGTGGCTCTCTGACTAAATCACAGAAGAATTTCTCATCAGCGTCCTCCACCTCAAACAATAGGTCTCCCATGTCTGTCCATCGCAGCAGCCCTGTCCTGTCTAGAAGGAGAGAGGTCACTGAAGAAGAGGCTGAAAGGTCAGACCCCCTATGCTCTTTTAGAAGCCTGCTTCAACACTGTTGATTTTAATGTTCTGATTTGAAATGTGTGGTGACTCATAGCAGCTCCTTTTTTTTTTCACTCGAAGGTTTATTCAGCAGGTGAACCAGGCTGCAGTCACTATCCAGCGATGGTACAGACACCACACACATAGACAATACACAAACCAGGCAGCAGTGAAACAAATCCTTGCCAGTAAAAGAAAGGTATTCATCTTCCTCAGATTGTCTTACTCCTTCACTCTTTGTTTCCATAGCCTTCACTGATTTTACACCTCTCGGTCTACATCTACTGCATAGAAACTCTTTGTATCTGACCTTTTCAGGAGTGGGAGGAGAGAGCTGAGGAAGACAGATGCATGGAGCAGCAGCAGCAGAAAAAGGAAGACGATAGGAAGCAAATTCGTGAGGAGAAAGCTCGTCTGGCTCGTGTTGCTGCCATCCAGGTGACTTCAGTTTTAGCATTTGATTTCCATTAACTTAAGAGACTTGTACGAGAGGTGTAAAAAAAACAGTCAAAACTGAGGAAGCATAGTCTTAGATACTCTAACTTTTAATCCTTAATATCTTTTAAGCTTAAAACAGGCTGGAACCTACTCTTCTTATAATGCAGCTCCAATGAAACATTGTTTGTTAAGCACATAATACTTCTCTGACATTTTTGAAATCATGTCCACAACATGCCACAAAGGTTTCCTTTGTTAGTGGAGAGTCTCCAGTGACAAAGGTTGTTTTGTATGTAATCTCAATGTAGTTATTTCTTTTACAAACTTTGGGGGTTCTACTTTCCCAAATATAAAAATAAACTTAAAAAATAAAATAAAATATAGAAATAAACATCTAAAAAAATTCTAACACACAATCATCATGATCACTGCAGAAACCCTTTCTATTGCCACAAGGACTATCAGCTACTAACTCAGGTTAATGTAAACGTTGGATTGAAATAAGCGTCCTAAACAAACACTGATACAATGACCTACCTGTGGAACCAAATCTCCATCAATAGGCCATGCACTTAGATTCTATTTACTCGGTAACCTTAACCGTTGATATGCAGCACAAGTTTAACAGTTGATGGCTTCCTTCATTGTCTTACATCTCCCCTTCATGGTGTGGTCCAGGAGCTACAGCAAAAACGGGCCCACAGGCTTGCAGAGGCAGGGCATTTAACTGTGATGGAGCTGGAAAATGTGAGTCAGACCGGTGTAGTCGGACGCAAGAAGCCTCCGAGGATCTCTCCCACTAACAGAGGTCCATCCTCACCAAGCAATAAAAGCCCTCTCTCACCCACAGACATCAAAGCTAAGAACACAGGTCTGTATCTGTTCTGCTCAGGGTTGCTGAAACTTCTGCTACATCAGCAGTCATTTTTAGTCATTCCTGCTATGAAATGCTTTCTTTTCCTGTTGGGGAAATTGTTTTAAAGACGTAGAAAAATTATATCTTTGGCACATGAAGTATAGTTCTCATAGTTTTGATGTTATAATTATGTAGAGTAGTTGTGATATCTTAGTCAATAACCGGTGTATTGAACATGGATACTTTCACTGGAGTCTATTGTTATAAATGTATTGATTGGTTGTGTGTTTCCACAGATACTAATTTGAATGTTGTGGCTGATTTGAGTGAACTGAGCTTCAGAGCTATTTCTCCAGCATTGTCCAATAACAGAGGTTCTCAGTGTTCTCAGGTGAATGAACCTTATTTATTTATTCATGTATTCATTCATGTATTCATTCATGCATTCATTCATTCATCGTCAAATGCCCGCGTCTTCCACTGTCACGGGGTGCTGGAGCCTATCCCAGCTGACTAGGGGTGTGAGGCAGGGTACACTCTGTGCACCATGCCAGTGCACCACGGAGCCACACGTAAACAGACAACCACGTACGCACACATGAATATCTACGGGCAGTTTAGTTTATTTTTTCTGACATGTCATTACAACAAACTTTACCACCTTCATCTCATTTGCAACATCAACAACATCTAAAAAAAAGGGCTGACAGGTAGAAGCTATTTGGCTTGTCTAGTTCCCGTTCCCAGAATCAACCAAACACCTCTCTCGTTACAACATGTTTTCAACCTATTCATAAAATAAATACAATAAATTTTGACAGTCATTGTGGCACATTGTTGTTTCAAACCATCCATTCAGTCCCAATGAACGTATGTGTCTTCACACGTCTTCATCAGTTCCTTTGTTGAACAAAAGTTGTTTAGTGACCTTTAAGAGCTCCGATGTGACCCAGAGCGTGGTCACATTGACAACCTTAATGTTAGTTCTCCATTATCTTTATTCTCTTTATCTCTGTTTCTGCTGACAATAAACACGGCCTTCCTGTTTGTCTCATAGGAGCAGGAGAACAGATCGCAAGTAGAAATTTGTGTTGAACAGCAGGTTCAGGAAAATGGCAGGAAGTTGATTCATAAGGAGAAAGCTCATCTGGCCTACCATGCCTCCCCCCAGGTGAATAAAATTAAAGTACATCCTTTATTGTAACCCCAAGGTTAAAGCAGTGTTTTTAAAGTGAACCAGCAACGTCAACGCACCAATTCAAATGTCTTATTGTGTTTTTTGTCTCCCCCTGGTGATGGTGTCTAGGAGCTGCAGCAGAAAAGAAGCCATGCAGCTGCAGATTCACAGCATATAGCTGTTATGGAGCAGGAAAATGTGAGACACCCTGGGGTGGCTGGACGCAAGAAGCCGCCCAGGATTTCTCTTTTTAACAAAACTCCACTCCCTCAGAGTAACAACACCCCGATGTCAGCCATAGATGTGAAAGCTAAAAACACAGGTCTGGTGTCACCCACTATGCACAATAACACTCAATCCTACCATGCAATGCACACCTGACTGAATAAGGAAATCATTCCATATCCTGTTAAGATTTCTAGAAATGACAGGAGTCCATCAAGTGCAACAGAACAAGAGGATCTGTTATGAAATAAAAAAGAAGATAAGACTAAGAGATAATGACTTTTTTAGAGAAAGGACGAAATGAGTAATTTTTAATACAGCTGAAATTCCTTAAGAACCTAATTACATCCCGCTTCAAAGCGGTGATGTATTGTAATTGTCAGTGTTTGTGTGTTTGTCCGTCCGTCCGGCTATTAGTTAGTCCACCAAATATCTTCGTGACCAGGCAGAGCACTAGCTTTGATCTTTGACCTATGCAAGTAGGTCAGGATAAAATTTTGAATTCACCGGTGTCGCGTGATGTTGCAGTCTGTGACTGTCTTGTTCTTAGCTATACTGTAAATACAACTGTTTGTTCTTTTGTATATATCTGATTTTTGTTAGTAGAATATTGTTAGTAGAATATATATCTAGTAGAAAAGTAATGATTTAGCCTACATAATAGTTTTGAATGCATATACAAAATAACCCTCATACTGGATGATGTTTACAATAAAGATTTCTGAAAATATCAATACTCTGAAACTGTTCGTCAAATGTTTCCACAGAGTCCAATTTGAATGTTGCAGCTGATTTAGGTGAGGCCTCCAGCTTCAGAGCTGTCTCCCCAGCTTTGTCCAATTGCAGAGGTTCCCAGTGTTCTCAGGTCAGTGATGGAAATCTCTGATCAGTTTTCCAAATTACAGTGTAAAAACATTGAAAGAGTAACTGCAGATAAGCAAATATTCAGTCCCAATGTAAAAAAGTATTTTCCATGCTCCAGGAGATCCTGCAGAGGTCAGTCAGTGTAGAGGACCAGCGACAGGGAGCCTCAACCAGCAGGGCTCAATCTAAAACCACCCTCAATGAGCTGCTGGACACCTTGAAGCTGTTGGAAGAGGAGCCAGAGAGATTGCCTGAACCAAAGTGTTACCATAAAGAGAAATACGCCTGGATAGATGAAGTGAGACTGCTTCACTTTGCTAGTCTGCTTATCTTCAGAAACAGTGAAGTTTTTGGTTATTTTGTCCACAGCAAGACCATACTGACAAGATTATAGAATGTTTTGTAATCGGTATGTTTGTTATGTTATTTTATTGAAGGATGTAGACTCCAACTCTCTAACTACTGACAACCTGGAGCGACACGGTCAGATGAGTCACCACCCTGAATTGCCAGATGGGGGCGCCCTGCTCTCTGAAGCCAAGCTGCAAAGCATCATGAACTTCCTGGATGAAATGGAGAAATCTGAGCAGGAAAGACCTCGATCTGTTACCTCAGGGTCACACAGGGAGGTCAGTATCTAGGATATTATATCCCACAATGTGGCACAAAAACATTTATTTCTTTGTGCTTTGTGTCTTTTTTAATTCCAGTTTTGTGTCATAATCTAACAAGCTTCCGCTTTTCCATCTCTCCATCTGTGTACCCTTTGATTAAATAATGTGGTTCGTCCAAATAAACCAGTTTGGATATTTAAATTTGCACCAAATGTTCTGCGATTTCATTCGAAACTGAAGTGGTTCCTGCGTGTTGCTAGGCGGTGTTTTCAGAGGAGGAGCTGGTTGGTGTCGAGCAGGCGTCTGCCACCGCTGCTGAGGTCAACAGTTCCATGATGAGAATCAAGTTGGAGTTGGAGGAGAAGAAGCGTACTGTAAACATGCTCCAGACAGCATTGGTAAGGGAAAAGGAACCCACAATAATCGACATGTTATTGTATAGAGAAAGTTTAAAATGCTGAATTAGGTTTTTCTTCTCCCTGTTCCTAAGGCTCAGCAGAGGGAACTGTCGGTGAGACATGTGAAGGATACAGAGAAGGAGCTAAGTAGGAACTTCCAGCTCCAGAAGGACCAATATGAAGCCACCATCCAGAGGCACCTCACATTCATTGATCAGGTTGGAACACAATCTGTTTCCAGTCCACTTTTTATTCTCTTTTATGCCTATGATCTGCATTAAGTTCTGGGGTTTTTTCAGCTGATCAATGATAAAAAGAATCTTACTCAGCGCTGTGAAGGGGTGGTTGGAGAACTGAAGCAAGTGGACCAAAAGTACACCAAGAAGATTGCACAAATGCAGGAACAACATGAAATGGTGAGATGTGCAACATCTTGTCAGGAGACAAAGAACCATAATAACGTACTACTCACTGCTAATAACTTCTGCTTCTTTGCTTCTGCATTGCATTTTGTGTGATTGCCTTTCGCCCTCCCGCACTGCTGCTTATGTTAAACTGTCTTGTCTCTGCTTTTGACACCCTTCTTTACTGTATTTCTCTGTCATTGTGTGTGTTTCTTTTTTCCTGGCTTTTAGGTGTGGCAAATTCTGGGTCCCTTGTGCGAGGTAACTTTTTTTCCTCTGCCCAATCATCCTTGGAAAAATCATCTCTCATTCTACCATTCCTTTTTTATCATTTTGTCTGTCCCTCAAAACTTCTATTGGACAGTCTGTCTGCATGTGAGTGTCAGCAGTCTTTTCATTCATCTCCAGACATAGATATGACATTTCTATTGCGTTATATTATTAAGTTAATAGTCTTGCTCTGATTTGGTTTGTACTCATCCTTTAATTACCATTGTGACTTTTCTCATTTTATTATATGGTCCTGTAACATGCACATCTCTTGAATGTATACTTTTCTCATGTAAAAACCCAACCTTGTCCCCACAAAATGACCAATTTCTGTTAAACACATAAGTTGCTGCCAGTGCTATCACTGGTTTTCGTCATTTAGTATTACCATAATTTACCCCAATCTCTCAACAGGAAATCAAGAAGTTAAAAGAGCTGATGAGTGCCTCAGAGAAAATCCGACGGGAAAAATGGATTGACGAGAAAACCAAGAAGATTAAAGAGATCACTGTCAAAGGTAATGTAAACACAGTCTTAAGTCTGATGTTCATACGTCTCTGTTAACATTGTTGTATTAATGAGGGTAGATGGGGAGCGCTTGCATCAAAGCATGTAGTTAGCAGAAGCCACAGAATAAAAGTTTGTTTGTTGGCTGCAGGTGGTGGTTCATCTTTTATTTTAAATTCCAGGTAGAGGAGATAGTAAAAGTATTCAGAGATGGAAAACTTGAGATTCAATATTCGTCAGTGAACATGAACATCTGTCTGTATCTCTGCCGCCCTCAGGTTTGGAGCCAGAGATCCAGAAGCTTATTTCTAAACACAAACAGGAGCTGAAGAAGCTGCGGACACTTCATGAGGCAGAGCTTCTGCAGGCGGATGACCGTGCGGCCCAGCGCTACGTCCATCAGTGTGAGGAGCTCCGCCAGCAGCTGGAGAGAGAGAAGGAGGAGCAGTGTCAGAGAGAGAGGGAACTAGCCAAACAGAGGTAGACACGCGATGTTTACTTAAATCAGATTTGATTTTATGATGTGTATCGTAAACTAGGAATTATTTCATATGTATTGTGTAGGTGTGTGTATGTTTTATGGTTCAATCAGTCATCTTCAGATTACCACCGCTATATCCGCCGCAGCGGGTCACGGGGAAACGGAGCCTATTTCGGCGGGATACGGCGTGAGGCGGGGGACACTCCGGGCACGACGCCAGTGCACCGTGGGTTTTATGGTTTATTTTTACAGAATCATTTGGGTATTTGTGTGTTTATGTCTGTGTCAGATATGAGAAGCAGCTTCAGGAGGAGGAGCTCTCCTTGCAGCAGCAGAGGAGGCGTCTCTACAAGGAGGTGGCTGATGAGAAAGAGAGGCTGGCTCAACTTGCTGCAAGGTAATGTCAGAGGTCACCAGTCTGTCTCCTCAAAAATGTGAAACAGAATAATTTTATTATTCAGGAGACATGCCTTAAAAAATGTTGCTATAGTCTCCAGAAAAAACAAGTTGAATTAAAGGAAGATCCAGAAAAGTCCGCAGGAAATATGCGTTCAGTTTAGAGTGAAATAACTTCCTTCAGTCCCAGACATCCGGGCCCTTTTCAGTGTTTATGTTAATAAATCTGTCTTCCCCTAACAATCCTGCAGGATTTATAAAACATGCTGCCCTTATAGATTGTTGCTGCTTGTCTGTGAAACAAGTGACCTTTAGCAGATACAGGACTGAAATGCGGTTTTTTAAGTGCCAATGAAAGACAAAACAATGTTGTTTTAAGTGCATTTTAATGCGTACTATTTACAGGAGCACAAAATGTTAGGCTTAACCCAAATAACACCAAGCTTTCATATTTTTTCACATCCTCTATGATGACTATGAACTTCTGTCTGTATATCTGTTTACAGAGTAAATGGTAAACAGAGACAAGTAAATTTGTCCCTCACCTGTAACACTAGTTTACGTGAAGTGCATATACAGACTGAATTAGCATCCTGGCTGACAACTGTTTTTTTACTAGTTGATGTACTGTACTTCTATAGGAATTAGTGTGGCTTCTCCTCCCGTCTTCCCTTTTCAAATTTCCTCTGTCTGTCTTACAGGCAGCGTGCTGAGCTTGAGGATCTACGGCGGCAGCTGGAAGAGAACAACTCTCTGGCTGGACAAACTCTCAAAGAGGAGCTGGACAAGACCAGAGAGGAGCAGGAACGGAGACACCAGGTGATGAGTAGAGACAGTGTCAAATAGAATACATATAAAATACTTCTACTTCACCATCACACCTGAAGAAAATCGTCAGCTTAGCTGTCATAGAGTTGTGTCAACAACAAATTAAGTCAAGGTAATTCGCAGGACTAACTTGCTAATTGATTTTCGTTTGTATGACTAGATGGAGTTGAAGGCCATGCAAGAGCGTTTGGACATTGAAAGGCAGTCATGGGAAGAAAACTACAAGAAAAAAGAGGTTTGTTGGACTTTTTTTACAAATATGTGCAGCACTATGCGTTCACAGGCCTTTGTAGACCTCTGGGTCACCAATTCCTTCCTAGGTTTGTGTTTCAAGTGGAACTCTTACAAGCACAACATGTGAAACTTAACCTTAAAGATCAGGAAGTGAGCTTTCTGCTTGCTAAATACTGCATCATTGATATTGAGGATGTGCAGACGTCCCTGTCTTTGAGAGGACCACAAGAGGTGAGAGGCAGTGAAGATTACACCACAGCATTTTTGTGCAATCACTATGACAACAGGCTACATTGATGTGGTTCTATAGTGTAATGGAAATGACAAATTACCTGTTACCAATGTTGAGTCGGGTTGAGTTGAACTCAGCCAGTCAGTCATACAGACAGGAACTTAACAGCCAGTGGGGAATGATGGATGATTCACAACCTGTGCACCTGTGTGTGTGGGTGTGTGGGTGTAGGTGTCTTTCCATTCCGAGTGTGTGTGAAATCAGAAAGTAGTCAAGAGAGACAGCAAGCATGTTTTGTGTGTCCACAGGAAGTGTGGTTGCTGAGCCGTGAGCGCCAGCTTAAAGAAGATCTACGCAGACAGCGTGACAAAGAGATCGAGCTCGCCATTTGGACGCTAGAGGAGGAGACCAGCAAGGACAAAGACGAGTGTGAGAGGGCAGCTGACAACAGGTGTGTATGGGTTATTCCATTCTTACTTTTGCACAACTTATATGTTGTGCAGTTTTTATGTTTGTGTGAAGTCCAGCTTTGGTAAATGTTCATTAAGTCCCAACCAACACTAACCCTTAATTCACACCATTCTCAGGGTGAAGCGTTTGAAGGAAAAATACGAGACTGAACTGAAGGAGTTGGAGCACTCAGAGAGGGTCGCTGTGGAGAAACAGCAGGAGCTGAGGAAGCAGCAAATGGAGATGGAGGCAGAGCTGATTCGACTACGGGCACTGCTAAGACAGAAAGAAGAAGAAAATGAAGACATTTCTCGGGTGAGAAGTTTTCATTTGATAATTTGTATAATCTGAATCCTCTCTATTTATCATCAAGTCGCAGTCCATTACAAACAGCAAATGAGATGAAAAGTGAATACATGATTGATAAAATAAATTGGTTGATGAACATCTATATTCAGACCAGGGATAAGCTGGTGGATGAGCGGTACAGCCTGGAAGAGGTGATAAGACAGGAGTTTGCTGACCGGTTAGTGACATCTGAGGAGGAGAACCGCAGGATGAAGGTGGAGGTGTCTGAAGTCAGAGCGAGGCTACGTCTGGAGGTGGAGAGGGTCACGAGGGAGAAGGAAGAAGAGTTGGCTGAAGTTCACAAACGGTAAGGAAGAAGGGACACACGAGATGAAATGAATAAAAACATGATATACATGATTAATATTGTTGTATTCATCCATCCACCTGTATGTACATACATACATACGTAAGGTGAACATAGGTTTATATTCCCCATAAGATTCCCCAGACACGCCTGAGACAATCAGACCCATCCACAAAAAATACCCCAAAAAAACACAAATCCCTTTTTTTAGACGTTGAAAATTACATTTATTACAAAACTAAGACAAACAATAAGAAATAGCGTTTTTGTCGGGGACAATTTGAATCCACATTCATTGTCCTGGACACTCTTTGTGGGAGCGATCATGATAAATTAGTGTGCATGCTCATGGAAATGAAGGAGCATGTCATCTGTTGGATCAGTGTGACTCACTGATCCAACAGAGGCACACATGATACTTGTCAGTAGACAAAATCATTGTGAATTTGGTGTCTTTTCATGGGTTTGGTTAACAAATCGTGCTTTAATTTTGTTAGACTCTTCTGTTTTTGTTTGTTTGGGACCTCTACTCGCCAAGAAAATGACTAATGTGAAAATGGAACCCAGATGCCTGCACTTATGAAACCAAAACCAAACTCCAAGTTAATTTGACATGTTGCAGCTCCTGTGGGGTTTGAAGTGGGTTCCGCTGTCCATTTGATGGGCGATGGATTCATTGTTGGCTGTTTTCAAACATGAGTTTGTTTATCCTAACAAAAGGCCACTGTTAACATCCACTTTTTTCTCCTGATTTGCCAGAGTGAAGTCAGCTATCTTAAAGAAGGAGGAAACCGTAAGCAGTCTCCGGAAGCAGCATGAGGTGAGAGGCCGGATGAAGCGCTCGGCATCGTCTTCCTGTCAGAACATGAATCGTTAGAAAACGCTGTTATTGTAGTGAGATGACTGACAGTTTGTGTAAATATCACCATGTGTTCTGATAGGCTGCTCTGAAGAGGGCGGACCACTTGGAGGCCCTGTGGGAACAGCAGAGGAAGCAGCTGCTGGAGAAGTGACAGACAGGAAGGCCCGGTCCTCCCTTTGTCCCCCTCTCGCTCTGTGATGCATCGCTCAAGTCCCCCCCACCCACCCCCTCTTTCTTTGGATGTTGTTCATGCCTGCAAGACTGAACCTGTGGGACGTCAGAGTGTTGAACAACGAACTGGACCTACCTGTCCTACCTCATTTGAGAAAAATATAAAATGGGGAAATGCACTGAGACCCCCCTCCTCCTCCTTTCCGGCATGAAGGAGCAAGTTCCCTAATTTATACACAACAGACCAGATGCAAAGACTATGGATGAACTTCTCATTCTTCTTCCCCCTTTTTATTGAAGGGTTTCTTCAGCTTTTGCCCCCCCCCCAACACACACACACACTTTCATCGGAAGCAGGAATGCCTCCTTGTTCCCCACAAAGCTCCTCCAGAAAATGGTTCCAGATGTTTCTGGAACCAACCCAGGCCTGTGTTGGTATGAAGAGGAAACAAATTGAAGGACCGTTTAGAGCCATGGACTCACAAATCAGTCAGCAGCAGAGTTAGAGGATGAGCCACACCAAGTAGATCCAGCTGTTTACTCATGCCCCCCTCCCACCCCCATTCCCCCAAGCGATTGCTAATTAGAGGATCTGTAACCTCTCCCTTTCTGAAACTCTGACCAGCCAGCTGTGAACAGTTTATGTGTATCACACCAAAGCGTTGAAGGGGTTAGCAGTAAGAAAGGAAAGTCGTACTAAAGAAGAGAGAATATCGGATGTCGTGAGAAAGAGTGTCGGGAAGTTAGGTAGCTTAAAGGAAAGAGAGGGAGGGAAAGCAGAATGTTTGAGGTCAGAGACAGATGATTGTAGGTTGGCTTTGAGTGTTCTTGAATGTGAGGAAAAAAGAGAATGGGGGTTGGAAGAAAGAAGGAATGCGCATAGAAAATGTTTATAGGATTAGGAAAACAGAGCTGGGACAGGGCTGGCTGGTTGGAGGGTTTGAGGGGGCACGAGGCATGTGACAGAAGGAGGTATGTTCAGTGAATACTCTGTGACAAAAGACAAAGTGCAGACGTGTGTAAACTCTACAACTGTCTTTTCTGCCGTCCGCCACTGCTTCTTGGCACTTCCATACCCGTTTCTTTCTTATCAGGTGTTTCGGATTTTTAAATTTCTTAACCCTTGGAAAATGGTGAAGACATTTCTTTGTGGGAAAGATTTCAGTAAGTCCGGTCCCTAGCACGAGTTTGCCTGGGGGGGGGGGTGTACGGAGTCACAGGGAGAAACTCTAAACCTTGGAGCAAAGCCTGTTATTTGGGTGAAACAAGATTGTGAAAGACCACAGCCTTCAAATGAGACCTCATATCAAGAAAATATTTATTCTTTTCTCTTTATTTATTTTTTGTCATTCAGCACTCTTATTGGTCCATAGAAAGGCAAAGGTCTCTTTAAGCCAACTCAAAAGTAGAACCTAATAAATCAAGCCATTTTTTGATGGTTTAAATATAGTATGTCAGTTTTATTTTTGACATTTTTATGGTCCGAGCCACGATGTAATTGTTCATGTGAAGTTTTCTGTAATGGAAGGGTAGTATTTACTGTAGTCCAGCTTTATGGATATTGTAGTTTCTGACGTCCAAAACATCAAGTCAAACATCAAATGAGAGATTGTCACATAACCAAATGAACCGCATATGAAGTCAGTTCCAGGCATTCTCCAAAAGCGAAATGTGAAGGATCCATTTGGGAGAATTTTAAGGAAAGAGAGAGTTGGTTGAAATGTGTCAAACACCGCTGGGTTTCACGGTTGCTAACTGATTCACAAGGCCGGCTGCCTTTCTCTGCCCCGCTGATGTTGGCACAGCAGACGGGACTGTTGACCTCGGAGGCGCGAGGGTGGCGGCGTGAGTTGGCATTCCCTGCGCATGCTCATCCTGAAAGTGCCAACGAGCCTTCCCTTTGTGTGTCTGTGCTACCATTCCTCCCACTTTGACCTGGGACGACCCCACGGTGTTTGCATACACACTTACCTTGGTGCACCAGTGTGTTTCTGTTTCCCAGTTGGAACTGTATGCAATCCCATCCAGCTGTCCTCACACATTGTTCTGACTTTCTACACTTTCTAGCTCTTGCACACAGTTTTCTCCTGTTAGTCTAGTTTTTATTGTTATTCTTGCTGATGGTTCGAAAACTGTGTAGATGACTGATCTGACAGCAAAAGAGAATAAAAAGCAAAGACTATTGGAAAGACACACTCTGTTCATCGTTTGTCTTCTCTGGGGGGAAAACAGACAATTGTTTGCTTTGTTTTCAGCTCCCTCCCTCCTATCATCCCTCCCTGCCTCCACCCATAACTCGTGGATTTGGAGATGAAGCATCTTCAGTCACATTGTGGAAACGGTTTTATAATGAAATTATTTATTCACTCCGTAAAAATATTTCAAAACTACTAGCGAAATATTTTCTTGTAAATTTATATTTTAGTTTCAATGCTCTTCGCTGCCTTTAAGGAAACCACCTCTGGGATGTTTCAGCCCAGACATCTGGAATAAAGGCCACAGCTGACCCACTTCTCATTCAACTCCCCCACCCACCCCCCACTTTTTTTCTTGCCCTTCAGCTAGCTCACTTCCTCCAGACCGGTGGCGCGTACTTAAACGTGTCTCCCCTTTCGGCATATTCCCTTTCTTTTCTCAGAGGAAACTAAAGCTGGAGAGGCACACTGAGCATGACTCTCGTTTGGCTCTTGAAGGTCCAGCTGACAGAGGGGTGGGTAGAGGAAGTGAACGGCTCATGATGTCTTCCTGTCATGATTTTGTTATGTGAATTTGGGCTGATTTTGCTTTCTTGTCATGTGTGTGTATTTGCAGCACATTTGCAGGTCTGGATGTGTGTCCTCTCTTGAGATTCAAGCTCCCCACATAGCATAGCAGAGATCCTTAGAGCTGCCTGCTCATGTCTAACTTTATTGCAGCCTGGAGTGCCCCCCTATCCCCCACCCCCCTCCAATGCTTAGGAGTGAGGGGGTTGACCAATTGCCAGCAGCTGTTGCTCATTTCACAAAGGTCCCGCCCATACAGTGCTGAGACTGGCAGTGTAGTTACTTCACTCTAGATGAGCAGCAGAGCTCCCAACTCTGGGATATGACTGCATTACGACCAGGTGGATGAAAAGCTGAGACCAAAGAACACAGGAGGATTTCTGATGGTGAGCCGACATGTTCTTTTATTTTACTGTGTTGATCCACTGAGGAACAGAGGTAGAAAGTCGTGTCATCTGAGAGGAAGAAACATTTGAGTCATGGATTTGTCACAATCTGATGCATACGTGTTTGGTTTGACCTCTTATACTCTGCTCAGATTATTTACTCACTTTAATGACACTTATTTAAAGTAAAAACTGGTAAAATGTCCATTTTTTAAGGGATTGAAAGCTTCCATTTCTTTGTCTTCTTTTTTTTAACTTGAATAATCCCTGAAGGTAAATTAGAAACTCACCCTAGCACACTCTAGTCATGTCTGCTATCAGAGATGTGGCAGCTGAGTTTATCACAGGATCACTTCTACACATTCTTTCCATTCCCTGTTTAGCCTCAGCCGTGAGTATCTGAAAAAGCCTGGGAACATGCATCACCCATACTGTTATCCGTGCACTGTTTTTGTCTTTCTGTATTTTCTCTGTCTTATTATTAAGGAAATAATGTTGAGGCTTGCTTGGTGTTAAGAAAGCAGCTGAAGTATTGATAGAAGTTCTGAAAGCACTTCTCACCCCTGACCTTTGTGTTTATTACACTACTTACAAAGGGGTGAGAAGTGGAGATGGTGGTGCTCAGAGTTTATGCAAATGTCTACAACTTCTTACAAAAGAGAGGAATATATTTCCTGCGAATGAGTTTTCTCTTTTTTTGCGGTACTGTGTGTGTGTGTGTGAAAACAGACAGGAAAGAATAAATGTAACAGGATGTGAAAACCTGTCACCCTGCAGTTCATGTGTTCAAAGACAGGGGCGAAGTTTTCATTAAAAGGGGATTATTTGAGACACTGCTGAGGCTTCATGCCCCCCCTCCCCAATTCAACTCTTTCTATTTCCCTTCCACTAGTTGTGCTGAGAGGAGCCCAGAACCCAGTAATTAAATACCTGCCATCACCGACCCCTCCCCCTTCCTTCCCTTGGGTGACCACAAACAGCTAGAAAACTGTCCTGTGGAGGAAAACATCTTTGTCGGCCTCCTTGGTCTCCATCCTCTGCCTCCTCATGTTCCTGCATGCAGAGCAGGGGACCAGACGAGCACGTAAAGCCTGACTGCCGTACACCCACCCGCCGACGGGTATGGCTCTCCAAAGGAGTCTGGTGCTCGGCGTGTTGACCGTCGGCTCGCTGCTGTGCATCTACGTCCTGTGTGTGAACCTGGAGAGACCTCTGTCCTGGCCCACAGTGCCCCTGAAACACCTCCACAGTTTCACACTGGGAATGAGCAGGTGAGCGAAGGAACTCCGTAGTATTTATTTAATGTGCTGTAATAACAGGTTAATTAAAGTGTTTTTAAACAAGACAATGGATATCAAAATCTGACTTTTTATTACTTGAAAGCCTAAAGCTGAAAGCCAATCACTCTTAGGTCAATGAATGATCAGACATTCGTGGCTAGGAGATTATTTGTTAAAAATAGGTTACACATTCTGTTTGGATAATTCAGTATAGTGTAAAACACTCTCAAAATAAAACGACTGGCCAACAACAGTTTTACATTTCAATGTTGTTTCAGATTAATCCTCAAGTTTTCAAATTACCTGAATCACTTTATTCCAGTCTACCCTTATTCGGCAGTAAAACGGGATTGAAGGGTTAAAGTCTGAAAAGTTCCACTTTTTTTTGTGACCAGCATTTATTTTCCTTCAGGCTGTATCATTGTGGATTCAACAAAGGAGCCACACAGTGCTCCAGCTGCACTAATGAGAAAAAAAAAAAAGCTTCTGGACTTATTTCACCAGAGGTGGTCTCTTACACGCGTCTGTGAAACATAAGCTTTGTTAGAATAGGCAACGCTCCAGGTTTAAAAGCTAACACGGTCAGATAAGATGCATTAGGATGGGGAGAAAAAGCGGAAAACGTGACTGTTTCACAAAGATCTGTTTCAAACATTAAATGTTAAATTAGGGCATGTGGATCTTGTGATCTTGCTGTTATTTAATCTGAAAGCTCAGAAATAAACAGCAATTTGAATATCTTGTTTGCCTTTTTGCTGTAGCTCCTTTTTATACTCATATTTTTTACTGGTTCGTGCAGATACATAAAATTTAAAGGTAAATTTTCTTGAAACACAATTCAAATTTTTTATTAAATTGTTTTGTCTTATGAAAAAAGCAATGGGGCAAAACTTAAAGTAATAAATAGTATTTCTGATGCTCATTTACTTGTGATTTTACCTTTTTTCCTGTTTTTGGTTTAACACTCCTTACATTTTCAAAACCCACCTTCAGATACTTATATTTGTCATATCTCCTTCATGCTAGGCTAATATAGCTTCTGTCTCCAGTAGGTTGCTGAACAGACATGAGTGTAGTATCAATCTTCTCATCCGACCCTCATCACAAAAGCAGCTGTTTATATGCAGAGAAAAAACCTTTCGTATGATTTACAGCCAACGGTGACTTGCTGGGCTCACCGCCAAATCCTGTTCTGTCGTCTTCCACAGCAACTCACGAGACTCCGAGGAGCCTCTTGACAGAAAGGGTAATGATGACGAGGAGACCCGTCCGCAATATGCCTCCACCTTTCACCCAGAGCTCACAGTCATTCATGAACACACACGTGACACTCATGTTTTAAAGACTCAAACATCCAAAAGCACTGAGCACAAACCAGCAAACGACAATGTCCTGGATGTGTCAAAGTCCGGTTCCAGGTCTTATGGTGTGAGTAAAACCAGGGCTGGTTCCGAAAGCACCCCGCCGAAGCTTGGTCGACCCACAGCCAGGCCCACAGACCCTCCTTTCATCGGAGACACTTACATGAGTGAAGATATCCCACCACAAACAGTGAGTTGTGTCGTTCCGGAATATAGCCTGTTCCTCAAAACCTCTATATGTACGTAGAAGGTCTGTGTGTAGATGTCTTTATGAATTAGTTTGAAGGATAGGCCTGTTAAAGTTCAGTTAATGTCTTTTTTTAAAAATTGTAATACTTATTTACTGCTATATTTTACAGGTTAGCTGGGTAAATATTAACAGCATGAAAGCATTCATGTTTATTACTTATATATTTTTTTTTTTATTGTTAAAATATGCAACTGAGGTACTATATAACTAAGAATGTGCTACTATGCAAAAAAACAATATGAGCATGTTATAAAGAATGGCTATGAAACTTAGTTTCTGTTTGCTAACATGCAGATTTGCAGCTTAGGTTAGTAGTTAGGCCTAACCTCAAACACATAACAAACTGCGGATTTCATTCTGACTATAGGAAGTGTGATTAGATCATATGCCTCTTGGCTTGTTGTAGTTTTTGAACAACACTGTCTTGAATTGCTCAAAAACGTTATAAATCCCTGGATCCAGGTCCTCTCCGTCATTTACCGGTAACAGAGACTTAATAAGATCAACCCTCCCGCTGAGTTTCAATAAAAAGCCTTTGTGAATTCCTGGTAAAAGTAAAAAAATTACCTCCTTGGGTGTGGTAAAAAAAATTAAACCATACAACATCTAAGAACATTGCATAATCTTTAAATATCAAATATTTTTCCATGAAATAAATGACAATGTATTAAAATTAAGTGACAAGAGAACAGTATTCATGATGATGGATAGAACAGTGTCAACACAGAGTGTAACAGATGTCATCTTTAAAACCTTCTGAGGCTGTGATGCCAGTCATGTGACATCAACCCATACATTTGTGGAGACCAGAACACTTCTGGCTTTCATCAGGCTGCATTCATGGGGCGGCTGCCACAAGTGTACTGGGTGGGTCTGTCTTCCCAGTGAATGTTTTGTAGAAAATAGAATTACGTCTCAGCCTAGAGCCTTGCTCCATTCCTCCCTCTTGCTTCCAGTTTCCTGAATGTGTCATGAAAGATTAATTCTTTTCTTGTGCTGAGAGAAATGCAGGACAAGGGCGACGGACACAAGATAGGATTGAAAACAATGCGCCTCATGGTCTTTGAACGTCTCATGACAGTGTTTAGAGTACTGAATATAATAATGCTTCCATATGCCACAATCATGTGAATCTGCAATGGACACGCTGTACTTTGGACTGATCTGGCTTTATAAAGGCTGTCACTTTAGTCATTTTGATCTGTTGCACAAGAACCTGCACTAAAACTGAATTGATAAATCATTCCGCAGAGAACTGGAGCAGATCATCAATTGAACAAGAGACATTTTCCCAAATGTGCTTTTATATGATATGCATTAGAAAAATATGTAAATGTAACCTAATGTAAGTAAGTCTAAATCTAATGAGTAAGTTGAGAGAGAACAAAGACTAGAAGAGGCGACTGTTGTGGACAAGGAAGTAACAAAGATTAGTCAGAATGAAGTGAGGAGGGCATTGAAGAGGATGAAGAGTGGAAAGGCAGTCGGTCCTGATGATATACCTGTAGAGGTTTGTAAGTGTCTAGGAGAGTTGGCAGTAGAGTTTCTGACTGGGTTGTTCAACAGGATCTTAGATAGTGAGAAGATGCCTTAGGAATGGAGGAGAAGTGTGGTGGTGCCCATTTTTAAGAACAAGGGAGATGTGCAGAGTTGTGGCAACTACAGAGGAATAAAGCTGTTGAGCCATATAATGAAGTAATGGGAAAGAGTAGTGGAAGCTAGACTAAGGGCAGAAGTGAGCATTTGTGAGCAGCAGTATGGTTTCATGCCAACAAAGAGTACTACAGATGCAGTATTTGCTTTGAGGATGTTGATAGAGAAGTACAGAGAAGGCCAGAGGGAGCTGCATTGTGTTTTTTGTAGATCTGGAGAGAGCTTATGACAGGGTGCCCAGAGAGGAACTGTGGTATTGTATGAGGAAGTCTGGAGTGGCAGAGAAGTATGTTAGAGCGGTGCAGGACATGTATGAGGACTGTAAGACAGTGGTGAGGTGTGCTGTAGGTGTGACAGAGGAGTTCAAGGTGGAGGTGGGACTGCATCAGGGATCAGTTCTGAGCCCCTTCTTGTTCGCTATGGTGATGGACAGGCTGACAGACGAGGTTAGACAGGAATCTCCATGGACTATGATGTTTGCAGATGACATTGTGATCTGTAGTGAGAGCAGGGAACAGGTGGAGGAGAAGCTAGAGAGGTGGAGGTTTGTCCTGGAAAGGAGAGGAATGAAGATTAGCTCCAGTAAGACAGAGTACATGTGTGTGAATGAGAGGGACCCAAGTGGAAGAGTGAGGTTACAGGGAGAAGAGATCAAGAAGGTGGAGGATTTTAAGTACTTAGGGTCAACAGTCCAGAGCAATGGAGAGTGTGGAAAAGAGGTGAAGAAGCGTGTCCAGGCAGGATGGAACGGGTGGAGAAAAGTGTCAGGTGTGATGTGTGATAGAAGAGTTTCAGCTGAAATGAAAGGAAAGGTGTACAAAACTGTGGTGAGACCAGCAATGTTGTTTGGTCTAGAGACAGTGTCACTGAGGAAAAGACAGGAGGCAGAGCTGGAGGTAGCAGAGAGGAAGATGCTGAGGTTCTCTTTGGGAGTGACCAGGAAGGATAGGATCAGGAATGAGTACATCAGAGGGACAGCACATGTTAGAGGTTCTGGAGATAAAGTCAGAGAGGCCAGACTGAGATGGTTTGGATTTCCAGAGGAGAGATAATGAATATATTGGTAGAAAGATGCTGACTTTTGAACTGCCAGGCAGGAGGCCTAGAGGAAGACCAAAGAGGAGGTTTATGGATGTAATGAGGGAAGACATGAAGGTAGTTGGTGTGAGAGAAGAGGATGCAGAGGACAGGGTTAGATGGAAGCAATTGATTCACTGTGGCGACCCCTGAAGGGAAAATGCCGAAAGGAAAAGAAGAAGAAGAAGTCTTGTTGACAATGCAGTTGCAAGTTAATTGCCTCCAGTGATATCCTGAAGTTCAACTTTAACAAACAACGCTGGCTTCGTAGCCATCATGTGGGACACATATTCACAGAATGGAGATAAGACTTCGTGTTTGTGGTCTGATGATAACATGCCTGCGTTATCTGCTCTCCACCAGGACTGCCCGAAAAGTATCAGAAGTCGGATCACGGAAACTGAATTTGGTAGGAAATATCTGAAACACATTCCAGTCCTGCAGTGGGCAAAACATGTCACTCCAGAGCAACACCAGCGTCTGAGCCAGTATCCAGGGGCACATGGCTGGGGAGGTGTCGATTATACAAGTATGTTGTCTTATTTCCTTTTAAAAAATTATTTACAGTATTTTTTTTGTATTTATTGATCTGTATGTTTTCTTCCTGTCTTCCTTTCAGACATCTTGAACACAGCTCATTTCCTCCACTTTTTTTTCCTCTGTTCTATCCAAACCCTTGACTGTGGCACTTTGACATGAGTCGCTGGAGTTCCGAGCATAAAAACATGTTGCTGTTGACAGTGCTAAGAAAAGAACCATGATTCTATTTTTGTGGGCTTAGCATGCATCTCCAGCATAAACACCTCTGAGTCCTCATGCATTTTGGTTGCTATGATTAAAGAGTCTACAAACTGCTGTAAATGTCTGTTACAGATCAAGTCTGTAGTTTGTGCATTGTGAAAGCACTCTATTGCCTTGAAGGATGTCCAAATAAGTTACAGACCAGTCATCTAAAGCTTAGAATTTTTTTTTTTACAGACAGTCGAAGGATCATGCAGAATTGTTTTGTATACAGCAATTATTTATGGGGGCATGTGCTTCACCTCGGTCATGATCTTACCTTAACTGCACCTTCTTGTTTTTGCACCCGCATTCGTTGCTGGTGCAGCAATTGGGTGTTGTTCTTGTCATTAAACTTTAAACTTAAAAGTCCTTTGAGAATGAGATAAATAATCCAGATGAATGTTTTTCTGTGTCAACAGCTCTAGTGGAGACACTTTCTCTCCTCAACTCTTCTGCTAACTGGCAGATGTTGGATGACTGGAAGGAGCGCAGCAATAAAACTGACTGTATCCAATGTGCTGTGGTGGGGAACGGTGGGATACTGAAAGATTCAAGGAAAGGGAAAGAAATCGACAATCATCACTATGTTTTCAGGTAGATATTGACTCATGGATTGTAAGTAATCCACATTCCTGCATTTCCACATTCGATAAAAAATTTACCCTGGCAATTAAAACCATATTACCATTTCTTGGATCAGGTGAAAAGCTAATTTAATCCTCGTCTGGGGGTATCATTCAGTATCATTGAAATTCTATGTGATGAAATGCTTGTAAAAGAGCTCATGTTCAAAAGGAACAAAGCAAGTCCTTAAGCAAAATATAATAAAGTACTCACTAATATTGGTACAAACAAACAAACAACGCATGAGTTTTAAAACTCCAGTAAACTAGCAGCATGACAAGCAACACTGCAGATGGTGCAACAAGTGGTATAAGAAAAGCAAGTTTGTATTACATGTAAATTAAATCATCTTTAAGAGGTTCATTCTTCATGTTTGAGTGTTTTTATTTATGTTTGTTGATACTTCAGGACCAACGGGGCAATCATTAAGGGCTTTGAACAGGACGTAGGATCTCGGACCACGCATTACACGTTCTCCACCAACACACTGATGAACTCTCTGAGGAGTTACGCAGGCGTTGGATACAGTGGACCACCCATCTCTAAGGTGAGGTGACAAATTGGAAAGTTCTTTTACAAAAGAGTACTTCAACTCGGAAAGAAAAGAATTAAACGTTCTGCTGTCATCCAACAGGAAACAAGATATATTTTTCTGCCAGATCATGATCGGGATTATCTGCTGATGAAAGCTGCTGTCATGCACGCCCCAGTAGAGAGAGGACCTGAGTATGCCAAAGAGTACGTCTGACAGATTTTCATAATGATGACAGATTTCAAGGTCAAAAAACATCACATTGCCATGAGCTCCTATCCACTAATTGTACTTTAAATGAACATTATGACCATGTGATTACTGTTGTAACGTTGCATTTTCTTTCCAGTCCACTGAAGTACTTTGGAAAGGATGTGTCAGCAGAAAGGCTGAAGATGTACCACCCGGATTTCATCCGTTACCTCAGAAACAGGTGAGCTTTTTATGTGGAGATCAGGTGAACGGAATGAAAAGCGCAGCTTACATTTCAAATAGCTTGGGTTGGGAAGTTCCCACAGCCTGACAGAGGGCAGAAGAAGACTTCTACATATGAGAAATTCCATATTGGTGATGAACTTCTTTTTCCTTCAAGAGAAAGATTCATTGATGACCTGTTGTGCAATCTCTTTTTGTCAGATTCCTTCGTTCCAATGCTCTGAAAACCAAATATAAGGACATCTATCGTCCGTCTACAGGAGCTGTGATGCTGCTGGCTGCGCTGCACACTTGTGACAAGGTGGGAATCATCTTTATTTACAATCAGTTGCCCTTTCTTTTAATGCTTCTCTTCCGGATGAGATTATTTCAATTCTTCGAGCGGTGGTGACTGTCTCTGCTCTGTAACAGTGCACTCAGGAAATATGAATGTGTTCTTTGTCGTGTGAATTGTAGGATCTACGTATCGGATAACCTGCAGATCACCTCAGCTCCACAGCACGTCACTGTCGGAACTTTTTTGTGTAATTAAAACAATATGAGAAGGATTCACGCAATTCAAACTTTTTTTGTTCCCCAAAAAGCGTAAATACTGGAAAGTCTTTTGGACATTCCCATCCACAACTGTAGCTTTTGTGTTTTCTCTTTTGGTGAAGGTGAGCGCTTATGGCTTCATGACCCCAGACTACAGGAACTACTCTGACCACTACTACGACAGCACCTACCGCCCCGTGGGGTTCTTCATCAATCACGACCTGCGTATGGAAATGACTTTGTGGCAGCAGCTTCACCAGGCTGGACTTATACAACTCTACATGCACAAGTGAAGTCCTGTCGACCCGTAATGACATCATCTTGTTTCCGCTTGACACGGTTATAGAAAAATGAAGACCCTGCCCTTCAGAACTGATCACCAGTGGCTCCCAAGTTGAGAAAAACGGAAAAGTAGCAGAGGTTTTCTTTTGAGGGAAACAAATGGACATTTACTGTTATTGTTCAGATTGGACATCTTATTTGTGGGAATTGTGTTTCTAACACAAATTAATTCAAGTCTCCCAGGAATCATGTTTTTTTGTGATTTGCAATTGCATTTATCTCGGTTAAAAACAAACTCAGTGTTGGTTCTGCAACTGATCGTTTCAGTTTAGTCAGTAATATTTTAGTAACCATTCGATATTCATTAAATTTATGGTAAGCTGCTTTGCTAGTGAGAAGAGGTTATCATGCTAAAAGTAGTGAATAGAGTAAATGCTACACCTGATAAACTCCATCATGCTTGAGTTCTGACTTTGAAGGGACAATCTAAGCTGACCAAAGCATTACACTCCTGTTTATGTCCTCCGCTGCTGTCATGATGTCTATTTCATTCCTGCTGGTTTCTTCTGTGTCACCAACATTATATTCCAGCTACAATTAAAAAATGGTATTTAAAAGTGAAAAACAAAAGATACCATTCACCCTTTTGGTGGTTTAGAACATGCAAATCACCAAAATCATGAGTGGGTTGTACTCAGTTTATTTGTGTGATACAGTGTTGGCAAGGAACAATATGGCAATTGAAATGGCCACTTGCTTAAAATATCCTGTCACTCCTCCCTAAATAGACAGTTAGAGCACTGCTGGCAGTGGTGAGGGTTTATTCTGACATTTCCCAAGATTATTTTCTGTGATGCAAGTCTGTCTGCATTTCTATATTTTACTCTGTGTAACACAGAACTTAAAACTCACTGGGATATGTGAATCAAAAATTTGTTGAAGGGACTTAACTTATTTTTCTGTGTTCTTAAGTTGTGTTTTTTAGGCACACAAGTGTGTGCTTTTATTTTGTTTGTACCACACTGTGATGAGAACACTGTGTGGACTCTAGTGGACTTGCAATGCCTTTTAATGTGAATCACAAGTTGGGTTGAAGCATTATGACTGAAGGGAAAATTTTAGCAAGGTTTCCACCTCATGGATGACGACCGGCTTTATTCAGCTGCAATGCCTGGACTCGCCTCTCAGCTGTGAACATGAAGGGTCATTAAGTTTGTGAAAATTTATTGTTGCCATCCATCTCAAAGGTGGGGAGTGCTGTAGCATCACATTCTCAAAGACATTGCTGCATTAACTTATTCAGATAACCTTTATTTTATTGTACCAATACCAATGAATACATGTTGTAGGACAGAAGCAGAGGGAAAAGAAACCAAAGGAGCACAAATCAGGGAATATGTTTACCTGTATTTAAAATTTACTTTGGTGTCATATTAGATCAATACATTTCCGGACAAAATGGTCCACACATCTGAAATACTGGAACATATTTTTTACAATGTGTAACAGAAGAACTTTTCTGCATAAAAGAAACTGATCCCATCTCATCGTGTCGGGCTGTTCTTTTTTGGTTTGTCATTTTAGCTTGTTGGTATTATACCATAGTTTACTATAAATTACCAGGAAGACAGTGATATGTAACGGAAAACTTACCGGTAGGTAAAATCCTTTTTTGGAAACTCCTCCAAAGACAAACATATTCTTGTGAAAACAACACAACAAGCACAAACATGTACATCACAAGACCCTGCATTTTCCCTGTCATTACTGACACACGTGTGTGCATATACACACGTGTACACACACAAACACACACGTATATATAAAGTTGGTCAGCCAATAAATATGCTTGAAACAACTCCAGTAACCCATTATCTTCTTCTTCTTTTTTTGCTCTTTGTTGCATGTAGTAAATTACATTTATAAAAAAAAGTCGTCCCCAGGAGGATGAAAGACGTTCTGGAATGCAGGGCCTCTCTATCTCCCTTTCTCTCTGTGAAGTAACACTTTAGAGAGCAGATTCATCTTACCTTCCTTCTTCTGTATCTTCCCCCATGTGTAAGAACTAAGAACTCCACAAGACAATGAGAAAGACGGCTGTAAAGTGGGGTTTGGGGGGGAGGTGTGTGTGCATGGGGAGGGGGGGTGCTTTAGGGAACTACCAGAGCCATGACTCAGGGTTTGCAATGTTGCCAAAATGTCTGGCAGCATGTGGTAACAAATGATAACTGCAGTAGAGAGCAGCCGCCAGTTTGTAAGATGAGGCCTTTTTACGGATGAAGGAATGGGAAGAGTTTAGAATTTGCTGATGGTGAGGATAATGTTTTAAGATCTAAATGAGCTGATCATTTAAAGATTCACAATAAGGAGCTTTAAGGGTTTTTTTTTAATATATACAGTACCTGTATATACTGGTTTGATCGCGAAGGGAAATTATGAAAGCACAGTTACTGGTTCAAACTAATGCATACATATATTAGTGACTACAGGCCCCTGTAGCACACACACACACACACACACACACACACACACACACACACACACACACACACACACACACACACACACACACACACACACAAGGGGGCCTGTAGGCATGCAAAGGAGGTAGAGTGGCGGGCAGCTCTTTCTTGGTGCGCCCCAAATGAGCAAATTGTAAAGGGGACAGCGCCTTGCTCAAGGGTGCCTCGGCAGTGCTCCGGAGGAGAGCTGACACCTCCCGAGTATTTTTCTTGGGGCGGGAATTGAACCGAAGATATTGAATCATAGGACGACCCGCTCAAGCGCCCGCTCTACCACTGAGCCACTGCCGCCCCAAATGGTCAAGTTACGGATTTATGCACGACAACTTTGGCCATTTGTCAAAAAAACAAAAAACAAATGTGAAATGTTGTACCACAAATAAATATGTTTAAATCACAGCGCACATGGCTTATTTATTCAAGACGTAAAAGTCATGTGATCACAATGAAAAGCAGAGGAGTGATCAGATGTTGAACAGAGTGACAGGCTGCTGACTCTCAGTGGTGATCACAGGTCACTGCACCAACGGGGTACAGCTGGAATTTACCCTCTGACCACAACTCTGCTCGCTGGGTAAATTTATGTATCAACATGTTGGCTCTCAAAAAGTATTTACATTGATATGTACTATCGTCATTCATTTTTAAATCAACTTAAATATCAGGGGCGGCCGGCTGTTGCCTCACAGCCAGGAGGTTCCCAAATCGAGTCCTGTTTTGTGCGGAGTTTGCGTGTTCCCCCCGTGTCTGCGTGGGTTCTCCGGCTTCCTCCCACCTCCTAAAAACATGCATTTCAGGTGAATTGATCGATAAAAATTGCCTGTAGGTGTGAGCGTGGGCGTGCGTGATTGTTTATCTTTCGTGGTGCACTGACGGCGTGCTGGAGTCTCTAGTGTGTGTGTGTGTGTGTGTGTGTGTGTGTGTGTGTGTGTGTGTGTGTGTATGTAAAACATAGCGCTTCCTGCTGCACGATAGATAGAGTAATACTCTGCAGAGCCCGCAGCTTCAGGGTGCGCTTGATTTCTATTTTTTCGTAACTCACACTGGAGGAGCGGGTCTTCAATTTCTAAGATAAACACGCTGAGATAAATTCATTCAAGACGAATAAAAAAGATTTTTACTCTTAAGTGATTCCGGGGAAAACAACACTTAAATAATGATGGTAAGTAGATAGATAGATAGATAGATAGATAGATAGATAGATAGATAGATAGATAGATAGATAGATAGATAGATAGATAGATAGATAGATAGATAGATAGATAAAATACACTTGAAACTACAAATTGTTTCATCTCACTACATTTATTCAGGCATGTCGATAGAAGAAAAGATAAACCTGAATTTATCGTAAGAACTGTGAAGCAGTCTGAAGCTGTAAACATTGAGTTGGTCTGCAGCGCCACCCGCTTGGACGGAGTCGGGTAGAAAATGAAGCTGCCCTCTGTTTGTTTGTTTTTTTTGTGGGTGGGTCGGCTGTTCCGTCCGTTCGTCCTCCTCCCTCACCTAGTCAGCAGGTTCATCACATCGCTGTTAAAATTCCTTCACCTCGTTTTGTCAATCACTACATCCGGATAAGGCTAACCATCCTCGGGGCGCAGGAGGAGGAGGAGGAGGATGGAGGAGGAGGATGGAGGACCAGGATCCGTCAGCCTGCCAGGCGGAGATTCACCGACGGCCAATGACCAGCCATGATAAACCTGTAATATCTCTGTAACGACGCTGGAACCGCTCACGGTGAGTTTATTCACGGCACTTTGTTATTGTTGGGCCATTAATGAATTATGATTTTTTTTCATAATCGTTATAGTTATTTTAGATTCGACAGTTTTCTGTCGATAACCTCATAATATTACGTTTTTTTTCTCATCGCCGTGTCGTTTCTTTACCTCCTGTGTAATCGAACTACTATATTCTAAGAATATTCCAGGAATACTTCTGTGATGTTCACGGTTGTGACGTTCACAGTGGTCATATAATGTTGCTTGATTTTGTAAATACCTTTTATTTCAAATAAACTTTTTTTTTCCAAACGTTGAATGGTTCTTAATCTTGAAGTTTCAAGTTGCAAGTACAATTAAAAAAAAAAAAAGGGAAAGCTAATTCAAATGAAATAATTTACACAAACAGCAAATTATTTAGACATTTTGAAATACAGTATATGGTTGTTTGATTTGCTGCTTAAGTCCATCCTGGTGATTTTTCTTTGATTCCATGTCCCTGGTCTCTGCAGGGTGCCTGGGTTTCTCATCCTGTAGGGCCTCAGTAGATGAAGGTTTCTGGGGTTCTGCTGCTGCCTGTTGCACCCACTCCAAACTATCTGGAACTCCACATCGCAATTTTCACCAATTTTCACCATCGCCCATGTCATCTGGACGGAGATGTTCAGGTGTGTCTGGTTTTGGGGGTGGAGCCGTGTCCCCGGGGCCCGTGGTGGTAGACATGTTGGAGCCCAGCGTGGGGTTTGGGATTGGCGAGGCCAACAGGGAGCTGTTTGATGCCTGCCGGAGCGGAGACCTGGAGCGAGTGCATAAGTTGGTGTCCTCTGAGAATGTGAATAGCCGCGACACGGCAGGAAGGAGGTCCACGCCGCTGCACTTCGCTGCAGGTGAGACATGCATCACCTTCAATCTGTGTATAATATTTATTAGACAAAATACAAAGAATCATTTGGTATAAAATGTGGTTGTTTCCGGTTGACGTCATAAACTTTCATCATATGCTAAATTATTAACCCTTTCCACTTTACAACAGAGTCTCACAGCTCTTTTCCTGTGACACAAAGCTATGAGTGACACATCACACCATTTGGTTGTCTTACACACAGCCCAAAACTCAAAATTGATTGTAAATTAAAATCAGTCAAAGGCAAAGTCTGTAACCCTATATTTGATTTATTGTGAGCGTTGAGAATTAACTCCTTGTCTTCAGGTTTTGGTCGTAAAGATGTGGTAGCCTTCCTCCTCCAGAATGGAGCTGACGTCCACGCCAGGGACGATGGAGGCCTGGTATCCCTCCACAACGCCTGTTCCTTCGGCCATGCTGACGTATACTGTCCCATCTATAACTTTCATCTGAAGAATTTACTGTATGTATACATTTTTTACAATCCTTAAAGACTTTTACCGTGTTGTTTTCTGTTATAGGTGGTGAGACTGTTGCTTCGACATGGGGCAGACGCCAACACTAGAGACAACTGGAACTACACTCCACTTCATGAAGCAGCTATCAAGGGCAAAATTGACGTGTGTATAGGTACATACATGTTTAAACTCTTAGAATATCCTTAAGATAACCTAAGACAAATACCTGAAATGATGTTAACTTCATTAAGACAAAATACAATTGCAGAGGAAAGCCCTTAGTTTTAGTGAATTTGATGAGCTAAATCTCAAAACTTATAAAACGATATAAAATTGTCATCTGTATTTTCAATTTTTGTTCATACCAGGAGAATAGATGAAATTACAAGTATCCATATTTTTTAATATAGTTTAATATCAAGTAAATCAATTATATCAATTTAATATCATTTTAATGTCTGGGTTTTTTTTGCAAGATATTATTAAACTGGCACAAATTCCAAAATCTTTTCTTTTCTTTTTTTCCCATGTCTTGGGAGAAAACCAATGCTTTCTGTGTGTGTGTGTGTGTGTGTGTGTGTGTGTGTGTGTGTGTGTGTGTGTGTGTGTGTGTGTGTGTGTGTGTGTGTGTGTGTGTGTGTGTGTCTGTGTCTGTGTCTGTGTCTGTGTCTGTGTCTGTGTGTATGTGTAGTGTTGCTGCAGCATGGTGCTGAGCCAACCATTAGGAACACAGACGGTCGAACGGCTCTGGATTTGGCAGAACCTTCTGCCAAAGCGGTGCTGACAGGTGAGGAGTGACCTTTTGAACCAGACAAACCTGCTAGCTCAAGTTGTGTTTGCTCTAAAAAGCATTACCTCCTCATAATCCCACAGATTTCCTTTGTTGCTGCCAAAGCAGTTCTGACCCGTTGAGGCAGAGACTTCATAAAACCCTCTAAAGGTGTGCTCTTATATCTGGCTCTGAGACATTAGCAGGAGATCTATTTGAATCTACGCCAACATTTTGAACTCAATTTAGTGTTTCTCACTCACATCTTTTTAACTCCTTTGATAAAAGCATAAGAGAAGTCATCTGACAAGAACTGGTGCACACAGAGGGGCCAGGTCTCTGTCCAACATGTCATTTTTAGTCCTTGTTTGCAACTGGTACTATAACTCAGGGAAAAGACACACATAAATAGACAAACTTTGACAACTGTGTTCTAAAGACATTGTTCAGGAAATCAAAACTGGTTATTTTCATATTCATAGAATATTAAATTGAGTGCAGGAAGCGTAGTAGCATTTTATGTTATTGTGTCCTATTGAGAAGTTGAGAACCTAAACAAATTAGCTTAGCCACCAACTTTAAAAGTGATTTTATGTGTGTGTGTGTGTGTGTGTGTGTGTGTGTGCGTGCGTGCGTGCGTGCGTGCGTGTGTGTGTGTGTGTGTTTGCTGTTTTTTCAGGTGAATACAGGAAGGATGAGCTACTGGAAAGTGCAAGGTATGTTCAAGGAGTGGTGAGATGTCAGAGTTAAGTGTTAGTCCATTTAAGTCAACAATATTTTATTTATTTTAAAAAATTAATTGTTCCAACTTTTTACTTTCTTGTATTCTTTGAAAAATGTAATGTGGTAAAAAAATAACTAGCCTTACATGGAATTATGAAAGTCCACTTGTGGTTGGTGGTCCAACATGATGATCGTGTCACAACAGAAGCGGTCATGAGGAGAAGCTGATGGCTCTGCTGACGCCTGTCAATGTCAACTGTCACGCCAACGATGGCCGAAAGGTATCTGAAAGTCATTTCTTTCAACATTTTGAACTGAGGTTCAGCTCCAGTTTTCAAGTCTTTGACCAGATTTAGGCTGATGATTGAGTTGCCGTTAAAAGGTATCATAGATTGGCTCCGCTGGCTGTTGGCTTGTCGTTTCAGTCCACGCCGTTACACCTGGCAGCAGGATACAACCGTGTCAAGACCGTCCGACTGTTACTGCAGTACGGTGGTGACGTGCACGCTAAAGACAAGGGGTAAAATAGTGTGTGTGTGTGTGTGTGTGTGTGTGTGTGTGTGTTACAGCTTCCAACCAGAAATACCTTCAGTTGCTGTTGTACTGGTAGTGATATCAGAACCATTATTCCATCCTGTGTCGTAGGGATCTAGTTCCTCTTCACAACGCCTGCTCATACGGGCACTTTGAGGTCACTGAGTTGCTGCTTAAGGTAAATTTAGGTCATTCTTCAAATATATTTGCACTTCCGTCATCGTATGAGTTCAGTTTCTTCACAGTGTAATTTGACACCCTATTCATATTTAAACACATGACCTGAAGTCAGGCTTTTTTTGGTTGTTTTTTTTTAGTTGCATACAATAATTTACTGGAAGGTTTTTGGCCTCATTCGGTAACCCTCTTGGCAAACACGCTGCAGCTTCCTGTGACTTTGAACAGTGTAGACAAATACAAAAAAACCCCAAAAACTCTGAGTTTCGTATCCTGAGTTGGGTTTCCTGCCTTTTGACTAATGGATTCTTAACCTGTGTTCAGCATGGAGCCTGTGTTAATGCCATTGACCTGTGGCAGTTCACCCCTCTGCATGAAGCTGCCTCCAAGAACCGAGCTGAGGTACAGTACAAAGCCTCCCTAACCCCCAGTTCACCTTTGGTAGCTCTGTAACCAGTAATGTGAACTATTGCCTGTCCTGAAGGAAATGATTTATTGATGCTATATCGACATGCAGCACATGACTTTTATGATAAACATTTGAAGTTCATCGGATTTTTGTTTTGTTCTGCCTCTTATATGATACCGCCGTATAGAACATCTGTAATAATTCAAGAGCTGTGACATTTTGATGAAATTTTATGCATGTGACACAAACAGGAATATTTTAGAAAAACAGCATGTAGCAGCTGACCTCATTCTTTCAGCCCATTCAAACCATTCACACAGTCTACAGATGAACGCAGTCTACAGGTGAACGGCGTTTTAAACCAGAAACATCCCCAGAACAGTAAACTCAAAGACAAACATCGACACAGAATATGTTTTGATTACAGCTTATTCTTATCATCCGATCAAATTAGGACATCAGCCCTAAAGCTTGGGGACCTTTTTTTTTTTTTTGTCATGTTAACCCTGTCTCTGCCTGTGCTGCTAGATGTTTCTGTTGCATGTCATAGACCCTGATGCTCAATTTAAAACTACATTCACTGCAAAGAAGGGACTTTTCTGGGAAAGCTGTTATGTGATCTTTACTGACTGAGGGCCATTGAGTCACAGGTGGTGTAAGAAAAAGGAGACACAGGTAGAAACAATCAAGAAAGAGAAAAAGCAGGAGGAGGAGGAAGAGGTCAAACAGGAGGGAAAGAAGCCGTGGATTGTTAAATTTTCAGCAATTCCTGCCTGATTTCCTTTTTTTCACTCAGTTTTATACCATAGTTAATTTAATATTATGAAAGATTTCAACAGTTTTTTTGGTGATTATTCATACATTTTCTCTCAAAGTACTGCATGTCACTGAAATAGTTTGGTTTAGACAACAGGAGTCATATTGTACTGCTATGAAAACATTTCATTCAGATCCCAGCTTTAGGGCTCATGCAGTGTAAAAGGATGTGGTAGTGTGTGTACGACTCATGTGCATGCGTGTATATCATCTGCATCCACAGTCAGATATCATGTTGCGTTGCTGTGATCATGCAGTCAAAGCAAAAAAACAAACAAAACAAAAACAAAGACCATCCTAAAAACAACTTCCCCTTTGGAAACTAAATGCTTACTGTACTGGTTTGTGTTCAGGTGTGTTCCCTCCTGCTGAGCTTTGGAGCCGACCCCACCTTCCTCAACTGTCATAATAAAACCTCCATTGACCTCGCACCCACTTTGCAGCTGAAAGAACGACTTGCCTGTAAGTCCTGTCTATGTTTACTTCACACACTTTATTTATCCAATGGAGGGAAATTCATTCTCTGCATGTGATCCAGTCCTGTGGAGCAGTGGGTAGCCCTCACCTGTGGATCAAACAGGGATTCAGTGCTTTGATCAAACATACTTGGACCATATTACCTCCTGAGTTCCCCTACAATAAAATTCTGTGTTCTTATATCATGTAATATCAGCTGTCGTGGCCTAACTTTTACTTAAAGTTTCAATCTGACACTTTAGGCCTCCTTCATCCACATGTTAAAAATAAATTCTGATTTTTACAGTTTGAAATGCAAACTCTCTTTAAGAATTTCCTTTAACTACATGTTAAAAATGTGGTTTTATTTGGATGGCAGTTGAGCTTTTAAATATATCTGTTAACATTGTGTTTCTAATCTTGTTGGATCTTGGTGGTAGATGAGTTCAGAGGTCACAGCCTTCTGCATGCAGCCAGGGAGGCCGACATGGTGAAAGTCAAGAGGCATCTGAGCTCAGAGACCATCAACTTCAAACACCCGCACACTTTGGAGTCGGCGCTGGTGAGAGTTACCCCCAAGGAAAGATAGAAAGATATCCTGTGCTGGACATTAAAGCGACATGTTAGGATATTACTCACGTGAAGTAATGCTCAATTCTAAACTTATAAAGTAAAATCCATCTCCCCCTGTGAAAAATAAATGCATGTATTCACATACCTCAGCATTGTGCATCTGCCTCTCCTTACCTGAGGAGGAAACAAGTGTGTGAACTTCTACTGAGGAAAGGAGCCGACGTCAACGAAAAAACGAAAGAGTGAGTTCTGAGAAACTTTAACAAACACACAGCATCTCTACAAAGAACAGCTTAAACTACTGTCACCTTTTTTGTGTTCCCCCAGCCTGATGACCCCTCTCCACCTGGCTTCAGAGAAAGCCCACACTGACATCATCGAGGTGCTGGTCAAACATCAAGCCAAGGTCAGCGAGGGGAGTTTGAGAACAACTAAATGTTGCTAATCTTTTCCCTTTGCCTTCAAAACTTCTACTGATATTCTTCTAGGTGAATGCCGTGGATCACCTCGGACAGACGGCGCTGCATCGAGCCGCTCGACGCGGCCACCTGCATACTTGTAGGCTGCTGCTCAATGCTGGTTGTGACCCGCTGATCACATCACTGCAGGGACTCTCACCTTCACAACTGGGCAACCAAAGCGTGCAGGAGATACTACAAGGTGGGCTGCTGATGGGATTTTAGATTCCCATTAATTTCCTAAATCATTTATTGCCAGGTTGTTGGGGCTAAAGAGGAATCCATGTTTATTTGCTGCCATTTATATGTAATATATGTAATATAGGATATATGCAATTTCCTCCGGGATTAATAAAGTATCTATCTATCTATCTATCTATCTATCTATCTATCTATCTATCTATCTATCTATCTATCTATCTATCTATCTATCTATCTATCTATCTATCTATCTATCTATCTATCTATCTATCTATCTATCTATCTATCTATCTATCTATCTATCTATCTATCTATCTATCTATCTATCTATCTATTTGGTTTAACTGGGCTGTGTTTATTATTTTGTGGTCATATAACCGTAGAAGGGGTTTTGCTTGGAAACAGTGAAGTTGATGGATGGCTGCTTGAAGCCTCAAAAACAGGAGATCTGGAAACTGTCAAGGTAGGAAAACCCTCTCCAGGAGGTGTTACAGGCATATTGGAATCCACTCTGCTTACTAGAAGAAGACAGGATTTTATGTCTTCGTCCACTTGTGTAGAAGTTGTGCACGATGCAGAACGTGAACTGCAGGGATGTGGAGGGTCGACAGTCGACACCTCTGCACTTTGCAGCCGGTTATAACCGGCTGGCTGTCGTCCAGTTCCTGCTGCAGCATGGAGGAGATGTACATGCCAAGGATAAAGGGTGAGGAAATGTTCCTTCCCGTTATTTCTTTTTGATCAAGTTAAATTTTCACTTAATATTAAAGTTTGAAAAATGGAGACACAACTTTTTAAACAGAACAACCCTTTAAAGTTTATGCAGAATAATACTCAATGCCTAAAGATGTCTCTCCGTCTCAGAGGTCTGGTCCCTCTCCATAACGCCTGTTCATATGGTCACTATGAGGTGACAGAGTTGTTGGTTCGTCACGGTGCTACGGTTAACGTGGCCGACCTCTGGAAATTCACTCCACTGCATGAAGCTGCCACCAAGGGCAAATACGACATTTGTAAACTCCTGCTGCAGGTACACACACACACACACACACACAACCTGTGGAAGTTCCATAATTTAGTGCTTTGTGTTGTCTGCAGCACGGTGCTGACCCAACCCAGAAGAACCGGGATGGCAGCACCCCTCTGGATCTGGTGAAAGCTACCGACATGGACCTACACGACCTTCTGAGTGGTGACGCCGCCCTGCTGGACGCTGCCAAGAAAGGCTGCTTGGTTCGAGTGAAGAAACTCTGCACGCGTGACAATGTCAACTGTAGAGACACCCAGGGGAGACAGTCCACACCGTTACACCTGGCTGGTACAGAAACACACAACTGAAACATCCCCACATGCCTCAACCTCCACCAAAACTCAACCAAGATCAAACCAAAGTGAGCACAGTATTCAGACTTTTCTGCATGAATGTGTTTACGTGTGTGTGTTTTTTACAGCAGGTTATAATAACCTGGAGGTCGCAGAGTACTTGCTGCGGCATGGAGCTGAGGTCAACTCCCAGGATAAAGGAGGACTACTTCCTCTACACAATGCTGCCTCCTACGGGGTGAGGATGAGAAGTACTGTATGTATTAGCGTGGCTAATAGATACATTTCTTTCATTTTTCAATCCAGTTGAGTCACCATGGCAACACTTACTCCTTTTGGTGGCTAATACCTTCAGAAACCTTGTAAGGTCTCAACACCAGTCTTTGAATGTCAACCATTTCGATCATAGTTTGTGAGACCAAAACTTTGACATAAATTTTTACACCGTGATGTGCGTTATGCTCACCTACGTGGCAGTGGGCGCTATTAACCACAGAGGGGAGCCCGTGTGGTTTGGAGGGGAGGGAGAGTCTAGCTGGTGTCCCTCAGGAATATGATTAAGGCAAATGAAACTCAGGTCTTAGGGTCTTTGTGATAAATTCGGCTGGATGATTCTGTTTGCTGCAGCATTTTATTATCACGTTGCCTGCAACACATTGTTCCTGAAGTGTTCAACTCAAAGTTTACCAAAATACAGTACAGGTTGAAATTATATTTGAACCAAGAATTTCTATCAGCCTACATTAACCCTAACCCTAAACTGAAGAAAAAAACACTTTCTCTGAGATTAGTTTGATAGAACTGATGGGTCAAGATTTTTTTTTTAATAATTCAAGAGGATTCAAAAGAGTCCAAGGTGTTGAACAGAAGCTGAGGCTTGCTGCTGTTTTATTAGTCAAGGTTAGACATGCATTCCATTTTTGCTGTCTTAACGGCATCCTGATAGCCCATAAGATGCTGTTGAAGAATTTCGATGAAGACGTGGAGTTTAACGAGACGTGGAGTCTTTTACCCACTTGGTCTCATCATGTCTGCATGAGTGTGGAGTCATTTACCCATGGCTCTGTAAGTGCTTTACTGCGTTTTGTTTTCAATGGTGCAATAGTTCCCTGTTGATACCCGTGCAGGCCATGTAAAAACAAGGAGCTCCTCAGTACTGAGAGCACGATTAACGTCAACTCTACCAACACTGTTTGATTCAGTATGACAGCTCTAGTCTGGAGAGAATTTCCCCTTGATTAATTCAGTCAAACATACCCACCCCTTATTCTCTCTTTACACCCCCCCATACATGCACATACACACACGAACAAACACACACACACACAAAGTTGCAGTGTCCTTTGAATAATGAGTCGCTGATTGAAGAGACAGAAAGTGGACACAAGCATACCCACCAGTGATGAGGAATGAAATGACCTATTTGTGTGTGTGTGTGTGTGCGTGTGTGCGTGTGTGTGTGTGTGTGTGTGTGTGTGTGTGTGTGTGTGTACAGAGCTCTTCAAGCGTCTTATCTCGTCATATCAGCTGATTAGAACTCCATTATTCACCGTTCATCCCTCGCTCCCTCTCCTTCCCCTCGGCACCTTCACCCCTGTAACTCAGCTCATCCCCGTCTTTCCATTATTCCTCGCGTTTCAGGCCGTGTTTTGTATTTTTTTCTGACCCACAGGTCCGCAGACGTTTGTGTTCAGGTAGGAAGTTGATTGAAACAAGAGTAAATGTCTTGATCTTTCAGCATGTAGACGTAGCCGCACTGCTCATCAAGTTCAACGCCTCAGTCAACGCCACGGATAAGTGGGCGTACACGCCGCTGCACGAGGCCGCTCAGAAAGGACGGACGCAGCTGTGCACCCTGCTTTTGGCCCATGGTGCAGATCCCAGCCTCAGAAACCAGGAGGGGCAATCTGCGCTTGACCTGGTCATGGTTCGTCTTACATGGACTTAACTGGACAGTCCACAATAAATAAACATCAAACTGTTTCTTATTGATCATCTAGATTTTTCTTCCCCCTCTTCTCTCTCACCTTTTAATTTTTTAATTTCACCTTCCATTTCACCTTCTTATTTTTGCGTCTTTCTTATTTTAATCTTCTTTTGCTTCCATGTTCTCCACCTATTCTGCATTTTTTTTCATTTTCTCATTTCTCTTTACAAGTTTCTTTGTGTTCTTTATGTCAACTAGGCCATTTCCTCTTCCTTCTCTTCTTCTTCTTTCACTCCTCTATCCTTTTATCCTTTTCTTTCCTCCAAGTAGAGGAACTTATTTTGTCTGTCCCCTCATTAATCTCTCGTTCTCCTCATTCACCTCATCATCTTTGTCCCATTCTGCTTCCATGTCTTCATCCTTCTGTCCTTTACCTCATCCACTGTTTTTTTCTCCTTGTTCCTTTCCTTTACACTCACTTCCACCTAACTTCATCTCATCCAACTGTTTTCCTCTTCCCCCTCTCCTTCTGCAGGCAGATGATGTTCATGCTTTGCTAACAGCTGCAATGCCCCCCTCCGCTCTACCCAGCTGTTATAAACCTCAGGTCATCAACATGGTGGTGTCACGTTCCAGTCCTCCCGTTGCCATGGTTCCCCCACTTCTCTCTTCCTCCTCTTCTGTTCTTGATGCCGCAAAGGCCTCTACAACCAAGTGCAACGCTACCATTGCATCCAGTGCTTCAAACTCCTCATCTTCACTGCTGGCATCGTCTTCATCGTTATCTGGTTTTGCTGAGGCGTCAACGGTTGTGTCAGCGACCCAAGTCTCACTGGGTGCTGAAAAGAAAGAGGAAGGTCAGAATGGTGAACATAAAAAAACAGAAAGACTCTCTGAAAACAAATAACTACTTCATTACTTTTTTTATTTTACCATAAATTAATTCCCATGGATGGATTCTGATATGAGACTGTTCTTCTTTCAAGTTCAGGCAAATAAAATCTTTCATGATACAAAAAAAAGACACCACCTCTAGCTCTTCCGGTGGAATACAGATGCGTTCCCAGGCCAGCCGACGGATATAGTGTCTCCAGCGTGTCTGAGGTCTTCCATGAGGCATCCTCCCAATAAAACATGCCTGTACACCTCCCCATGGAGGTGACCAAGAGGCATCCAAAACAGATGCCCGAGTCACCTCAGCAAATTCAAATATGAGAGGATGTAAATAGAGTGGTAACTTCCTGTGTTTTGTGTGTTTGTGTTTGTGTAGAAGCTGAGCTCAGCATTCTTCAGTTTTTAAAGAACCTTGGGCTGGACCATCTCCTGGAGACCTTTGACAGAGAGCAGGTGAGATCCAGTATTCCTGGAGACGTCCAGCACCCCTGGCTGGTGCACTTCCTCTTAAGTGGTGATGGATTGACAGCAGTTCTTCCAAACTGACCCAGACTAATAGACAAATTATGGCTAACCAGACCACATTTGTTTTTTCAGAAGTTGCCATAGTAACTGAGCTTCAACTCTAATGAAAAAATGTAAACCTTCTAACTCTTGCATGGCATGCTTTTTTATTTTTTTCTTTGCTATTTGGGCTGTTTGGGACCTGATGAGTGTAAAAACAAAGAGTTATCTTTTTACCAGTAATGTGCGGTCAGGGGAGGCACAGCCTCACCTGCCATCATGAAAGAAAAAAAAAGGAAAATGGAAGAAATAAATTAAACGGTTATATTTATCCAGTGACGTGTATCATAAAATTATTTTCCATTTAATGTCATCAATTTTAGTTTATTTTTACTCAAAATTGCTGAAGTTTCACATTTAACGGTTAAATACTGAGGAGACCTGCTGTGAGGCAGCAGCCTCATCATGGATTGCGCAATGACTTGGCGAGCTGTGCTGGTAGCTAAACAGTGAGACCGTAATACTATCTCTCTATGTGTCGCTATTAAAATGTTCTTTCTTGAGTTGAGCGATCCTAAAACGGCTGGGAAGATGCACTAAGTGAGGCACGCAGTTTTCCTGCCTTATGGTAGGGGGCGCTGGTGATCCCAGGGATTCTTCTTGGGACTACTCGACTGCAGAATAAGTGACAGAAAGCTTCAATCTAAAGTCAGAAAGTCAAATGCAGCCATTCATTTGTTTTTTTCTGCTCGCCTTGCCTTACGATAAAAATGGAGGATTGCATATCTAAACTGAAATTTTTTTTGATGCTTTTGTTCAGAAGGAGCTGCGCGTGGACTTAATTTATAAGTAAACATAACATATAAACGAACATGTAGGTAACAACATAACTTTAATTAAATGTGCTTATTTGTGTTAGTTTGTATGTGTAAATAATTCTACCATGAGACTTTAAACATAACCCACTGTTGCTAATTAAATGGTGAATAAGCTACAATGTAGGTTCATTTGCTTGTAAATCTGATTACAATTAGATCAGTGCCTCAACAGCCGTGAACCTCACTGCTTGTCACTGCTTTTTACATATGTAATGTCAGAGATAAATATCGACATATGAGGACATTTGTTTTAAATTTTGATAAAACAAAATAAAGTCACAATTGAGACAAAACTATTTATTGTGTGCAAGAACACAGAAGCATTTTTCCTGAGGGCAAAAACAAAATGAGAAACAAGAAGTGTGTCCCTCTGAGCAATGTGGCTCATTTGATGCGCTGCTAACATTTGTAGGAAGATGTATGTGGATAACAAAGTGGAAAACATTCTTGCATTTTTACTGCTGATATTCAGCAGGTGATGTAGATGTTGAAGAACATGTCATGGTCATGTTTAAACTGTGCTTTGGCAGATCACCCTGGATGTGCTGGTGGAGATGGGTCACCGCGAGCTGAAGGAGATCGGCGTCAGTGCTTATGGACACAGACACAAAATCATCAAAGGAGTGGAGAGGCTCGTCAGCGGGCCTCCGAGTGAGGACTCTTACATGCTTCAGTTTTGGACATTTTTATTTTACATCAAATAGGAAACAGATGTTTCTAAAACAACACACTGCGTTTGTGTGGTTGCCAGGTCTGAACCCCTACCTGAACACGACCAACAGTGGGACAATATTGATGGACCTTGCAGCCGATGACAAGGAGTTCCTGTCCGTGGAGGAGGAGGTAAGGGCTTAAATTAACGGAAGTATAATGGTGTGACAAAACACTGACAACTTTTCCCCGGCTGTAGTCGCCGACCTCCAACTAATATGAAGGAGAGGAAGAAGCGCTGCTGGAATGTGGTGAAGACAATCCTGTTAGCATGAATAAGTTAAACGTACAGTGTGAAAGAGTGTGCAACTATCTAAATTCCCTTCGAGGATGAATATAGTATATAAAATAAAAAACTAAAAATGAATTAAAAAAAAAAAAGTATTACAATCCTGTTTGTGACCAGATGCAGTGCACGATCAGGGAGCACCGAGACGGCGGCCATGCTGGAGGAGTCTTCAGTGGATACACACTGGTCAAGGTAACACAGGTTGTACAGGATGCATAGACGTGGTACAGATTCCAGTTAAACTGTCATATTGTATTTATTTATTAATTTTTTCCTGAACTTTGTTGACCTTATCTGACCTAATTTTTGTTGTTGTTTTTTTGTTCCAGATCCAGAAAGTCTGCAACAAGAAGCTGTGGGAGAGGTACACACACCGCCGGAATGAAGTTTCAGAGGAAAACCACAACCACTCCAATGAACGCATGCTCTTCCACGGTCAGTATTTGAATTATGATCGATTGCGACAGCCTGGAGAAAACATGGGGAGGATAGTTATGTGGTGGAACACAAAGGCAGGGATAATCATTTCAGTTCCCTTCCCTTTTGTTTGTATTATTTTGTATTAATTTTGTTTTTTTTTAAATTTCTTTTGCTTCCAGGCTCCCCGTTTGTCAACGCCATCATTCATAAAGGTTTTGACGAGCGTCACGCCTACATTGGTGGAATGTTTGGTGCTGGGATCTACTTCGCAGAGAACTCATCAAAGAGCAACCAGTACGTTTATGGGATTGGAGGAGGAACGGGCTGCCCGCTCCACAAAGACCGCTCCTGCTACATCTGCCACAGGTGGAGGTTACTTAAGGCAAACTCAGGACAAATCTGTTCTTCCTGTTAGTTTTCTGTTTTTTGTTTAATTCTTTTAAACTGTTCATCTTGTTTGGCTCCTCTAGGCACCTGTTGTTCTGCCGGGTGACTCTGGGGAAGTCATTCCTACAGTTTAGTGCCATGAAGATGGCTCACTCTCCACCGGGTCACCACTCTATCACCGGCAGGCCGAGTATCAACGGCCTCGCTCTGGCCGAGTATGTCATCTACAGAGGAGAGCAGGTCAGTAAGATTTCTGATACAAGTCTTGTGTCTTTAAACATGAAGATACTTTCTTTTATCCATCCCAAGGACAAGAAGGATTTTGGGTTACTTTTGCTTGTTTCCATTCATTCCATTCCATTGTTTTCTATTCAATTCATTTTTATGTAATTCATGCAGAGTGATGAATGCCCAGCTGTGTCATTTTTATTTTCTCATGTCTTACTGCTGGTCTCCATCTCACTAATATGTGTTTTCTATTTTATTCAGGAATATATTGTCATGTAAACACTGAGAGGTTTTTATGGCTAAAGATGCTTGAGGCAAAACATCTTCTAGTTGAGAAACCACTGTCTTATTTGACGGCGTTTACATTTGTGTACAAGTGTCATCGAAAGCGTCTTACTGGTGATGAAGCACAAGCAAAAAGAGTTTTATAGTACATGAACGATAGTGATATAAGTGATTCTTCTAAAGCTTTATTCTTTTCTTAAGCTGTTGTTAGGTTAGCTTCAGTTCCAGAGTGGTCCCTTATATTTAATGGTAGCTGCATGAGCAGAGGCTGCAGCCTGCACTAAGATGAAGGTGCGTTGCCTTCTCCGGAACCAAATAGCTGTTCTCAAGTGGTACTTTCAAATCCAGCATAAATAGATGTCCCCTCAAGCAATCAGCGGTGCTGTTACTGTGTGAATATATGGAGTGCTTTGCTTGAAAGATGACAGCTGGACTGAAAAGACACACAATAGTAGAACTAACACAAGGTGCTTGTTAATGAACCATCCTGTATCACATCTTTATTTTTTAGGAAATTGGAAATTAATTTGGAAATTTCATATTCTGCTTGTGATAGTCCAGCTGAAATCACATTTATGTCATCAAAAGTTTTTGTACTTTTTTTTTTTTTTTAAATTGCAAACGGGAAGAAAAATGTCTGAGCATGTTTCAGAAATGCTTCTAATTTCTGGTCTTTAGTTAGTGATCATCTCTCTCTGCACACAGGCCTATCCAGAGTATCTGATAACTTATCAGATCATGAAACCTGAGGATTCTGCAGATGGATGAGGAGGTAGAGGATGATGAAAGATGTGTAGGAGGAGAAAAATGCAAATAAATGCAGAAGAGTGCTCATTTTACTCTACCGGCTGAGCCTTTACATTACTAACTGCATGCACACAAATTTTTATATCATGTGCAAAATGTGAATGTTTTTATCAGATGCTTTTTTTTGTTGTTTTCATATTGTGTTTTATGCACTTTAACTATGGGTTTTATCATAATATGGGGTTAAAACTGATATCCTCCCTGTGCTACTGATGCACTTACCCAGTGATTCAGGATGCGACACTTTCATTGGGGATCAGTATCATCACACCGCTGCCGCCAAAAGTTCAGGCATTGTTGGCTTGAAATCTGGTGGAAGGAAACACACTGGTGCTTTTTGAAAACACCTGAAAATCAAACATTTATTCAGTCTACGTATTTTTTTCAGCAACAATGCTTTGTGTTGCCTGGCAACACTCTAATGAGGTGATGTTGTTTTGTTAATTTCATTAAGATGTATAAATGGAGGATTTTTTATTTTTCTAATATGGGAGAAAAAAGAGAGGATGGCAGTGTTGTCTTCGTCTATGGGTTTTTTTGTCAGCCTTAATGAGTACAAATACACAAACATGTTTGTTTTTTCCAGCTTGCTGGATCCAGATCTGAATTAAATGTCTTGCTCAGTGATCCAAACAAAACAGTCGTCGTGCTCAAACCAAGCACAAGTTTGACTGAATATTTCCGTCCAACGCCATCCGGTGAGGACGAGAGTGACACATTTGGACTGAATTTTGCAGTGTAACAAAACTAATTGATTAGATTAGATAATGATACCCCTCTTCAAAATGTTAAAATTACAAAGCCCCCCCCCCCCCCCCAAAAAATCTTATAACTGACATCATGGACACATTTAATACCCCAGTTCTGGTTATTAGGTTGCTAAGTGATGCCTTTACTATGGCTAATGTAGCTAAACCATCTCTGCAGTGTCAAACCTTGAATTCAAAGAAAACCTGCTTTACATTTTCATACTCTAATGTCGAGTTAGGCTGTCATTGGTTATTACAATGACAGCATAACATTACAAATGCTGAATGTCATGCATGTGAATCTTGTCTGACTGTTCTACTGTTGTAAGTTCTCCTGTCATCTGTATTGTGACTTTAACTGGCACTAATGGGGACGTTTTTGTGCACTCTACTGCATGGTACTTACTGTAAGAGCTTTCCGACTACCAGCATTTTGGCAGTCGAAGGAAACGAGCATCTGAATGCAGAGGGGACATCTCACTGACTTCACGGAATGATTAAACAAACTGGTGCTATCCTAAATGTTTAAGGACCTTCTTTAAGAAGCTTTCAAAATTTCAAAACGAAATAAATACCTCTGTAAGACGGTGGTTTTGGGCATTTTTCTGTCTAAGTTAGCTGGTCAGGCAGGGATGTACAGGAATCATGTGGTGGCCTTGCTTTTATCAGGAGAAAGTTCTTTGTGCCTTCAGGTCCAGTGCCTCTAATAACAGATACACTATAATTTATTTTCCATGCTCTAAAGGCCACACTTTGATGCTGACTCTTCTTTTCTAAGCAACACCTTAATCTCATTTTATTTATCCTACATCTATTCCTTGAAGCATTTGGAACAATCTTTCAACATAACCATAATGCTGTTAAAAGAATCTTAAAGTAAAAAACTGAATATTTTTCTGTGTCTCAATTTTCATGTCTTCTAGGTTAAATGCATATGAGCTGGATGTATAGACGACAGATAATCATCTCCTTTGGAAAATGACAAAGTCAGCATATTCAGGTTTTATTTAAAAAACCCCAAAAACAATTCTTTCACAAAAATTTTTCAGCACTTTGCTATAGACTAAATCCTTCCATCTTACTGTAGCGCTAAGTTCCAGCCAGGTTTGCAGAAACCACTAGATCATTAAATCCTTTTTGCAGCTCAGCATCACCAGCGATATTCTAAGGAATATTTGGTGGGGTTGAAGATATTTCTTGCTACTCTAGTGAAGGGTTACTTGTCCCAAAGGTTCCTAGTGGATGTCATGAGACTGATGAGGTGATCCAGGAAGTCGTCCATCAGGCAAATTAGTACGTACAGATTCAGCTTCAAGATGCAAATTTAATCAAAGCTGCATCAAATAGATGCTCAAACTTCAAGCTGTTAAGCTTGAACGAGCAAGGACATTAATAAATGGGAAAAAAGATTTTCACCTGAGAATTTTGAGTCTTCTAAACACAAAATTACCAACAAATTTGTAATTAATCTGATTTGTAAAAGATTTGATATTATAAAAATGAACTGAAAACCCATTACTATAATGTACTTTTTTACATAAAATGATTACTAAATTATGTTGAATTTAATTAACAAATATTGGCATTAAATTCAAAATAATTGCATAATATTATACATTGCATTTAGTTTCAGTGAAGATGCAGTTAGATCTAAACTTGTTTAAATAATTGGTATTAAATACATTCTTAGAATTGCTAATCAGCAACATTGTGCTATAATAGACAAATACAGAAGAGCAAAGATATTCTCTGTGAGTGTCGCAGTGACCTCAGTATTTCCAGCTGACAATTACATGTTTGTTTGAAGCTTTTGTTCCTCTTGTGGAGGGAAGCATGGCTGCAGTCGCATGGCAGCGGGGTCAGCGGCCAGGGATGAATCAAACAACAAACAGGAGCTGATTCTAACAGGCACTCATCTTTCATCTGTAGGAGGCTGGGATTGTGATGGAGCATCAATTTATTTTCGTTTCTGAAGTCACTTCAGATTTTAAATGACAGTTCTGTCAGTCAGTGGAGACAAACACCTATACTGGAAAAAAACCCGGGAATGGCCGAATTTCACTGTTCGGGTGAAGAAAGAAAGGATTAGTTAAACCTGGAAGTAAATTTTTTTTCTAACTATTCCCTTTCCCTTGCCTGCTGTTGCAGCGCTTCCTCATCTTTCTCCTTACCTGTCAGTTTCTTTTGCCTCCAGCATTTCTTCATCAAGTTCATCCTTAGTCAACCTATAGTTTCCTCTGAGTCTGCTCCTGGGTCCCAACCTAAAGTTAGGAGCAGCGCTTCCTCCATATTAATACATATAGTTCATAAAACTCAGTTAGTGGACAAGCATGTCTCTGTCACATCTGAATTAATCCTCATAGATGTTGTTCCAATCCCTCAACACAACACTCAAATACACTATTAGTTGGCATAGGCCTAAATTTATTACATTATCATCCAAGCCAGGGGAGAAGCATCTGGGATCGTGATCCCTCAAGAGACGAGTGAACATTTTGGAAGCTGTTCTAGAATACATTCAGATGTTCCCTCTTCTAAACTAGAAGAGGAGTGCATACAGTCCATCTAATTACCTCCAGGTTGGAGAACTCCCTGTGGGATCTCACAACGGTACTGAATGTGAAATCTTAATTTCTTATGCAAAGACATAAATCATTTGTCTTTGTGACTTTCGTCCTTCCTTCCTTCCTTCCTTCCTTCCTCTGTTCAGTCTGTCTGCCAAGAGTCTCAATGTTAATCAGCTTTGACCAGTCCATCTGGACCGAGCCAAGATGACAGTACTCAACCTGTTTCACCAAAGAACATATTCATACAGCAACCCAGAATACTCTCTCTCTCTCTCTCTCTCTCTCAGAAAAATTGATTTGCAAAAGATCAAAAAATTCCTGCAAGACAAAAGGTTCGAAGGTAAAAGTAGAATTTTTTTTTCCTGACCTCAATATAGCGTCAGCTTTTAAATGAAAAGTAAAACAAGAAGTGGTGAGCCAGTTTTTACAGACAGAGAGTTTTATAGATTGAAAAAAGTAAAAGACATGAATGTAGAAGAGACGACTGAGGAGAACGGATTATTGTTTTTTTTTTTCATATTTTTCTTTTTTAGCTTGATGAATGTAAAAAGGTTAGATGTTTCTTTGTTCAGAAAATACACAGTACTATTGAAAATCTTCTTTACGTGAATCTGAATTTTGTATCAACGTGATTATTTCATAATTTGACTTTTATGAATAAACGTGATGTTAAAAATCAAAATCAAAAAATCTGTCTGTCTCTCACGCTGTCTGTCTGTCTCTTTCTGTGTGTGTGTGTGTGTGTGTGTGTGTGCGCGCGCGCGCGTCAGAAGATCAGAAGCTTGGTTTTGCGTTTGTTTCCTTAAAAGTGACTTTAAACCACATTGACTCACAATGACAATTCTAACAGGTTTTTGCAGTATCTCCTGTGAAGGGTCCGTATCTTCACTGTATTGAAGGTAGAGGTAGAGGAGATAAAGACCTTTAATTGGTTGGTGGACTCATATAACTTTATTCATGGCTGATATTTCCATACTTCCTGGGCATTTCACTCAATGAGAAAAGTTCTAAACACAATTCATAAAGCAACCCAGAAGACACAAAAGACTATCTGAACATGTCTATGACTTGCAGATCATGAGGTTATAATATATATCATTAAAAAATAACCAACTAAGCAGCTAAGTCAATAAATAAAGAAACATATAAATAGATGTTTCCTACAACATTTGATTTGCAAATATTGAACACAAACAGCAGTTCAAAAATATGCTGACATTTACAGTGTGTGGGGGAAAAACTACAGATAAATCTGTAGCTCAAAGAGAGATTAATACAGAGGAAATACAGAGGAAATAATAAATAAATAGAGGAAAAAGGAAATAAAGTTGAATTAAATCAGATAAAGAGGAAATAAAGTCAAAATAAAGATCACTCAATTAACCAAAATGTCAACTATTTCTCTGATTTCTCAAACTTCATTGTTTTTTTTTCTTGTTTTCTTTCACACATGAAAACCATGGTAAAAAAAATAAAATAAATACTTGATCTTTTTTTAAATTTAGAACAAAACCTTCAATCTTCAAGGTTTTTTTCTGTTCACTACAAAATAAACTGTTAGCTTTGAGAAAGGTTGAGATGAGGTGAGTGAAGTCGTTTTGGAACCGGTTGGTCTTCCTTTTCCAGAACCGTCGCTTTATTGGTTTTATTGGTACTCTTTGACCTTTCGGGATGCTCACGGCTCCTGGACTTGACCTGGAATAAGGCAACAATCAGTGGGTCCAGAGGAACTGTAGGGCAACATGTCCAAAGAAATCTCCGCCTGGCACTCATACTGCAGCATGGCGGGCAGCAGTAGATTGTTGTGGTTGCACGAATCATCGGACATGACAGAAACGTTGTCAAAGTTCTGCTCCAGATTTCCTCCTGTGTGTGGCGGCCCTATCAGTCTCTGCGCCCCGGGTCCCGCCACGGCGCAGGCCTCCTTCTGCATGGTGGTGTCGTGGTGATAGGACACCAGCTCGTTGCTAAAGTCCACCGCCTCAACCGTGGAAGTGGAGCAGTATTTATTACAGCCAAGTATGGTAGAGAAGGCCTTCCTGAAATCGGCATTAAAAGCATAAATGACCGGGTTCAGGGATGAATTAGCCCAGCCGAACCACACAAAGATGCTGAAGGTAGTGTCGCTGACGCACGGCGGCTCTCCGGGTTTGTCCATGTCGCAGAAAGGCACCACGCAATTGAGGACAAAAAAGGGCAGCCAACAGAACACAAACACTCCCATGATGATTGAAAGCGTCTTTAAGACCTTTGTTTCTCTTTTGAAAGATGTTTTCAAAGAGCTTTCGTCTTGCGTTGACGCGCGGTGGAGTTGATTTTGCGCACGGGATCCTGCCGCTCTCTCCAAAGACGAGATCCGTCTGATTTGGATTTGTGCGATGCGAAAAATGCGTGTGTAAGTGCCGACCATAATCACAACGGGAATGTAGAAGCTTATGAGGGATGAGGAGATGGCGTAAGTCCGGTTGAGGCTGGCGTTGCAATCGTCTGGATTGTCGGCGGTCGAGTTATCCGCGCGGTGCCAGTTGAGCTGCACGGGAATGAAAGAGATGAGGATGGAAAGAGTCCAGGCGACACCGATCATCAGGAAAGCAAACTTGCGCGTCATTTTCCGCTCATACTTAAACGGACTGGAGATAGCCCAGTATCGATCCATGCTGATTATGCATAGGTTGAGAATGGACGCGGTGGAACACATGATGTCGAAAGCGACCCAGGTGTCACAGAAACGTCCGAAGAGCCAGATGCCAGCGACTTCGGATACCGCCCTCCACGGCATCACGAGCACGGCCACGAACAGGTCGGACACCGCTAAAGAGATGACGAATGAGTTTGTGACTTTGGAACGAAGGTGACGGAATTTGATGACCGCGGCGCACACCAGCGTGTTACCCAGTAGGGTGGAAACGATCAGGACGCACAGGACGCAGCCGGTTAGCGCGCGTAGACTGACACCTCCACCTGACCCGGGGCTTTCCGCTCCAGCTGTGACCACATGGTGCTGGTCCACATTATCCCCGTACTCCTGAATTTGGTTTTGGCTCTCATTGTTAAAACTCTCCATGAATATCCGCAATCAGGAAGTCGGTGCCATGTGCGTCTCTTATTCTTCCGAACTTGGCGCTTTTTTATCCTCTATCCATCATCACTGCAGCGCATGTGAGGTCGAAAAATTCCTGCTTCTTTCTCCAACACGCAAACAGCACGAAAATAATACTAAATAACGTATTTCTTCCAGAGAGCTAATCCAGCCGTGAGATACTCCGTCAAGGTGATGCGCTCAGAGCTTCGAAAATGACAACGCGCTCAGTGACAGGCTGCAGATTGCGACCCTCAGCGCACCAACACATCCAGTCTTCACATATTCAACCTCACATTAAGACCATTAAAAAAACATCGATGTCATGATCATCTGACTTGGGTTTTCCTTGCTTCTCGTGATACACAAAATTAAGATAAAAATTGATCAAATACGTTTTAATGATGTCTTTCTGTCAGAACCATCTCTCAATTTAGAATTAACTCATCAATACAAGCGGTCTATTGATTAATACATTTGTAAATTGATAACGTTTGAATTTTGCTGCAGGTCAATTCAGTCGACTTTAAACAGAAAATGACACATTTCTGATGTCAAGGGAAAACGTGATTTTGTTGTTGTTGTTGATGTTTTGACCACATATCTTTTTTTAACTTGTTTTCTGATCGATGTTAAATATTATGCCGGAATTTGATGAAAATAATCCAAGTCTAAATATTTGTAAGACTTTCTCTTGCCTTATGACATAACTTAAAGGAGCACATGTAACTTCATTTAAATGACTGCCTCCACTGATGGTGGTTTTAATAGAGCAGGTCACAGAGTAAAAACAAAGCACATACTGCCCTCTGGTAGACAAGTACTGTTAGCACATTTTCACAAAGGAGCCAGAGTGTCCAATGAGCAACTTGTGAGGGGATGGTGCCTTGCTCGAGGAGGTGAACTGGCACGTCTCTACTGCCAGTTCGCACTACTCGCTTTTTGGTTCACGCGTTCTTGAGCCGGTCACCCAAGACGCTTTCCTTGGATTGAGCTCTGTAGGACTATAGCTCATGTAGAAACTAATTAATATACAACCAAAGTATTTCATAAATATAGAACCCTAACCCTAACCCTAACCCTGTACACACACACAGTTTGAGTGACCAGTCCAGTCTGCTGTCTAGCTGCAGTCTCAGGTACGTATAGTTTCCTACAACCTCCACCTCACTGCCCTAGATGATTACTGGCTGTGGAGAGGGAGGTGCTCGCCGGAAATCCAGCACCATCTCCTTTATCTTGGAAACGTTGAGCAGGAGCTGGTTCTGTTGGCACCACTCCACGAAGTCAGACACCAATGCCCTGTACTCCCCCTCATCACCCTCCCGGATACATGCCACAATCGCAGTGTCATATGAGTACTTTTGTATGTGGCATGTATCTGAGTTGTACTTGAGGTCCGATGTGTAGAGGGTGAAGAGAAGGGGTCCCCTGTGGTGCCCCCGTGCTGCTGGTCACCATAGAAGACAAACAGTCCCCCATACGGACGTACTGGGGTCTGTCCGTTAGGTAGTCCGTGATCCAGCTCACGAGGTAGGGGTCCACAGCCATGGAGGTCAGTTTATCCTGTAGGAGCTGGGGCTGGATGGTGTTGAAGCTGCTCGAAAAGTCAAAGAAAAGCACCCTGATGGCACAGTCTCCGGCGTCCAGGTAAGAGAGCCCGCAGTGGAGGAGGTATAAGACAGCGTCGTCAACCCCAACCTTGGCCTGATAGGCAAACTGGAGAGGGTCCATAACACCCTGCACCTGTAGACGCATGAGCTCCGGGACCAGTCGCTCTAGGGTCTTCATTACGTGGGAGGTAAGAGTGACCGTTCGGTGGTCGTTGAGCTCAGTAGGGTGTCCTTTCTTGGGTACAGGGACAATGCAGGAGGTCTTCCATAGTGACGGGACCCTCCCTAGCCGCAGACTGAGGTTGAACAATCACTGCAGGGGGTCCCCCAGTTCCGAAGCACAGGCTTGGAGGAGTCTTGGGGAGACCTTATCCGGTCCAGCCGCCTTGTAGGGACGGATCCTCCTCAGTATTGTCGTTACCAGGTCTGCAGTGATGACGGTCTCGGTCGTGGTGGGTGCAGGAGGTCGTGATGAGGTTGGAAGTCCAGTGGTTGAGGTTTATTGAACCCTGTGAGGATCAAGGATCACAAATCAATTTCCTATAATGTATGTGTGACCACCCTGTTCTGTTGACTGGATAAGAAATGGCTCAGGAGTCGAGGTGGACGGATCAGTTGTGTATTTATTCCTGAGAACAATCAAACATGCACAAGAACAAATTGAGTGTTGATCCAACAAGACCACAGCATGCTAGCTTCTCTCTGCTATAGGTTGCCCACAGTGATCGTATAGTGGTTTGTATTTAATTATAATAACATTATATGCACACAATAATCACTTTCAGCATTCATATTCAGTCACATGTACGTATCAGTAAATCACAGCCAGCTCAACCTAAATGCACACTAACTGTTCTGCTGCCAGGGGGTGGCAGCAGAGCACCAGAGGGTGGCAGCAGAGCACCAGAGGGTGGCATTTGATGAACTAACAAATGATTGTTAGTTCATCATTTGTGTTCGGCACCCTCTAACACAAATGATGAACTAACAATATAAGCAACCACAATGACTAATGTTCTGAAACATTTTCTATATTCAAGGTGAGCTGAAATATCATAGGAAATACAAAATCGTAAAATCATCATTAAGTATCAAGATGGTGTGTTTTGACATGGGGGAAGGGGAGCAAACACGCTGTAGTGTAGTTCCGTCGATTAAAATTATTTTGATAGTCACAACCGGAAGCTATTGACAATCTAACAACGTCTAGCTTTTAATGTTTTCTGTAATTACCCATTATGTCCACAAGAGGGCATCGTGATTAGCGAGAGAGTGAGTAGGACTTCATTGATCCCTTAGGGAGGTTCCGTCAGGGACATTCATTTACAGCTCCTTCAAGAACGTAGAATAACATTATTGACACGTCTTTCGAAATAACTTAGTTGTGTGGTTTTTCCACGGAATAGTTTAACAGATATAAAGCTAGGAAAATCAACATTACGATTATGTTTGTCTTTATCCTTTTGGTGATGTTGTACTAATACCATATCTACTGTATATCTGTGCTTTTGTGTTCCTTTTGGTTTTTGAGTTCACCCCAGTAGTCAGATCCTTACCATCAAGAGCCTCCTGAACATTTATCAGCAATGGAGTTTAACATGTCTTACTGTTTGAAATGTATACAATCGTAAAACTGCTTGAAATGCTAACTAGCAGTAGCCCCCTTACAAAAACTAAAATGTGTAATACGACCATTGACCACAGGAGGGCAGTGTCACCTATATAATTTTGTTCAAGAGGAAGACGGAGATGTGTTCTTTCTGGATGGTTAACCCACATTTTACCATCATCTTTCTTTTCAAGAAACATTTGAACAAAGTAAAAGATCACATAGCTTTTTGTTAATGTTTTGCAGTGTAGTTCATTTGTAACATATTTCTACTCAACCTATTTACGGAACTGTGTGGTTTTTGATGTGTGTCGCCCCCCCAAATAATAACCCCTTTCCTAGGCCCTTGGATGGGACACGGGGTCTGGATGAAGGTGGGGTGTAGTTGTGGATAGATAACACTTGGAGGTGCTCTCATCAACCTCTTACAGTCTGATTGGTGTGTACTTTTCAAAACTTCCTGGTTAAAAAAAGCTGAGCTGAGAGGAAGACTTCATGCTCTTCTGTCAGCATTAGGACAACAGATAAATAGCGCGCGCGCGCGCGCGCACACACACACACACACACACACACACACACACACACACACACACACACACACACACACACACACACACACACACACACACACACACACACACACACACACACACACACACACACACACACGAAACACTATTGAGTTTTTCTGGTTTATTTTAATCCTGATATATAACAAAGGCACCAAACCTCATCCACTTATAAATTCAAGTAAATAGACAAATGTTCACTTGACAGCCACATTGTCACAAATATAGAGGATGTAAAAGGTGCTGCACATTTTATGGAAACAGCAGTATGCTGCAGATGAAACATGGTCCGCGCTCATCAACGCATACTATATCATATTTGCTGGATATAATTAAAAGATGTTGCTGTGTACTTCAGAATAAAATGCCATTATATGAATACCATATTTATATTTACACATAAGGTAAAATATTTCTTACATATGGAAAGAAATTTGTGTAAATTAGAGGAGTAAAGAATTTATTCTTTTACATTTTGAAATAAATACAAAAAGACCCTCCCCACTACTTACAGGACATTGTACTTTAACAAAAGGTGCCACCAGGGCTTCACATTAAAATAAATAACATCCAAATACATACTTGTGTCAGATTCAACATTTTAAGAAACATTACATTCAGAAATCAGGTCTACATGTTAGAAAGAAAGGAAACAAAGAAACAGCTCTGCACGAACAAGTTTATAAGAGGTGTTAAAGATCATCAGAACTGATTGTAGGTGTAGTTGAACAGAAAATGTACTCGTCTATTTGAAGTCAGTGGAGATGTCACACAGTCATAACAGCTGGGAGTGCTTTAAACCAGCAACGTGATTGCAAATAATTACCATTTCATGAAACCTGATTTTCAGTTGGAACCAAAAACCAGAATGAACAAAAGGACGACAGCAACCATTAATGAGTTCTCTCTTGGATCCCCATCCAACCTAATGCTAAGCTGCTGGCAAGAGATCATCTTTTAAAAATGTGAGGTGTTACAGTTGAAGTTACAGAACTTCATCACTGCACTCAAATTCCAATGTCATGTCATTAAGTTAAAGATGGATGAAAATAAAAGAGTTCAGTTTTAGTTGTGTAGTGTGGCTACATTTGTCACATTGACAGTAAATTACAATTAGATGTTTTATCATCAACCAGTTTTAAATTGGCAAATGTGTTAAAAATGACTGCTATAAAAGGACTTTATTATTATTGACTCTTGTTTGTACTGTACTAACTATTGTTTATAGATCTGATTATCCAGATTTGATATGAAAATTAAAGTTAGTTTAATTCTTTTTCCTTTTAATACAGATTTAAATATCTTAGTTGGGTACAAAAAATCAGTATGAAGGTACTAATGACATAAAAACAATCTACGTAAAAGTGGGCAAAATAAAGCTAAAATTTATTAAAAATTTAAAAATATACAGCCAATGTTACTTGGCTGTATAGAGAAAAGAAAGAGTAAGAGTTACCAAATAAATCAAGTTTTACAAAATTCTGAAAGAAAGTCGACATGAGCAGTCAGGAGAAATAAAGAAAAGCCGCAATCAACGATCAATCACTGTTAGTAACCTTTAAAGATAAAAGGCCAATAAAATAAAACTGAATGAAATTAATTTTGTTAAATAGATTTTTATGTCGGGAAAGTCAAGTTCCTGTTTCAGTTTGACAAGGCATTACTAAATAACAAAAACAAAAAAATTAAGATATTGATTTGAGCCATCGTAAAAGCTAAGGCTGTAGCTGGGTTGACATTAAAACTAATAAATATGATAATCTTAATAAAAACAACATTTAAACTACCAAATAAAAATATGTCATTTATCAGACAACATAAAAACACTAAAGACGACAGGACGACAGCGAGAAGAGAAACAAATGTGCAAAATTGTGTTTGAAAAGGAAGAGACGCCTAAGTCTTTTCAGATGTCAGTGCTGAAAAGATCAACGTCCTGCTTGAAGGATGATGCTGATGGATTTCTAATTGTAGGTACTCTTCACAACTCGGTGAAATTAAAGTCTAAAAATATATAGTATGCTCCAAACCCTGGAACTACATGTCACATTTCAACCTTTTTACTTTCAGATCTTAATTTTGACAGAACTTTTTAGTCTGTTTAGTTCAGTTGACTTTTAAAAATGTTAATATATCCCTCTTTAAAAAATAGCATTTTAAAGAAAAACTGCTGCAGTTGCAGGGATCAATAATCAAATATCATAAAATATATTTTTTGAAATTCATATTAAATATCAATATGGTTATCAGGTTACGATGCCTATTTGTGTGATTATTTGTAGACAACTGTGACAGAACTACAATCATTTGTGAAGAGCTACTGATCATTATTACAGAGACAGAATCACAAAATGTTAAAGATAGTGCTACAGCATTTCAAGGCAGCACGGCAGAACAGCGTTGTCACCACTGTTGAGTACCTACACCACCTTAAAATGTTTTGTGTATTACCACCTTTAGGACAGGGACAGCAGTATCCAAGAAACTCTCTAGTGTCTGCTTCCATCATAATAGGTCTCGCTTTGTTTTTCTTTTTCATAAACAATGGACAAAATGTTTCTGACAGTACGGTGAGAGTGGCACAAGAACCAAACAAGCCAGCTTGTCAGCTTCCATCACTACATTATCAGCCAAAACCAGCCTCATGCCAGACACAGAGAGACCACCATCTCCCTCTCTATCGCCTCCAGCAGAAACATACCTGAAGAATTTTGGCTCACTAAACTCTTCTTTTCTTTTTCATCTTCAAGTGTTAAATTTTGGGAGAAAAAAGTGGTACAAAAAAAAGAAAAAGAAAAAGAAGCCTCCCATTTCTTTTGAATGTGATTTCTTTGGGTAATAGGAGATGCTTTCCTTCTGTCCCTGATCACACACCTGACGTCTTCAACAGCCGGTTGCGATGGTTCTTTGGACAACCAATGAACTGAGACGAGCCAGACCTGCTTGTCCGCACGAACACTCCAAAGTGATATTGGGCGGGATTTTCAATTTTAAAAAAATGAATGGGTGAAACTACAGTTCATCATTCAACAAAGGTCATCTTAATCAAGGCTTTAACCGAATCCCATCCTCCACTTGCTGGGCTAACACCAGACATGATCAGGCTCCTTCAGGACTTGAGAGGGGACAATATCCTGGAATTCTGTGAACCGTCAGACCCTCAATGAAAAATCACACTTCTGCGAGTTTAGAAGTAGTCAACCTGACTCTTTTCTCTCTCTGTGGATTCATTTGTGGAACTTCCAGTTCCTGAAGAGGTGAAGTTTCCATGCTGAGGGGGTCAGGTGGACAGGGTGGAGATGCTCCCTAAGGGAGGAAGATAAAGAAGCTTGTATGATTCTTCCTGCCCCCACCCTGCCCTCAACCACCCAGGCCTTCAGGCTTGAAGCTGTAGACAGGTACCCTGAAGAATGTAACAGAATAAGAGAATAGAGTAGAAGTGTTGGAAGTATTATCAGACATTATTTATCTATCACTTTAACTTTTCTCAAACATACTGGGCTGCATGCTATTTGGGAATTTCTAACACTGTTAACAAAAATCTGGTGGTTTAAGAACTTGGTTAAAAAGGGTTTTTAAATAGTTCTGAATTTGAAACAGGGTCCAAGAATAAAATAAAACAATATTTATCAGAAAAAACACTTAATTCAGATCCAAAAACAGAACTAATTGATTGTAATTCTTTTCCCCTTATTCTGAATTCTACTTTTTGCATGTATTACCAAATGACATCTATACTTATTTATTAATATTTTCTTCTGTAGACTGCTGTAAGGTTAGATGTTAGAGATAACATACGGTACCTCTGTTGCCTTTCCATGCACAGGCAGCAGGCATAGTGAGTTTCACTCCTGCAGCTCTGTCAGAGCCACACAGCATGCAGCTCTATCATCCTTACTCTGGACTGGACTCTCGGCGCTGCCCCCAGTCGTCATGCTACGGCTGCGACTGGTCAGCTTTTTCAGCTCGCTAGCAAATGAAATGACTTTCTTTTTGTCTTCCCGCACCACCTGGAAGCAGAAATAGATTCCTATTTGTGAAAAATAATAGAAATGAGCATTTAGGTCTTTTTTTGTCTTAGAGATTTTAATAATGAACAAAACTTTAAAATCAAACAAAATCTTTCAAGATTTATTCAACAAAGCGGCTTGTTTACATATTCTTTTTATTGTCACAAAAAAAAAAAAAAAAAGAGTTCTGATGTAGGGTTGTTCATCAATAAAATACATTTTGACAGATGTACAGCAATAAGAATTATGGAAATAAGTGAATAAAACCAATGGTTAAACAGAAAACACAACAACAACACATGCAATAAAGCTGAACACAAAGGAGGCAGTTTTGTATTAAAAGCATGTCAAAGTTTTAAATTACAATAAGGACATAAAAAAGGATTGAAATGGGAACAAGCACAAAGTCACAGAAAGTTGAAAGCACATGCAAAGTTAAAACTAAGCAAGTGTTGATTAAACAAGCAGTAAAAAATAAACACTATTAAAAGAAAATAATGGTCAACTGGAATGAATTAAATAACCATAGATTAAAAAAATATGACATAGAAATGAACACAAACAAACAAATAAATAGACAAGTCTCTAAAATCAAAAATTAGTTGTTGCATTTCGAGCTACCTGCTCTTTGAGTTTAAGAATGAACTTTCCCGCGCCTCGCCAGCGGCTCTGAGCTTGGTACACACATTCGTGATCCAGCAGCACTCGCTGCAGGGGCTTGGTGCCAGACGACTTCTTAGAGCCAGCATCCTTGGTCACTTCCTCCATGAGGACATAGTCACACGGGTTGGGGTTGGAGAGGATACTGTAGGAATACTTGGCCTTTGACAGAGTCTGGTCAAGACATACAGTGGGGAAGAAACAAATTAAAACTATATTAAGGGTCCTATAGATTTTTGTAAATTCAAATACTACTGTTTCTAAGTGTGTTCTCGACTCTTCCCACCTGCTGTATGATGTCCTGAGCCGTGCTGTAACGCGGGGCCTTGATCACAGTGTGAGGCTGCTCTGGTGAAACTTCATGGACCTGGATGAAGAACATATCTTCTTCTGTTGCTCCTCCTGTGCTTTCTCTACCACTCACCATCACCTCCTCCTCTCCCTCCTGCACAGGGTTCTTCTCAGTTAAGTTCTGCAAGAACGAAACCACTTACTAAGGATAAACTTATGTGGATTTAGACCTGTATGCATTCGAGATCTAAGTGCATTGTACAAGGCAACCACATGGGGGAGCCACAGCATTACAGATTACCGGTTCATAAAAAAAGTGCCTTTTCATAATGCTTGTGATAATCTATTAGAAGTTAAAGACTCATCTAGTAAAAACATATTAATCAATGGATCAGATTAAGCACAGTTACCTCCTCTTTTGTTTTGAGGCTGATCCTTCCCACATATCCCTCCTCAGTGTTCCAACTGGAAACCAGTCTGACCACCTCCTCTTCAGGAGCAAGAGGACGTTGCAGAGCGCAGCGCTTCACCTCGCTGCGCTCCTTCAACAGAGGAACCTTCTCCTCGCACAGGAAGTACTCCGATGGATTTCCGATAGATGCTGCAACCTGTGGGGCATTGACACTTTACATGACAATTGAAAAATCTCCAAGTTTTGGCAGAAAAAAACCCTAAAAAACTGCTATTTAAATACCAACCATGTCCAGTAGCTGTTTGGCGGTCGTCTGTTCTGTAACGTGGAAGACACTGAAGGGCTCAGGACCGGGAGCTCCATACACCGTCACCCTGTGCTGCTGCAGCCCACATTTCTCCTCTGAGCTGAACAGCTGTGCAGAGAACAGGGGAGGACAAAGCAGGAGGTTATCATGACTCATGTGATCATAGCATATCTATTTTAATTAAATAAGATATCAAGAATATTCTCAGAGCATTATCTGTCCAAGTTTGACTTAGTTAAAGTATATAAGATGAAAATAATATATTCAAAAGCATCTGAAATGAAAGTATTCAATTTGTAAAAAAATGTTCCATGTTGGTGTTTAACTATTTTAGCAGATACAACTACATTTGGAGGAACAAGGTCTCACCAGTGATGAGGGTGTGGCGCCCCCTGTAGGAGCTTCCTCAGTTCTGCGGCTGTAGATGAACAAGCTTGACACTTCAAGGTGCTCATTATGTTGCGTTCTCAACTGGATGTGTCTGTAACCTGATAGATTCAACAATGAATAAATAAATAAAAATGATCAAAAAAGCCCCCAGCAATTTTCTAACATCTTTCATGCCTTTATGATAGTTTTTTAATACGTGCCCTCACAGCTGTACTCAATTTCAATTTCCATCTACAATTAAAATCTATCATTTTTAGGATAATATCTGCTGTGGGTGACACGCCTACCTGACTTTAGGGCCTTTAGAGGCAGAGTCCTCTGAGCAGTAGTCTGGGAACTGTTGTTCTCCACAACGGCCAAGCGCAGGAAGCACATCTCTTCAAAGTGCACAGTGAACTGAAAGTGCTCGCTCCACATGGGGTTGAGGGTGTTACGGTGTATGGGTTTAGTACGGAAGTGACAGCTGTCTATCGGCATTCCCAGTATGTCCAGCTCCAGGCAGGGGCTGCCAGTGCTGTTACCGGGACAGACGTTCTGTCCGGACACAATCTGAGGAAAGATGATGAGTACATCAATATCAGCCTTATTTTTTCAGTTCAGTGAATGACGCCAAATAAGTCAGCAAACTCAATCTGACGTGCCAACAATGACTCAATTTATACCTTTCTGTCGCTCTAAAGTTTAATGAGTTTAAGATTAATGTCTGTTCCTCTACCATCAACTGCTGTTTTTACTGGATCATCGTTCATGTTTTCTCATCTGATCTGAATCTGAACTTGACAAATGATCATTGAAGGCAGTAGATAAACACTCTTTTCCCACAGTTCAAGGCAGCAGTATTTTGACATTACTGACACAATTTTGTCATTTTGTTGTGTTTCTTCTGGCAGAAATTCAAACTTTTTATCTGTCAGGATATTACAAATATTCAGGACTCATCTGAAAACAGAAATAACCGTTTAAAACCAGCAGATTGTTTACCATTGCTCAAATTGCACCACTCACTTTATGTCAGGAAAACAAATTTGGAATTGACCTAAAAGAAAAACTACAGTTTACTACATAGACAGATCTTTGAAGGCTGATTCAGTGAAATCATTTTAATGCTTTCTTGTCCCATCCAAACAGGTCATACTCTGTTGTTTCTATCTGTGACTGGTGGCCTTCCTGTATGTTACAGTGAACCTGGAACAATGAGAATCTAACAAGGCAGCTGCCCACACGATGTTATCAGCTAAAAACAAGGCTGCATCTGGGAAAGAGCGACATATATCTCCCTGTACTGAAAGCAGATTTGGTGAAATAAGGTTCAAGTTACACTAGTACTGTGAACCAGTCACACAAAGTGATGACAAGCGCATGTTGAAAACAAGGCAGCCAGAGACTGCAAAATCCAGGGACACCCCTGAATTCAACATTTTACCTTGACCTACACATTTTTGTCGGTCTAGCTTCCTGAAAATGTTGCTTTTTGTTTTGTGATTATATCTCTTCAGGTTTCAGAGATGTGTACCTATAAAGGTATACAGTGCGCCGTTGTTCCTCGCGGTTAATCTGGTCCAAGAGCAAATGTGATTAACGAATTCCGCGATAGAGTGACAAACTATTTATCTTATTATTTACGGTAATTTAAACGTTTATGAACCCTCCCCATTATGATATTATACCACCTTCTATCTGTAATTACCTTTTCCCACACTCTTATCGACTGTTTAAAGCGCTTTTGTTTCTCACGGAAGTCAGAGACTCACAGAACGTAGCACACTTCGGGATGCCGTCAGCCTAAAGAATGTGTGTACAGTATCACCTGACTGCCTTCCAAAAATCTGGGATGAGTACAAAAGTTGAAATTTGACCTTGACCTACTTTTCTCAAGATCAAGGTCATCATTTCATTTTCATCATCATTTGCCGTCCAAGTAAAGTGCTTTTTGTTTCATCTTTCCATCTGCAACGGTTGGGAAGATATTTGGTGGACGAACGGATGGACGAACACACAAAAACTGACAATTACAATACATCACCGCTTTGCGGGATATACGTAACTAGCCAGTGGAAAGAGAAGTGTGGACATATTGCAATGTTTTCATGAGGTTCTGTTCTCCTTCATGCTGTATGAAGCTTTCACAAAAAAAGTATCTAACTGCTGCGCAGAGCGGATGCTCGTGAGTCACTATTTTTGATAAAGCGATAAAAATTTCCTACAGACTAAATGATACCATATTGTGATAAACAACTATTTTTGATCAATTCACTTCATCCTACAATTGAATTAACTACTATTGAATTAACTAGTATACCTTAGTGACTGTCAAATAATTAAAACGTGTATGTATGTACAATCACAATAAACTTTCATAACAAGATTTAATGCACCTAATATGAGCACTTAGGTGTGTACTTTAGTATCAATTCATAATGTCTGAGCAGTCATTGCAGGTATGCTAGTAAGGCTAGAAAAGAGGCCAAAGAAATAATTAAACACATTCAGGGAACTGTATCATACATACCTAAAAACAAATTAATATCAAGTAGTCTAGTTAATTTCAATTGACCCTTCCAGTTCCATTTTTGTTTTAAATGTGAAGCAACAGTTGTTCAAATAGAAGATAACAGTAGATACTTTACTTGGAAACTAAGATCATGCATGAATAGGCCAGAAGCTAAAGGCACGAATGAAAGTCAAGAAGACAGCTTTCAATCTTATCATCTGAACGTACAGTGAGTGAATAAGAAGTTGGGCTCATCATCTCCAACTCTCTCTCCATTGGACAGAACTGCTGATAGAGCGGACAGCTGCGGTCCCAAAGTACCGCTGGCTTCAGGACGTAGCCACAGCCACCATTAGCCTCAAATAAAGCTGTGTTCAACTGCATTGGCAGATCTGAGGAGAAAAAAAGAAGGGACCGGAAAAGGCATTCAGGTGATAATTATTGCATTGAATAACAAGGCAGTAAAACACTGCAACATCCCGCGACGTACCCTGACCTACTTTCAGGGTAGGTCAGGGTACCCTGAAAGTAGTACCTGACTAGTGCATAGACTAGTGCATATGGAGAAGGCCAGTGTGAGCTAGTGCATAGGTAGATCAAAACTCTAGCTTTTATCTAGGGTCTTACACTGGTCTTCTCCCTCGTCTTTCTATCTTATCCGGTTCCTGAGTGTACAAAACTTGAAATTTGACTGTGACCTATTTTTCTCAAGGTCAAGGTCACCATCTCACTTTCATCCCCTATGCCGGCCGAGTAATGCACTTTTTAAAAAATCTTTCTATCTGCAACGGTTGCAAAGATATTTGGTGGATGAACAAACAAACGAACGAACATAGAAACACGCGAACACTGACAATTGCACTACATCACTGCTTTGAGGCAGGATGTAAAAAAAGATATCTACAACCAAATATCTCCATTCCATCCAGAATAGAGGGTAGATTCATCTTTCCTGTACATTATACTATTTCCAATGAGTGACACAAACTGTCCTTACCATCAGTCTGATAGTTGAGCGCCACCAGCTGAATACCATGCAGCCAGAAAAGCAGGGGGTTTGGATTTGTTGAGTCGATCCTGGTGGCTGCTGGGTAAGTCCTGAGCAGCTGGCACACTGTGTGCTGAATAAGCTTTTGAGAGTAACGACGGCACAGGCGCTTAGCGGCATTCTCGTTGACGGAGGATATGTGGTAGCATTTGGGCGTGCGGATGATGGCGCTCAATGAGGTCGGGGCATTGAGAACAGGAGATGTCTGCTGCTCCTCCCAGCTCAGCCTCTCCGTGCCACCTAGAGGGAGAAGAGATGTTCAAAGATCAGGCTTAATATGAAGGCAGTTGCCACAGTTAATTCAGACCCCATATCAGGGGGTTGCATTTTTATAAGTAAGTTATAATTTCGAATTCAGCATATCCAGAAGTTTTCTAAATCTATAATGAGGTATTAGGTACCTTGCAAACCTAATTTCCTTGATTAAATTCAGGAAATGTCAACCAGAGTATGATGAGGAACATAAACTTTAAAAGTAAAACCTGTAATTGCATTAATATTATGAATGAAGGCAATACTACTCAGCAATGCTAACAATTACCTTTTCCTGTTGTGGGACCTGTGCCAAATATGGACTTCCTGCTCTTACCCCGGTCCTTATTTCTGCCAGAGCCAGCTGGAGACAATGTGGACAGGCCTGGGGTGCCACACATAACAAAAGGCAGAAAGAAGAACCTTCTCAATAATGCAGCACAAAAGCAGTGGACACCACATTGTATACAAAATCCAGTAATAATTTTCTCTAAATCTTGCCACATTCCACTGCTGTATAATGTAATAAGACAATTCATTATAATGAACTCACAAGAATAACTCCAGATTCATTTGTTTCATTGGGCTTAGTTTAAGCTCAGTGATTTTTGCATTAATTGTAGAACTGTGGCAGCAGTAGATATCCCAAGAGTTTGAAACAAGGTAAATGCTCTCCAATCCTCTATTGAATGGGTACTTTCTCGATGATGAAAGTTTCTTAAGAAAATTTTGATGTATTCAAATAAAAATTAAAAGTAATGCGTCTGCCTGCAACACTTTAATCATCAGGCAGGGCAACCAGATTGCATTCTGTCTGAATCAAGACACAATCCATTTCTTCTAACTCAAAAATCAGGTCCCTGGAAACAGTTATCACACAAAATATTAAGTTTTAGAATTGCCAATGCCATGCAAGGAGAAGAGGACAAACACACAGAACATTTAAGGGAGGAAGGAGGAGGTTCATATTTGAAGGAGCAAAAAATAACTGAGACAAATGGCATTGAGGAATGAAGATAGATCCTAATAAAGAGAAAATAAGATAACTGGTATGAGAAAGCAGCAGAATCTAAACACCCTAACTGATAAGCAGAGAAAATTGCCATGTATATAAATCATTCTTATTTTAACAATTTAAAATGTGGCATATTAGTTTGTAGCAAAATAGTCAACATTGGAAGAAAGTTGAAATGTGACTGTGTATATGGACATGCAATGTCTCTTTATACTGTATATATATCCCCAAAACATTTCCATAGACTGAAGTACATCACAAATCTGCTGCGCTACTCTCAGAGTTCGACACAATGAAGTATCCTTCTTTCCCATGGGGAAGAAAAGCATTTGTGATCTTAGTGGGTGTTCTGTGTGGGAGAGGAAGAGTGTAACACTGGGATATTCAATATTGTAAGATAAAAAAAAAGTAAAAACACGGGAAAGGTTTGACCTCTTAAATATAATATTAGAGTTGATTAGATAAGAAAAAGATGGAAAGAAAGGGAGATAATTATAGAATATCAGAAGTAAAAGAAGAAAGGTTGGTTTTGATTGGGGATAAATTACATTGCGGTGGGAGAAAAAAACTTTGCAAGAGAGAGGAAACTGTAAAGCAAGTGAAAATGGAAAGTGAATAAACAGAGGAAAAATAGTGAGTGTCAAAGAGAATGAAAGATAAAAATATTTTCTACCAGGGAATTTCACAGCCTGGCAGTAGATGATGAGGTCGGACAGCTCTTGGGCAATCTGCCGACTTTCCTTCTTGCTCTGAGGAAGATAAAACTCCTCGCCCAGCTCCATGTCAAACACCTAAATATGCAGGTAGCCACAAGAAGAAAAATTTTTTTTTACATTAAGAAACTGTGATGCCCTGTTAAATCAGGGGCTGGATTTCACACAGTAGCTACAGAAATATTTAATACCCCTGATACAAAAGTATCAAGGGTACTAAATATTTATTTTATTTTAATCCTATTTCTGTTGACATTTTTGTGAATCTTTGATGCATCCTGCCAGCAAAATAAAAAATTAAAACAAACCCAAAATAAATTACTTATAAATATTTGGCCTGAGTCCTGCTAAAATACCCACTGGCACAGAGTAATTACGAATAGCCTTCTTCTTCTTCTGCATCTTAAACAAGGCAGTCAGAGACTGCAACATCCCACAACACCCCTGAATTCAACATTTTACCCTGACCTACCCCTTTTTGTGCCTCTGGCTTCCTGAAAATATTGCTTTTTGTTTTGTGATTATATCTCATCAGGTTTCAGAGATATGTACCTAAAAAGGTATACAGTGCGCCGTTGTTCCTCGAGGTTAATGCATTTCAGGAACCACATGCGAATTCTGCGATAAAGTGACAAACTATCTTATTTACGGTAATTTAAACATTTATGAACCCTCCCCATACTGATATTAAACCTCCTTCTATCTGTATTACCTTTCCCCACACTCTTATCAACTGTTTAAAGCACTTTTTTGTCTCACAAAAGTCCGAGACTCACAGAACGTAGCGCACTTCCGGATGCTGTCAGCCTATAGAATGCGGCTATGATGAGTACAAAAGTTGAAATTTGACCTTGACTTAGTTTGCTCTCTCTCTTTGCCGCCCGAGTTATGTCCTTTTTCTTTCATCTTTCTAACTGCAACGGTTGTGAAGATACTGGTTGTGAACGAACGGACAGACGAACACACAAACACTGAAAATTACCCGCTTTGCGGGATGTAATCACACAATTTTGAGCGACTAGCAGTCACATCAGTTTAATTCTTTCCTACTAATTTCCTACTTTTCCTTTGCTCTGTGTGGTGCTGTCAGACTTCTTCATCCTCTTAGGTATTTCATCCACAGGTTGCTCTTCTTTGTCAGCTGAGCTCTTCCCCTCTGGTTTGTCATCCAGGATGTTATCTGAAGGGAAAATACAGAGAATTATGACAAATGGTACCATAATAAAAAAGACAAGTTAAGAGTCAAACGCAATATTTCTGCTCTATACACTGCAAACAGTATTGACCCAATACCACAGCGCTTAGAAGACTGCAAGAAGTTTGCAACAAGCTGATCAAATAAGCACACACCTGCAAATACCTCTCCTTAACGCTTATTTCATCGTGATACTGTCTTCATGACAGTAATACCTGTCCACCATTTTCAGTTCAAAATTTACATAAGCTCAGCATCATACCAGTCATTTGATTCTCGAAGAAATAAACTGGTATGAAAATGTGTTATGGAGCAGAAATAAATCATTCAATATCTAAAAGTCTTGCTTATTGTAAAACCAAAATGCTGTTTTGTATTTTATGAGTGGAATTTGGTTACTTTAGTCAGACCCACTAGAGATAGTTGTAGCATTTTATCCATAACAACAGTGTTTGGATTGGTTGAGCATTTTGAAGCAAAGCATGTGAGGAAAATAACCACAAAGGGGAAATAAATGGTTATCTTATACCCCCAAATACTTGAATATCCCATAATCATTTTCCAAAGCCAAACATCCACAAAGTTCCCCCCAACCCATCATTGACATTCAAAGCAAAGTCTATCAACTGTAAACAGCAGCAGCAGTAGAAAGTTCTCCCTCTGATCCCATCCCTCCTACACACTCATCTCAACCAAAAACACAGAAAGAGATACTTCAACTTGTAAATGTAGGAGGGTTTTATCAGAGAGATATTGCTTTGGAATCTCTTCATTTGAAGAGTTTGGTAACAGAGCTAACCCCTAAATGTCATCCTGTAGACAGTAGCCAGAGAAGTGAGCTGGATCAGAGTGACAGTAGAGAGTTCCTGTTAATCAAAGGATGGTGGCAGCTTGGCAGTTTAAATAAATATTAAAACTAAACTTGAGAAAAGCTTTTTGAAAGGTCTGCAACCAGGATTTAGGAAGCAGCAGTGCTGGGACTGGGACTGGGACAGGGTAGTTTCCCCTGGACTGCTGTTTAGTACGGGGGCAGCGTAGGGCCTGAGAAACCAGATGGCTTTGTTTTGTTTCCCTGATGAGTCTGCCCAGCCACTGGCGAGGTCACAGAAAAATACAGTACAACGGGGAAAAGGAGGGAGGTATTGTGTTTGTGGGAGAAAGAGGGATCACGCAGAGAGGCCTATCTTTGAAGGACAGTCAATCTAGAGGTAGATGAGAGCGTGGTCTGCATTTACAAAGCAGAGATTTGTAAAACTTTGCACTGCAAGATTTTTAAATAGCGTTTCAGATAAATACTCAAACATGATGCAACAAACAAGGCAAACATAAAGACACATTGCAACGCATAAATTACATTCTAAAAATATATTCAGTATACTAAAAAAGTGTTACGAGTGACACAATTTTATTTATTTTTAATATAAGAAATTTAGATGATGGGCACCCAGAGTCCATTTTATTTGAGGATCGCACAGCAGAAACAGCTGGCGCAAGCTGGAAATTAAGGACTTGTGTCATATTATTTTAATTACATAATGGTGATAAAAGAAGTGTACATCATAACAAAACACTCCTGCTGTTGCAAACCACCCACTGTTAGAAATTCAGTAACAATAAACACGCTCTGTTGGCCCGTGTTGGAACTCTGAAACAGTTATAAATCTTGGGAGTGTAGCTGCTGTGCTGTTGTTGCTTCATGTGCCAACAACAAACACATATTGAAGTAACTAAAGTAGAGAGTGAAGGAGGTCTCCCGTCTCAAAGGTCATTTGTTCAAGATACTTGTCAAAACATTATTAATATCTTAAAACAACACAACTTCAAGAGTATATTTTACAATCAAAAACATCAGGCTGAATTATTCATGACGTTGCTACTGATACATGACAGACAGCAAAAGTTGAGCAGAGCATGACATCCATAAAATGCAGGTATGCAGCAGTTATGTGGGTAAAACAGGAATTAGTCTACAGCAGTGATGCAGATCACTAGTGCACCTCTACGTACAAGTGCCTTCATTGTGACTTTTCTACAGTGGTTGAAAAAAAACAAAAGAAAATTAGCAAAACAGACTCAGAATTTGCCATACAACTCAATGGGACAGACAACACAATAAAGCACCATTTTAAGTTTCACATTATGATTTTTTTAAATCAAAATGCATAAGTGAAAGACCAGCCACCACTGCAGAACAAGACAATGAAGACACTGGTAAATAGAGAGGAGCATCAGAGCCGCGCATTTACCTTCCAGGCCATACGAGGCAGTAGAGGCAGTGAGGACATCAGCTAAGTGGAAAACAGGCAAGATAAAACAGGAGAGGAACAGAGTGAGAACAGAGTGTCAACACAAAAAGATGCTTGGTTATTAAAGAAGGAAGTTAGAATAAAGGTGTGAACAAAAGTAGTTCTAGTGTTATGATTTAAGAGTGTAGTCTATATGGCTTTTTAACCTGAACACTGAAATCTTCTAAGTGTTTTTTTTTTGTGCCTTTTTTGAGTCTTCTTCTCCTTACCATCTGATAGAGACTCATAGTCATAATCGTACTCGTCTTCTTCCTCCTCCTCTTCCTCATTAGTGTGATTGCTGGTTGGAGGGACTCCTGGTGAGCCGTTGCTAGCCTGGGCCTGCATGTGTGCAAGCTGGTGAGCCTGTAATCGAAATGAAGTTTTACAAAATGCATAAAAAGTATGAAAAGAATTAATGTTTGCAAAGATATACCTGTGATCAGCCAATCAGCTATAAATGTACAAGCTCTTATCTGCAGAGCTTATTATGTGGACAATGTGAAACAAGTAAAAATTATTTATGTGTAACAGCGTGTCTACTCAACCTTTTGTTTAAGTATATCCACCGGCGCCTGGTGTGCTTTGAGCTTTTTGTTCTTCAGGAGTATCTTCCCCCTCAGCTGCAGCGGTGACGGTAGGAGTGGGTCATCGCTGAAATCGCTTTCAACGAGGAAACGCGTCACAAGACGTTCCCCGAACACCGTCTAATGAGCGAAATATGACAAATATGACTGACAGGCACCAGGGGAAGAATGCTAATTTAAGTGGAAAAAGCCACGGGAAATCAAAAGTACTTTTATCAACACAAAACACTGCAAATAAACAAGGCATTCTTGACATAAGCTAGCCTGAGGCACAGAGCTATCTGAACATGAAAGACTTCTCTTTATCAGGTCATGCAGGAGCCAGCCTCAAGGGAGGATAAGATGCTGGAAAGTTGTGTTAGATGAAAGTAAGATGATATTCAATCATGATGTGTCTGTTGTGCCCAGATAAGTCCAGATTTGAGAAAAAAAGGACATTAGCCTGAAGTTTAGAAAAGCTGGCCTGTGGGTGTATTTTTGGCAGCTGAAATGAACACATCAGCAAAGAAATTTTGTGAAAATTAATCATTTTGGGTTTTTTTTTGTAGAAACTGAAGGTGTTGGTGCTTAAAAGTATTAAATGTGATATTGGTGAAAAGCATATCCTCTGACACTTTGGTGTTTCTTCTAGAACACTAGAAACAAAGCAAAGGAAAAAAAATCTCATTTTGCAATTTCAGATGTAATTGCTGTGTACCTTGAAGATTTCAACCATCTTGCGTTGCTGTGGGAGGGAGCAGTGGTTCTCTATGGACAGGATGACGGGCATGTCTGAATTGACAAATGCAGACCGATTAACTGCTTCCACCACATCCTGGAGGATCATAGGAGAGATTAAATTCTTAAAAACAGCGCCCCAAATTAAATTAAAGTCAATAAAACTTTTTGACATACAGTACGAATGAGATTTAATGAAAAAAGCCAGAGATGCAACTTCAAATAAAATACAAGTGTTTGAGGGATCTGATAGGTCCAACTCTGATTATATAAAAAAAAACACAAAAGAGAGTTTATGAAAGAAACCAAGATCAGCTGATGTGTATTCTCAACATTCTCATTTGTTTGGTTTTCAGAACCAACATAATTTCTGAAGTGGTACATTGCAGTGAAAACATTGACATCATACAGAAATATAGTTGTGTTTGGTGATATGACTGAGTTATGTTCATTTGTGAGAAGTTTATTCAAAGAGGCAGGAGAGCAGAAAACACAGATTGCAAATGATTGATCACTTAAATGTGTTTCTAACCTTAAAGGGTATCTTAGTAGTGAGGGTGTGTCCATGATAAATAACTGGCATGCCATCATCTCCATCCCAACAGTCCAACTCAACACTCCTGCAGCCTTGTAGCAACACCTAGTGAATAATTACATGATAGTCAGGCAAAAACATACAAAATAGATGCTAAAGGTCATTGATGTGGTCTCAAATGACTGAAGGCTCACATACTTGACTGTAAAGCTCGACTGAAGATTCTCCCTTAAGCTGGTGTCCAGTAAGATAGGTGTTATGAGAAGACTCAATGTAGTAGTAGGATAGAGGATACTGCAGCTCCTCAGGATTCATCTGGGATTCTTCAATACGAGAAGCAAAGTTATCCTTATCCATCAGGAACCTAGTCAGGAGAGCAAAATGGTTAGTAAACCAAATTTTTGTCAAAGTGTTATAGGAAAAATATAAGGAGAGTTCATCACAGCGGGTAATCGTGTTTCCTTTTTAAACGAATGCAAATGTTGATATTCTTTTAACTGTACCTTGCAAAACCTTCAAACGACATCCATCCCATTTGTCTCATGGTTAATGAAGGCTCAAATTTCTTAAAGACAAAAGCAAGAAATAATTAATTACAGTTATTGACTAATAGTCGCCTCTACTTCCCTTTGTCTCAGACTTCCTCTGTCCTAATGCTATTCATTAATCTGGTGAATTTATTATCTATATGAGACAAATTTCCCCTCCTTCTCTCCACTTCATGTGTCCTGTTTTCTTTCCAGGCTCTACCTGTATTATTGTGAGGATTTCATCGTAGCTCAGGTGCTCTCTTTGACAGTTGATGAGGAAGTCATTGAGCTGAGGGATAGCCAACCCCAAAACGCCCAGCGATGCATTTTCCACTCCTGTTCCATTGGTTACAATACTGGCTGCAGCAATTGCATCTGAGATCTGTTTCTGGTTGTCAGACATCTGCTGCCTTGTCCGTATAAACAGACCAAGATCAGAACCATTGCGGGTTAATAAATCTGAAGGTAAAAGGAAGAGGAAGAATGAATAAGAAAAGTAGGTTGCCTCAGTGTTTCTCTATCTTGCGCATGCACAGAAATACATAGATAATTGTAACCATTTCTTACCAAGGTCTGGCTGTAGACCTGTGTCTTTGTCGTCTATCCTGAGGCTGGTGTAGAGAGGAGCAGACTCTGGACTTGAACGACTGCAGGGGACAGCAAATGTGTCAAACAGCTCTTTTAGGTCCTTCCTGCTTCGAATGCTGAGGAGGAAGTGACACATAACCAAATTTGGTCACAAGCAGCTCAATTTACAATTAATTTCCAACAACTTCAACAAACCATAGGTGTGTAAAATATTTATGTTATGTCAATAGACAATAAACAATGTTTTTCATGTTATAAAATTTTGGCCATATAAAAAAAATTTAATTTGAAGATTTGATTTCACAAATATATACAAATGCTCAAGACTCAGAATAACTGATTTGCAGATGGCTGCATAACATACATCTCTTGAAAACTAAGCAGACTTTCTGAGCGTCTGATCTGCTGAATTCCCATACCATCATCATCTCTGAAAAACTAATTGCGGAACTGAAGAGGAAAATCAGATGAAAGGGAACACCCCAATCTGAAAAATGTAGGAGGACTGCTATGAAAATAAGCCAAACTAAAATAGTTTCCTTTCATATGAAAGGGAAAATTTGACCAAAGCTGAATATCACAAAGATAGGGACCCTTTAGAAAACACGATAACCTTGAATGCCTTTGTTGAATTGATAAAACACACCATTATATAATAAGAGCACAACATGTACAATTTACATCCTATTTCAACCTATTATTCAATGCTGGATGATTACGTGTACCTAGAAAAATGAGTTCCTAGATTTAGTTGGAAAAGATAAAACAGAATAAACATACATATTTATGTAAAATGAATCTCTGCTCTTAGGAAACTATGTTGTTGTGAATTGAAATTGTCAAAACAATATAACTAATGGAATAATTTTTGGCATCTACCTGAATGACTTGAAGAGCTCAACAAACTCGATGAAACTCATTGTGCTGTCAGAAATGATGAGATTCTGGAAGCCTTTGAAACAGCCTTTACCTCGACCGTGCCACGACCTGCTGCTCCACGCCCTGCAACACACAATGAAGAAAATTAAAACTGGAAAAAAAATGGGGAATATTCCAGAGTTCAAACTTTCCATAACAGTTGCAGCCATACCCTGTATGTGCTTTGGCTGTTCCTGAGAGGGTTGGAGAGGTTTGTGAACGGGACTGGTTGGATCCCACCATGCTGGAGGAAGAAGAGGAGGAGGAAGAAGAGGCTAACAATCCAGGGCTTTTACTGGATGAGAAGGAGAATGGCCCAGGGAAGCCATCATCTGTGGAGGCAAAGTGAACTGAATGTAAATTACTGAATCTCATGAAAAGCTAGGCAAAGCTCCACTAATAGCTCGGTTAATGTCACCTGGATCTTCTAAGTCTATGTTATCAGACTCTGGTCCGTTTCTATAAAATCCCTCCTTACAACTCCTTGTTTTTCTGGAAGCCATCTCATCATCTGTGGCATCTCCACTGTCCCCCTGTATTGGGTGTAAAACCACACTAAGTCAAAAACTACTCATCTGAATAGTCAATGACAACTGCAATCATGAGAAAGAGCGACAGAAAAAAGCTTCATACACTGACCCTGACAAGGACTTTCTTCATCTTCTTGGTCTTATCATTGATGCCGAGAGGACTGCTTTTCTGGCCAGCAGGTTTTTCCACTCCACTTGTACCCATGTTCCACCTCCGACCACCAAATAGTTCAATGGCATGGGCTAATGTAGGCCCTTCGTACCTGCCATCCTCCTAATACATAAAAACACCCAGGTACAGAGTGTTAAATGAACATTCGAAGCAAACAAATACTTTAACTCATCAAAGGTACTCTCAGCTAGGACAAATCCATTCTTTAAATAAAACATATATATGTTGAAGAATGTGCTGAGTGTTTACCTGGTACAAACTGACATACTGCCTCCTCAGCCACTGCAATCTTTGGTCAGGAAACCTCTTCAACTTTCTAGTTGCATTCACCAACTCTGACAAACCCGTATGAAGCATTTGTGCAGTATGGTTGGGGGCAACAAAGTGCAGGAGTCTACGGCAGTGGACATTCATGAAAAGATTAAGCGAACAGTGCGTTTTCCTAATGTATTACTCTGGCAATGCCATGACAGTAAAATGCATTTCAAAGCAGGTGGTAATAGCACCAACCTGTTATCAGTGGTACTGAGACCATATAGGAGGCTGAGACCATTCTCTTCTACAGTCATCTGACTCAGCTTGTTTTGCAAACACACAGCATGAACGTCCACTCCCTGATGACCCAGGAACACAGCCTGCACATCCAAATGACCATGAGTACATGAGTATCATGAGTGCAATTTAACAATTTCAAATGCCACTCAACTTTAATGATCCCATTTGAAATATCACAACTTTAATTTCTGGAATAAACACAAATTCAAATGGAAAAAAGAAAAGAAAAATTTTGTTATGGATGACAAAAATATAGTTTTGTTTTTAACCCAGATTAAAGGACAAACGAGGATTTTTTTCCTCCTTCAACAAACCTTCACAACACTCAGATCCAAAAGTCCCTCAGATAGTCCTGCCACTACAGTCTGTCCTAAACCCAGTGGCGGCTCCGAGGGGAAGGCCATCCCACGCTGAGGCTTACCTGCAAGAAACAAACACAATTACACACAATTAATTAGAGTAAGTTTTTATGTCATGGATGCCTCATCTTCCCTGATATGAAGAGTAATAATCGAGGAGGATATGAGGCTTGTCTTTTTGAAATATAAAAATCGTAGATACTGATACATCTCTATAACAGTTCTTTCAAGGTTATCTTAACACACTTGGCTTAACAGATCCCACACTCCTTATAAATTGCCCTTACGATAAACACTGTTAAACTAATTTACTGCTGGAAAGTAATTATACTCCCATACAGTAATAATTATTAATACTGTACATAGAAGTCTTCATCATGTAAATGTCTGTAAAATGATTGTAAAAAAATAATTTGTAATTACATGGATGTGAAGTAGTTACAGTATATTCATGCCTTTTAAACTGCATTATCATTTGACATAATGTCATAATGTACCCCAAGTGAGTGTTGTGTTGTCAGGTTGCAGTTGCAACAGACAGCGAGCTGTCAGGTGACTGTCCTGGTCATAGTGGATGACTGTAGCCCCTTGCAGCAGAAACTGGTGAATGTCTGGTTGTAGTGAATAGACATACCTGGAAAAGAAAAGTACAGATACCGTCTCATGTTGTTGAGGCACCGATGCAACTTTGTGCATAAGTGTGCAGGTTTCCTACCAGGGAATGAGTTCAGTGCCATGGCTGAAGGCTCTGTGCGTCTCCTCAGCCCCCTGACACTCCACTTCTTTTACCACCAGCTCAGATGACAAGTCACTCTCTGAATCTGATAAGTCCCCTACCATGAATCTGAAGATGGAGTTAGTTGAGAAAAACCATAAATTAAGATTCAACTTACTGACTTCTGCTGCTATATTTATTTTCCATCAATCAAGTAATTTTTTTTTAAAAAAATGCATTGCAGTCTAGTAAGAAAGTATAGACAGTTAAGATGATCAGCACATAAATACGCTCCAGACTGCAGTGAATCTACTGAAGGAACAAACTTGTATCATGCATGTATGTTCCTTGATTACTAAAAAATAGAAGAAAACTCTGCTCAGCCAGCAACCATACAGAGATTAATGTTCAGCCTCTTGTATCCACTTACAAGACATGGTTTGTTTCTGCTGCACTCCTAAATGAATGTGAACTAGAAAGGAAGAGAGGGACAAAGAAGATAGACCGGAATGAAGCAAATAAAGAACAAATAAAGTTGTTCCTGGATAAAGGTAAAGGAAAAAGAAAAATAGCACAAAGAATCTAGTAGGAATGTTTACAAGAACAGGAAAAGTAGCTTAAATGTCTTCTCAATATTTATCTGTGTCTAATCTAAGCCACAAAGAAATAGAGATATTATCCTGGGCTCTAACAGGATGACTCAGTCAGAAAAGCTGTCTAGAAACACAGAGAAAACAATCCAGGATTCCTTAACACAAACATGCTTCAAATGAAATAAATTTTCTGTTGCTTATGCTGTTAATTTGTTTCTCCCCATTGTGCTGAAAAGTACCAGAGCTCTATTCCTTCCTGTCCTGACAGGAAACTGACCTGTTATCTGTGTTCTCTGTGACACAGGAGTTTATGTGAGCATCACCTCATATCAATAACAATCTGAAAATGGATTTCTTCACAAACCCATTATCTTCTCCACTGTTTATGAAGGACAGTAAACCGGTCTGTACGACTTTGGCAAACATCCAGAACTCACTACCTCGGTGTCTATGAACCAGTGATGACTAACAGGAATTGTGCTTTCATTATGAAGTGAGAAACCAGTAGTACCACTCATTTGTGCATGGTTGTATTCAACCTTCTTATACATGTGTGCATGACATACTCACTTTTTTTTCACTTTTCTATGAGTCATTGTCTGTTACTGCATAGAGGGATAAAGAGGTCCTTTCTAAAATTTATACTGGGCTTGAAGGACCTCAATATTACACATCACTGGATTGTGATCAAATAATGTATTTCCTAATGTATTTTATATGGATATATAAACTGACACAGGTTATTTCTTTATGGTAAATGTCAGTGAAAGGTTTATTTATGAGGTTTAAGACTGTAACACCAGTCATATCACAGTTATATTTTGATAAGTGATCCTGTAAGGTGATTATAATTGAAACAACATGAAAATAAGTAGGAACGGAAAAAGGTACTGACTGATTGCGACAGCGTTCCCTAAAAGAGTTGGTTCTAGTTGCAGGGGATGGGCCAGTAGAAGAGGGACTGGTGGACACCTCATCGGGATCTTCTACCTCCAAGCTACGATTACAAGATCTGAGGAGCAAAAGAAAGCGCCAGGAAGGTCAAAACGAAACAAAACAAGGAGTATGAATATGGAAGAACTGTGGCAGACACATGAAACAGAAAACATGTAGAAGGATCTACCTGATAATCTGAAGGATGTTGCTGACTGTAGCTTCTTTCTCTGGAACATGTAGACCATCAGGACCAGAACGCAACATAAAATTGTGCTGGCCACTGTAGTCAGACACAAACTAGAGAGAGGATATATACAAGTTGGATGAACTCTACTAACATCTTTTTTACTTCAAGGGACATTACTGAGTGTATAACTATGCGTGGCTGCGCATGCTTGCTGTTGTTTAAAGTACCTCTATTGAGTCTTCTGAATTATCCAACGTCGATTTGAGGCTCATGATGCTTGCTGTCCCATCCAACGCATCACTGAGCTCTTTCAAAAAGACTCCACAGAAAGGCACCACCTAATACAGTTATGCGGCGACAAGACAGATATTTAAAAAAAACATCCTAGTGCTGACATTAATAAAGAAATACTGTGCACTGATAAGAGCTAAAACACAAACAAACACTGACTCAAAGTATCAAATATCAAAGTGTCAAATTCATCCATTCCCAAACGTCATCCACATAAACAATTCCCTACCTTACATCCTGGTATATTGAGAGCTCTAGTCACAACTTTCTTGTACTCAGAAGATGATTCATGCTGAGCCATGGCGTCCTTTAGGCTCCTCATGGTCTCGATGTCTGACTGGTCCATAAACTGCCACATCTTTAGTACCTTGCGGGATCTACAGGATTAAAAAAAAAAAATCATGTGCATGCTTCTGTATAGTATGAGACTGTATGAATTTTGTCTGTGTTTTCCAAACCTGAGTCCAGCCAGAAACTCCATGACACCATTGTAATTTCCCATGTTCCAACAGCATTTAGCGACATGGACCAGGTAGGAGAAAACCTCTCTCTTCTCCTCCATGGATCCTGCAGTCAGTATCAGCCACGTTACCCAGGAACTCACCTGTTGATACAGTTTTACACAGTCATTCTAATATATTGAAGTCAAATATGACATATTAATACTTGAAGGCCTGGATTTCCTTCAAAACTCTATTCTGTTAATCTGAGGGAATACTGAAATACAGTTAGCTGACACTTTTATTGTGTGTAGTCTTAGTTTTGTTCATGTCATCTCTTTAAAATTCTAGTATGGCAAACAGCGTCTAAATTGGCGACACACGCAGAAGACCATGCCAGCTGGTCAAACACATACACATGAGAAAGAATGCAATCAGATATCTTTCAACTGCGCATTGCCTCTGCACTGATCACAATCTCATAGACACACCCACACACACACTTTGACTAGACATACACAGAAAATACAGGAAAAGATCAGATTCCAGTGTGGCTGAGTTTTGCTCTTCAATATCTATGTGTTACAGCCTCATGAACATAGTCACACTCATAAAACGCACACACGGACACGCACACACACACACTCCCTAATCCCCTTGCAGGTGGTGAAGTATCCCCCTGGCCCAGAGATCTGTGACTAGGTTATGTAAGGATCTGTAAAGCCCACCACCACAGACTGACTGCACAGGAACTAAATAAAGCCACACACACACACACACACACACACACACACACACACACACACACACACACACACACACACACACACACACACACACACACACACACACACACACACACACACACACACACACACACACACACACACACACACACACCTACAGAAACACGCATCATGTAACAAAATACTCAGTTCCCCCGAATGCAAAGTCTAAGAATAAAGACACATACCACTTCTAAATACTACAGCCATCAAAATTTAAGTAATCCCATGATGATTTTCTAACATGCATGAATTGGGATTGAAAAATCCATCCAACACAGCCATCTTTGGTCAAATGTCTAAAAATTTGACAATAGTACCTAACATGCAAGATTTTAGCTGGGTGGAGGAAACCCACATAGACACAGTGAGCACATACCTATTCCACACTCTTCTTTTCCTTTCGGCTTTTCATAAACATCTATAGCATTAGACATAAAAAGCTGGTTGTCGTGATTCCAACTGGCTCCAACAGTTTTATGGTTTGTTAAGTCTCACATTTCTCTCTTAACATGAGTGCAGACACACTAGTGATGATGCATGCAAGATATGATAAAGGCACTACAGTTGAGAAGGTTACTGTGAAAATGTATTCCATTCAAGACAGTTCAGTCTCTCCTCTGAACTGATTGATGTTATGACTATAAAATTCCACAAAAGTATGGAATTGACTCATCCAGAAACCAATCTCAGTAGCTGGTCTTTAGACCACATCATGTGCCCTATTTCCCTATTTATCACTAAATCTTCAAATATAAAATCTCCAGAGCAGTCACTAAATATATCTTATCTACCTGTAAAACAAGTCTGCAGCCTTTGTTTTTGCACCTACTGTGGAGAAGCATCCTGAGTTCCACTTGTTGCATCATTTCATCTGTTGCTCCACCTCACTTACTATACTAAGGTCTCAGTGTTTTAGTATCATTGACAGCACAAATGGGATTCAACTGCATGTCAATTAAAAAAACAAATCTATTATTTGGGATTCCACAAAATCTAGTGGTTACACTAGACGACATACATCATATGACCACATCCCAGTTTTACTCTAGCGAGAGCCCTTTTGTTTCATGTCACGGCCGTCCTTGTACTATCAAAGGGTAAAAATGAGCTTGTCATACAAACTATTGAATTACAAACAACCCTGTTGCCCAACAGTCTCTTATCTGTTGCTCGCCTGCTCGGAACCGGACGTGTACATCTAGGACGACAATGAGTATTGGTTTACTTCAGAGACTGTCAGCAAAGTGTAATTTTTATTCACGACACATCTAGACAAAAAGATGCGGCCCTTCTGACATGCCATATCACAATATATAATCAATCATATCTCATGTGTAAGAGGGATTATTGACAGGATATGAAAAGATATAACATAGTGTATGTTTGTGTGTTTGAGGACAGCAAAAAAGCACAGAGTAGCAATCAGGCCCGGCAGGAAAAGGTTTCCTAAAACAAACCTTTCCTAACATGCATGGAATAGGTGTTATCAATGGCACCTTGAAAACATTTTACATCCACATACACACAAACATGCTGAACTGGAATGACACACATGCTGATCCTCCTTTGATGTTTGCATGTCTGTCAGTCTGTCTCCATCTGTGCATGTGTTATTAGTTGAAATACGAGGATCCCTTTCTCCTTGATACATGAATTATATAACCGAGGGCTCGTGTGCATGTACCAGACTGGTCCTGTCGAAGCCAAACAGTCCGGACGGACAAAGGAGCTACCCTTACCCTGCCTCCAAAGTTTCTCTTTCTGCACTATCCTCTTATCTTTCACTCCCATACATGGTTTGAAAATGAAGAGAATTGAAACCATTTGATTCTTTAGGGAAAAAAATTAAACTTACAAAACTGGTGTCGGGGGAAAAAGGAAAAAAGTCAGACTCTAAAACTAATAATGTATCTCAAAACTGTGGATTCAGTTCAGTGCAGTGCTGTCAAGTCTTAAACATTGAAAGAGGACATGAAAATGACCATCCCACAATTTTACAGCTCCATGCAACAGCTAACACCTACATTTATCCTGACGTTTATCCTGACGTTCCTGACGTTTAACCCACTACTCAATATCAAACTACAAAATGTACATCCAAGGTCATAGATGCCTGTGGAAAATATCAACTGAAGGGGACAAAAATCCCCACAAGACGTGTGAAATTTTACTAAATTTTACTATACAGAGTTTGTCTGCAGCTGATTTTTTGTTCACCATGAGTTCATATGTTCTGAATGAATAGAAATCATTAACAGCTGACAATTTTATGAGTCAGAGGTAGATATTTGCCCTTACGTTGCCCTCAGTCACTGAGGGAAATTCAAAACAAACTGTGATTTAGAGACAACACAAGCTAGACCCAGTAAAGCAGCAACATCTCATACTCAACATTTCATCTCTCTTTGAGAGTGTTATGATTTAAAACCACTCTAAGGTTTCATTTGGGTCTTCCCAGGGAGGGTTGCTCATGTCATTTTATTCCACCGTGCCCATATATGGCTATAATGCATATTTGGAGGACTTTTTACATGTGTGTCTCTCCTCGCACTAATTCAAATGAAATCCAGCTGATGTAAAAGGCATGCAACTTAAAGCTGACATCATTCCCAATCAGTCTCCGCTTCTTTTGCAATCCTTTTGTCAGCTGTACAATGTTGTGATTGTTTATTCTTGAAGTCACTCACCAGAAAGGACCCATGGGAAGAGTAGCCAATATATACAGTACCACTTTCAGTGTGTAATTATGTACACACTGTGTGTGCTTCGGTCATGAGCTGATAACTTGGCAGGAGTCGCAAGCCAAATACAGCAAGGCAAGCCCAGTTAAAGGAAAACACAATGACTGTTCTGCTCTGAGTTTATACCTTTCAAATAAATGTCTCCGATGATGTCATTAGGGAGAGGCCATCTAAGGGCACAATCAGGAGGTACTGTTTTAGAAATGTTTTTTACAGTACACTTACTAAGTTCTCTCTGTCAACATAAATAACCTCTCAATAAGGACTTGTTCAAAAGGTATTTAGGAGTCACACCATTAAATGCTTCCAAGTAGTCTGCTGATTGGTATCACTGGTTCTCTCAAGTGAGTTCATCCAGATAAAAAACAGGTAGTAAAAGCTGAGCTGGAGAGATAAAGGCTGTCACTTTAATAAATCACTGCTATTAAAGCGACATTATGAGCTCTTGTGGCATGAATACAAAGATTTAGGGTTATTGATTATCCACTGATTTTGTTTAGCGTAGATCTCTCTGTGAATTACTGCATTTCCTCATGGACAGAAGGCAAAGATAATTCAACCCACAATTAGAAAATTAGATACCGCATGAGAGCAATTGATGTCTTTCAGTGACTTATGGGACATTAATTGAATCAGTGTTTTATACTTTAATAGTCTGGACATGTCTAAACAAAAAGATATTGTTGACATTTTACAGATCGATAAATAAAGAAAAAAAAACGTAAAATGAATCATAACAAAAACAACTAATTTAGTTATATATATGAAGATATATAACATTACCTATAGCACTTCAAGATAAAGTTGTGTATTAACACATTAATAATAAATGAATAAACACACATATACATTTGGATAAGTGCACTTCTAACCTCATTGAATCGTGCCACTAGGTCCTCCACAGCGTTACTCTGCTGAGCACTTTGGGAAGGCATGGCAGGCACCGATAGTGAAGCCTTGAGGTTTGGATGGCGTTTGGTTTGACACTCAGGACTACCCAGGTCTCGAGTGAGGAAACAGAGGTAATCCAATGGAAAGACCTACAAATGATGAGGCCCTGTGAGCTTGGAAATTAATTTAGCTTGACAAGATCTCACAATAAAATGTTTATATGTTGTATAGTGAATGCATGTGGTTTCAAGTTTCACAGGTACTGCTACTTTCAATAAACTGTCAACACTAACATGTCATCTGTCGACAGCAGCAAGATATTGTGTGTTACTTCTGGTGATGGTCTAAAACTTAAAAGGACAAATTATCTTTAAGTCGGTAGGTTAAATTCAAAAATATTTTAAGTATATTTAAGTATTTTCTAAGCAGTAAATGATGAATTTCCTTCAATTCATTTTGATGTGAGATTAGGGCAGAATTTAAATTATATTGTAATGCATATCACAAAAGACCACAAATTATTGCCATAGAAAACTGCAACAGCAAATTCCTTAGCATACTAACAAAACACCCTAAATACTCATCATATTTTATGAGCCAATTATGTGTGTGCATGAGTGTGTGTGTTTAATTTCTCCTCACCCGTTGGTACAGTTGCTGTTCTTGCTCGGTGAGGATACATGCAATCTCCTCTGGGAACTGAACAAGGTGGCGCATCTCTGCCAGCTCCTTACTGATCCCGCTGACGGTGGGAGGAAGAGAGCTACTGCTGGTCATACTGCTCGCCAGCTGACGTTCTGGATCAACACATAAGGAGGAGCAAAATAGACAAAAAAAGAAAAAAGCTGTGAATTGAATTTCTTAAAATGCTTTTCCACGTGCCTCACATTTTCTAGGTGGATACAACAATCGAGAGGAAAAAGGAGAAGGTATCATGAATGCAAGGACACCAGAAGTTGTTACTAGAAAATAAAAGGCAAGATCAGAGAAGGGAGGTATTCAAAATGAAATATTATCCTTTCATTTCACAAAAACTTTTAAGCCTCAATGAAATGTGTGTCTCTTTTTAAGGATTAGCCTTGAATATTTCATATCTTCTGAACATCAGTCGCTGCATACCATCTTTTTTCTACCCTCCACTAACCAAGAGAAGCCTGTGACGCTTCATCCTCTTCAAGTAAATAGCACTGATCAGCTGCCAGCTCCTGTGTTTGGATTTCAGTCAGGTCCATTAGTCTGTGTACACACACGCACAAAACCATTTCATCTTTGCTAACAAAAGACTAATGGACAGTTTCTACACTGGTACTGGAGGTGCCAGGTAGACATACTGTACATTGTCAGGATGAATGCCAAGTAAACTAATACTCTTTCCACTGCAGGAGCTTTCCAAGGAAACCTCTGAGGGACTCCTTGATGAGTAATACCTGCAGTCTGGACACAGAAGCTAAGAAATCCTACTTTGATCACCGAAATGTAAACTCTGTTTCTCTAAAATATAAGTTTTTGAGGTAATAGGTAAATGGTGCTAAGTGCTCAAAAGCAAAACATAGCATTGCTCACTGACGCTATATGGCATTTTAAACATAGCGTAATTTTGACAGAAAACACAGTGAAACACCACGACAGAAATGCAATGAATATCACATAAATTGATCATCAGGTCAATGCGCATTACCATACACCAAAACTTGCCTTATATACTATATAAACCAAAGACTCAGAAAATATAGTATGTACGTGAGACAGTATGTGCAGATTTACACTGAAAGGTTATACTTGGCAACCCTTGAGATGTGCAACTGGTAACTATACCAACCACTGAAACTGGTCTGTAAAAAAGGGTTATTTTTATTTATAGAGTTTGATTTGTGGATCCGGAACAGTTTTACAGATTCTGTAATGAATTCTCAGCGCACATGCATGCGTGCATGTTTGGTAGACAGGCTGAGCAAAAGAGACAGGAAATGAAGATGAAAAAAGAAAGGAAAATATTTTAAGAGAGAAAAGACTGAGGATTAAATTCTTCAAACAAACAAGAAAATAATACAAAACGGGGGAAAAGGCAAAGAAAACTGAAAGCAAAAGAGAGCTGGCAGGAGATGATACTGATATGTTAGAGAGGAATAAAGCGACAAGCAGAATAAGTGGACATTTTATTTACATTATGCAGCAGGTGCTGGATATATATCACGGTTAAAGAGACATCTTAATACAATAAATTCTTTAAATGTCCTAAAGAGAGATAGCCTACAGTTTCTGAATAATGGTTGAGCAGTCAGTTCATAGCAAAACATTATCATAGTAATATTTGCATACAAAAATAAGAATACAACTTGAAAACTGGAAAGACAGGAAATGTGTCCCAGGGAACCCAGTATCCTTAGTAAACTGAAAAAAGTCATACCCCATAAGTAAATTAATTTCTCCAAGTCTACCCATTTACATTTGCTGATCTTCTGAAGTGGAAATGGAGACACCCTCCAATCAGTGATATGAATTTCATGAACATGCAAAGTCCTGAATCATTCATTTATTCACCCTTTAATTCACACATGTAGGCAAAGCTTTCAGACAGGCGGGGAACAAAAAGGCGCTATAGAGATGATTTTAAAAAAATCTTCTAAAGGCAGATTAACACATGCACACACAAATTCACATCCCACCTCATATTTGCCCAAAAATTATATTTATATTTAACATATATTTGACAAAGAAAATCCATATTTGGAATATATACGAATGCTATGTATCCAATTTATCTCCTCATCTTCTCATGGTTTTATATTGTGTGTATGTATCAAAGTGTTGAGAACGTAATTGGAATCAATGCATCAATATCAATGATTAAATTAGCTTCATCGCATTTTCTTTATGATATCTTTGCAAAGCTTCATGCAAATTGTGTAGGATTCGGAATATTAGTAACAGAAAGAAACTGTGAGCTGTGGTAAATAAATCTTACATTTGAAGACTGTATGGAACATAAAATGTAGTCTCAAGGACATGAATAATACATAATGATATGAATGCATTTCTACTGCAAGACCAAATGAGCATAAACCACAATAACTCCCTGTGATATGTTTTCATATGTGGGTTTACTCATCTGTGATGCATAACGAATACAAATAACCTGTGCTTGTGTGCAATGAATGCGGTGGTGGAGGAAATTGGCCAGACATCCTTTTCAACTCTTTTTGTGGCATTTATTTTTTAAGGAATAACGTCAAAAAGAGCGACAGGAAATACAGTTGCATCTTTTTCTGTTACGTGGGAAAAAGCTTTAAAAAGAGTAAAGCAAAAAATATATGCACATGATATAAACTTAAGACTTAAAGCAGCTATTTACACAAACATCTTTATTAAAGCTAAGAAAACCATCATTCTGGTAGGATTTTTTTTAATTCTTATATATTCTTTTTAACAGCAACAATAACTTGACTTTTGCTTAAGGCTTGTTTAGTAACTTAAACCAAAGTAGAGAATATAATTGCTGCCATCTTCCTCTGCCAGCCATTATACAAGAACATTGTTCTCTTGAGCACAATCTGACCTGTTGACAGCTCCTTCACTGGAGAACACAGGAAACTAAAACAACTGCGTTGAGAACTGCCAGAGTAAAACTGCTCTCAAAGGCATGCCCCTCAAACATGCAAATATTAAGTATATTGGAAGAGTAAGGAGCATATTCACAATCATATATGTCAACACACAAATCTAAATAAGAAATCATGAATTAACACAGATGTAGTCAAATACAAAACAAGCACAAGGACTGAACATTGATTTGTCTGCTGTCAACAGAGTAATCACATGGAGTTTACATGAACACAAACAGACCCACAGACACGGATGAACCAATGCTCTTCTGACCTTTTCTGACCTACAATAAAAAACAAGTCAAAAATAAGAAAGCTGGGTTGATTACGCAAAAGTCTCCTGATTATGAAACCAAACATCAAATTACTGTAAAGTGTGACAGAACTGAATTGAGTAAATTTAGATATTAATATTTTTTTCAAGACTTGTAAAATTTAATTGTTTCTTTACAGTGTTCCTTTCAAGTCAAACTACATGAAATGAGGGCTCAATCTGCAGTCTGTTAAAGGATGTTTGCATGGACGAACAAATCACAATGACCATGTCTCATTTTGTTTTCAATTATAAGATGTATTATCACTATCACCATAGTCTAAACATATCCATAGGCATATGAGACATTTATTGTTGGGGTCAATTCAATGTGAAGTTGTTTAGACACTTTCCTACAGGCCAAGGGCATCATGGGGGTCAAAGCACTAAGCAGTTGCTCACAAATGTTTCAGACTGCTGCATCAGTCAACACACAATAAAATCAAAAGTTTTCACTTGCACTGCAATGCTCTCTGTAGTTTATAATGCATGCAGGACATAACAAAGGGAAATGTGTTCTTAATGCACAAGTTCAGCTTGCAAAATTTAGCTTGCAAAACACAAAAAGCAAAAATAAGGAAAGAATGAATAAATCACAAGGCATAAAGGAGGATGCTGATCTAGCTGACCAATACATTAAAAACACAGTGAAGTATTCCCATATTTGGCAGCTGGTAATGTAGAAAAGGTATTAAAATGCGGAATTCAGCCATTACACTGTACACGCACTGCCAAGATACACTGAAATTGGTAACTCAAATTGCACATTTAACAGACTTACTTTTACTAAGACCGTCAACTATAAAATATCTAAGTTCACCTTTTCTTCTTTTTATTTTCATGAAACAAGAATGGATTTGACTTTAATATGAATCCCAAATCTGTACTTCACATTACAGAAAAAGTTAGCTGCTTCCATAATTTAATTTACAGATAAGCCAAAACTAAATGGGCATCATATTCCTTTTGAATAAAATAAGTCCTCTTGATATTCATATGGCAACATCAAAGTGTGATACTACAACAGACAAAATACCCATTAACATGGAAATAAAGATGTTATTCAAGTAGCCACAAAATACAAGCACACAAGCAAAATCTATTCCTATTACAAGTCGGTCATTGAAACAGCAGCAGTCAGACTGTGACTCACTTTTCTTCTACTCACTGATCAGCTTGAGGTTCAGTCTGTGAGAGAGCTTCATGTTTGACACAGCTCTGCCACTCTGCATCCACCCTGACTGCTCAGCTCAGTGGTGACCGAGGCTCACTTGTCTACACTTGAGTCCCACTCTCCCGCAGCTGTTCTCTATCCCCCCCCCTCACTCCTCCTCCCCCCTTCTCTCTGGCCGTCTGCTCTATTTCGCTCACCTTCCTCCATTCCTTACTTGAACTACCGTGTCTTTCCCTACTGCCCTTTTTCCCGTCACCTGTCTTCTCTCCTTACTTATCAGCAAACAATCTTTGCTGCTTCTCTAAACTACATTCACTATTCCTTTTTTTCTTCCTGTCCGATGATCTTCCTGGATGATCATCAGACCTTAAGCATTTCTCAAAGACAAGAATCAGCAAACGATATCTGCTTGCTAATTACCGACACAATTAACAGTGATTTGTGCTCCAACTACTGTATGTCTACAACTGTGCTTTTAAAGAACACACCAACTTGACCTTACCCTTGTTGAACCCAGATGGCGTTTGTTCCACCAGTATTTGTCTTTAGAGGTTTAGGTTTACCCTCAAAACAAGATGTGTAAATAACGTGAATGCTTGCTGTGACACAAATGTAAGTGAGCCTTTCAAAAAAAACCAGATGAACATCTGATCTGCTTTCTGAACACGACAATCGAACTGGCATGCAGAGAAGGCACACAAAAACATTCAGCCTGCCATCATCCACAGTAAAAATAAGAATATACAGTATACCAAGGCTGTCCAGGTGATCATCCTGCTAAACATTACTAGATTTTGAAGTTTGGTAGTGCTAGGACTAAACTCATTTAAAAAAAACCCAAACCCTCAGTGTTCATAGTATACAGCGGATGTCTGATGAAACATCCATGAGTTTGGGATGCCCAATTTGGATCCTTATTGAAATGTACTGTATTCTGGTGCACTCCGCAGCGTACATTCAGGAAGAAGGCAAAAGGAACAGAAGACAGGAAATGCACAGACAGAGAACGTTAAGGCTCATCTGCAGATGACACAAAGATGACTCTAACCACAAAGAAGTGGACCATTTGAATGGATAATGGTGGTCACACAATGTTTCTAGAACTTCATGTCCATTTCAGACCCAGTCAAACCAGCTACATTAGGAAGTATGCTAACAGCAAACCAGATTTAATAAGCTAGATGAGAAGAACATTTGTTATTGACGTAAAGCAAAAGCTCATAAGGTTGTTCTGCTGAATTACAGAGGAGAGGAGTAACACAAAATTGCAGTGATTAAATTAACATTATTCACATTGAAACATGTAAATTTAAGTCAATCTCCAAGCTTCAAAGTAATGGAGTTCATTTTATGAAATCCGAGATTTAACATTATGATCCATGTAATTTGAAAACTGTTAGCTTAAAATGATAACTGGATTAAAAATGGAAACTAATTCTTTCCTTTTCTTCTTCTTTTCCTTTCGGATTTACCCTTCAGGGGTCGCCACAGCGAATCAATTGCCTCCATCTAACCCTGTCTTCTGCATCCTCTTCTCTCACACCAAGTACCTTCATGTCCTCTTTCACTACATCCATAAACCTCCTCTTTGGTCTTCCCCTAGGCCTCCTGCCTGACAGTTCAAAACTCAGCATCCTTCTATCAATATATTCACTATCTTTCCTCTGGACATGTCCAAACCATCTCAGTCTGGCCTCTCTGACTTTATCTCCAAAACCTCTAACATGTGCTGTCCCTCTGATGTACTCATTCCTGATCCTATCCATCCTGGTCACTCCCAAAGAGAACCTCAGCATCTTCATCTCAGCTACCTCCAGCTCTGCCTCCTGTCTTTTCCTCAGTGACACTGTCTCTAGACCAAACAACATTGCTGGTCTCACCACAGTTTTGTACACCTTTCCTTTTATTTCAGCTATAACTCTATCTATCACACATCACACCTGACACTTCCCTCTCATTCACACACATGTACTCTGTCTTACTGCGGCTAACCTTCATTCCTCTCCTTTCCAGGACAAACCTCCACCTCTCTAGCTTCTCCTCCACCTGTTCCCTGCTCTCACTGCATATCACAATGTCATCTGCAAACATCACAGTCCATGGGGATTCCTGTCTAACCTCATCTGTCAGCCTTTCCACCACCATAGCGAACAAGAAGGGGCTCAGAGCTGATCCCTGATGCAGTCCCACCTCCACCTTGAACTCCTCAGTCACACCCACAGCACACCTCACCACTGTCTTACAGTCCTCATACATGTCCTGCACCGCTCTAACATACTTCTCTGCCACTCCAGACTTCCTCATACAATACCACATTTCCTCTCTGGGCACCCTGTCATAAGCTTTCTCCAGATCTACAAAAACACAATGCAGTTCCCTCTGGCCTTCTCTGTACTTCTTTATCATCATCCTCAAAGCAAATACTGCATCTCTTTCCTTTTACTTCAGCAAATTATCAAAGATTTTTTAGAGGAACATTATCTCTGGGTACAGATCTAGATTTCTTTTAAACTTCATGTTAAAGGATCCACACAGGAGCTTATTTGTGTTTGAATGGCAAAGATCAATGAAAGATTGGAAAGAGCAAATCTGAACACACAACGTGAGTGCAGGTAAATTATGCACAACAAGTGGGTAGAAATGGAATGATGTTAGGGAGACAGAGAAAGTCGGACAGGGAGTCTCTCATGCTGTGTTTGAGTGGCTGTGAAATCCTAGTCCTGCCAAGACTTCGAAGTTGCTATGTGTGTGCGTGTCTGGCTCTATTCTGTTTCCTGTAACACCCATCAGAACAGAGCACAGTGTCATGTTGAAGATATGTGCTGTGTGTGTGTGTGTGTGTGTGTGTGTGTGTGTGTGTGTGTGTGTGTGTGTGTGTGTGTGTGTGTGTGTGTGTGTGTGTGTTTGCGTGTGTGTGTACATGCTTCCAGATTTTCTTTTGTCATTTAACATACGAAATACAGAAATAAAAACAAAAAAATTAATAGAGTCTCTCATTCTGTGTGTGTGTGTGTGTGTGTGTGTGTGGTGTGTGTGTATGTGTGTGTGTGTGTGTGTGTGTGTGTGGGCACGCATGCATGTGTGTGAGTACGCATGAGTCTCCCTGATCTTGCGAGAGACAGCCCGTCCCCTGGCCAACTGCCAGCAGGAATTAAAGTCAGTATAGTCTTACATTTAAGTCATATGTAGCATCATTGTAGGAAAGGTGGACTGTCTGTTACCAGCTGAGCAACTGACCATCAACCCGACTGGTTGGATGATGAAGTCAGTGGGACAGTAAGACAGTCAAAGCAGTGAGTAAGAGTAAAAGAGGTGATATAGCATACACTTGAAGACAATTTCTCTAGGCTTTATGTTAAGATTTTAATGTTTCTGAAGTTATGTCAAGGATAGAGCTAGCTGCTTCCAGGTGCTTTAGGAAAAGTAAAATTCTGTCAATGCTTGTCATGTGAAAAGAGCCCAAATAAAACCAAATACCAAGCTGATCAGAGCATCTTCTTTTTGTGTGTCTCACTGAACTTCAGCATTGTGTGTGCAGAATGTGTTTCTGGATAGAGTGGAGAAAGAGAATGAATGTAACAAGAAAAAATCAAAGTCAAAGGGAAAGGACAACCACTGGGATCAACTGCAGACGCCCTCCTACTGACTCAAAACCCACTGTGGATGAGGACCCATGTGGGAAAAGAGCAGACAGGAAGAAGATGAGAGGGCCGGTTGACCACAGGGGAATAGTGAGAACGCTTTCTATTCAGATTCAAACAGATTCAGGCTGTCTGCCAACAGTCTCTGCTTCACTTGTCATTCAATTTATAGCGTATTCATATTTTTACACTGTACATGCTATCATTTCAATTGCATAGGTTTTACACAATCAAAAAAACAAAATACACATAATACAGTGTATCACCTACCCTTCAACACACCGTGGCTGTTGAAGCACTGGGTTGAAGGGTAAGGCAGACTGGAACGTGCACCAAGAGAGGCGGTGGCCTCCAGCAGGGCTCCGGTGAGCAGCGAACACACCGACGTCCTCCGGGCACAAGCTCGATAAAGCCTGGAAGAAAGTGAAAAAAACTTGCTTAACCTGAGATTCTAATCTCAAAATTTAAATAATATAAGAATTTTTCTTTTCTGTAAACAGAGAAAAAGAAGTAAAAATGAATTTCTCACTTTGAAGAATTCATCAAATAAATTAATTTTCAGGATAAGTACTGAAACTGTGAAAACCTTATCAGTGTAGTCAAAGGCATGAGTATAGCTGCAACTTTGATGCTTCTTTTCATTAATTTCCTTTTAATGAATTAATGTATACATCCATAATTAGATCTACAAAGTAGTAAATTTCTAGTCGTTATTTTAACTCAGACGTTAATCTGTTTTAATGATGACCTCTTTAACCTCTCAGTTCAATACAATAGATAAACATTCCTAACATGTCAAATATCAGCCATCTTACTTAATTTTATAAACGTTCAATTGATTAAAATCTGTAGTATAGATATTTTTAAATACTGTATATGGTTAGTTATCATGAAAGGACAGAAGACAAAGACAATGTTTTGCTGCAAACCTTAATGGATGAGGACGATGAGGGGGGTATGGGTTTAAACCAGGTCCTGCTAGGCTGTGACTGACATTGTGTGATGACCAGTGGGATTCTTTTAGACACACACGTCCAGAACTCCAGAGCAGTTTGTTGGCAGGATGAATCAGGCTGAGCTCTTCCCTCTTCTGAACATAGCTGGTAACCTGTTGAAGAAGCCATTTACAAGTTTACAAAATGATGTAGAAACGGAAAGGATGTAAAATAAAAGTTCTAATTACATAAAGGAAGATGTCCACAGTTACAGTCGACTTCAAAAGCCAATCAAGCTAGCATCAAAATAATTCTTGTCATGAAAGATTGATTGCGTTCCGTTATCATTTATGTCCGAAGCTATTAAAATCAATCCATTGGACTTTAAGAAAGTTTTTGAAGACGTTTCGTCTCTCATCCAAGAGACTTCTTCAGTTCTGAAGGTGGCTGGTCTTGTCCCATCTTTTTAACCCTTTGGGGTGTGGTCAGTGCTATTCACTATTCACAACCGTCGTTGAAACCCGTCTGGCTCCTCAACGATTGTTGATGGGGGTGTCATAGATTTGGAAGTCATAGATTTGATTTCCATGTTTGATATGGTAAAAGTTTTACGTTGGATGCCCTTCCTGACACAACCCTCTGTATTTATCCGGGTTTGGGACCGGCACAATAAGACACTGGCTTGTGCCCTCTTGCGGCTACGTTGCTTTTCAGACTGTTATATAACCCTTTTCAAATCAGAGGTAACTGTCATCAACGCCTCTTCTTTGGTCATTGCCAAGCAATTTCCTCTTAAGACTGCAGATATAAAGTGTGAAAAAGAATAATTGGACGGGAAGAAGCACCACTGAGATACATAACAGGAAGGAAGAGACATGAGAATGAGTATCGTGATGGAAAAGCATTAAACCGGGACAGATAAATCATTTTTGACCTTAAAGAACATTTTTCTCAATTTCACACTCTTGGAACAACAACACTTATCCAAATGACTGACTTGTTCGTTTTCCTCAAGTGGACATGCAGATAGGCTCCTCTGGCACAAATTTCAGACAAAAGCCATTACGGAAACACTTTGTGGTACTGTAAATGGGCACTTCAGCTGGTGTAGATATTGTTAAATTGGACAAAATCAATACTGGTGACAGAGTGAAGGAAGAAAATGATACAAATTTAATAAGAAAATGCAACTGTGGTATAATCAAGTGACAGCACCCATTTGGCTGTGCTTCCTAAAAGTGCCGGGAAGAGTTTGGTAAAGGCCAATCCTTCCCAGAACATAATCCTCACATTAAGAATATGAGGATTAAAAAAATGTTGGCTTTTGTACAAAATGCTGATTAGCATAACATGCACACACACACACGCACGCATGCACGCACGCACACACACACACACACACACACACACACACACACAAGCACGCTCAGTACATGGAGCGCAACTTGAGTGGGATGGGTTTCCTGCATGGGTTGTAGACCATTGCCGTTGTCAGATCTGGGCCATCCCCAGGGAAAAAGAGACGTAGAAGCCTGCACGTTAAAAGAGTGAGAGAGTCGATGTGTGGGATAGGAAGAGAAAGAATGAGATCCAAAAAAAGCATAAGGAACAGTGGATTGGACTGGATCACACAAAGGACTTGTGCCTCCATTATTTACTCGATATTTATATAGGCAGTTTTCCAGTTAATGAAGACTGGAGATTTTGATTTCCCGTAACTAGCAAATATAAAATCCCAAAAACATTCATGGCAGAGAGCTATTAACATTGCTTTAATATTTAAGTTCCAAAGCATTAGAATTATCAATGAGAACTAAAAGCTGCAAACAGCCCTGAAAACAATATAGACCTGCCCTACACCGTCACACAATCATGCCTGTGTCAAAAACACAATATTTCTTTGTGTTATTATTATGTGTCTGTTTCCCTACAATTACTTCTGCTGGTATGGGATTCTTGAGCACTTCAGGATAACAGATAAAAGGAATGATAACACAATGTCGGCTTACTTTCATTAGATGATCTAACATTAGTGCCATCATGTTTCATAAAATTCATTCAGCAGAAGTAGAGATGTAAACTTAACATTATGGTATTACAATATTTTATTTTGTTTATGTGCTGTTTATATATCCTATGATTGTTTGTGGTTTTAGGGAATAGTACTTTTTTATTTGTGATAGTAATGACATTTAAATGACCTAAAAGGGTGATTACAAATTGAAACAATGCAGTCAGAGACTGCAACATCCCACAACAACCCTGAATTCAAAATTTTACTCTGACCTACACACTTTTGTGCCTCTGGCTTCCTGAAAATATTGCTTTTTGTTTTGTGATTATACAGTATCTCATAAGGTTTCAGAGATGTGTACTTAAAAAGGTATAAAAGTGAAATTTTACCGTGAACTAGTCTTTCAAGGTCAATGTTGTAATCTAATTTCATCCCCTTGCCTCCCTGAATATAACGCCTTTTGTTTCTTCTTTCAATCTTATCCGGTTCCTGAGATATGTGCAAAAAAACATGCAAAAGTTGACCTTTGAACTTTACCTAGTTTTTTTAAGGTCAAGGTCATCATCTAATTTTCATCCCCTTTGTCAACCGAGTAATGTACATTTTGTTTAATCTTTCTATCTGCAACAGTTGTGAAGATATTTGGTGGACGGACGGATGGATGAACATACAAACATTGACAATTACAATACATCACTGCTTCGCAGGATATATTAACAACTTATGAACAATTCAGCTTACGAACAGCCACTCAACCAATTGTGTTCTTAAGTTGAAGATTACTGTGTGTTATTATGGACCTACATATATATATTATGGAAATATACTGTATATACAGGTCTATAATAACACAGTGTGTGTGTGTATGTGTGTGTGTGTGTGTGTGTGTGTGTGTGTGTGTGTGTGTGTGTGTGTGTGTGTGTGTGTGTGTGTGTGTGTGTGTGTGGGTGTGTGTGTGTGTGTGTGTGTAGTGAGTGTGACTTTGAAGGACATTGGAATGTTGTGCTGCTTTTGATGGATGAAGAGCAGCTGTCTTCACCAGCACACAAACAAATTCCTCTTCATATCCAGACAAACATGCATGTAGAGACACACTACTGTACCCTCCAAAATCACAAAAACACACATGTAGTGAATATGGGTAGCAGGTGTATATGCGCACATTGACATTATTGTCAACAATATCTACATCAAGTCTACAGAGAGAAGAATCTTCAACTGTTTTTCTCTGAACTTGTATATTATGGCAGCTGGAGGGTGGCATCCTTACCTCTGGAACAACAGAGTGGGTTTGGACTCCCACTCAGGGCAAGTCAAGGCCCCCAGGCTTATGCTTGACGTTGAAGAAGTGGTGAAAAGATACAAAGAAAGACACAACCCAATGGCTGGAAAATGAGCCTAGGTATGGATTTAGGTTCCCCAAGTTTAGTTCCCCAAGTTTAGTTAGGAAGAACAGACTAAAGGCCCAGCATGAATTTCAGGTTCCAGACCAGCAAGAAGACCCTGGCAAACAAACCAGACACATTGATGGTCGAGGAGAAGGATACATACACATAGATGTGGCAATCCCAGCTGACAGCAACATCAGGAAGACGGGGCAGACTTTGGTGCCAGCGGTGATGGAGAATCTGGGGACTGTGACTCCCTAACTGGTTCCAGAGCCTACTAGGTACAAGAGCTGAGGACGGCAGTCCTACAAACAGCAATGATATTATGTAGAACACTCAGATTCCAAGGCCTCCGGTAATAGACTCAAGACTTCATCCTTCCTGCAAAAAGGAGTCTGAGGTAGATTTATTTAATCTATATTCATCTTCATACCTAATTGTCTTGTGAAAATAATGCCAATAATACGTTTTCCGCGTCCCCTGGGGATCAGATGATGCATTGAGTTTGTGCATCTACAGAATACAGGGAACCACACCTGTCATTCTGGGTTCAAAACAATTCTTGAATTAAAGAGAAAATATAATTAAGATTCACAACACAGAAATATATCTGATTTTCTGGCAATCAGTTATGAATGACTTCAAATCCCATTAGAGTCCAATTGGGTCATTTCTCTGCCTGGTAACAGCCATTCTGGGAAAGGATTAGCAAGGGGGCACCGTGCAGATCTACTGAACTTTGAGCTGGTATGCGCACACACAAACACACATATATACAGTACATGCATATACAATCAGACATGCAGACACTCAATGACTCATGCCCATACTGTTGTGTTCATATCATACCAGAAACATACAGCATGCAAAAAATATGCAATGCACACAGGAGGCCAGAGACCGGTCTCCTTGAAATCCAACCGCCTACACCTCAACCTCTCTACTTTGATGTGTTTGGCCCACAACAAACTCACATACTCAAATGCTGACACCCTCTCTCCACACTAATGCTCTCTTCTTCTTTGTCACACACAAACTCCTTTTTCAATTACTCTGAATATTCTCCCTTACTCCAAAGCAGATATCCCATGACACAATGTAGCTGTCTGTGAAATGATGCAATGGTTCTTATGTCTGTGCAGGACTTTCCACCATTGCTGGGGTTTAATCTGTTAATGATATCATATAATTAAATACACACAGCTTCTCTCACAGGTTTACACATTAGTGTAAAAATACCTTGCCGCCCCTTCCCATGAAGCTGACATTCAAGGAACAGAAGTACATCATTCTAACTAAACACTACTTTTAGAAGCGCCATGGAGGGTCGGGGTTAGCTGAGGTTACTGTGGGGTCAGTGTTAAATTATTCTGGTCTGTGGCTGAGGTCACTGGGAGAGACATCAGCTTAAACCCTTTCTTGACTTTTCAATATGTCTTTTGCCATAAATCAATGTAATGCTTTTTTTTTTAGTCATAGATGGATGATTTATGTTACTTCGTGAATATTCCGAGCACACTGAATAAGATTGATGTGGTCTAGCTTTTGGAGAATAGTCTAAGATTAAAACTGGGGCATTTGATGGTAAAATGTATCTAAAATTACTTTTAGTATATGAGTGTATGAGTGTTTACAAAGAAACAAATATGAAGAGTTTTCAGAACTTTATTGAAAGTTAGAGAAGCTGCATTATTTCCATTTCATTTTCCTATTCTATGACATCTTTCCAACAGTGAAGATTAGCAATGAAATAGTAGCTGTCTTATGTTTCAGAGCGTTGACGCCACTTGAAGGTGAGTCACATGCTTTTAAAATACAAGGGATTTCATTCATTGCACAGTTTAATCTTCTCAAATTTTATTGAAACAGGAGTATTATTTAGCAAGACTAAAGACGATGTTTTTTTTTTCCAAACATTTGAGCAGATCAGATCAAATCTTGAGTGAACAATGATATGATCACCTTTTCTGGCAGAGTACTCTCAATGTTTATGTCAATCTGAAATGGTCTAGCCAAAGTAAGATTAAGTCAATAAAACTCAGTGGCTCTTCTGCAGTTCTATGTTTATTATTAAAGCATTTAAATATTCTTAAAATCTACCTTATCACTTAGGACCGTAGCTTTGCTTTGAGGCAGTAAAAACAGAGCACACAAAGTTGTTCTGATCAAGAAAGAGAAGAACAGTCCACTATGCAGCCCACCCAACCTGACAACTGTGTATTAATCCACTACACCTAGTCTATTTGAAAGCCCAGTGAGGAGCCAGGTATGTTCAGCAGCTCTGGTATCTCAGCACACAGACCCTCTCAACTCCACCCTTCCTAGACTGAGTAAACCAAATCAAAAGACATAAACTAAGCACATCTAAACACGCAAAGCAGACTTAGCACCTCTCGCGGATGAAAATGCGAAAGCGTGCTTCAGCAGGGTTGCACACTGTTTATTTCTACACTTGCATAGATGTTTGTCGTGTACAAACACAGGGATGAGTTGTGCACTCACTTCTTTGCAGTGTCCTGCACTGATTAAACCCTTTCCGCAGCGTTTCTCTCTGCACAAGGTAATGTTTGCTTTCCTGCAGTCGGAGTCTGGACTGTTTCACTACTGACTGAGTGCTAGGCTCATTTTTGAGTTTGATGTCCAGGACATGCTGGATGTTGTTATTATGTTAATAGATACAAAATATATATAAAGAAATAATATAATTTCTATGTGCATCATTGCTTGTATGCTTGTGCTTCCATGTAGAAGTGGGCATTTCGTCTGGTATTCACACACGTTTGAAGAGACAGCATTGCTCAAACAGGCTGATGTTTGGGTCTCTGCCTCAAATGAGACTGAACAGCACATACTATAAGATAAAATATACATATACATATGAATAACTCTCCCTTTAACAAATTCTATTAAAGACGACCAAAAACCATTTGAAAACAGTTATTAAATGAAGGCTGTTGACCAACAGAAAAATATGCTCCAGTGCTGAAGGAATAAATAACAAGGGAGAAATTATTTCCACATACATAACCTGGCTTGGACAGTATGAAAAATGAAGAACCTTTGTCACACAAAGAAATATACAAACTTAACCTTGAAAAGAAACCTTTGTTTTGTTACTAGTGTCAGAAATCAGCGCCTTGGTGTCTATGTGAATTATGATGCTGCCGTTTCTATGCATTAGTCTCGTGTAATACAACACAGGCAAAGTCATAAGGGTGTTGAAAGCATGAGAGCAGTTGGGGATCCAAAACATTTTTAGACTGCTCCCTGGGATTACCAATAATTAGATAGGTGGCTTTGACTCATAACTGTCTTGCTATAAATGCAAGCTCTACTGAACTAGCTTTGATAAAAATCTTTAAAAAATTACACCAAAATACATTTGATCTGTTGGCCTTGAGATCTGGTTATGTAATCAAGTTAAAGACTTCCATACAGCACTTCATTTACAAGTTCTAAAAGAAGGTTAAATATGAACTTGTATCACTCGCATAGTGGCCTGTACATAAAAAAGCTTTCTAGAGTGTGGAGGAAGGAGCACAAAAGCACATGAAGGCAGCAATGCAATGAGGAACCTTCATACATTAAGGCAGTAGAAAGAAAAAAATAGATGAGGGGAGGAAAAATAAGGACCACAACAGCAAAAATGCTGAGGGAGGCTAAAGGTGGTGACCTGAATCATAATCGCCTGTTGAATTTCACAAGGAGCTGTTTCACCACAGATCCATGAGCCGAGCACTCCTCCTGAGCATCGCCTCACACTTTTAACAAGCTTAGGGCATAATTGTGTGTACTTTATGTGTGTGTGCTCTGCATTGATGCTGTTTGTGAGAAACTTAAACTCGAGCCTGCAGAACCATTATTAAGAAGAATAAATAATGAAATAAATAATAAAAAAGGAAAATAAATTTCCAGATTATTTACTGAACATCAAAACCCTTTGAAAGGGAAAAACGTTCTTTCTTTGAAATAAAAAAAAAGCTCTGAAATGTGCTGCCAGAGAGTAATATGTCATGATAAAATGATTTAGCTTTATGCTCTGAAGTCACAGACAGAACAAAAAAAAAAAATCAGCAGAAAGGAAGGGGAGTACAACAGAAAATAAAAATGACAGCAATTTGAGAGTAAGTCTGAGAAAAAGAAAAAAAACAGGTCATCTCAAGGGCCAAAACAACCTGGAAACCATTACCCGGAGCACTCAGCGGGACCCTTCCACACTCCCCCCACACCCCCACTTACAGTTCTCATGATGTCATACTACGGCAAGCAGCTAGTCTCCTACATGACGGCACACATAACTGGTCAGACAGCCAGAGATAAGTCATGATGAATGTTTTCAGCTCCTAATGTTCAATACATAAGAAAAATTCCATAGCTCCATGCAGGGAAATTCAGTCCAAAAGGTTTGTAAGCAGTTGCGGCATGAATGTTTTTGCTTTAAAATTGTACTGCTGCCTTCCTACTGAAAATTGCAAGAAATTACCGCTACTGCATTTAACACTTGGCTGTTTTGTCTTATCTACCTGCATAACATTACCTCAATCTACCTTCTTCAATGCCACATGTTGAGAACCAGGCAAACTGATTTTCTCCTTGATTTAAGTGTGACAAAAGTCCAGATCTAAGTGTGAAAGGCCTTTCTGCATAGTCTAAGCTTAGTTGCATAATGACTACAAAGATGCATGAAGCTGAAGTTTTCAGTAAGTCAAGAAAGAGAAGTATTAGTAGGGTTTACTTACTGTAGTAAAAGGATGGTATACTGAAGAGAAAGAAAGAAAAACCACCTAGCTCCAATCCTTCTTACTGTGTGTACAGTTAGAAAAGTGAGGAGACTCAAGTGAGCATGTGAGAGAGAGCGAGAGAGAGAGAGAGAGAGAGAGAGAGAAAGCAGGAAAGAGAGTAGAGAGAGAAAGACAGAGAGAAAGCAGGAAAGAGAGTGAGGAGAGAGAGAGAGAGAGAGAGAGAGAGAGAGAGAGAGAGAGAGAGAGAGAGAGAGAGAGAGAGAGAATGATCACTGCATCAGCAGAGCAAACCTAAAGAGGAGATAGATGGAGAGACAAAGATGGAAAGGAAAGGGACAAGAGCGAGGGTAATAGACAAGAGCCTCAGATCTCTTTTTGACAGAGACGGCTCCCCCATATTAGGTTATGAGGCAACTGGCCCACCGCAACCTAGCAGCAAGAAGGGAGATTTTATCTGCACACTCTAAACATACAAAGACGGACGAGACGCTGGTATACAAGATTTCAATCGATCTTCCTCCAGCAGCCTGTTCAGTGTGTAAACAATGTCTTGACAGAACTCAAGTAAGACCTCCGTGTTATGATTAGGTGCTATTAGACTGAACCTGAAAACCGACCACTGAGGGGGTCTCAGCTCATTTTTCCTCTAAATAGCTTACATCCGTTGTGGCTTCATCCAAAAGGGATCCATATATTCCTCTTTAGACAACAAGCACAATTCAGTCAGAGTAAGGGAGGAATATTTACCCTTAAAGACAATTAGAAGCTTTAATCAGTTTAGTTTTACAACATCACATGTGCTTCCTGAATGAAGCCAGGAAATGGTGCAAATCGTTTTTCTTAGATGCCTAATTAGACTATGCACGAGCCTACTTCAAAGTACAATATTATAAGCATACAGAATATAATAGTGCCAATAAAAATTGGTCTGCAATTACAAACAGATGCATACATTAAAGTCTCCGACAGTTTTTTAAAATTATTCTTTTCCTTACAGATTACAGAAAATGTATTCAAACAAGATTCATTCCTTAATTAGAACGTAACATGAAGAATTGCTTCATCCCCAAAACACCTACATGAAGATTACAGGTGAGGACAGTTTATAGTTTTGGAGAAAAAGACTGATCCTGAACAAATCATCAATATCGTCTGACATAGTGACTAAACTTCAAACAAGCTCATTGGTTGGTACATCTCATAATATAAACAGACAGACTCAGATATCAACTATTTAACCTGGCGGATGAGGAGTTTATGTCCAAAGTAACGGCTTGCTTGCTCATGTTTCCGCTAACTTATTTCTTTTTCTCTCAAACATGTGCTTGTTTTTTAATTTATTTGCTGACTGCTTAAATGAGTTTGCATTTGGCTGATACTGATTGGCTTACAACTCTACTCTTCTGCTCTGACACATTTATGCATGTTCAGCCATTTTTGAAGGGTTGAGAACCGAACTCTTAACAGCAAACCATTTCTACTACTACCATGTGTTTTACTACAGGTTTTACCACAGCAACTAATAATGCTGCTACTATTGATTGAACTAAATCAGCAGTTAGTCTTAAGTACTGTATATGAGTACTGAGATTAATGCTATCTCAGTCTGGCTACCCACATTAAACTATCTTTAATGTTAGCTATACTGTATATCTCCCCAATGCAGGTATCATTGATTCTACCACTTGACTCCAGAATCTGCTGGCAAACTCAAAGCATGAATTTTGAGAACATCAGTGGTAGCGCAATTGTTAGTATTGTTAATATATGGAATGTACACTTAAGACACATTCAAAATGTCTTCAAATATTTAGTTATATCCATGCTGTGGTTCCTTATCACAGGTTAAAACACCAAAAAACATTGTGCAGAAAAGACAGAATGCTCTGAGTCGTTCCCCTCTGACTAAAGCATGATCAAGTGTAACTGAGCGATTTGCCTTTGAGGTGACACAATGGCTACACAAAATCCATGTACAATTATTAAAGTATCTATCTATCTATCTATCTATCTATCTATCTATCTATCTATCTATCTATCTATCTATCTATCTATCTATCTATCTATCTATCTATCTATCTATCTATCTATCTATCTATCTATCTATCTATCTATCTATCTATCTACAACTTGGCTTTTCAAAGGAACAGTTGATGCTCTGGGGCCAGTAAACTAACAGAGATGGAGGTACAGCCACTTGAACTTTGCTATTAGCTTCAGTGTTACCATGCCAACCTCTAATTAAAGGCCAGCACTGCAGCTTTTCTCAGTTTATTGCAACTCAAACTCATTCACTTCATTCTATATATCAACACACTGTCAACAAATCAGACAGCGTTCGCTGTGAGCTAAAATGACCAGACCTTCATAAGAGTTTAAAAAAAAAAAAATTGGACAATTTCACTCAGCAATCATGATTACCATATTTGGGTAAATTATTCATTCATTTTAAAAAAATGTCTCGCAAAACAAAGACCATTGTTACTGTTTTCTCTTCACAATAATAGCAGTGTAACACAGACACACATAATTACAACAAGAGACATAAAATAAACACAGTATATTATTCACTATTGTCTTTCTCTAATCAAGTGGAAAAAATTTATCTCCCGCCCCTTTGACATCAAAGTGTTTTTCAGAACAAAGCAAACATCTGGCCCACTCTGGGTCCTTGCATTACATTTCTTTGATCAATACCCGGCTAATGAGACCAGCTTCTTGAGCCAGAACTGATGGATTCAGATTGATGTTCTCAGCTACTGCATTTGTTACATGAATCGTATTTAGAAGGCACAAAGTCTTCTTATCAATATTAAGTATGACAATGATACAGCATCCCATGGTGTTGTCTTGTCCTACAAAACTGCACAGTTTTCATGCTTCAGGTATTGAAACAGAACTGGTAGTTCCATCTTGCTTGAGAGGCATAGAGGTTTTTCACAAAAAACCCAATATTTACACGGACATTCGGACAATTCTAGAAACAGAAAGATATACAGTACTGTATAGTCATTTAAAAAGCTGTGCTGCCCTCTGATGGACATGCATAAAAGCACTAAGATACAAAACATCGATGAAGGTAATTCAAGGAACATAAAGCGTCAAGAGATGGAATTCATATTAAGAGCCCTAAAACGTTTGAGGAAAACTAGACTGTTTGGTACTACAATCAATCAATTGAGTTGATAATGACTTTTGATAAATTTAATTTAATCTTCTTTTTGTTATTATGTGATATACAGCTTATCCTTCTGGAATTTTAACAAGACAAGGCTGATGATTTCATGACTTGAGTGAATGTGTGATTGATGTTATTGTTTTTGCTAGAATGCAATGAATAAATAAATGAGAATAATTAATAATTAATGAAGGAAATAATTGTTACTTGCAGAAAATAGTTCATCTTCAGTCACTGCTTCAATGACATCATTTAACCTGAAGTCTCTAAAATGTCAAATAAAAATGGCAAAACAAAAGACTGACGAAACAGCCTTAGGGCCTTGTGGTATTTTAAATGGTTTGAGCGTGACTATTGAAATTTAAATAACTGTGGGAGTACCAGGTCAAACAATGAGTTTGTATGTGAAAGCTTTCACATTTGTCATGAGCTTAGCAGTCACAGACGTCTCTATAGCCAAAAAAACCCCCCCATGGAACAAAACAAGCTTTTTTGTGGGGGTCAAGTATTCTCTTCTCCACCAGATGGCACCAGAGGCAAACTTTCACTTTAAGCGCAACATGAATAACTGCTCTGCCCAGCTCTCTCCCTATGACTTTGCATAAATCATAGCTGGACTTATTGTTTTTCTTTTAAAGGTCTACAGAAAAACAGAAAACCCAACTAAAATTAGTGTCTTGACATTTTGTAAGCGTAATGTCTTAATGTTGGCTGAATCTCCTCTGTTTGGTCTCAGAAATTATGACACGAAGTGTTAGGAATGGGAGGTGGCAGACTATTTTTACTGCAATTGTGTTATTCTTGTGCATAAAAGTCGCAGCTTGACCCAGGACTCTTTCAAACACTCATTCAATCCACCTTTTGGGTACATTTTTGGGTCCTTTTCAACCAAAATGCCACCAGTGGTCAGCAGCAACTGGTAGCATTAATGTGGTATGTGATGCTAAAAATGTGATCACATGACTGAGTGAAGAAACACTCAGAAACATGTTCAAACTTTAAGCAGGGATATGATATCAGATGAGAATGAGGTCAAAACCACCCATAAAGGTATTTACGGCAACAAGCTCAAGTATGCATGTCATGTTTTTTGTGTTTCTGATGAAAAACCTGAAACGTTCAGATTAGTTATCAGATGAAAGTCATCATGATCACAAAGTAATGTATTTAAGTGGTTATCATTAAAAAATGACATCCAAATAATATTAATCAGGAGGGAGAGTTTACCTTAATTCCAACAAAATTCTACATTTTTTTAAATGTAAGCCATAATTTAACAACCTTGGCTCTGAATCTCTGTAGGGACATGTTCCAAGTTTAAAGACCAGTGTTATTTTCCCATAATATCACAGGGATGTGACAGAACTGAGCAAATACACACACAATTTAACCCCAAGAAGTGAAAACCCACACATGTGCAGTTCTGACACCCTCCTGCCAGCCCACGAACGCAAACAGATGGAATGAGTTTCAACAAAAACCAAGTGTAGCACCCACATGCACCTAATCGGCAGAGAGGTAAACAGTAATGAAACTGCGAATGGAATGCAGCCTTGTTTAAAGAGCAGAGAGATCACTTAATTCAAGACATTATCACTGTGAAAAACAATACTCTTCACAATGACACGCTAGGTATTTGCTGTCCTACACCTTCCCACTGAAAACAGACATATCACACACTCGCAGTGTGTTTCACCACACACAAACTAATCTCTGGCTAAGCTGCAACATCCAGCCTAGCAATAGATTGGCCTGTTCGGCACATTCTTTGTCGTGGTTCAACATACAAGAAGAGAACATAAAGTTTATGGACACATGATTAAATAACTGTTACAAGTATGTCTGTGTGGGTGTGGGCGTGTGTGTGTGTGCGGGGGGGAGGGGGGTAGTTTTGATTAATTATTAAGGATAACTTCTGACTTAAACTGAACTGACTGGACCAGTCATGGTCCTGGGTAGGGTTAAATCATCACTAACAAACAGTTTAATCGATGCCTTTGAAAAGGATACAGTACTGCATAAATGTGTTTGTGTATGTCCGCACATGGAGGCCTGACTCTGTAATCTGTTTCATAGAGTCGTAACCAGAAGGTTGTAAAAGCATTGCATTTGCAATATGAATAAATTTGCAATATGAATAGTCTGGTGAACTGGTCTATAGACTCAGGTAACAAATCAATACTGAGCAATAATGCAGATATAACATAACAGGATATTTGATGCACATTTTATCTGATAATTTAACATTTGAAACAGGCAATAATTGGTTACCAAGATGTGATATGTTTGCAGAAGTTATTAGTTAAGCTCAGAAATAACCACTGTACACACAAACTGACCCATTTTACAAGCATGCTATTTAACCAGCAGACAATTAGAGAGAAAACAGCATTCAACCACACACACAAGAACAAGTTTAACAGCAATTCCCGTATGTTGCAGGCTACATTGTAATCTTTTTCGGCTGAGCCATTGTAATATGTGAATAGAAATAGCTTGGTGCCTCATCTGCCCTCCAACAATGAGCACTGCCAGCACTGCTCATCATACTGACATAAGTCACAACTGTGGGGCCATTACACTAGCCAAACTAGGCTTGGATGGATAAACAGACGGACAAGGCTAACCAAGTAATGAAAAATGAGTTCCAAATCAATTGTAATTAAAAGAAATCATTTGTTAAAAAATTATATCCACCGGGCCAGACAATGAATGACCTTATATGTGATCACTGGCTCATTTGGTTATTCGATGGAATTCATGCAGGTAAAAGGTAGAGCACAAAAAAAGGTCAAAGTTAGCTGATAAGTTGAATAAAGAAGGGAATACTAAAAATAATTAACCATGTCAAGATTGTTCCTGATAAAAAATCATAGGTACGTCCATGATTAAAAAAAGAAGGAATTCATATGGAAAGCTTCAGTAAATGGCATTCCTGATTGACCTTTCCTGGAAAATGTCTTTAGTTACAACTGGCAACACTTTGGCCTCACTTCCAGTTATGACAAGACATTTTGAGGAGAACAGGAAAGTACAACGCATCCCCAGAGGGAAGAATCTATTTGTGTCTGGAAGGACTATTTGGTTCCTCAATTGTGGGAAGTCGATGAATTTATGAGCATCTATGTCAGAGATCCACCCCCACTTAGCCGAAAATGCACATGCACCGTTTAAGTATGTATGCACATGTCTGTGCCTGCCCATGTGAGTTTTCCTGTGTGTGTGTGTGTGTGTGTGTGTGTGTGCGTTCGTGCGTGCGTGGACATGGTCACTCACCACTTAGCCTGACACCACCCCCAGTTAAATAAAAGGGCTCTGCGGGGCTCTAATTGGTACCCTACACAAAGGCAAACAATAAAATGTTCTTGCTTTAGAACCTGTTTGATCTGTATGCCAGGTGTTTGACCGTCTCACTGTTAAAGTAATGAAACACTTACTCAGTGTTCAACTTCAATGGCAGTTACTGAAGGAGCAATTAACAAAAACAGTGGATGTACAATAATCAATACAGAGGATAAAAAAACAATTGGTCAAGGCTGCATATACAGTGATGAAGATACTTAAGAAGACACACAGCTGTTATAACATTTCACAGCATCTGTAGTTTTCTCTGGATAATGTTTATTGTACGGATGCAAAACTCACCTCTTTCTGAATATAATTTTCCATCATGTTAATTTTCCACAATTAAAAATAAAAAACATATACAGTGCCTTGCGTAATGACAGGGACAAAGACATGACTTTTTATTTGATCCCGTCATAAGTCAACATGTTGTCAAGTGCACACACATTTAACACATGAACTGTTTTACTACAAACCAACAGATGCAACTTCAGAAATTGCATTTCTGTATCAAACATCATAGAGATTACTTTGTCTTAATCAAAACAATATTTTTGTTTCCTCAGTCCCACACTTCCCATTCTCTCCCATATAGTGTGCCTAATTCCACCCCAATTTCTTTCTCAATTTTCCCCCATGGTAGTTTTTCTTCTTTTTCCATTATTAAAATCTAATTTTCTTCTCCTTTCCATCCCAGTATTACTCCCCATCCCCCTTTTCCTCTGTATGTCTGCCACTGTTGCTTGCTCCAATACCTCCATTCAATCCTGTGTTTTTTGGCCCGCTCATTAGTTGTAGCAATAAACACACAGGGCCACAGGATACCTCCAGAAAACTCCTCAATGTGATTACGGCGGAGTCAAGCTTAGGCCGCATACAAGGAACCTGTGTCCTGTAAAGTATGGCTGTACGGGGATCAGACAGCGGGGAGTAGAGACAGACAAAGACGCTGTTCTGCACCTCGGCCAAGGAGATGATCCACATGAGAATAAATCATTACAATGTACGTTCCACCATAGCAATCATAATAAGCTATCCTGCTGAGCATGAGTCGAGCAAGGCTGCAAAGACTTCAGTGTTAGCAGACCTTAAATTAAGGTCAGTAAACAATGGTTCAATAATCAACTGGTTAGAACCTTCCTCACTGAATAACTTCATCCATGTGGCAAGACATTCCACACAAATCCTCAATCACTGACCATGGATTGCAGCCATATTAACTGCACACAAACTACAGAGTTGCATGACATCTGTGTCATCTAACAAACAAAGCTATTTTTGTTTGTGGCTGCAATGTAGTTTATTTGTTTCAACATCTTTGTCTGCTTTGATGAAGCTTTATTTTGCTGTAGAAGTGTTGGTTATGTCATCTCCCTGCTGCCCTTGAGGAGTCAACTAATGGGTTTGGCAGATATCTGTGCTCTTCAACAAGAGAATACCGATACAGTGACATGATACTGACCTTGATTTTCTCAATTGAATCAGATGTGAACCTCCTGAGCAGAGAGAAAATATTGCGATTGCATGTTTTTGACAGCACGACAACTTTCATTACAATGGGATGTGGTGTTACTTTTTTTCACACTTATTATATGATACCTGACAACTCTGCTTCTCCAAGTTCTCAGAGTTTTCTTGGTGACCCCATACAGGAGTAGCTCAGATGGTGTTTTCACAAGGAAAGTGCTGGCAACTTCCCCCATTTTCAAAAGGGTCATTATTAAAGCAGCTCTGCCTGGACTCAGCTCAGTATTTCTACAACCACTAAGGACTCATAAAAACACTCTGGCAAAGTCAGAACCACACTACAGCACGCACAAGAGTGTGAGTGTGTATGTTTGTATGGTGTGTATACTGTATATGCCCCATTCTACACATGAGAAACTTTAGACACGTTGGCTGTGTTGTAGCCGTGAAGTAACCTATTTAAATTTATATATACAGTACACACACACACACACACACACACACACACACGCGCGCGCGCACACACACACTCTGTTTCTCTCTTTGCACACTTTCTAAAAAATGAATTAAACATGAACATGAACTTGAATTTAAAATGAAGATAAATTGTTTCGAGGACTCTTTTTCTCCAACTCTGATATTGTTTGAGAATGAAAATAAATCCAAAGAACTACAGGCTGTTGTCACAATGCGTTTTTACAGTCTATGCAACCAAGTGTTTGCATGCAGTAGGGTTTAAAAAGTTTGGACGAATGTTTCAACTAATTGCCAATGGCTGCAAAATTGTAAATTGCTGATTTAATTTTGCACTTCCCAAGAACTATTGATAGGCGCTGCTTGGCAAAAGATGCTTTCAATGACCTTATCTATTTAGCAAAATCTTCAGCAATATCAGAGACAGACAAAGGCAAAAATCTTTTTTTTATTACATAGAGTAGATTTGTTCTTTATTCCTTAGCTGTGTTCGTTTTTAGCTGGTCTCCCTGTTGAGCTTTTACAGAAGAGGAGGGACATGATAGCAAAAAACAACAGGAGAGCATCCTGTGTGATAATCCCGATGCTTCGTCTCCACGGTGAAAAACATGACTCCTCAAAGACAAAATGCCTTCTGTTAAAAAGCTGAATCCTGCAGCTCCTACAAGAGTTTTCCATGTTTGTACACTTGGAAAGCCAAATAGTAACAGCAATGTCTTCACTGCCTCGTTCTTCTTCTTTTTCCTTGTCCTCAATTTCTTTTTAAATTTGTCGCTGTTTGGTGATTTACTGTCTCTCCAATTTCCATAGCTGCTGTTTTAAAGCCGATGCCAACTCTGCTTTAGTTCATTTACACACCAATGCACGAACACAAACACACATACACACAGACAGACACCCATATGGCCCACTCATTCAGCCTGTCAGTAATATGGGGAGCAGAGCTAACAGTGAATAAATCATTTTTCCGTAGCACGGAACAAAGAGCCTGTGTGTATGCGTTTTTGGGATGTCTGTGCATGTTGGTACATTAACATATTCCTTCAGCAAATTGTTCATCTTCCACGGATAACAGGGAGAAAATTTCAACACAAACACAGGCATGAAAAATCTGAGAATAATACCTCTCTATTCAACCAGAATCAATCAAGACATAAACACTCTGGAGTCATCACTGCTATTACACAACACATATATGTGGTGTGTTCAACAGCACTTCAATAGCTGTTCAATAGCTCTTTTTTTTTCTCTACATATATGAAGAGGAAAAAATGTAATTGTTTGCCATCTGTAAAAATCGCAGGTTATTTTAAAGAACTTAAAATAAAAACACACACCATGGCTTGAGGCAACACTTAGCGAGGGAGCTGCGAACACCAAAAATATTGAATGGTTCCCGCTGCGAAATGCTTCCTTATTTCAACAAACCCAAGCCTAGCATGATGTAGAAAGCATTTTTCATTGTGCTGACTAACAGCAGGCTCACACAAGATTCCTTTGAGATGCACTGGTTAGCAGAAATGTGTGAACAGTAACCTAGGTGCAAAACATATCTAGACTGGAGCTGCATTGCTGCCACAATTCTGCAATTTCATCAACTTTTAAAGATCATCTGTGCCCTTCAAGTGTAGCATGTGTCTATAATGCATTTTACTTCAAATTCAGAATCAGTTAATTCTCTTACCTCAAGCATCTTAATTTCAAAAGGACGTAGCATCTCCCTGCAAACTCTGAATTCTTCTCCTGCTCCCTGCATTACAATTGGTATCATATTTTGTCTGCTGGGTTGCCACTTCCTGCACAAAACGACGACCTCCCAGATCTCATCAGAGATGTGTCCTGATGGCAGCGTCCTGACAATCGCTCTGGTTCCAGTACACACCGACTTGGTCACCTGATGGAAAAGCGTGTTTCAATGTACTAAGTAGTGAATAATGAATGGAAACATAAAAGCATGCTCAGAAAGCAACACACACATGAATGTAAATACCTTTTGATTGTTCCTGAAGAAGCGCCTCACCAGAACGGTGGAACGTTCTTTACGGTTCCTGATAAACTCTGCATTATCCAACAGACATTCACCATCTCGTTCATTACTGATGCTGCCACCACTGCAGTTCCTGGTCCCTCTTGAGATTGTCCTCTCATCATTCATAGGGGTCGCTGTCATGGCTTGTGGAGATGTCTGTCGAAGGAATAGCTTCTCAAAGGTGCATTTGTTAATTCTACGCTTTCGGTTGAGCCTCTCTAAACTAGAGTAGCCATCTTTGAGGATGCGTCGGTGGATATGTCCATTTTGGGGACACTGGTGATGGTGGTGGGGGGAACTATAGGGAGATGACACCAAAGAGTCTGGTTCACTGAATGTCCCGCACCATGATGAGAGGCAGGGTGATGTCTAGAAGCAGAAAAGATACAAACAAAATTAAATACTATCTACTTCAATTAAAGTGCAAACTTGTTTTTTCTGTCTTTGTGCTTATGAGAACAGAGAACACACAAAGCCACGGTGTTACGGTTAAAGATATCAAATTTCCGAGCTACCATCCATTGTTACCTCGTGGAGAGCAAGCACAGACACTGGAAGGCTGCTGCGGCGAACGTGTCGCTGGTGGGGCTGAGTGGGGATGGAGCTGAGGCGAGGACTTGGAGCAGGATTGGGACACTGACTGGTTGTGGGGCTGTGGGAATCATACATGCCTGAACAGATGTGAAGGCTGGACGTTGTGCAGGAGCACTGGGTGAACTTCAGTCTGTTCCTGTCTGCATCCACACCCTCTCTTGAGCTGTCCAGCTGGCATGGAGATCTCTCTGAACTCTTCCCAGGCATAGCAGTAAATGTGTCACTCATTCCTTCGGTTCTCTTGCCAGGGGGCAATTCTGAATATGGTTTGTCTTCTGTACACGAGACATTTGAGCTGCAATCCAAATGCTCAAATTTTTCCCGCAAAATCGTCACTCTCCTCTCAGAGGACAACTTCCTGTAAGGGAGAGAGGACAGGCTGTTCTGCTGTTTTGGCTGCCACACTTGGTCTGAGTATCGCTGGACATCCTGGATATCATTTGCATGTCTGGCTTCCCCACTAGGTCTGTTTCCATTTGATGAAGTTGAAGCACTCGGAGCCAGAACTCCTCCACCGACTTGGGTCTGATTTGCATCAGTCGCCATTACGTCTCGCTGGAGCTTCTTGCTTAATCCTTTGTTTTGCAGCAGCTTTGGAAAGAATTGACGACAGTCAAGTAGGAGACTATTACCAAATAGATGATGAATATTTTTTAATCTGGATTAAGTCTTTTTTAAGTTATCTAAAGTTGAAAGCACATGTCACATATGTTTCCCTAAGATTCTTAAATTGAAACAGTTGTGAAGTGTCACCTTCCATCTCAATTAGAGGCTCCATACAGTAGCAAGAGGAAATTAAATTTGTAGAGGAAATTAAATTTGCAGACTTCAAAGACCATATATTCTATAGCATCTTTTTTCATGTTTAGAACTCAGCTGTTCCAGGAGGCTCTTAACAGTGAGTCCACAACTCTCCCACATATCAAAAGAAATCTTTTCTGCTTTGTCTTCGGGGGACCAGAGCAACATATATCATTTGATTGATTGTATCAGTAACTGATTGACTTACAAAAGTAAAACCATATCCTTAACAATGGACGAGCATGAATTTACACTGCATCCCCTGCAACATGAAAAAAAGCACAGATCTGTTCCAACCCTGCAATGAGCTTGGAACTCCTTTGGGGTGTATCTCACCTCTCACCCACAGCCAGCCGGGTTAGGCTCTAGCATAAAACGCAATCAGTATGTCAGATCTTTTTCAGAAACCACCAGGAGTCTAGATCCAAACTGTAACCATGAAAATAGAATAAGTTAATAAACTAAATAGCAAATAGCAAATGCTACCCCCTCGGTACTTGGTTCTTTAGCTTTGAAACTCTGAAGAAAAAATATTGAACATTTTTTGGTAATGGTCCAGAACAGTGGTTCTTAACCTTATTCGAGGTACCGAACCCTGTCGATTTCATATGCTCACTCACTGAACCCTTCTGTAGTAAAAAAAACCTTCTTTTTTTTCAAATTTAAGGCATAGGTACAGTATTTTCCGCACTATAAGGCGCACCTTCAATGAATTTCCTTTTTTTTTTTCAATTTCATACATTTCATACATTATAAAGCGCACTGGATTATAAAACGCATCCGAGAACTCATCTTCAATGAATGGTCTATTTTAAAACTTTTTTCATTTATAAGGGACATTGGATTATAAGAAATTGAAAAAATTAAAGGCTTTTAGGTGCACCTTATTATGCGATAAATACTGTATATGTTTTACTGGTGTATTTAATGAATTGTGCATTAACGTCACCTTTTTCAAAGAACAAAACCAAGAGTGCATGAACTCACATGAAATTACCAACCTGCAAATCAGTGGGACTTCTGTTGTTATTGAGACCAGTTCAGACATGCGTGGCTTCACCTTGGCAAGTGCTACTCTTATATAATTTTCACAGCAAAGTCTGCTTCTTTTGTTTTCCATGCAGCTTAAGGAAGTGTTCCTTTATTTTTGCCAGTACGAGTCCAGAGTTGCTCAGCTTGACATTGCAAATCATGCAGAACGCTGACTCCCATCACGTTCCGTTATACAGTACATGTAAATTCACGTTGTACATATTCATCCGACCACTTTCTTTTTTTGCTCAACATAGTTACCATGAGTGCGCAAAATCCCATGTAGCACAAGTAGGCTAATCGATGTAGCGTGATCACCTGCAGCCATCGATGCCAAGGGGGGCGTGTCATTACGAATTGACACGATGTGTCAAACGTACAGTGATTCGGGTATGTTCGGCAAAAACACCCGACACATCGTGTCGGGTCTCTTGACCTCCATCTCCGCCGAACCCCTGAGACACACTCACCGAACCCCTAGGGTTCGATCGAACCCAGGTTAAGAACCACTGGTCTAGAAATTAAATGTAACTGAGAGAAGGATGATACCTACTCCTATATCCTGCTCCTGTCTTTGCTCGTGACCAGGCATAATCACCAATAATCTCTATCCTCTGTTCTGGGATGAGAGTACTCACTTAGATGGTGAGAGAGAGCCACCTCAGGTCATGCAAAGGAACAGACTCCAGCTTCCTTTTCAATTTCAGTGTGCCATCACAGTCCTAGGGTTGTGCTGGGAAAAATAATAACTTGGGCTACCAGTGACCTATTGAGCGTCTAAGACGGCACATCCATACAGAGTGGGCTCTGTGTGTGTTTTGTGCGTGTTGTGGAAACAGAATCGAATGCAGCTGTACAAACCACTAGATAGAGAACCCGCGGAGGTGACCCTGGAGAACAGAGGAATTTCTTTGATAGTAAGGTTCCCAGTCACAGCTTACAAGGCTGTGTGTGTGGCTCTGGACACTGGCTCTGATTGGTCATGATGTGTATCTGTGCCATAGTTATCCACTTACAGGCCCTGAGAGAAAAGAGACAGAACAGACACACCAGTCATTATTTATGTGTTATCGGTCACTAATTTCCACAATTACACATTAAAGAACATTCAAAGAGAAAAGACTGCGATTAATTCAAAGTTCAAGACTGAGCAGTTAAAAACGCAAAAACAAATGTAATTCACAAGCATAATTCTTTTTTTGCTGGTCTTTTTTTCAGTTCCTTCCATACTCTCTCCTTTCATCACATCAGATTTCTTATCTATTACCATTCAAAAGAAATCACTGCATACAGCACGAGTCATTGTGACCAAAACAACTGAAACAACATATGCTGAATTTAAGCAGGAAGGAACAAAATGCACCACTCAAAAACTACCAACTTTCTTGCACCAAAGAATAAAACACTAAAATGGACATTTGTCTCCATTCCCTGAGATGAATCATTGAGGAAATGTAACATGCTTGGCATGGTTCGGAATGTCGCCTAGAATTTTTCATCAGTTTTGTATCTCAGCATAACTGCCTGAGAAAAGAGTCCCTGCAGCTCCAACATACTATTAAAAGCCAACCACATGAAATTAATGGCAACATTACACAGAAGCAGACTGCTGATTTTTTCTAATACAACTGGTATTCTTTGATAATGGCAGCTTTTATTCCAGTGTTCAGTGAGGCGATATACCAACGGTGAACTTCCTCAAGTCAATTACACAAGCTATTGTTTCATGTTGTCATTTCTCCACTATCAATAAATGTATAAAATGCTGTACAAATGATAAAATCACCTAAAATTAAAAAACAGAGAAGGAAATACAATTCTACATATATTAGTGTGTAATTACCAGTATATGCTTTGAGTAAACAGTTCAAGGAAAATACATACAAAATATACATCATCAAATCATATGAATAAAACCATTCCAATCATCCAGTTAAAGACGCAATTATCGTGTAGATTTCCAGTCATTTCCAGCCAGTCTATCTTTGAAGTTGAATCTGAAGCAGCTGGACTCCTCGTTTGACGATGTTTCTTCTCTCAACTAAGAGGCTTCCTCCGTTCTGACTGACTGATGAGGCGTTTCAGGTATTTAACCTCCTTTGAGGTCATTACCAACACAATCTGTTAGATATCATGAGTAACGGAAAGCAGTTTTAATGGTAATGGGATTTGCATGATTTGTATTTTTAATAGATCATTCTCTTATATGAAAAGAAAGTGCACAAATGTAATGTTTTAAATGTATTTAAATTCCCTAGTGTGGCATCTGTAATGTGTATCTCATCTTGTACCAAAAGAAAATGAATATTGGAAAAGAATCCAAACACTAGAAAGAACAATAAAAAGGTTCAAATGTAATTACTGGTAATGGATGTCGATTGCACAATATACCTCTGACTTTTTGCAATGCATAAGAGAGACTTGCCTGCAGCTACACAATTGACACAGAGATAACACTGTAATACTTTAGACACTAAGAAATGTTTGTCTAAGACCTCTGATAAAATATGAGTAACTTCACCTCAACTTTTTAATGTCCCTGTGGAAAAAATCCACCACAGCCCCACTGACAAACATCACAGAGATTTTCAGAAGGTCTAATAAATCAGTTAAATCAGATAACATTTTTTTGAGTACACCCACCGTTGATCCACAACAAAAGTATCTCACCTGTATGTGTCACAGTCAACTAACAGGTTCAACCACATCCAAAGTACAAAATCTTCAGCCACAACTCTGACATATGTCACTACCCGTGCGTGTGCTGTGGTTGGCAATCCTGCTAAATCCTGACACTAACCTGGCAGCATTCTTTTAAATTTAGACTGAGAATGAATACATTCTGCAACATTATACTCACCCCCTTTTCAGTCAACCTGCATGTGCCTGTCTCATTCCTGGCATGTAACAATCAACAATAAACTTCGGTATGTGTGATGCAAAATGAGCACTAACCTGCCATAGAGCTTGGGCGTGTATATTAGATAAGAGATTATTAGTGCACAGGCAAGTCAGAGCAACTGACGCAATTTGGAGAACAACGAAAAAAAGAAATACAGTCAAAGTAAATGAACAACAGATTTGATATAATTGATATATGGAGGACATAAAAAGAGCAATGGAACCATCTGTATTTATCAGCTGCTGCTTCATGTATGGATTTGAATGAGGTCATTTCAGGAGCCGCAAAAATATGTGACACATGTTTTTGCATGGACTCCACCAATTATGGGTTGGGGGGTTGCTGCTAGCATTACACAAAAGTCAGTTATATCAGACAAAAGTTCCCATAGGTGCTATAAATCCTGAAGCCATGTCAAACTGTCTAAAATCAGCAGCAGGATATAATAATATTTCATTCTTACATTGGAAATAAAAAAGATTTCTCAGTACCAAAACTACTTGGGATTGTCTCAAAGAAATATGCTGCAATTACAAAATCTCAGAATTTAGAAAGTTTAAAACACAACCGCACACACACACACACACACACACACACACACACACACACACACACACACACACACACACACACACACTCACACACACTCACACACACTCACACACTCACACACAGTGTACAAATCAAATTAGCTCCTGTTATCAGCTGAACCGTGACCCTGGCTAGGACAGCAAACGGCTTTTTCAGCCTGACTCTCAGCCTTGGGCTTATAGCACATACAAGTGTACACATGCACAGGCCCACACACGCATGCACGCACACACACACACACACACACACACACACACACACACACACACACACACACACACACACACACACACACACACACACACACACACACACACACACACACACACACACACACACACACACACACACACACACAAAGAGAGGAGTGCACTGACCAAGAGGACCCTCAATCACTTCTACTTCAGTTGTGCCATTATATAAGATATTGACCATGGTCAATATCTTTATATATATATATATATACATATATACATATATATATACATACACACAAGGCCTCATTTCCTACAACACATCTCAAATGGCAAAATATGAAAGAACTCTGGTATGATTTGATGGCGTGATCTGATTCAAAACAGTGTTTTGAGTCTAGTGCTGAGTGAAATGAATGCGAATTTATGAAAGAGACAAAGAATGACAAGAGGGATAGACCTTTCTTTGTCTCCAAATTCAGCAGCCATTGAGAATGTGTGTGTGAGGAAGGTGAATAATTTATCGACGTTTCATGCTGACAGTTGTGTAACTGACGGTTTCAGCACAAACCCAGCACTGCTGTGATACACACTGCTTGCAAAGATTGATAGCTCAAACAAAAACTGCTGCCGTGAACTACACAGCACTTGAATAAATAAGGACGGACACTTGTCTGACAGAGAAATGTTTCATACTCAGTCCGATAACAGTTAACGTTATCTGTAATGCAATGAAGTGCAACACATGCTGGAAAAAACAAAAGTGGATGTCAACAATGATCTAAGACAGCCTGGAAGAAAACTGGATGTACAGTAATCTGTTTATGTAGATTCTCATTCATCGAGGTCATGCTGATATTCAAAGGCTGAGTCAGATGCAACTGGGCTAATTTTTAAGAACTGAAACAACTGGAATCTGCTTTGACAGTGCAAACTGTTTCAAAAATTAAAAACAAGCCCTATCGTTTCTGATTCTACTTCAAAAAATATTCCATGGCTGTTACACACCACCAGGTTACAGAGAATGTCTTTGGGTCAGTTTTGACCCAGCAGCTAAAAATCACTATTTCTACACTGTTCTACATTATTTCTACACTGTTCCCCCCTCTTCCCCAACTGTGTGTTGGGGAAGAGGGGGATATGTCTTGTGTAAAGTGTTTTTTGTATTGTTTTTATGTAAAGCACTTTGGGTTACTCATTTGTATTAAAAGCACTTTATGAATAGAGTTTGATTGATTGGGTGATTGATTGATTGATTGATTGATTGATTGATTGATTGAAGAGGGTAAACCCGGATATTCACAAAGCTTGTGATGGATTCCAAAATATTTGTTCATATAGATTTCTGGATTTAAGAATTGATTACGCAATTTCTATGTATGTATGTATGTGTGTATGTATATATGTATGTATCTCTGTATGTACTGTATGTATCAATCTATGTATGTATGTTTGAATCTCTGTATGCATCTCTGTATGTATGTATGTATGTATCTATCTATCTATCTATCTGAATATGTGTTACTGCAGGATTCAGAATGTAAAGTCAACATTCAGATTAAAAACCGAACGTGAGGTTTTTAATCACACCCACAAAATGCAGACATGAGAACATCTCTAAAATATTATGGTGATAATAGAACCCAAGCATGACTTCCAGTGATACAGAAAGCTAAACAGAGTGTTTTATGGTTGTATAAGAATGCAACATATCAGGCATAAGCATTGAAAGACCTCACAATAGCTCAGGTCTGAAGGTGATCAAACTGATGCATTATCTGATGCATTGGACATAAATCCAACAGGATTTTTTTTGCACGCGGAGACATTCATTATTACATATTTTAATGAGAGAGATGTTTGTTGATTCTGGGGGACGGGAATTTCACAAGCCTATTGGCTTCTACCCGTCAGCCCTTTTTTCTGGATGTTGTTGTTGATGTTGTAAGGTGTGAAGTCTGTTATATTAACATGTGCGAAAAAAATAAACTTAATAAATAAATAAATTCAACCTTTTATAGAATGCTTAGATTTCAAATTTCATTTCAAATCATTTCACATCGTGAGTTGGTCAAAATGAGTCACACTTTGTTTTAATGTGTGTAAAATCTTAAGCAGTTTGAGAACCCCCCCAAACCAAACCATTGCTTATCCCCTCAAATGGAGGGCTTTCGCTCTCATATAAAAGCCTTTTTCTAATGTTCATTCATGAGGAATTATTTCACAACTCATCCAAACGATGACTCACCGCCTGGTATGTGATTAGGAGCTTGAGTACAGGAGAAAAAAATGCATAATAATGTAAAAAGCAGAGCCAATTATTGGTCGTAACCTTACATACTTGGATAGCACACAGGAGCAAAGAGATTAAATGACATGGAAAATGTAGAAGTGAAAAATGAGTGCTGAATTCAAGCGAAGCAGAAATGCCACTTATCCTCCTGAGCCTGCAAAATACTTCGCTAAATACTTCACATTAAGATTCAACATTGGATCTTACGCATTCCAGCAGCATAATGAGCTGGTCGGGGAGGGAAGGAATCCCCTTTTCTTTTGTGGTAGGATGATGGGGGAAGAAAAAGGAATGCCATGTGAGCACAATAGACTGATGCTCCAACTGGTGTCACCTAACTGCAAAAACCAGTCACACAATGGAAGCACAGGCTGTTATGAGATTATCCTTCAGAGACAAACAAGTACAATAACATCAAACAGATTTGGTGTACATACATTATCTATGAAATACAGTTGTCAAGAAATAGACAAATTGCTAATGGCAGGGCTTGATGCTGTGATGTAGATATGACTTGTAAGAAATAAATCAATAATGAAGTACCCATGTTAGTGCTGCTCTCCATCCTCAGACATTGTACTAACTTTGCATTCAGACTCCAACAAATGAATCTGAGCACAAGCCGTCAGCTCAGTGGGCTTTATCCGATTGATCAAACAGTGTGAATGCGTGGCCCACCCCAGCAAATATGTGTTTTACATGCTGATAATTTATGGAGAACGCAATGTGGTGACAATGAAAATATAATTTACTGGTCAGCATTGGTTGGAAACTCCCTTCAGTATCAAGTGAATACAGACTACTGTATTAGGAACGAAAGTCAGAGAAAGAATATTACAAGCGCTGAGAAAATAATGCCTCTAGGGCTGAGCACTGATACCTTACCTGGAAGTTGATATGAGTCTTATTAATGGCTGAAGCACTGGAAAAAAATAAACATACACCTTAACACTAATGCTGGGGAAGAATTCTTTGAAAAGACAAAATAATTTTGGAAATGTATAGACATTCTTTGATAGGTATCCAAACCACAGTGCACACTGTCTCACTAACATAAGAATGGTGACACTCATGTAGTAAATAAAAGAGTACACGGTCCATGTGTCATTTTTATGACATCACTCCACCTGTTCTTAATTTATGGATCTCTTTTCAAAAGAAAAGACATCCTGTGACCACAACAGAATCACATTCCACAAACTGTTCCTTGTCTAATGTTACCAAGCATTATAAAGGGAGAGATAAATAGGGAACAATCAGTGCAGCTGGGAAGTAAAAAAACGCTAAATGTTCAGTTACTGTATTGTGTATTAGGGAAAATTGGACAATGTCTGAATCAAACAACTGTTTTCAGTTTCAACCCATTCTTGAACCACTGCCATGCTGAAAGAGTTGCATGATGTGCTGGTTTTAGAGAGCAGAAGTTTCTAGAGGAATAATCACCCAGATTCTGTTCAATACTTAACCTGCAGCAGGAGAGCTCAGTTTAGTTTTCACTTTTGGAATTAAACTGTGGACACATCTCACTTTTCCATCTGTCTGCAGCAATGTGCCAGAGACTGTGTACTGTAATTAGTCTCTATTTATTTATTCATCTTCAATGACTGCTAACTGGAGAGGTAGAGCACATAAAAATATGAAGAGGAGATGTGGAAAAAGAGACATAAGGGAAATAAGACAAGTTTCTGGTGAGTGCTGAGTTCAGTGGAATGCTGGGCAACCTCACCAGCTCACAGATGTATAGTAAATAATAAACATAAATAATCCTGGAGTCAAAGCCAAATAATGTGAGGTAAAAATTAGATTTACTTTCTGCACAATCTGAATCAAAATAAAAGAGAAACATAATTGTCTGTTGAATTGTCAAATGTTAGTGATTTGGGTTGTTAATGCACAGCATCAAGGCTGTCTTTGGACAGTGTTCCGGCGCACTTGACCAAAGTTCCTCTCATTTATTCTGGAAATTGAAATATTCCAGGATCTACAGAGGACCACTTTTTTTCAAAATGGAAACTCTTTGTTAAGAACTGATGGAAAACTACTTTCCATCTACTGCCAGGTCAATTTCAGTGAAGAAACGTGGATGAATGGAATCTGTGCATTACGGTTACTATATGAACTGGATGGTAACACCCTTATTATGGAAATTTAAAGCACACAAGCTATATCTGAAGATGAGAATTGAGACAGCACAAACTTTTTAACACCAATTGGACTGAAACCAAGCAACACATGAGGACAGCTCATAAAATATGGAAAATACTGATAAAATTTTTTTAAAGGACTGCCCACTTTCTAGTTGCTAAATTGTTTCACGAAGGATAGCACCAAACACACCACAAAAAAGAATGAAAAAGCATCTACCTGCAGCTTTCATTTCCAAAACAGCCTCCCTCTGCCAGTAATGAAACAAGGGGCTGGTTAAAGTGGGAACTGCTGTAAACAGAATAGACTTTTCATGCAAGGGACCTGGAGAACATATGGCTTTGATTAGAGGGAAGGGTAGACACAAACTCCAGTGGAAACTACCCAGAAGAGAGAGAACGAGAGAAAGGGTGGGTGAGTGTGAATATATGTTTCTATGTGCATTACTGTAACGGAGGGAGAGGGCTTACTCAAGACTACTCTCACGGTAGATGAGTGTGTGAATGTTGCAGTGATGTTGTGTGTGTACTCGAATACAAAGAGCCAAAAGGATGACTCAGAAGGGGGAGACTGCTGAATGGGAAGAACGGAGCGAGTGTTGGTGAGGAAGTCTGCAACAGGCAGAGCATTAAGATAAAAACCATACTGTTTAGTGGGACATCACTTATATATCTTTATGACGGCATACAAAATGATACGTTCAAGGTCGGTCCCTTCGTGTGCCAAGACAATGTTGAATTCACAAGAATATGGCAGCCGTTAGCTCAGTTTTAAAAAGCACTGGAAAATATAATAGAATGTGACATAGGAAAGATGCACTCATTAACACAGTTGTAAATGATTCACTTTTATTTGGACAGATTTACATTAAATTTTTTACAACGGATTGGAAAGAATTTGTTTAACATGTGAGAAACACTCTTAAACTCGAACAATGGCAGTCGGGGACTGCCACATCCCACGACACCCCTGAATCCAAAATTTTACCCTGACCTACTTGTATAGGTCAAAGATCAAAGGTAGAACTCGGACCTGCTTTCATAGATCAAAGCACTAGCTTTAATCTATGGTCTTACTTACACTGGCCTTCTCTCTCATCTTTCTATCTTATCAGGTTTATGAGTGTACAAAAGTTGAAATTTGACCTTGACCTATTTTTCTCAAGGTCAAGGTCATCATGTCATTTTCATCCCCTTTGCCTCATGAGTAATGTACTTTTTGTTTCATCTTTCTATCTGCAACTGTTGGGAAGATATTTGGTGGACAACGAACGGACGGACAGACAGAAGAACGGACACACGAACACTGACGATTACAATACATCAACGCTTTGAAGTGGGATGTAAAAAACAGACCTCAAACTTCCACATTCTTTTACATATTCAGGTCAAAGGTCAAGTATGGCAGAAATCAACACTGATCCAAGCTAAACAAGAGAAGACATGATGTGATGTCATCAAGAACAAGTCTAGAACTGTAAGTATCCATGCATCAATGCAAAGTCCAACCAGTCTTCCTGTCTGTTCCACATTTCTATGTCAGGACCTCATCACACTGGCTCTGTGGCCGCTGCCTGCCCAAGCACGAACTAGACACTGAATACATAAGCATAATGCAAATGAAACCAACCAGGATGGAAAGGAAGGATTTTGCATAAAAAAGATCCAGGCAGTGACTGAAAAGCGTCAGAGAGGACACTTAACTTGTGACTTGTATCATAGCACACAAACAAGGTAATATTGACATAATGACATCACCATATCCGGATGTGCTTTATTCCTGACTAAGTATCACCACCTGATTTCTTGACCCTGGAAAAGCTGATCCAACTTTCAACATTATAATTTTCATAGCTTTTCATAACGGCTCATCTTGGCTTTGCTCTTCAACATATAATTGCTTAGCTTTTGAGTACGAATCTGTATTATCTCAGCTACATACTGACAGCAAATTGGCTACAAATCCACCTCCACACAACCGCACAACAAATAAAGACAAGATTTTTAAAAAAAAATCTGTTTCACTGGACGTTCTCCTACAGTGACATTAAGTCATAAATGCCGCAAGCTGCATTTCCCTTCCATCTTTAAAATTTGGAACAAATGCATTGATTTAGTGAGAAGCAATATCCAAAGCATCATCTACACACAATTCATACGTCCCCAAGGCACGCCTCTGGGACCCTGCCTTGAACCTTGACCTGACCTGTCGAACTAAAACAAAAACTAACACACATTTAAAATGGTTTTAAATGCTGGGATATTGAAGAATTATTTTTTTTAGCATGTTTCTACAAAAAGTACAAAACATCGAGATACACACACACACACACACACACACACACACACACACACACACACACACACACAAACAACAGCAGATTACACTTTCAAAACATTCCCACCTAGAGACCCCAAAACATCCCCTTTCGGGAAGCGTATGGTTGTGCTGGAGGTTTTGGGGAGGTTGAAGGGTTTCGGAGTGCTGTCCCAGCTGAGACACTATACGTCTCACTTTCTCACCTAACGTACTTTCTCGAACAGGGATGAACCCAATGAATAACAGAAAATAGCATCAAGCTAAATTTATGTGACGTAGCGCTTCTTAGGACAGTTCTGGACAAACTGTCACTGTGTGCAACTTCAGCAGCCGAACCGCAGTTTATGACGCGACTCGAATAACACAACTGAAAGAACTCTAAATGTCAATTGACGAGACAGTCTGACGTCGTGACATTACTAACTTACCGAGTGGCGTTGTCAAATCCAGTTACCATCCATCGAAATCCCATATACCGAGTGGTTCAACACATGTCGGGCTCAGTTCTGACTCGCTCCGCCGCGCTCGCACAGAGAAAGTTGATGCAGTGGTCAGTGCTGCGGTGTACAGCCGCTCTCCTCTATGCTGAGTTCAGGATACCTCGGAAAATTGTACACGAATGCAAAAAAATCACAAGGACCCACACGGTAAGGAAAGACTCTTGCAGTCTCATTTGAAAGACAAACTCAGTCATTTTTTTAAATATGTGAATATAAGTATGATAAGTCCAGGGTAGCTTCTTTTGGATCCATTTGCTGCAAGTAGCATTAAAATTTTCCAGCAAAACAATTTGTAAAATTACGGTATTGAGTATAATTCTACATATCTTGATTTCTCTGACACTGCATCACAGTTGTTTTTAGCAGTGAAGCGATTAATTTAACTATACATTTGCAGAACTAAGATACAATATCTAATAAAGCGTACTATAACTACAAAACAAAAGAAGGGTGTTGTTTTTGTCCATATAGTACAGCTTCCATATTATCTGGTTTTTTTGACTTTTGTGAATGGACATTTTTGACACGAGAAGGCAAGGGTAAGTTGTAATGCTGTTTATGTATTGTATATCTCTATTCAATCTCTTCTCGTGAACAATGAATAACTCAACAATACATTACAAATTTACAACATAACGCGAATGCAGCATCCCCTCCTCACACAGTAGCCCAGTGGTGTGGACAGGAGGACAATGACCGTGGATCTGCGTTAACTGGGAGTGTGAGTGCGTGCGCGCGCGCGCGTGTGTTTTCATGTGCGTGTGTGTGTGTGTGTGTGTGTGTGTGTGTGTGTGTGTGTGTGTCACCACATTGGAATGTCTGGTTACAATTTCGCTACGATTTCGTTGTTTATGTAGCTTGTCGTATATATTGTTTCCTGGTTGTTTTATTGAAATCCAACAGATTTCCCATAAATGGTTTATTATCCACCCATTTAGTTTTTAGCCTCCAGATTGTCCCGTTTTCTAAATTGAAGTTAGTAGACTTCCAATTCATTTTGCCGACAGAGGTTTGACATTCAACAAAATCACGGTACGTTAATTTGTTTTACTATTTTTATATGAAGGTTAGAGGTCTTACTGAATCTGAAAACACAAGGTTCTTAGACAAAAAGTACATTTCGGAGAGATCCCCTTTTTCCTCCTCACTTCCTTCAGCTTAATTTACTTGGACTTGGAAAATTAGGTATTATTTTCCAATTCACCCCCGCTCCGCTGATGGGAATCCATATGCCATCCAACAGGAATGTGCGACCCTTCATTCCTCCAACTCTCCTCCACCCTGGAGTGTGCAGACTACATGATTGGGAATTCCCAGCAAGCTGATAAAAGTAAAAGATAAACTTTAACAAGGATTTTTATGTTGCACCTTGCAGTTTTGGCGACATCCGTGAATATAACGCCTTTGTCACATTTCGTGATGTAAAATTTGAAAACGGTGAATTAAAAATTAAAGAATCACCGAAAATAAATAACATGCAAGGCAAAGTAAATGTACTGCAAAATGAGTGATCTGGTATTGTGTACACACACCTCTGACCTTATTTGCATGCAAGTGCAAACTTTGAATTTCCTCTTTGAAAGCAAGTCTGTGTGAAAACCTGCGAAATGAACATTAATTTAAAAAAAAAGAAAAAGCACTTCTGTAACCTGACTGTTTCGTGTTCATTTAGTGGAGGAAAGGACATCCCAGAGACATCAGAAGTTTCTTTGCTTTTATTTAGAAGTCTTAGGCATTGGCCGGAGCAGCTCAGCAAGTACTGAAGAATGATTTTTGTTATAACACTGTTTAGACTATAATCCAATGCAATGCAATGACAATGCTTCCAACTCTGAAAATATCAAACACTGTTGTTTGATCTCTGAACTGCAACGACATGACTGCGTTACTGCTAGTGGAATGTCAACCGAAGCGTTTTAATGTGTTTTTGTAGATCCTGCCCTCTGCTGTCAAAAGACAGCTATTACGTGCAGAAACATTTATTTCTGACGCAACAACAGTAATAATTATAGTAATTATTATAACTATGATAATTATAGTAATTAGAAAAAATGATTATACTGATATTATTATTATCATTATAGTAGGATGAAGAAGAAATAGAATTATTGGAGTGTGTTAATATATCCCTTAGCAATACAGGTATTTACATGAAATTTTACTTTAATTGTGATGATCTAAAACTGGCTTACTGGGTGACAAAACCACACATTAAAATACTTTCATGCAAATACTTTTCGTTCGTCAAACAAGCAACTATTCTGTCCGACTTCTTCCTTCTGCCTTTTCACTCTTCAGTAAACTCGGTGCTTTGCTGAAGAATTATTCTGCAACCGTAGCCGAGAGAGCTAGCGTAAGGCCTACAACATCTGCATGCATTTAACCCTCTATGGGAGCCATGAGCCTTTGTTTTGCAAGATATCGTTTGTATTGGTACACAATGAGACACAGCCATCCTGTAATGTCTCCACAATTGTGTGTTGTTTACAAACAAAGGAGAAATAAACAAAAGTGCAATGCTTACAGAGTAAAATAGCCTGCATGTATGCGTGTGCACAAAAACACACAATGACTACAATCAACCCAGTCAGGTACTATTCTATGTGACTCAGAGCTTTGTTAAAAAAGGTTCTATAGTTGTAGCCTACTTTGTACAATTGTCACCTAGTGAGTCATGAGAAGAGCTTCTGGGACAATGAAGTAAGTGAACATGATGCCCCTGCACAGCTTGGATTGGTTCCACAAGCTTCAGCCAAGTCAAAGAGTTGAAGTTACGTTGATATTTACAAACCTGTCTGAAGATGTGTGAGTGTACACACTTATATGTACATAGCAATTAAACGTAATCAGACCACAGACAAGAGTTAGAACTCAACAGATCATTTATTATTACATCACAACATACTGAATATTCTCAAGACAATCAATCAGTATGCAGATAACATCTTATAGAATATACTGATGTAATACATTAGAGAAGTTAAGCATAGTTTAAAAAGTACAAAAGCAGCTTTAGTAGGTTTGTAAGGCTTTTAGGTCTTTAAACAAGTGTTAACCTAACTGTTGAAAGAAAATACAACACGTGTCATTTTTACTACTAGAATTGAAATCAACCAATATACTGAGAAGTAGAAACCGATGTCAAAGCAAACCAAACATACACAAATAACTGGCTTTGGCATGTCTTAAGTGACTGTCACATCCGACTGTGATCAATGATTAAGGAAATGTCAGTGTATTTTAGAAAATTCTTCTACACTCCAGTAAGGCTGATGTAACTATGGATCACCAGAACGATTCATAACCTTGGGCTTGTTTTATAATGAACCCATATTCATTACTAATAATCTGACTATATTCAACTCATTAAAACTAGTAGAGATCCAGTAGAATATAATGAAGTAGGATAATTCAATAAATAATGATATTGCGCATATACTATATTAATGCCATCCTAATACGAACAAACTTCAAGTTTTCTTGAATAGTGGTTGTGCATAGATGAGACTAATTTTAACCCACAGCATATTGCATGAAAATAAAATCTATTAGGAAAGTTTCTTCTGGCATGGAGAGGGCAGAGTTCCTCCATTTATGTTTTCACATAATATGCCGTGTCATGACCTATTTGGAATCTAATTTTGTAAAGGAGATTTAAGGAATGAAGCATACATCCTAGTTATTGGCCACCTGATTTAACAGTACACTGTTGTGCAAACCCAGAGTCTACTTTTGAAATGAAAAACTATGATTAAACACAAATCAAATGCTCAACAAATTGAACATAACCATAAAACAGCAGTGTGTGAAAACTCTGATATTAAATAGTGGCTCATCTGTGCTAAATGTCCTTCTTTTTAAAAACACAAATTAAACAGCTCTGCAACAGCAGACTGCATTTTAAAGACATGATCAGACATGACATACAGGGTGATTCCTTTCAGACACAGGACACAATCTACTGAGTTATAAAACCCAGCACCTTCAAATAAAAGTATTTTGCTTTCTCTCACATTATAATATCAAGATTGTCTTTAATTCTTTGCTTTGAAATATTTGAAAACAAAGTATGACCATCATAGACCAAAACTCATGTTTCATCACCTGGACCCAGCCAGGTAAATCCCACCTTGAGAACATCATCTGAAAGCAAGAATCAGGTCCTGTGTTCTTAAAGAATCATTATGTTTAAGTGTAAAACCTCATCAGCTCTAAAGCATTGATGTGATCAACCAAATCTACTATCAGGACCATTTTATCATATAGCAAGCCCTATGTGCCACTGTTTGCATTGGTCATCATTGGCTGGATTATAGTATTTTATTATTCTATCCTTTAAAACCCCCCAAATCACCCTCTCCTCTTTAAGGCTCTTATAAAATTAGACTTCAATAAGAACTATTTAGGTCTAATAAGACATGAGTACAAGGCAATGTATGAGAGTTGACTCCATCAGAGATGTTGAAGAAATCAGTGTGGATTTGGCTGGTTTTATCTGAAGCACCTTGCTGAAAAATGCTGTGAGAATATATCTTTGCTTTTGTTATACTTTTAAAAAGTAGCTGGTTACGAAGGAAAGCTGGAATTTAAAAAAATTCTACTTGAGGCACTTCAAAGTTACTGATAAATAATGCTAAGTCACATTTCAATTTTATAGAGAAAAGAAGAATCATAAATCACCAGCATATCAGAAATAAATGAAGTCTTTCTGGATAATGATGCTGGGATGCTCAAATTTTGGCCTTCATGAGTGAAGATCCCTGAGAGAATCCTACAGTACGACTCTCTTTTCAAGTAACAAAAAATATCTTTTTGTTTCTTTCACTTGGACAAAATGCCATGGTAAAGTGTCATTTTATTATCAATATCCCCATCTACTGACGACTCCAAAGACCTGAGGTCTACATAGAGTGCTGCTACTTTTTTAAAGGGCAAATTCAAGACTTACATGGTTAGTCTAGCTTTTGAGTGAATATTTGTCTTATTAGTATTATTAAATAATATCTTTATTTAAATATTCTAGTGTCTTTTAGTGCATCTAATGTTCTTTCATGCTCTAATAACTTTGTTGCTTTTTCTGTTATACTCAATTGCTTTGTGTGTGTAGTTTATTGCTACCATCTGTATGAGGAGTATTATGAAACAAAGAGTTTAACTTATTGATTGACCTACATTTTTGAAATGTCTCTGTAGTAAACCATTCCTGTCTACTAAAAATCAGTGATATCTGTGCATTGTCAGACCAGCAAATACTATATACTGATTATTTTTTTGCTGATAATCATTGCCTATTTCATCTGGGTTACAAGAGTATGTCATTTAGAATCCTGTCATCAAACTGCATTTTGATGGAATTTAGATTTTGGCCCAGATTAAGCTCTAGATCCTTTTCTTGTGGAGAAAACAGGAGATCTCCAATTTTGGAGGCACTTATTTATCTGCATAAGCTCAAGGGAACAAGGTCCAGTTTCATCTAATTCTCATCCATTGACACAATAATAAATGCAAAACAAACAGGTTGACTCCAAGGAATCAACATGTATAGATGCACTCATAACCGACCCTTACAGGATTACCAATCTTTCATCTTTTCACTTTGCAACGAGCTCAAACTGCCTCACAGGTGTAAATGACATTTAAATACAAATTCAGTCAGGAACATAAGATAATCAGGAAAAGTATTCTATTTTGCTTCTGTTGTTCAGGTCTTGTGAATGCTGTTGTACCACTTCCTCAAAGCCACCCCAACAGTGCTCGCTACTATACACAATGCCCCACCGAGGCTCAAGTAGGTTGGTGCGTGGTTGAAGAAAATGAATTGGAAAATGAATGCCAGCACCACCTCAACAGTCCTTATCAAGGACACGGGTCCAGCCTTCTCAAGCTGTAGAGCCTTTGTGATGAATACCTGCCCAATGATACCCAAGACAGCAATCAACATCAGCATCCAGCGATCACGGCCACAGAACGGGATCGTCCACTCCCCAAGGATGGATACAGTGATGACGCACTCGATGAAACCAATGACAGCATAGTACCAGACGGAGAGATACAAATGGACGCTCTTGCCAATCTTTCGAAGGGTGACATAAGTAAATCCTCCAGAAACAGCTCCTATAGATTAATAAACAGAAGACTGAATGAATGCAGCAATTAAAAAAGAAAAAAAAAAACTTCCTCAAAGCACAAGTTAATTTACTAAGTAATAGTTTTGTATGGTGAAATTTGATCTTTATATAATTGACGAGTATAACCACACTGTCCTATTTGTGTACAGGATGAACAATATTAATTTTCCGCAGTAAAATTGATTGCACCTCTTGTCAGTGCCACAAAGTTATTTGGAAAATTTTGGAGACATCAGTGTAACTGGGGATCTATACCACATCTTTGGGGGGGTATGGGTGTACTCCATACTGAAAATAATGGTCCTACTCTGTGCAGTGTTGCACTTGTGCATATACTACGTCTGCAGAGTTTTTCACAAAAAAGGGTAGACAGATTTTAAGATTTATCACATGTGAGGTCCGTCACATCTACAGTGTGTACATGTGATATATTGGAATGTAAAACTGAAAAGAAAGCTTAGCTACAGACCAAAGCGCCTGATTTACAGGCATCTGAGTTACTTTGAAGCACAGGGAAGAGAGCCAACATTCAAATTCTAGCTGACCGTTGTGTGCCAGGAAGGAATTTTTTATCGCATTGAATTTTCCTGGTTTTGGTGTTAATCCTGTCCTTGTTAAAATAAATGTTCTGCCATACAATGATGGAAAGGATTTCTCAAAAAAAAAGAAGAAAATTCTCCCCTGAAATTACTTTTATCACATTGTAAAACTTTACTTCCATATACCTAAAGGAATTCAGGAAACTGAATATAATGTATGTACTGTACTACCTGCAAAGACAGCGATGGTTCCTTTGATGTGGTTGACGTAGTCACCATCGATGCCATATACAGTGTTGCCAAAGATGAATGGTGGCCGCGCGATGAGGACAACTCCAGTGAGGGTGAAAACAGTGAAGACACAGTCAAGGATTGTACATTTCTCCTTCAGGAAGATCCAGGCCAAGAGAGAGGTAAATACTGGATTACTGAGGGGTGAGGCAAAGGACAATAGAAGAATCATCAAAAGTAATAATTAGTATGGGTACATTTGAATAAATAGGATATCAAGGAACGCATTCAGGCAAATACCTTGTATGAGGAAGAATGAAATTAGGGGAAAAAGTGACAGCCAGATAGAATGTAGTGCTAATTAAATCTCAGCTAATTAACCATAATGAAGCTCCCCTTCTCACCTGAACATGATGACGATAGCATCTGCTAGCGACATCCGCTGAATGGCATAGAATAACAGGATCATGGTAGTGGAGCCAAAGAAACCCCGAAGCACTAGATATATGCGTTTATCTCTGGGACCAAGAAAGCCTGTCCTGGAAGAACAGAGACATGAGGATGATGGATGAATGAATGACTGGATGGATGGATGATTACACTGAAGGAGACAAACTCAAACAATAAACAGATGGAGGAAAACTGATCAGCAAAGTGACTAGACAGGTGACATGTGAATGGATTTAGATCATTCGGAATGACAGCAATGGATGTGCAGATATGTGTGTGGGTCTGAAAAGACAAGCAGTTATGAAGTAATGTGCAAAGTGAAATACAGAGGATGTATGGTTGGATGGATGGATGGATGGATGGATGGATGGATGGATGGATGGATGGATGGATGTATGGTTGGATGGATGGACAGATGGATGGATGGAAGGAAGCATGAATGCATGCATGTATGCACAAGTAAATGAATGAAGTGTACGGGAATCAAGTTATAATTTGTTTGGTACCACATTGTGATCCCAAAGTTAAAAGGTTTTTACCCATCCATTCAAAGAGGAAAGCGTGAGTAAAAATTATATTTCCTAAAGTGAGTAACATCAAGATAGTGAAATAAACAGACTGCAATAATTGTTTGTTAGAAGCGGTAATTTATTTACCCTCATTTAGTTCAACCATACTTAAATGGATTGTTTGGGGGGGGGGTTCCCTCTGGTGGAGGGAGTGTAATAGTTTCACATTACTTGTTCAAACAGTTAAAAAATGTAATGTCAGGCCTCGAAGAAATACCTAAACATACAGTAGGTCCATAAATTTACTAAAAATACATACTTTTTGCTGTTTTTAATTTTTATTGTGGTTTGTAGAATGGAATTTCTTATTTCATTTTAAAAATGCTAATATGACATGCAGCTAATATTATACTGGAATATTAAAGGTAAAAAAGGAACAAAACATTATTACTGACCAATACACTTGAAAAAAGAAAACGCAGAACTTTATAATGAAGTTTATAATGATATTAAAACCTATAACTTAATGAGGAAAACCCTCTCAACACTGTATTCAAATAATAACATATTAAAAGGGCTGGGGGGTAATACATGTCTTGTATTACCTTGTTACAACAGCTAAGATGTTGTCTTCCTCAAGGGAAGGAAAACAGGTGAGAAATCCATAAAGAGAAACTACAGAAACTGACATGTTTAAGAGTGGCACTATATTCATAATTTAGGGATATTGGGCAATTATGGAATTAAATCTTAAAACTAATTTGGGTGGCAGTGGCTCAGTTGGTAGAGCAGGTCATCCAGTGATCACAAGACTGGCGGTTCGATTCCCGCCCCCGCCCAGCCACCTCGGAGTGTGAGCCGACAGTGGGAGGTATCAGCTCACCTCCCGAGCACTGCCGATGCGCCCTTGAGCCAGGCGCCGACCTCTTTACAGGGGAACACCACAAAGGAGCTGCCCACCACTCTACCTCCCCCTCACTGCATGCCTACAGGCCACTTGTGTGTGTGTGTGTGTGTGTGTGTGTGTGTGTGTGTGTGTGTGTGTGTGTGTGTGTGTGTGTGTGCGCGTGTGTGTTACAGGGCCTCTATACACTCCATGCATGTGATTGACTAACTGTGTGCTAGACTGTGCCACTAATGTCCATTCGGGGATTATAAAAGTATCTAAAATAAATTTTAAAAATCTTCAAAAACACACTATAAAGAGTAGCAGTCTAAGTATTTGTTTTTCTCTATCATGCTTACTTGTTATAGATGAGAAACGGCATAATAAAGAGCATTTGGAAGAAGCAACGTAAAGTGCTGATCTCCAAAGCATGGACTCCTTGGATGGATTTTACCAAAAGAGAAATGATGGAAAACATAAATGCGGACAGGAAAGCATAGAACAAACCAAGAGCTGGACATCTCTTTGGTTTTTCTGGTCCTGTAAAACAGAGAAAAGGAGGAGTTTTACAGGAGATTACTGTTGCACATTTCATTTTGAAAAACATTGCCCATTTTGCTGCCCCTATATTGAAACAACAGCAGGATTCACTGGGTGCATTTGGATTATGTTGCTGAACTCCATGATGTCTTGTCAAAACATATTTTCATAATGTACTTCAGGGTAAAAAATAAGTTGTGTAATATTTGCAAACCCTAGCAGGGATGCATGAAACTGATATGACTGGAGTCAGTGCATTTCAACTTCAGGCCACTCAGGCCTTTCTTTCCACCATGTGTGGTCTGCATCCGATTCCATTTATCACATGTGATATTTTACTGCACTCTGTTTCACCATGGAGCAGATTTGGATGGCCATCCCCTTAAAGTCTAAGCTGTCATTTTGGAAGAGAGTTTCCATATTTTTTTCAACAAGCTTCTTAGTTTGCCTAGAAGACATAGACAAAGTGACTATTACTGTATTACATTTACAAGTTGCTAGAGAGTTCAAAGGCAAGAGTCATCACTTCATTCAAGAGAACAAAGTAGACACCAAACACTTTCCAATGCCTGGCAGCTGCTTTTAATGTAATCAAAACCAAAACCTAAAGTCAACAAAACCCAAGTTGTCTCAAGGGTTGCCTCATGATACTTAAAATTAAAAAATAATCATGGGTCGTCTTCTTTCTCCTGACGTATGCAAAAAAATTTCACAAAACACTCCCCATTCCTCATAAAAGTTTCAGGAAAGCAGTTCATGTGCAGTTGGTAAGAATGCTGAAAAAAGTCCCATCTTGCAAAAGTGAAGGAAGTGAAAGAAATTCATTTATCAGATCTTTATTTGGATCCACTCTGAGAGCTACTGATTTCCTCACAAGAACATACGTTGTAGTCCCAACGCACTGGATTGAGAAGTTTAGTTGAAATAGATATAAACGGTGATAAAACCTGTTACTGCAATTATTATTTTTTTATATTTTATTCATAAAGTGTACCTATGGGTCATTCATGACAAAAAAACCCCCATATCATCCGACTGGTAATTCATGTCAAAAGGCCATGGGTGTCTGTGTCATGTTAAATTTTTCCCACAGTGCCTTGCTGTTTACAGATAACACAGCATATCCCTGTCCACAATGGGTTTCTGGTTTCATGCTGTAATCACGTACTATTTCACGGAGTAAATTACTATCGTCCGCCTGATCCAGATTTTCCCTGTAAATTTCCCATAGCTGAGCACATCTGTTGATTTATATTTTCTGAACTGGGGTTAAAATATGGGGGGGGGGGGGAAATATGTTCATTATTAGATTTAAGACAGATGGAACAGTTTTGAGTCCAAACCGTCACATATGACTTGTGACTTTTCCTGTAAAAGTGCACAGTCATCCATCCTCATTTAAGATGATGTAAATCCTAATCGGGTTTGCAGCGAGTCGGTTGCGTCACTCCTTTGTACACCACATGCTGATGTAGGTCTGCTAATAATATCATGGGATCATAGTGTACTAACAACCCGCTTAGTGTAACCGCTGAGTCACTGATAATAAAACCGTAAATTAATTGTGTACTAATTGTTATACTGTACAGTATACTTAAAAGTCCCATCTCCAGTGTGTCTGATCAGACATCATCAGGTCTTTGGCCTAATTCTGACGCAAATCAGATTCTCTGTTTCGATCACGGAAGTTCAAGTTCCCGCAAGCCTCTGGGACCAAGTGGCAAACGGAATGGAGACGGGAATGGAATGGAATGGAATGGAATGCTATGTTATGGATGGAAACGTGACTTCAACCTTCTTTCCAATACCGTCATGTGATAACGACGTTATCACTGATAACCCAAATGACCCCGGACTACCTTTACGCCGCCAAAGCGCAGATGGACACTGATTAGGTAAAGTAAACCTGCGTCTGGTTCTAACTTCTTGAACAGTCGACGGCGGTGTTGCGATGGGGATACTTTACGCGTAAACTGACGCGCTCCTCTACCTTCGCCCCCGTTTTCTTCCGGGGATGCGGGCTTGCCTCTGACGCACAACGTCGGCGGGTATAGCTTTTCCTTCTCGTTGCTTTCCGGTGAATTTTCGCTCCCTCCTTGCGCCTCTTCGGTCTCCGGAGCATCCTGGTCGTAATCACACGATACGCGACAATTGCTTTGCAACGGAATCCTCTCGGCCGTGCCTTCTCCGCGATCGCCACACTCGTCATGGTCGCCACCGTTGTTTTTTTCACGGCTGTCAACTTTGTTAAACACTAATAAAACGTCCTTCCTGAATGAAGCCCGCTCGCCTGCGATGAGGTTACAGTCGCCCATGGTAAGATGTGACGGCCGAGAGACAGCATGCCTCGGACAGTAGCGGTCTGCTGTCGGTCTTCTTTATTGCCCTGAGTGACAGAAGACAAGGTTAATAACTAACCTTGCTGGCACCATTCAGATCTGTGCTGTTGTTACTTTACCCACAGGAGGGCAGACCTGAACTCCAACTAAACTGCTGGAAAAGTCAGTTCACAACTCCACGCTTACGCCCACTGTGGAGATTTGAACCAACCAAAAACCAACAAGAGTATAATTTTACGCAGAACACATGATCACAAGACGTATTATTAAGAAACTTTTCTTTATGAGGAAAGAGAGTGATTTGTGTTACTGTCTGACTTGTGAATGGTATTCTCTCTATAAAAAAGTTAAGTCAAAATTTATTGTCTGAGAAATTACAATATGTGGGCATGTAAGTCTTAAAGGCGATGTAGCATGAAGAATATAGAAGCTGTTTCCTATGTTTTAATCGGATTTTTTCTTAAATTTCTTGAAAGCAATAGCATTTTTAAAGTTGTTTATTTCTTTTCTTCTTACCAAAAGAACATTTTATGTTGGTAATTCAGTAGTTCATCGTTTCCTTCTTGAAAATACTACTTTATGTTCTTACACAACACCCTGTCTGGCTGTAAAAGTATCTATATTGAAAAAGAAAAGTTTATAAATCCAGGAAACAAGAGCATCACTGATTAAATGATTTACGTTACTCAGTGAGAAATACACCAAATCTTGTCAGTGGATCAGCAACAAAAATAACAGCACCACTGATTTAGTATTTTAGTATTTTATTACTACTGTTCATAAAATATAACCAACAACAAAACAGAGTAGTGTATATTCCTTTACTTATCCAACTACATCAGATTGATACAATAAGCCTATACTGTTTTGAAGAAGTCACATGTTACAGAGTATTTAAAAATGTTGCTTTTTTTTTTTTTTACATCTATATTAAATTCTATATCTATGAAAAATAAAACATTAACAGTGGTCCCCTCTACGCACAAAGACCTTCACACAGCGTAGTAAAAACATAAACACTACATTTGGCAAGTTGCAGTTGAAAAATTTGTTATCAGAACTCTGTTTCGTTTGTGTCAGAATAAGAGGACCGTGTGAAAGCACAGGTACCAGGTGCTGCATAGCAGTTGGCTGTTTTAGCTGCAGAGTAAAGACAACAATGGTTTTGTCAATGAGGGAGAAAAGGGGCAAGAGTGCAGTGAAAGAGGGAGGGCAGGTGAAACAGTGGGACGCTTCTAGCGAGTCATTCATGGGGAATCAACGCTGTGAGTGTCTGTATCATGCTCACAGTCTTGCTTAACGGTCGGCCACATGGTGGACTGGACAGAGAAATTTGTCTCAGTTTCTCACAGTGTTAAAAGTCGATTCTTCATCATCAGCTTCAGTCATTTAAGTGCAAAGTAATCACAATAGACCGATGAAACTTAGGTTGAGTAACTGGCAAATTGTGAAAAAGGAATAACACTCAAGACAACACTCAATATTTTTGAGCTTGGAGGAGATGTGGGTACAAAGTCAGCAAAATTCAATGAGTTTTCTCCATGATTGGTTTTCGACGTCTTTGAGTAGAAGATGATATGAAGCTACACAGAATAATCAGAAAACTTACACAATATCCAAGTGTCATAGAACATTACAAATTTACTAACTGTTACATGATCATCACCACTACCAGTCTAAACCTAAATCCTGCTCATCAGGTTCCTATACTAAATTCAATTTACAGAGTTAGATTACATAATGTAACCTGTAGGCTTCAAAAACATACAATAAGAAGTGACATCATCGTTAGCTTTTTCCTGAAAGATAGTCATTTTGAGTGGAATAATGTTTTCAAATGGAGAATAAGGCATCCTTAAACAGTAAGAAATCAATAAAATATGTATCAAAAGACAGTCATTGAAGCAGGTTGCTGAAGAGAAGCATCAGACCTCTCAAAATACCATTAATCATTACAAAGCAATTTCAACCACATAATCTGTTAAGGCCCTGAAATGTGTTTGAATTATCTCTTGAGCCTCTGCTTAAAACTCTTTTGCTCAGGCTTGGGTGGTATTCACTTTGCATTCTAATGGGGCTGAAAAGTTCAACAAAATCACAAAAAAAAGATTTTGAATGGTTTGTAATTTTTTGCCAGTCGGACAATGGATTTAATTACTCAAATCGATCATGAGGTGCTCATATATCTGAGTTTTTCCTTTGAAGCTGGATGCAAGCAGGAATACCCTGTCGTCGATGGAAAGCTGAGAAAATGAGCGAGGTGCCTGGATATTCAACTCCTGAGATGGGATAAACTGGCTGCTCTTGGTGTCCCACTGGTAGACCTGCGTCAGTGAATAGTCGCTGCCCAAGATGGCATACTGCCAGTTGCCGATGGAGACAGGCTGGAACACCATAGATCCACGGGAAGGAAATGTCTGGACCTCTTTGAACATGGCGCCGTCCCAGTGCATCACCTTGGAGTCCCCGATGAATCTTGTCAAGCATATAAACAGTTCACCTTTCAAAAGGAAGACGTATTCAAACAGTTGCTTAGTTTACATAGGCGGCCTCTAAATCTGGATCTAAAGAAGAAATCTCACAATAACAGTTTAGTTAACACTTAAATTAATGAATACTCCATGAATAATTTCACAGAAAAGAAACACTAATAGGATAGAATAGAAACAACACAGATAATATTCTGCATTAATGACTTGTAGGAAAACATGCTGGACAATAAGGATTGCAATACAGTGCAGCTATAGGGAACAGTCTAAGTACTATGAAAATGCTCCAAAGCAATCTCATTCAGCAGAAGAACAGTCTTTTTTTTTCTTGTTATATATTGTATCTCTGCTGCATCAGCGAGATACGAGACCATTTACCCATTTTTTTAGTGTAAAAATTAATTATATTTGAACTGCAGCTCTCACCTTTGACTATGAAGTGCTTGACTGAGAAGACGTCTTCCATCTCCGGTATGTCGGTCCTGCGGGCAAAGTGCTTCTGGCCCCTGTTCCACTGGTAGACAACGGGCCGCTGGGAGCTGCTGGACAAGATCAGGTGGGGCTTGTTGGAGATCTCCAGATATTCTATGTCTGTATCCCGGTACCATGGATGGAGTGACTGGTGGGAGTAGAAGCCATTGCCGTTCCATTTGTACACAGTTGTGGATCCAGCCTGCAAGAAGAATGCAGAGAAAAAACGTCAAAAAATATGTGAGTGCAAATGAATGAATGAATGAATGTGCAAAAGCTTGACAACACCAGCTCAATCTGTAGACTTAAGCTAATATACAGCAAAAAAAGAACATCTGTGGAATGATCTGGATGACATGTTGAAAAAACTAGAAGAGTATTGTACAAAAAAGGGGAAGGAAGTGACAGCAGTCACATAACAAATTTATGTTGTGATCAATCCAAGTTGTTTGGAGTTCTGGAAAAGCAAGAGAAACAAACCTTTGAGCTGTCAGCGATGACAAAGAAAGACTCCCGGTCGATCATGAATGTCTCAACGTCGTTAGGTTTGCGAATTTTCAGGATGTCAATATCCTGGATCTTGATGAACTTGTTGGCGGACGTGTCACGTTTATAAATGTGTGAACCCCCGAACAACTGCGCCACAATGACAAAGAGGTGGTTGTCGATTACCATGGGCTTGCAGACCACAGTGGATGTGCCTGGGCAAAAGAACAGCAGCTGTATTCACAATACTTAAGAACATTTTTCATACTAAAGTAATATGTACAGTAGTTTACATCAACAGCGCCATTTGATCTCACCTTCGATGGTGTCGTAGGTTCTGAAAGTCATTTCAACATGATCCCATTCCAGGAAGGTACATGTCCCAGCAAATGGTTGGGCAAATACAACATACTGATCTGTTCCAAAGGTGAAGGCCTCCACTGAAATAGACTCAAACTTGAGTGATTGGTAGGAAGCAAACTCTGAAAATGATATAAAAATCAACAAAAGTGAAGACAATACGGAAACTGGGGCAGGAACAAAGTGTGAAATTGTTATGATATTTGAAGTACAGCACAACCCTTGTGCAGTGGGGGCATGTAGGTGATACCTGCTGTGATGCAATCAAAAGAGTGTGGCAGCAGGTTATTGAACTTCTTCCCCTGGTGAATGGGTGGACCGCTGCAGTAGATCTCATCCAGGGTGGCATTGGTGTGGTGCATCCACTCCACCAGCCACTTGAGCTTACAGTCACATATTAGATTGTTGCCACGTAGATCCCTACACACACACCAATGTTTGACAAGTTACACCAGTTTACAGTTGAATGTAGCAGGTTATTTTTTCAACATTCACTTTTGTTAAATGTCTTTAAAGCATAGGCCTTTCAGAGGCAGAGACCAGACAAGTGTCTGGTTACTGCCACAGAAAGGCCTATGCTGTTCAGTGTTTGATTACTGTTCATCCACCTCTATCTCCAGTGTTTGGGCTGAACTTTGGATTCAATCCAGGAAGGCTACAATAACAAGTATCCTATCTCCCCAGTTGGACAAGATTGCCACACACTTTCAATCTGACTGAGTCCACATAGAGTAACATAAAATATCAATACACAAAGACCGATGATTCAGTAGAAGTACATTTTAAAAAGCATGAAACAGTTCAGAAGACAAAATACAGTCCCAGGAATTGGTGTTTGCTCAATATATGATGGCTACCATTAATAGAAGAGAAATAATATTTTGCAAGATTTTTAGCCCAACACTTGGCATACCAAGAAGTTCAAACCCTTTTATGATCAGTTAGTAGTAAGCTCTAGGCTGCTGAAAATGAAAACAAGTAATCCACACCAACTGAAAAAGGCTTCCTCTATGCTGGAATCAAAAGTGTAAGGCCCTTCTGAAACAAATGCTGGCTTAGAATTTTCTTTTACTCTTGCAACATCTGTGCTATTGGAGGAAAGGGTTGAGGAATTAACTGAGTCACCATTACAAAAGCAAAACAGTGGCGGTCTGACGTGAAAATGCTTGCATTGTACATCCTGGTCTCTTGACAGATAAACAGCCATTTCAGGATGTGTGTCGTTGTGGTGACCTGTTCCCTACTGGATTTGAACAGTGGCTAACATGAATAGCAGGAAACCATAGCTAGAAAATAGCCTTCTTTTTCCACAAGGTTTTATTTTATTTCTTTCGCAGCTTCTCATTTACTTGGTTTGGAATTGGAATTTCTCTCTTTTTGCTTTTAACACTCTAACAAACTTAATAATATTACTGCATTAAATGAGGAAGACTATCCTCAGTATTACCCATAGAATCTTACTGGTGATGAGCAAATATTAGGTTTGAACACCAATATTCATTTATTTGACTATTTCAGGATAAATATAAATAAAGGAAACAGTAGTTGTTGCTATAGAACTGAGAGAACTAAATAAATATTGTCTCTCTCAGGCCTTTGTGTGGTGGATCATTGGCAATCCGTGACCTCTGTCTGCTTCCTCTGCTGGTGGTATCCCAAGCTACACGATGGTTCAGCATCACTGTCTACTATTTTCTTGAGTCTTGTTCCATTTAATTTGATTCCAGTTATGGTTTAGGTTTTGGCAGGGATAACCATACACTTTATTTTTCTAAGAGTATTTACTTAGGGCGTTTATTTGGTCTGTCCTCAGAGTGGTGGATCATTGGCATTTGGTGGCCTCTGCCTGCTTCGTCGGCTGGTGGTGGTGACTCACTCTACTGGATGGATCAGCATGCCTCTGTCATACATTTATTATTCTTATTCTTTGAGGGGAGTTGTTTCTTATCCGATGTGAGAGTCGTACTGCTTGCAGTACACAAAGGTCAGGGGGATATCATCAATGTGCAGATTGCAAAGCCTTCTGAGACATTTTCTGTGAATCTGGGCTATATAAAATTAAACTTGAAAATTGAAAGTTAATGATGATAGACCAAACTTACAGTTTGGTCAGTGCATCCATGCCCTTGAAGACATCTTTGGGAAGTGTCTGAAGATTGTTGTAAGCCAGACTCCTGAGCAACAAAGAGAAACAATAATTGAATCAAAAACTGAACTGTTACTGCATAATGTTTGTCCTGTTGGCCAGAACCAGTTAGATCTATAATACATTTAATTTCAAAACATCTAAATGAGAAGCACAAGTCAGACTGATCTGTGTCAATAACATTTGTTACAGGAGGGTGACATATTGTTCTTTATTACTTTACTTTATTGTGCTACTACATTAAGTAGTAGCAATATGTCTTCAAAAGCACTGACAAGAACAAGATATCTTTGCAAGGAAATTAAAACCAACCATCCAAAGCTGGCCATATTGAAGCATTTCATTGGTGACCAAGGGAATGTATTTCAAACAAGATAGATGGAAATAAACTGAGATTTCAGAATAATTCATGAAGGTTGCATTATTTATTCAAGGGTCCATTTTCTGGGGAGATAGGCACCTTTTGCTTTGAATTTGTGCAAGAAATCACTCTTCAAACAGACAGGGAAAGAGCAGCAGAGTGGACAGCATCCCGGAAGCATCCCAGCCTGAGCCCTTTGATAATGTCTTTATTTTATGTGATGACTTTGAAATGCCCACTAAGAACATATTTGTTGATGATTTTTTTACCCAAACATCACCTGTAAATTACTTTCTAAATCATGTTAGACTAGACTTTTTAATCAAAAATCTAACTTCATCTCTTTCTAAATGTTCTAATATTACACTGTACAATATTACAGTACAATATTTCAAACTTTGATGATGTGGGAGGATTAAAAATTACCAGTTCATCAGGTCATACACGTTGAAAACTGCAGATCCAAAAGGTGTCACTTAGGGAGAGATTATAGGTCACAGTTTAAGGTTACAGTACAAATATATTTAGCCATGACCTCCAGGTCACTCTTCTTCTAGCCTATGTTTAGTTTGGGCAACAACAGTTCTGCTCATCCACTCAGGCGATGTAACATTCAGATCTGCTGGTCAGCAACCTGATATGGCTGACACTGTCAGAAAAGTAACCTTGGACATCAAAACTGGCATTAATTTCAGCTTACTGTTCCATTTCAGATACAACATAGAGAGAAAACAGGAGACATGCATTTTTAAAAAAATAGCACAGCTTAATATTCTAAAGAATCTAATTAATAAGACAGTGTGAAGGAGCATATGGAGATTGTAAGTAAGGGTAAAAGGAAGGAAGGAAGGAAGGAAGAAAGGAAGGAAGGAAGGAAGGAAGGAAGGAAGGAAGGAAGGAAGGAAGGAAGGAAGGAAGGAAGGAGGGAGGGAGGGAAGGTAGGAAGGAAGGAAGGGAGGGAGGGAGGGAGGGAGGGAGGGAGGGAGGGAGGAAGGAAGGAAGGAAGGAAGGAAGGAAGGAAGGAAGGAAGGAAGGAAGGAAGGAAGGAAGGAAGGAAGAAAGGAAGGAAGGAAGGAAGGAAGGAAGGATGGATGATTGGAAGGAAGGGAGGACTCATACAGCCACCACAGAACCAGTTACTTACAGGTGTATTAGTGCTTTCAGGCCCCGGAAGGCAAATGGGGATATTGACGCAATTTTGTTGTTTTCAATAAATCTGTGAATGAAAGATTCCATTAGCATGTCCGAATATTGAGATAGACCAACACTGCTAAAGTAATCCATCCACAAATATTCAATATGTTGTGATAGTAAAAAATAAAATGCTTCAGCTGCCTACAGATATCTGTTTGCAGCTGTGAGGGGTTTACAGCCATTACAGAAGGTTGTCATCCATTTCATTTAATACAGGAAAGAAATATCAAAATGAAATGTACATCAAAGGCCCTGCAGAACCAACTGATGCTTTCCATTATTCCAGTGTATGTTTGTTTGTTCTGTGGTCGATTAACAAGATCAGATTCAAGTAATGGGATTAAGATGTCCTCCTCAAACCAGGCCACATATGTGAAACCATTAGTAGGGACGAACCATGGGCCCATAAAGACGTAATAGTTTTTTTTAAACATTTGTCTATAGGACAATGAGAATCTTTTTTTGGTATTAAATATAATGACATAATAGTCCACAGGATGACATTGTCCCATATTGTATAGAGACAATGTAGAAATATAATATATTTTGCAGGCTCTCTTTCTGTCCAAAAGAATGTAACATGTCTCCTTTCAGTGCCAAGCTGAGAACAAATGTCACCAACCTTGTTTGCAGGATTTTTTCCTATACTTTGGATTGAATACGAGCAAGGGCAAAAGGTCTATTATTATTCAAGCGTTTTATTTTACCAATGTCGTCGGGCATCAATAACAAGAATGGTGCATAGAATACTGAAGGGCATCATGAGTTATGAGACCAGTAAAACACATGGCATTCAGAGACTCATGTCTGTAATAGGGATTTTGTTTTTGGTTTTCTGTACCAGTTGTCATGGTTTGGATTTGCTTTGATTGTTTCCTGTTTCATGTTGGAGGTTTATGTCCCTGCGGCATGTTTTATTTGAGTTTTTCTACTGTGTTCTGTCACCGATTACCTGCCTCTTGTGTGAATGACTGTTTGCGCCTGTGCCTCATTTATTTCTATTCCCAGTGTACATAGTTCATTTGTTTATACTTTTCTTGGTCAGTTCTTTTGCTGTGCTCCTTATTTTTTCAGTTTTCCTAAGTGCCTGATCTTTTCCTTGGTTTCAGAAAACTGTTTCTGACTGTTTCTGGACTCAATCTCTGTTGTTATTCTAAGTGGATAATGTTGGCTTGTTAGTGTATTATTTGACATTAAATTTCTGGTCTGAATTCCCTGGCTCTTATCTGTCTGGGTCTTTATTTCTGAACTAAAAGTAATTTGTTCTGTTACCTGTTTCCATTGTAGGGGCCACCTGCCAATAAATTTCAATAAAATTAATGATTAAATTATGCAAAGAACATTTTGAAGTTCAAAGCAAGCAGAAAAATGGCCATGAAAATATGACTTCCCTGGCAGAGGAAACAAAATATTTCAATGCAAGAACCATGCAGACTTCCACCAGAAACCATTTGTGACTCCCCCCCCCCTAATAATGCACAAGTTACTCAAGTTCTATTGGGTTATGTTGGGTTCTGTTGCCTATTGGGATAGGATAGGATGGCAGCCCGTGCACATGCAGTGGCTCTCTCTCTCTTTGGGTTTTTTTTTCTGCCTGTGGGTCTGAGAGGACTGATATGTCATCTGTGGTGTATGTCGTACATATATGGTACATTTGACAATAAAGTTGACTATGACTATGATCACGGCTAAAGTATAGGCAGTCTTTGCTTTCAGAATATTTTGCTCTGTTTTTCTTTTCAAAGAACGGGACACACAGGACTCATCAGTTTCTCTATACAGAAAGCATTGCTTTTAGAAGTCGTAGATCAGGGTTCTTCCATGCACAGCCATTCAGTCATACAGAAATTAATAATAAATACTTACAGATATTCAAGATGAGGTAAACCCAGGAAAGCATCCTCATCAATAAGGTCGAATGAATTTGCTGTGAACAGTCTGTCAAGAAATGCAGACCCAAAAAATGATATGAGAGAATCTCTTTGATGCAGTGTCTCAAGCTCATATTGGGATAAAGGCTGTGATTGATTACGACCTATTACCTACATCAGTATGTGCTGAAGAGTGAGAGAGAGAAAGAGAAAAATTCATTCTATCAGCTGACAGTGTGAGGTTAAGGAATTAATTGTTTTAATAGCACAGAGGAATGGATGGTCACTCCCACAGTTTTTTCCAGGAATGAATGAAAGAGATGAAAGGATGCCTCCTCCCACATGTTTCTGAGTCACCCTTTGAACTATATTTCAATAACTGCGTCCACCAATTATGAATTCTGCGGCTCACCACATTGCTTGTAAGAATTTCTTTTAATGAAATGTGATGTTGTACCAACTGCAAAAACACACACACAAATTTGTTCTTTTTTTGGTAGTCGATCAATGTTCCAACATTAATTAAGAATACTTAATGGATTAATAACCTTTCCTTAATTAAGTGTAAAAGAAAATGGAAAATGATATTAGAGATCAGGCATGTTTGGGATTGATTACATTTTATAGCCAAAAAATAAGCTAAATCTCATAATTGAATCAAAAAAGCCTTTGTCTCAAAAGTTCCTAAAAAAGTAGCCCCGATCAACTTCAGTCTGTTAAAGTGCTGAAATTTAGTTTGGTCATAGTTCTTACTGCAAACCCAAAATACATCATGAGGCGTGTTCCCTGATTAAGTAGTACTCCAGTAGAAGTGGCAATTAATAATGACAGAAGAGGAGCTGCCACTCAATCATTTTACTCTAAATTTATCTTCCATTCTTAAGCCTCAGGCGCTTTGATTGCTTTAGTGCGATCCGAGCAAATGAAAGAACTGATTCAGAATTATAGTTGGTGACAGTAAACAGTTGTGTGCATTGGACTGAAACAACAGTGATATGAAAAATTAAGTCTTGCCGTAAAATTTGTTGATTTAAATAACAATCGCTAAAATGGTGTTAAAAATACTATATATTTATGTGTTAGTGATATCTTTTGGAAGAAAAGATCATATTAACAATTTATTTATGTCTGTCTGTGTCTTTCCAAAAAATATTCCTTGCTCACTCTCTGCTGTTAATTCATGTGACCATGTGGTCTATTGCATAATACTGACACCATTACAGAGAATCCCCCTTTAAATCTGACAATAAAACCTCCAGGGGCTTTCTGTCTCGTTGTCTGGTGAAGAAAGACAGTTAAAAACATAGAGAGAGCGATAGATAGGGAGACAGACTCACAACAATTGCAGGGCAGGCGTGTGAACGAAGCTTCCTCCTGTTATCTCAATAAATCCAGACTTAACAAAAGACCTGAATGGATGAAGAACATACATTGAGAATGCAAATAGAAAGGGAAAACAAAAGCAGAAAGAAAGAAAAGCAGCGGGCATACAGAGTGAATATTTCTCCTCACAATTTCAATGTCTAATCAGATGATGTACCACTTACAGAGAAACAACGTCGGGTGGGAAAGAGTGAGGCACTGATCGGACATTGTCACACAGGGCGTTATCTTTGGTGCAGGTACATCCGACGGGACATCTGGGCTGTCTCACTCTGCGTCCCTCTGTTGAAGCCAAGCTGACAGCAGCGACCCAAAACAGGAGCGTCCATCCTTTCGACCCTTTCCATCCCCTCACTGCTCTTCCAGGGTGTCCCATTCCTTCTGTCCCGGTCGAGCACTAAAACTGCAGCATATGCAACTTCTCAGTTAAATATATGCACGGTTTGCAGCGATCAATACTTTTCAAATTATATTTTCTTGTCTCGTTTGTTTTAATGCCCGATGTCGCCGCGCTCTTGTAGGTTCCAGTATATGCTCCGTGTTTCTCAATAGGAAGGAACCAGTCCAGCAGATTCGTTCTGCAAAGCACAGGATTACAAATGCGGGACAGATGGGACATAAGAGGAACAGTCTCAGACTTTCTTTTTCTTGAGGTAAAAAGGAATTATTTTAAGGTCCCAAAACAAGCCGCTACAGTCCGTTTCTTTTCACTCTGCTCCTTGTTAATAAGTTGTTCTTGTAGATTCAGTGGTACGGACACAAAAGGGGAAAATAAAAGCACAAATTCCCGTGAGAGAAGAGGAGAGGGGAAGAAAGAGAGCGATGGAGGAGAGTGGGGGGAGAGGCCCCAAGGTGCGCGGTTTTTTTTTTATCAGCAGTGCCAGCTATTATTTGTGCGCGCTTCAGAGCCGGCATGGGTAATGAGAAGTGGCTTTTCACAGGGCTCTGTACAAATGCACCTGCCACACTCATTGGGTCTTTTCAAGCTTTGGCATTGGTGACATGCAAAGAAGTTGGGTCATATGGGGTAAAAGTAAACACAATTAGCGTAATTTATGGCATACTAAATGGTTGGTAAAGTAGGTCTGGGTTAAGACCTGGAAAATTATCTTTAGAAAATATTTCTAAAATATATTGTTGCGATTAAATTTATAATTAATCTGCATGCCTACCCCATTACCGAATTTCATAAATATTTATATTTAACATAACAAAGAGTTCCCAAATTAATTTTCTCCCCGCCTTCTCTCTCCGCGTTTAGACCCTTTCTGCTTTAAGTGAGTCGTGCAAAAGTAAAAACACTGTACTTTTGTTCTAAGACTATGGCGAACCTTCACCCCTATTACACCAAGCGGTAAAAGAACTCTGTAGATAAACATCCAAATAGAATAATACCCTTTTTATTTTCCACCTACACATCATGCCTGTCTAGCCCACTGGCCCCTCAGCGGAAATGAATCACACGATCCTATATGTGATCATCAGATAAGATTAGGCGTTCCAATTTTGACCATGCGTTTCAAAATGAAAGTCTGTGTCTGGCGTTGTAGAATAAGCCACTTTGTTCCTGTCTCTAAATTACCCAGCGTGACATTTCCAATGATTGCTTTGACATAAATGTAATAAAAATAGAGTTAAAAGAGAAAACGGTTAAAGCAGTGATAAATCAATAAGTCAACTGTGTTAATACTGTAAGTGATAAACAATTAGAAACCTTGCAGATAATTCAAATTCAATCGTCTCGTAACCATGGAGATCTGAAACATTTAATTTAAATATCATTAAAAGCTGATTTTAATAAGGAAGCAGCCGCGACGACGCCGGTAGACTATTAATATTAATGTTAAACAATACGATCTATTTTCATCGTTCATCAGCTTTTCTGTCAGAATAATTCATGAATTAAAGCGACACGGCACAGTGATGCGGTGTGATGTCATCATCCGGCGACGCATAATTTATTTCGTAAACAGTCGCTAGACGACAGTGAGGAATCAAATGGATAACCTGGTGAAGGTGGCGTATATCTTTTGAGATTAACTATATTGTGGTCCCGGTTTTCGAAGAATATATTTTTTGTATCTCTCCGTAACATTTTAGCATAAAACATTAGCCTGAAGCTAAGTTAGCCTTTTGCTCTCATCGTTGCCCCTCATGCTCTAAGCACAAAGCCACGTAGTTACACGTTTTAGCTCCTGTTAAAAACACTAAACGAAGAGTTACAAATGTCCTGCAAATGCAGCGCTTTTAAATTTCATTTGTGTGTGAGTTTACATTGATGCATAGAATCTAGTAGTGCACAGCAATGAGAATGTGTGACGATACTTTTAAGCACAAGCTGCTGTCAATGTTTCTGAAAGATACATGAACAGCTGTGTGTGTGTGTTTTTTCCACTATACATCATTCTGCAAGCAAGGTGTGTTTGTGTGATTCCTTCATCTGTGGTGTATGTTGCCTCCCTCCATTACCTCAGGTTCACGGAAGTGGGGGTTATGACTCCGACTTCAGTGAGGATGACGCACAGGGAGAGTCCCCAGAAAGACGCATCAAAAGGTAAAATGAAGAGATTAGAATGCCATAGTCTCAATTTATTAAAATCTTCTCATCTGAACTCCTGTAGTTGGGTGGCCAAAATGGTTAACCTATGTAGAAAGACATACAAAGGGTTTGATGAATAACTAATAGCTAATTACTTTTGTCGAAATCATCTTACATCTAAACACATGACCCCATCCACTAACATGGTATATTTGTGTCCTTTTTGTCAGGAAACGTGAGCAAGAAATCTTGCAGAAACCTTTCCAGGGAGATCGGCATGCAAAGGTGCCTCACCGAAGTTTACACTGTCAAGAAATAGACAGGTACTGTGCTATAGCCGTGTTTTACACAAGTCATATAGTTTTATCAGTGGTAATGGCAGAACTTTTTGCTCTCACTTGTCATATAAGTTTAATAGATAATCTTGAAATAAGTGAGTAATAATCTTTTTAACATTTTCACTTTTTGATTCATGTCAGTTTCGAAAATGTACCCTATTAGAATCCAACATGAAAATTGTAATCCCCTATTAAATCTATGGCTTTATTTGCAATTTGGGTGCTAGAATGTAGGACACAATTAGAGAAATCCAGTTTGAACACATGTAATTGCAGCCAAAATTAAATGAATCTCTCAAAAATGTGTGTTTAATTCGAATTTATGCTTCTAATAAAACCAAATGGACCATCATATCGTAGTGTTGTAATAGTTTCCTTTCACATTGTCAATCTAAATTTTGATCCATGTTTAAAAATATGGGTTTATTGAGATCAAGGTACTCAAGACAAAAATTAAAAGCCTCATTTATATTCAGTTAATTTAGTGATAATACTTCAAACTTTTCTAGTTTCTTACATTTCTGATATATACATCGTCACATATTACTTTTAGTACCATTGCTTTTTTTAGACACTTACTTTCATTGTTTTACAGAGAAGAAGCCAGGAGCAGAAGAGCCCACCTTATATCAATGAATGCTGTATCCTTTTTTAGAAGAAAAAAAATCTGTGTTTATTTCTTTATTGATTTAAGCGTCAAATGATAAAACTCACGAAATCTCACAGAATATATTAATCCCGTCTACGTTGAAATACTTTGTTGCTTTGTCTTAAGCTATGGAATCACATTGTTATTGCTGTTCACAGGATGCAGATCTTATCTGTTACTGCCCTTAAGCAGATCTCGGCAGTTTGAGCGTCATAAGAAGTTTGTTGGTGACTACATTCTTTACTATGGAGGAAAGATGGATGACCTTAAACGCTCAACGTAAGATTTTCTGCTGTCATTGTAGACTAAAACTTGAAACAAGGAGAACAATGCAAAACTCAACATTTACCTACTGTATGTGTTTTTGATTGTAATTCATCGATTGATCTTCTCTTTCCATTAGAGCCAATGACAAAACAGATCATGATGTTTTGCGCGAGAATCATCGTTTTCTCTGGAGAGAGGAAGATGAAGAAGAAATGACATGGTAATCGTCCTCAGTCAACTGTTTAAGCAGGCTGCTTCAGTGTTCCATGTGCTTTTCATTCTTGTTCTGTTGTGTTTAACATTGGGGTGCAAAAGAATTATAAGTACATTAGTAGTCTAAATTTATAAGCAACTGAATGCAAAAAAAGAACTTAAAATTGTGCCTTTTTCTGCTTTCCTTTATTCTGTTCCAGGGAAAAAGATCTTGCCAGGAAGTATTATGACAAGCTGTTCAAAGAGTACTGCATAGCTGACCTGAGCAAATACAAAGAGAACAAGGTGGGATGAACGGATGGATTAATTTCAATAAAAATGGAACAATAGGAGATATTGAATCTGATACCACAAACAATGACACGTGACCCATGTCCACATTAGATATACAATGTATGTTAATGAATACAAATAAACTGAAATCAGCCATTCAGCAGATAAAGCGTTGAACATGTTATCATTTTTCTACGTATATATATATATATTTAAAGTTGCCACAGACATGAAATTTTCATCAGATGTCTGTAACAACCAATGTAACCCACGCATACAGAGAAATCAAACCTTGGATGTCCGCAGAATAAGTTGTGTGATGTGTAATAAAATGGAATATCCTGGAAATAATTTTGAACAGACTTACTTCAATACATTTAATACTCGTACAAAAGCTTTTGTTGGTAATATTAGTTTCAAGAAGCCAGTTGTATGGAGAAACTAGTTGCTCAGCTGTGAGTTTAGCCTATTCGTCCACTTTCAAATCCATCATCCTGTTCTATGACCTCTGGTTTATAGTTCTTTCATTTATCTATTGAATTCAAGTCAGGTGAATGGCTGGGCCATTCTAACAGCTTTAGTTTCTTTCTCTGAACCTAAGTGAGTTTCCTTGGCTGAGTGTTTGTGATTTTAATCAGTAATGTCCCAGTACATTTTAACATTCATTCTTCCTTAATTATATGAAGATTGCCAGAGCCACATGCTGAAAAGCAGTCCCACACCGTGATGCTTCCACCTCCAAACTTCACTGTTGGTTTTTTTGGAGTGAAGCGCAGTGCCATTTGACCTCCAAGCATAGTGTGATTTATAGCTGACCTGCAATCTGACCAGAACATATTCTCCCATCATCAGTAGGAACTGAGCTATCTGATGTTAATTTGCACCGACAAGACAAAGGACTGCTTTCTAATTACTGATAGATTTTAGCTGGAGTCTTTGCATTATGTGTCTTTTTGCACCTCCATTTCTTAAGGTGTTCCACTTTATTACACACAACATATTTTATAAACATCTAATATTTGATTTCTTTGTATTTGTAGGTTGCAAGGATTGTTACCAACATTTGGTGAAAATTCCATGTCAGTAGCACTTTCATATTCAATAAATATAGAAATATATTTACTAAGAAAAATGGCGACTTATTCAATACTTTCTTGCTGTATGTGGTTAATATTGGCATACAGAGGAGTTCATGGTTGGAGAAAAATGTATAGATACTAGTAGAATACTGACCACTATTCACTGATGCTTTATTCTGTACATATACACAGGTGTGTGTGTGTGTGTGTGTGTGTGTGTGTGTGTGTGTGTGTGTGTGTGTGTGTGTGTGTGTGTGTGTGTGTGTGTGTGTGTGTACATATTCAGAGTGAGAAAAGCATTCCATTCACAATAAATTATTACTAAAGAGTTCAAGACAATATTGACCTGAAGTTATTTTCTTTTGTCTAATTTAATTTTGGAGCTGCTTGGCAGCTTCAAATCCTGTTACACTGACTTCTCACACTAAATCAAATGTGTTTTTATTCTAATGATCATGTGAAAATGTTGCAAATACTGAGCATAGAAAGATTACTTTGATTTGTCACCTAAAGCTTATTTTAATGCCCTTCAGATTCATTAAAGAGATTTATATGTTAGTAAATTGTTTGTCAGTTCAGTGATTTCACTGAATATTTGGCTTTTTAAAAATCTTGTGTCCAACAGTTTGGATTTCGTTGGCGGATCGAGAATGAAGTTATTTCTGGTAAAGGTAAGAGATAGTAAAACAGTTGTCTTCTAGTTGTGTTTTTTAAATAGTCTTGCTTCGTCATTCTTCTGATGAGTCACCTTTACTTAATTGAGGTGTATACTTTGGTAAATTAAATATTGACTGCTACTTTTCTTCAATCTAATTTTGAATGTAGTAAGTGTGTACTCGTTAACTAACAAGCACACACACACACACACACACACACACACACACACACACACACACCACACGTACAAATATATATACAATAGTTATATAGTTATATAGTTAGGTAGATGTTTATATGTGTTTGTGTGCATGCCTGCAGTTTGGATTTTGGCCAGAAATATGTACATAGTTCGTATCTACAAAAGTATTTCATAAAGTTGTCCACTAGATGGCAACAGAGATAAAGACAATCAACTGCGGATGACGTGCTGTGGAAACTTCCTACACTAGTCAGTTCGCATATAACACTAGTTTCCCCTCATTTTGGTGAATTTTCTTGTCAATATTACATTATAAACATTTAATATGTCATTTTTCACTTGTACTTTTGTTTTTGTTTTTTGTTTTTTTATATTGTAGCTCCCAATGCTGGGAGACAATTTGCACCATACAGTTATTGATTGAGACGATTGATCTGTTAATCCACCAAAATGGCCTCAGTACCTAACATTCAGTTTCTTTTTTGTTCCATACTGAAAGAAAAACTTCTTTGTACTCCTACACCAGTGACTACTTTGATGGTTTTGTTTGCACCATGAATATTACAATTCATTAATTGTTCATGATTACTACAACACCTCCATTCCATCTACCGCTTCTTCATGTGACAGCTAAAGATATTTAGAGATATGCATTGAAAAACAATATCAGCAAGTCTGTGAGGGTATTTCTGCTTCGATGACTCACATTTATGCTTCACATAAATGCAGGGATGAAACTTGGCTTACATTTGCTCAAGTACCATTATTTAGTACACTTTTGAAGCACCCTTATGTTTCTTTTAAAGATAATTTTTAAGTCTCTTCCTCAACACTTCAGACAGACGCATCATACACTTAATGATACTTCATAAAGTGTATGATACTTCTTATTTCAATGCAGTTACCTGACTGTTGTACTTACAAATGAATGTTTCTGCACAAAATATACTAAAGGCACATAAAATGTGATGCTCTGTTACAAACAAAAATATCCAATGATCTTTCCAAGTTTCACTATAAAACAATTGATTTGGAAATGGTAAAAAATTAACTGGCAATGTTTTTTTAAATGATTGTTAATGTTATTTTTTTATTTAAAATGTTTTTAGATTATGGTCTTGGGACAAAACAGGCTTGTGCAGGTGTCAATTTGGGCTCTGGGTAATAAGCAGATTGATTCATTCATTAAATAATCATTTATTTAATGATTGCCTTGTCTGAAATAAACGAAAAAAAATTAATGAAAATGAAATAGTCATACTGTATAAGAATAATGAGCTTAGCTCATTAGCTTATCTTAGTTTAGATCCACACCAACTCCAACAGTAAAATGTTGACTTTACATCGTTGATGTACAATAATCTAATGATATATATAAAAGCACAACAAGTCAGAGGGAACAGTTTTACTCATATACAATACAGAGCCTTTAGTTTCAACACTGTAAATTTACAGTGTTTGCATAGTCGGTATTTGTCATTTGACTAAAGGAAAATGATGTGAATAAAAACATGCACACACAAACAGTGTCTGAGAAAGATAATTAACCCAATATGCTGTTCCAGATTAAGACTGTGTAATCCTAGTCTATTACAGTTCACTAGCAGCAGTACTCTACAGGAAGTTGGATTAGATCAGGTTAATAAAACTTCACTTGAACCCTCTCTAATTTGTTTGACAATTCCCAGAGAAACAGTTGTTGTTTACTATTAAAGCATGGGATACTAAACCCAGTAAAATTAATACTAATCGAATCTAATTTTGGATGGTAGACCCAAAGGCCTCGAACAGAGGTGAAGAAAACTCTTAAAACCATTTGTGTTACACGTTGGAAGAATTGATTATCAAGAAAATTTGATATTGATTTCAATGCTGATGAAGAGCTTTGTCAAATACAACCATGAGTGCAAAATATGTACTGACTGTAGCTGAGTCGTCATTTGTAGTTGTTTAGTTTTCATATTTATCTTCTATTCGTCAGTGTTGAACTCATCTTTTGTCGCTCTTTAACCTTGTACTTTTCTGGAAATCGTGGCCCTATCACCTCCCGCTATCTGTGCACTTCAGGTCATGTTGATATTAGGTAATGCTACCTTCTGTTCGCCCAATCAGATGGATTATAGAGAGCGCTGACCTTTCCTTTCCATGGTCACAGTGTGATATGGGATGAAGGAGTGTGTACTACCAAATGCCTTCTCTTGTTTGAGAGTTGTATATCTATTGTATATGTATATATATATATATATATATACTTTATGTGTGTGTGTGTGTGTGTGTGTGTGTGTGTGTATATTTGAAAGAAACTTTTAAATCCAGTGTTTTTGAGTTTGAAATACATGTAACACATATTTTTAATACTTTTTCTTTTACATAATAGATCTTGAAAAATATTGTAACTTCTTTATCATTGTTAAATCCCATCAGCTGTTTGTGAGTGTATTTGAGCGCTCCTAGTGTACAAAAAACTACACATGGTACCTTTAGTCACATGTCCACATATCCAAAGTTCAGGGTCTTTCCTGTTAATCTGATTACCTGATGAATGCATTTCTGTAGATATTTCTTCACCAAAAACAGGGAATCCTCATTGCACAAGAGTAACAGGTGTTAAAACGTGTATTTTGTGAGGCAGCAGTGATGTTTGAGGCCAGTGAGTGTTCCATTCTGGTTTGTTGGTTTTTTTTTTCTGTGGGTTTCCCTTTTGGCATAAATTGAGCTTTAGTCCTGCTGTCAGGAGGAAACCATAGGCCAGAGGTAACCAGGGCCTGGCTTCTTTTTGGTCGGCCTCCTGTCAAAGTAAATAAACTGTGGTCTTGGCTTATGTAACTTTCCTGTCTTCAGAAGTTGGGTTTGAACACTACACACTTTCACTTAAAGCACATGAATGAAGCCTTCTCCTCATCTCCTCATTTTTATCATGTTCTGCTTTATCCAGGCCTATGTTCCAATGTAGACAGGATTTGTGCTTTGTAATATCCTGTTTTGCAAGACGAAATAAGCCACCCTTGGAGAGACAATTGAGTGTATTCTAAGTGTTAGAATTGTTACCTTATTAGCAGAAAGCTTGCAAAGGTTTCAGAATTTCCGAGTGTGACAATGGAGAATGTCCATTTTGTTTTTATTTGTGTGCTGTTCGGGATATTGTACAATAAAATTAGGACATATGAGTTTTTTTCAATACCCTTGAGAAGGAGAATGATACGGAATGCAAGCTCTTTGGACAATAGGAAACAGAATCTCACTGATAGCGACTGCAATATAGAGTATTGAACTTAAGGTCAGCAGTCTGGATGGCTTTCTAAAGTGAAAAGGAAAACATTGAAAAAAAGAGAAATCTGCTTCAAAGCCAGAGGTGTGACTGTGTGTTTGGAGAGTCAGTCTTTTGGATGATAGTTACATTCCCAATATTTGAAATATCTGCCCAGGGGCAGCAAATGTTGATCGTTCACACAGGCTTAATGGGGACCTTTTAGGTGTGCATCCCATAATTGATTCAATTGAAATATTTTTACATTTTTAGACTCAAGGGAACTTCATTGGTTGATTTTTATATCCAGTCTTTTTTTTTCAGTCTGTTTCCTTGGACACACATTTTTTCCCCCTTGTCCACATACCTTAATTTTTCAGATTTTGAAGCATTGCCAATGTCACAACAAGACTCATTGTATACAAGACTGTCTTAAAAAGTGAAAGGTCAATGCCTCATGACATCATCCAGTAAATGTTAATCATGCAGCCATCTGTCCTGTGGTGTATCTGTCTTCATCTCTGACTGCTGGCTGGTGGTGTTAATAACCATTGACGTAGGTGGACAGGAGTTTCCTCTCTTAAAGGGTTTACTCTGCTCAGCTCGTGCCAGCTCTTCTCGTTGAGCATGTGAGGCTCACCCAGTGTGTGAGGATACCCATACTAATCCACAAAGCCCAAAGGAGATCCTTTGTTTCACTTTCAACAGGAACCCATAGCCGAGCTTTTGCTTACAGCTCTGTTTTATGAAGTAAGGACGTCTTGTATATCTTTCAAAATCTTTCTTTTGACCTTCCTCCTGTGGGAAAAAGTGGGACCTGGGGCTGAAAATTATCACAAAAAAGTGAAAAACTTTTAACTGACCTTGATTGTATTTCATTTACAACGTATATTTCAGAAGAGTTTGCCCTGAAATATATTTTTTATCGACTTTCCTGTAGCAGGATTGCAGTTGTGAATAGCTGCAGGGTCTCACATCTTCACACTCTCCATTCTGTAACCTTTGAATACATTGCATTTGTTTATGTTTGCCACTGAGCTTTTTTGCTGAAGTGGATTCAGTTCCCTGTTTCAAGGGCACCCTTCATGTCACGGGAGAATTTCATTTAATTTGTAATTGACGTCACTAGTGACGGTGAAGACAGGGTTCTCTTAAGTCTCTGGTTCTGTTAAGGCCAGTGTCCAGTCACTGCTTATGACGCCATGTTGGCAAAGAGTAGAGAAGATGGCCTCGTCCCAAGTCACACCCGTATAGTGTCAGAAAAGACCAGTCATTAAAGCTTTAAGAGAATACAATGGCAACTAAACTGTTCAATTTAATTTTCCAAGTTGCCTTTTGCCATTGTTATTGTAAGAAATTTGTTGATAGATTAGTGAGTGAAGAATTTTGTTGCATTAGGAGTGACTGTTGCATTGTCTGGTCAACCGGTTCACTACTTTGGTTCAAACTGGAGGATTCTGAGGTGGAAATTTTAATAAACTTTGAGTGGAATGACTTTAGATGCATTTTCAAGACATTTATTTTCCCGTTAGGAAGCACAGTATTCCAATGCTCAGATGATTCTCCGACTTTTCACTTAGCATCATCATTAGGTCAAGTTTCATTAAATCAATTTGGTGCATGATCAAAGACTTTCAAAACTAACAGCATTCCCATTATTACGTCCCGCTTCAAAGCAATGATGTATTATAATTGTCAGCATTTGTGTGTTTGTCCGTCTGTATGTCCATCAAATATCTTCGCAACCATTCAAACCGCAGATAGACAGATGAAACAAAAAACACATTACTTTGGTGGCAAAGGGGATGAAAATGAGATGAGAAAACTAGATCAAGGTCAAATTTCAACTTTTGTACACTCAGGAACCGGATATGATAGAAAAACGAGGGAGAAGGCCAGTGTGAGCAAGACCATAGATCAGAGCTAGTGGTTTGATCAACGACAGCATGTCAGAGCACTAGCTTTGATCTATGACCTATGCAAGTAGGTCAGGGTAAAATTTTGAATTTGGGGTGTCACGGGATGTTGCAGTCTGTGACTGCATTGTTTTGTATCTGGCTTTAATGAGTATGTCACATGGTTGTGGCTGCGTTCTACATTTAGATGACAGTGTTAATCTAAAATTGGTATACTGCAGCTGGGAGAACATCTGTAACTATGTAGTTGAAATATTTGTGATTTTCTGTTGTTTACAGAAGAATAGAGGGCAAGAAGCAGTAGAGTGAATGAAATACAGTACGTTAAGGGATTAAGAGGTTATAGAAAAGTAATAAAGGAGTCAAAAAGGAAAATTTTAATGAAAATCTAGAGAAATTGGAGTCTTTCTGTTCTGAGAAATACCAGCGGGATTGTCTCTCTACTTAATATCAGCTGTAACATTTAATTTCTTTTACTGTGTTTGATCACAACTTAAGGCCTTCTTAAATAACCTGAGCCACCTCTTCAGAACTTGGGCCTGGAGCTAGAAGTGTGTATCTGGTGTCTTAGATCCTTAATCTAATAGAGCCCATGAAGGGAAAGTCTTCTCAAGTGGCACAAATCAATGATTGCCAGCGTCACTTCTCCTTAATGTTTACAGAGTCTCAATCTTAAATCGGTGAGGGGCAGGCATCGCTTTCTTGTCGTGGGGTAAGGAGCATTTCACACCCTTGTGCCAAGAATGGACTTCTCTGACGCACTTGCTCCCTCTGTCACAATCTGGAGGGAGCCCGGAGACCAGATCACTGCCACTTTAAGCTCCTCTAGGGATAATGGGCAGGCTGTGCGGCAGCTGGAAGGAGGCCTGAGGGGATGAGTTGCAGTGAAGACGGGGAGATGAGAAGGCACAAGGGGATAAGGAGGATGGGATGTGTATCCATAGATGGATGAGGGCAAAGGAGTGGTTTGATGCTTCCTGACTCTGAAGTGTTTGGTTATTTGTCTGTGTTTCTTACTCACAAAAACAAACAAACATGCACACATACACACACACAGTACTGTGCAGAAGTCTTAGGCAGGTGTGAATTAAGGAAAAACAGTTTACTTGTTTAGATGTAGTGATTTACAAAATGCAAGATTTGCTAACAAGAAAAATTGAAATCAAATCAATGTTTGGTACAAGGAATTTTTGCATTTGAGAATATTTTTGCGTTCACTATTCTTGCATTCACTATTTCATTCATCAGAAAAGCGAGAAATTTACCTGTACTTGCGTGTCTGCATTTTGAATCTCTGTTGATGAGAGATAGATTGCTAAAATAGAAAGTGAATTTTAATTTAGATGAAACGTGTCTTTGTACTGTGTGCTTTCTGGGCTTCCAGGTCAGTTCCAGTGTGGAAACAAACGTTGCGACCGGCAAGAAGGCCTAAAAAGCTGGGAGGTGAATTTTGCCTACGTGGAACACGGCGAGAAGAGAAATGCGTTGGTCAAACTCAGTAAATATTCCTTTTTTTCTGTGGTAATTTTTTTTTGTTTTTGCATGTATTGTATGGTTGAGTCTTATTGGCTTGGTGGGGGTTCCTTGTCTAAGACCTGACTCATGATAATCCTCCTTCAGGTGTCATACTGAAGAAAATCTTGTTAGGGTATTAAGTATAATTGGTGGACCCACAAGTCATGCTAAACTCACTCAAGCAAGAAATTGGAGACTAATTTAATAAGCAAATAAGCAACAGGTCACATCCATGTTGCGTCTATTCATCAAGGAAGAGTGTTAATCCAACTTGTAGTCATTCTAAATTCATTGTTTTGATACTAATGAAACATGTTGTCGTGACCCTGGAGCATGTTCTTAGGTAGGCTAATTACAAAAATGTCAAGGCTATGTAGGACATTCCTCTGAGTTGATAAAAATACATACTTTTGAACTTAATTTTGCTATTTGCTTTTTCTTTAGGACTGTGCCCCGAATGCTCCTACAAACTCAACTATCACCTCAAGTAAGCTAAAAAAATTTTCACCTTTGAGGCATCTTTATATTAAATATGTAGATCTTTCTTTTTTTTACCCACGATGAGTGATGTTTGGTCTGCTGCAAGTAGGACAGGCCACAAAGGACAGTCAGTACAAATTTAGCAGAAAAAAGCTTGTTCTTTTTTTGGTGGTGAGAGGGTCACATCATAGTTTATGTCCTCTGTCTGACCTTAACTGTCAAGACTGTGATGGATTGACAGTACAATAGAAAGAAAGAATGATATGTGATGCTCTGGCGTTTTATAGCTAGAAGTCTTGGGTTTCCAAAATACTTTGTTACACAATATATGCCAAGCTTTCATCCATTTAAAACTCCAGCCAAGATTCACTCCTGCCCCTGTCTGAAAGTTACTCCGGTCCTGATGGATTTCAGGTTGTGTGCTAAATGGCTTTATAATGGCCACTTCATATTGTTAATACGGCTTGGTCAAAGTGAGATTCTGTTTTCAGGAGGAAGGAGGTGAAAGCAAAGACAAAGACGAAAAGGTCAGCGGAGGAGAACCAGGAGCCACTACAGAAAAAGAGGAAGAAGAGGGATAGGTCGTCTTCACACTCCAAGAAACAAAAACACAAGAGGCACAGAGGTTAGACTCTTCTCCCAAGAAGATAAACTGCCTCTTTAATTAGGGCAGTAATTTAATCAGATGGGAACCACCCGAGGGAGTAGTATTTTTTAATAGTGTTTTTAGAGGCAGTATATTTCTAGTTTCTCTCTTGTGCTATATTATTTTGCATCCACTCCTGTGTGTTTAAAACCTGTCTTATTTTATCTCTCTCTGTTTTTCTCTACAGAGCGCTCCACCTCTCCCAGCAGCTCAGAGGCGTCACAGGACTCGGGCAAAGGTAGCAGTCATAACTCTGTCTTGTTCTCTCTCCCTCACGTACACAAACAGATACACACACACACACACACACACACACACGTACACGTACACGTACAAATATATATACAATAGTTATATAGTTAGGTACGTTATGTTCTACTCCCCCGGGCTTCCACATCATGACACTCTCCCAACTTTGGAGTGAAAATACCCATTAGCTGTGCAGGGAATGATAATAGACTGACAGCTGGTCTGCTTTTTCTCAACTGTCTTTCTCCCTGTCCTTTTTTCCCCTTACCTTTTTCCCCTTCACTAAAAGTATGCATTTTTTTGCAGTTCTGCTAATTCCAGGGTCTGTCTGGACAGAGGGGTCAGAGGGCAGGGGGTGAAGTCGCAGACAAACAAACTCTCTCTGTCCATCAGTTATTGTTGTTGAGTTCAACGTGTGTTGGAATCTTTGAACAGACAAACACCCTTTTCTGTCATTTTAGTTTTTCATTTTTATTAACTGTATTATTAACTGAATCTCAGGGTGTACTAATCTGAAGTAGTTCCTGAAGGACTACCTTTTATTAACCTTCATTTTTTTAAAAATGCAATGTGTGAGTGATGCAAACTAGGCATTTTAGAACTAATGGTCGATTTTCAGCCAATGAGGCTGACCCAGAATTGATTTTTTCCCCATTGTGATCTGGTTGAGGTCTCATTATGTCTCCGACATTGAAACTAATCTTCATGGGCTAATGGTCAACCTATTTTTTCCCCTTCCTGGAAGTGTGACTGACCACTCTCTAAAACACTTTCTTTACACCCTGAAGCTGGCGATGAGCCGGAGGGCCTATCAGAAACTGACCACTGGCGAGGACCCGCCCCTGCCGTGGAGGAAAAGTCAAGGTGAGGTTAACTGCTGAGGTTGATTAAACCACACCCAGTAAGCTGCTGTAAGACTGTCAGAGACAATCTTTACCACTTAGCCTACATAACTTACAGATCTCTATATAGCATAGCGTGTAGACCACTTAGATACCATGCCCAAAGCTGGTCTGAACTGTTAAGAAAGCATCTATACCTTTCAACTGTCATGCTTCTCTGAACGTTTGGTATGTTTTTGAGACGGTCAGTAGTAAGAAGCAGAGATTATTCACACACGTCTAGGAAAACTGACTCCAACTTTCTCCATATTACATGGCTGTGCTTCTGACCCGTTACATAGGCTACACGTAATTGAAGCGCTATCAGCTGGATTCTATGTAATTATGTTGGAGAGGAACATCAGGTTACATGACCTTTAAAATGTCTGCTCCTGCTGCCAGTCACTATTTATTTGTTCATATTCTTTTGGAACTATGCATCCTTTAATTTTGTGTAGAATTTAAGATAAAATGTGAATGAAGTGCACCAACATTACTAAATCTAGCTTTGTGACATCCTCTCAAAGCATTTAAATGTCTGTGTCAGCATTGTGCATGACAGGAACCAACACCCCTGTGATTGTTTTTATTTGTCTAGGGACGAGGAGTTTGATGACTACTTTGAAGACATGTTTCTTTGACTGCTGGTATGAGCGGCGTCCCCACTGTGACAAGACTTCCTTCTGCACACCACTGATCATTTTCTGTTTGAGTCTTGTCTGCATTTACAGTAGAACTCTTGGACTGCGTGTTTTAGCAGTGCAATGAAAAGAAATAGTGTTTATTCTGTATTGTCAGTTTTTGATTTACATGTCTGTCAACACACTGTTCAAATCCCGCTCTCTGACGGTGTGGAATAATTGAAAATGAATTCAGCCATGGAGGCTCTGTCTTCAGATTTCGTACCAACAAAAAATGTTACCAAGACTTTAAGATGAATTGCTATGTGTGGAGAACTGCGATATAAACTAATGCTGTAACCCATCAATCTGTCCAATCGTGATTTGTGAGCAAATGTTTGCAAACCCAGTTATGTTAGTATCAGCCGAAGCTGTTTGCTAACGCAATAAACATTATACTTGGAGATCATGCTGGTATTGTTATTGAGTTCATGTTAGCATCCTGACATTTACTGTAGAGGGTCAACATTTAGCAAGCAAAAACTGTCATAAGTATAATTACCACCTAAAAGCCCAATAGCATCATTGCTTTTTAAAATGTTGATATTGTTGGAGGCTGAAGTTACTTCTTGTTAATTGGATCTGTGCTACACATTCAACACATGTTCCTGTGTATTCTTTGAAATCCCAGTCTACAAAAGCGTCAACTACAATATTTAAAAGACAAGGATTAACCGGGCCAAGGGCGGATTGAGGCGTTGTGTCCTCTTGAACGTACAGAGAAGGAAACTGCGTGTGATTGCTGGAAGATTATAGACCATGCATTAACTAAAGACAACCTCTTACAGGTCATTCTTTCTTACTTCCTCCTTCATTTGCCAGGCGAAGCCATTTATTTTGTGATTCATGAAAATGCGAGCTAACAGGTGGTTAAGTATAATGAGTAATTACCACCTGTTGGTTTTGTGTGGTGGTGAGGACAGGATTTGGCCTGTGGCTGTTCATGGACACCTGGATACATTTACAGTTGTTCAATTGTGCTGTCAACATCTGTTTTCTTGGGTAAAAACTCCTCACGAGTCATTGGATGTTAGGTTCCTTCCACTTCACAGATAAATCTGTTTCAGGTCCCCATTTTACAACTTCACATTAGAACACATGTCGCAATAGAATCTGATTCTGTGAAATCTGATGAATGTAACAACAGTGAATTTCAAACACACGTGAAGTAATAAAAATGAACCAGTTTTGAAGTGGGGATAGTGGGTAGTGGCTCTGTCCACTGACCCCCAAATGGTCTGGGAAATAACCAGTCCTGACAGTAAAATTGTTGACAAGCTGAAATGAAGACAACAGGGCTTTTTTTCCCCTCCTCAAATATTTAATCTTGTCATGGGAGGCCTCAGCAGTGTCATGAATTCAATCTACATACGCTGATGTTTACTGCTGCAGCAGGTAATGCCTGTCTAAATGACCCTATACATAACATTAAAATGATAATAAAACACTGTAAATCTCTAGCTTCCTATACAAACAGGCAGGACATGGGATGCTAAGTAATATGGTCAGACAACACTGCATTGGGCTGAACCAATCCACTGATCCTCTTTCCCCAGAGGCTCATCCAGCTTTGGAGCCTCCAAGATCCCTGCACGATATATGCCTAAGAAGAAGTACTGTCGTAGTTAAGCCCAAGTTTCAGTCTACGAGTACAATCTCTGTCTATTCCCCACCTTCATACAGTTCAATCAAGTGAATAAGAGATGAAGAATCACATTTAAGTGCTTTCTCTATACTTACACATCCATATACTCCTTTATTTTCTCATTAAATCTCAAGACATGTACACACAGCTCATTTCATACATCACATGATAGATTTCTAATGTCTGAATGACAGGTGATGGGATCAAGAGGACATATGCAATGCATTTGTACCTCAAAAATCCAAATCCTTCAAGTAAAAGCAAGGAGTTCATATAGATGGAGCCAGAACCAGTGGCATATACATGTCATTGCAATGGAACATTGTGGAAAATCATTAACACTCCTTTAAAAGTTGGTGCATTGAAAGTTTTTGTTTTTGCACCGTTTTGGCTGCAGTTGAAACCCCTTGCTTCACCTCAAGTAGCAGGAAATGGAGTTTCCAGGTAGTCCCAAAGTCATTGTGATTGGATTAAGTGCCTTTAATTGATGTCCTGTTGATTAGAATGGATGCTGTTGTGTAACAGGATGTTGAGAGCATGCCATTTCACCTGCGAGGGTCAATGGTCGAAGTGTTTCTAAATTGAACAAGGCTTTTTGATCTGAGGCTTATTTGGAGATGAGTTGTGGGGAAATTCACAACATCTTGACAAACAGTTATTGCATCATTTAGTGAAAAAAATCCTGTACTATCTTTCAATCAGTGAGGCTACAACTGCATCTACATTTTAAACAAGCAATACACATAAGGCTTTGGTAGCCTGTTTTACCTCCTCTGTAAGAAGGGTATTTAAAGTCTAAAGCTGTGTCAATCTCAAACACTGGCTGGCAATCAATTCAAATCCTATCAAATCTTCTTACAGGAGAGGTAGATGTACTGCGCCCTGTTCGACTGACTCTGACCCTTGCTTCCTTGGAAGACACAAACGTGCTCATTTTACACCCTTCAAATCAGTCTGAACTTTACACAATTTACATTTTACAATTTCTATATAATATACTACATACATGTGGAAACATGTGTATTTAACCAAAAGCTGTTGACCTGGATGACTGAGAACCTACACAGACATGTATATTTAAAAAAAAAAAATCTGTTAGATTTGAGATTTTTTGTGCTCTATTTACTGGTGTAAGTATCATGTGCTTTTTTTTCCATAACTTTGCCAGGTAATTTAATCATTAACTGTACGCGCTTAAAAGATTCATACCGCCCTCTAACAAAACTTGCTTCAAATTCTCCAATCAATGTAGACAGTTCAAGTACAAAATTCCCAGACACAGAATCAAAAAAAAAAAAATGTATATAGATAGATTCCATATTAAAATAAATATAGCTTTTCACAACTCATCTGGACCTGTGTTTGGTAGGGCAGTATCACTTGCTGTGTACCTCAGTTTCAACGTAGCTTCTGCATTAGCAGAATATTTGGATTGTAGTTTACTGATGAAGAAGTGAATGCTAATTTTACTTTTCCCCCCAAAACTAATTTTTACCCAGATCCCCACACATTTAAAGTTTTGTGGGTGTCATGCCTGCCTGCACCCACCGATCTCCATTCATTGCTAGCGAAAACAGCAGCAGGTAAGTGCATTGTGCAACCTATGATATTATAATACTGTATAAAACTATTAACTTTGGCTTGTAACACCCCATATGCAGCACCCTATTTGAGCTACTGTAATAAAGACTATTGTATTTGTACCTTGTAATACGTATACATTTGCTGACACCTAAAGAAATTATTCAAGCACAGTTGGAAACTGTACATGACAGAAATTTTTCGGTTATTGCTGTGCTAAAAATCATTTGTATGCTGTCCAATTATGTTGATTTTCAAACTGGGAACAGGATTTTTGAACACATCACATCTTCGGAGTCAAATGTCAGTGTCCCAAAACAGAACTTCATGGTGATGTTTCTGACTCCACTGAAGAACATTTAGACAGGGCCTCAGAGCAGACCTGTTGACCACAGACTAAAGTTTGACTAGATTGGACAGACCGGTCCAAACGAGTAGACTGGACCGCAGCGAAGCAGATAGCATCTAACCAGAAGGAACTATTCTGGTGTAAATCAAACCAGATAAAGCTAGCTAGTCTAGTCAAGGTTCAATCAGATCAACTGTCAGAGCAGAGCAGGCTACCATAGCCTGGAGTAGTCCTAACCAGTCCACATTTTTCCATATCCACAGTCACTGCAGGAAATTAGCAGATGGTGCAGGTCTTCGACTTTCCTCCATCAGCTAGATAAAAACAGACAATAAAAACGATGTGGTTTTACCAAACGTTTTTCATCACTAAATTCCTCGCATAAGCATTCAACTGAAAAGGTAAATACTGTATGTATATATTTACCTCTCCTTGCTTCGTCATCTTCCAGTTTCTTCTTCTGGTCCTCAATGGCCTTCATCTTTGCATTGTATACTTCGGCCAGCTCATTCCAATGTGCCCTGTTGTTGTTCAATCCGTCAAACATGGGCTTGATCTCCGTGTGGAACCTTGAAAATTCCTGATTAATGAAAGAAAATGCATCATATGTAAATATATACACCAGTCATGTTGTGGGATGCACGCTGCAGAGAGCTTCTGTTGTTTCGTATTATGCTCTTCCACAGAGATAATAGACGTGTTCACAGTTACAGATGTGTGCTGTCTTGTCGGAATACCATCCGACAGCCATCTGACATTCCTCCTGGGACCGCATGGGTTCAACAGGTTCAGTTTTGTGCATCCTGTCATCCAAACAATACTGGCTGAAGCTCGAAAAACACATCTATAAATCTAACAACCATATTGTAGAAGATGTTGAACACAATGCTCATTTCATTTTCTGTAGGTATAATCTGTAAATAAGATGTAAATTTGACAACATCACATATCAGGTGTACCTACTGGCTCGTGTATGTGTAGTGTTAATAATTCTCTACCTTCTCTACCTTCCTGACTCTGTCAAATTGGAATTCATTTCACATTTGGAAAAGCATTGAGAGCATTTTTATCTTGAAATTAGAAGTCATACTTGAAACTATGGAAATTTAATGATTCATGTTATGAGAGTTAAAAAAAAAAATTAAACTGAACTGAATCCAAGCAATTTTGGACAGACTGCATTTTGAAGGTTCCTCACTTTGCTGAGAATCGTAATTAAAAGATTGCATGAATCATCACTCTCCGATTAGACTGTGTTCAAATTCCAGCAGTCACAAATTAGTTCTTGCAATATACACAGCACAGTCCAGAAACCCCCACTCCAGCCTCCCAAAGCCATGTCTGTCCTTTCTATATATTTGACCCATCACCTCCCATTCACTGTTCAATTCTAATTATATGTTGGAGCAATGTTCTGCACTAGCCATCTATTACCTTGTACACAAATGAGCACACAAAATCGATGAAACCACACTGCATCTTGGGTAGCTGATCCGAGCAGTTTCTGTCCATCATGGGCTGAAGGATGGAGAGGAGGGAGTTTCAGGTGAAAAACAAAGTGAAATGTTGAAATCATGTGAAATGAAGACAAGAAGAGACACAAGAAAGGTGTGACCCTTACAATTGGTTGTTGGTCCAAAACAGTTTTCTCTAAATCTCCCTGTTCCCAGAATTCAGCAGCAACCATCAGAGCCACCTGGAGAGGAGCAGAGGTGGACGGAAATAAAAGAAAAACATAGGGAGGAAAGGATATTGAATGTTTGGCATCCTTAAAGCTTGAGACTAAGGTAAAAGAAGTTGAGAAAAGACCAGATACTAAGAAAAGGCAGAATAAAATAACATTAATAAGACTTTGCACTTTTTGCTCCACTAAATATTCATCGATCTACCTATGTGAAGACAACCCACCTTGCTTTGTACCTCCCAGGGTTTGGTGATGGCTGACAAGTCACAACCTGTCATCATCATGGCCCTAGAGTTGACAGACAGATAGTTGCAGGAGCAAAAATGACACAGCACTATTGATGTTGATGATTTGCAAAGGTCTGCTTCTGCAGAAATCTTTCTAACAAACACAATTTCCTATTCTCTGTTAAAATCAATTACATACATGACAATTTCCTTCCTGGTGGGGTTGTTGGAGATGTAGGCAATGGATTCCTTTTCATCTGTCATTGGCTCTGTGGCATTCACAATGTTTTGGAACATGGTTCTCTTTCTGCATGAGCACAAACAGATGAGATAGATTGCAATCTGACCAACTTTACCATTGTCAGCCAAAAGAAACACAACAATTGCCCACTGCTAACTAGTTGTGGCTATACTGTGGTGTGCTAGCAGTCTCAGCGTAGTATTTGGAAGCAACCTACTTGAAATAAAGGGCCAGATCGGTGGCAATAATGCAGACATCGAACAAGTGCTGCACGTGCTCAAACTGGCGCTTCTGGAGGTTGCAAAAGATGTTAAGGTTCTGCAAGAGAAAATGAGGAGGGGTCAAAATGTGTGCCATCATCATAAATGATAACATGAATTTATCATCATGTGATGTGTCAAACCTCTTCGGCCATGAGTGTCTTGCTGTACTCCAAGTGGTGTCTCTCCATGATGGAGGAGCCATGAAGCTTAGCCAGAGGATGTGCACTCCTGCAAAAAAAGAAAAAAAGAAAGAAAAAGGAGACAAATTGACAACTGAGGTGGCACAAATGCACGTAGCTTTGTTAATTGACAAGTTATAATATAAGTGACATACTTTGTCTGGTAGAGATTATTGGTTCCTCTGTGATCAATATCATGGCAGAAAGCAGCAGCCACCATGGCAAAGGCATCTAGATCAGAATAGTACTTCCTCAGCTTCCCTGTCTGTGGAAGGAAATGATACATTATTGTGCGCAGGTATTTGTGCGTGTGCATATAGAAAGTGACAGCTTATAGCAAGGTATTTAATAATAGCTTAGACCATGCAATTAAAACGGACCATACAATTTATTTCGCCCAACTGTGTCATGATTGATACTTAACGTTTACCTGTATGTATGTAAATTCTTGACTAGCCATATAAAGAAACGTGTGCTTATAAATATAACGGTCTGTTTGACAGCAGAAGGAGTATTTTGTAGATGCAGAATAGAATCGCAAATGAAAGAGAGAAAAGGAAATACAATCTGAAAGCTTTACCGCTGAGGTCTACCCTAGAGGCAGCAGATGCTGTGCGGGCGTTACCTGCAGCAGACAGAACATGGTGTGGCCTACATTGAAGCCATGCCTCCAGTTATGGTAGGTGATGGCACGGTAACCTTTCCTCACGGTGTACATCCATCTGGTTAGTGTCTGGGATGGATAGATTGAGAAGGTGGGATTGGGATAGAAAGAAAAGAAAATGTGGATTCAGGTGAGGCACGGCAATGACTGATTTACCCGCATTCTTCTTTTTTTCCCCAGTGCCTAAGAAAACTCACTCTGCCTTCACGGTCACGCCACAGCATCACTCAAATTCGCAGAAAACATGACATACTTTGAGAGGATATTTAATGATCACATAAAAGTCTCCATTCCCATCAAAACCAACCCACGGGACAGTGGGCCTGTCAGACCAGACGAAGATTCACAGACAGTGGAGGAATCATTTGTCTGTGATCTTCATCGTTCATCCATATTTTAATAGAGCATATATGATGAGTGACTTAAAGTTTAAATATTTTAATTTCAAGTGCATGTGAGCATTTAAAATTTCAGTCCCATTTTATGTGTAACACAGATGGCAACCCAAAGGCATGTGCCAACATGTTTGTGTTATTGCAATTATTAATTGGGAAAAAAATTATGTATATCTCAGGAAATGCCCACTAGAACTTGATCAGAACTTTGAGTTGGATCCACCTAAATATTTAGTCAGCATATCTAAATTTAAAGAGACAACTCTGTACACAATTTGATTTAAATAGATTTAGATATCTGAAATATTCCACTGACTAACAATCAAACGTGCTGATGTATACAGTCACCTGTCATCTACACCTGCAGAAACAAATAGGGCTATTCTCCAGACACTAGGGACAGTTTGCAGCAGAGTTACGGCTCACCTCTGCAGGAACTTTAAACTTCTCAATAACACCAAGCTCAAAGAACATGCGAATGCCGGCTTTGACAAGGTCGAACTCTGAGACGGGGAAGTCACTGAAGGAGAAGGCGTACAAATTCTCTCCATTGACATTGTCAGCTGGTGGGCAAGTTCCTTTCTGAAGAAAAACAAAAAATGCACATAAATGATCATAAACAGTCAATATCCCAAGTTTTATTTGATTGATCAGTGTGTAATGTGATCATCTTTCATATCGATATGTTTCATTGTACAGGTAACAGGACATACCAATAGCTTGTACATCTCTTTCTGGTCACAGTCTTCGGGATCTGCATCAAACTTCTCTTTGGTGTTCTAGTTAAAAAACAGAGAGAAGTCATTTATAGTAGACTTGCAATTCAAACACTTAAAGATGAGTACTTAAAGCTGCAACCCTCTAAACTGTTATGCTATCTTCTCAAATGTTAGTTTCCACCAAGCAATGCACCAGACCTCATTAGTCCTGTAATATCTGTTACAGGAGAGATCCAACTCAAAAAGCTATTTGAGGTGCATTAACCTTTAACTGCTCTTAATTCCTGCATGAGTAGATCAAATACTCAGAGAGATCAAAGGAGAGGGAAAGTGTGGAGCGAGGTCAGGTTGATACAGACCAGAATGGACTGCATCTCTTCAGTGGTGCATTTGGTCTGATACATCAGCATTTCCTGGGCGATGTCTTTCCTGTATTCCATGCGATTCAGTTTGTCGTAGGTGTCACAGTTCAGCACTGACCAACCTAAGAACTGTGTCAGGGCCTGGTGCAAAAGATAAAGGCCAGAAGGTATGGGAGAAAAGAAACACATCTGAGTAAGAAGCAATAACCGATTAATGCACTGTGTGTCAAATGCAAAGCATTAGCTCAACATTAACTAAATGAGATGAAAAACTTTTTTTCCAGGTTGTCATCTATCTGCCTATGGTGTTGAGGCAGATAGATGAAAGAAAATAAAAAAGAGTGCATGCTGCTGACCTCTGTGATCTGCTCATCATGTTCATCGAAAGGCTTGCCGTCTTTTCTGTTGAAAAAAGTGGCAATGCCGACAATTTCTTCCTTCTTGTTGACAATGGGCAGCGACAAGACATTCTTAATGACAAAGCCCGTCTCGTCCACTGCTTCTTTCTAAAGGATGGTGAAATCATACTTGGTCATCAGTTTCAAAATAGCATTTTCTGAATATTCTGAATATGTATATATTTTACTGTGTCCTTATAAATCAGCTGGATAGACGGCATTAAGGTGGCTATACATGATTCCTGTATGTGGATGGAAAGCAAAGCCTCTTCTCACCTGGAAAGTGAAGAAATCATCTGCAGCCACATTCATCATGTTGCAAATCTGCAAGGAAGTCACATTATAAACTTTTAAGTCTAGTGTTCCAACTTGCATGCAGCTACGTTTTATTATCAAATCGTAGGGAATGTGCTCCTTGTTTTACTACATCCTTATGCTGCTACATTAGATGATGGTATGCCTGTGTGTTCCATATACAAGATCCTGTGTGACATTATTCTGCTAATGCACTGCCCTAACGCTGCTGAGAGACTTACAAAGCCATTCTCTGCAACGTAGGATGGTAGTCCACTAACGAGAGCCCAGTGATCAGCAGGCGGACCGCTGAAAATGAGAGAAATACGGAACAGTGTGAGTTGGAGTGAGCAAATTATTCCCAAGAACCAAGTGAAACAGTGCTGACTTGCATGCATTATGATGCCTCTGCAGAAAAAAAATGCCCTCACAAACAACTGACAAGCAAAGTCCAGAACCTTCTAGACTGATGCTTCAAGTGTGTTAAAATATGAATTTAAAATGTGTGACATCAGATTCTCGCCAAAATAATAAAATATTTCAAATTCTTAACATTAAGCTGCTGTGAGTGCTCTTTTTTAAGCTCTATTTTGAAATATAATATTATCGTTAATGTATAGCTAACAATGCTTACGGTATAACTTTGATTTCTTCTTTGCCTTCCAGCAGGTAGTCGATGATCTTATAAAAGTTGACTTCCTGTAAATAAAGCAGAAGAGTGTTTACAAAATGTAATCAAACACACACACACACACTCACACACACACACACACGCACACACACACACACACACACACACATGCACGCACACACATGTACACCCACAAACAAAAAAAAGACAAGGTAAGGAAATTGGGATTTCTGAAAAATAAGTACTGCAAAATTAAATGATTGAGGAGAAGCTACCCTGCCGTCTGGTGTTTTCGGTCCTTTATAGGGTTCAACATCGCCCAGTTTCACTGGCCATTCATCATAAAATTCCTGCAAGAGAAAAAATACAGACAAAAATAGTTTAAAGCTATTTATCCCCGTAGTCATAAAGACCATGTATTCAATCATGTCTGCAAAGTTGAATATATTCTGAAAAACCCAACCTTCTCTTTGGTCATATCCAGCAGACCCACAGAGTATCGATCGCATTGTAGATAGGTCCTAACAGTGTAGAGCGCTTTGTGAAACTGTCTCTCGATGTCTGTCAGCTCCTCAAACACTTTACTGGCCGACCAAAGGAGCACCTGTGAGCGGTAGTAATGAATGGCCAGTGGCTAAACACTAATCTGTGGAGTATCGTTTGAATTCTGTTTAGTGCAGTAGAAATCCTAACACATAACTAATAGAAGGATTACCTGACTCCTCCTGGACTCCACATTGAACATGTAGGCTGTGTAATGCTGCAGAGCGATCACCTGGGCAAAGTTCATGTACTTGTGGAAGAGCTGCAGACAAAATTATATCAAATGTTTCATTACTTTACAAGAACAGATTTACAATGTTTATTTTTCTCCAACCACTGTGTGATTCATCACATAAACAGGACAATAAAACAATAATACGATGGGTGTGCAGGGTAGGTAACCTCAAAATATTGCTCATACATCATGAAATCTGCTTTTTCCAGGGTATTTTATTGGCTCCTGTTTACAGGTAAACTTGTTTTTGGGCAACCATAAGTGTGCATTATTTATATGCCTAACACTCGATTTTTGAGAGATTTTTTTTATCTGCTGAGTAAAAATATTACAAGTAAACAATCTCTCAATATTGACTACTTCTCTGACACGAAGGCCACACCAGCTAAGCACCAGCAGATAATGAGATCCATCATTACTTGTCTTATAACTTTTCTTGCTAGTTTCATATCTTGTTCGCCTGTCAGTCGCCATCTCCATCTGACAAAGTTTGGTTTTCAAACTCATACTGTGCCTCAGTATGAGTTCATGGTTTCTGAATAATGATGGACTGTAGTAATTGTCCTCTGATACAGACCAGAGAGATAGGACATATCCTGTTAAATCATTCAGACTTTTGGCTTTATTCAAATGCCTGCAAGGGATCTCGAAGCCATTGGAGTCTGATTGCCTCCCACTGACATCATAGGAGTGTTATACACACTGCTGATGAGATAGGAATGCAGCAAAAATCTTTATTTTGTTGCAAATACCAGGCCAGAGGCTTGTTATACAGCAACCAGATTTCCTGTAATTTATGTAATTCGAGCTACTTAAGACCAAAAGCACTTAATAGCAATTCTATTGTGTTTTTATAAAAGTTTAATTTATTAACCAGGTTTATCAGACATCCCCATCCCTGTTTTGACTTCCTCTGTGAATCACAGTGAATAAAAAATTTATGTTTTCCCACCTTTTCATCCTCTGCAGAGAACGCATCCGCTCCTTTTTTGTTTAGTACCATGACAACTCCAAGGCACTCTTTCTCAGCCATCAGGGGATATGTAAGCATGCATTTAGTCTTGTATCCGGTCTGTTTGTCCACAAAGTCACAGAATTTTTTATTCTGTACCGAGAAAAGAAAGAAAATTTCACGTCAGGTTTGGCTGAATCCACTGGCAGATAGAGAACAATAGCCTGATATATAAACAGTCACATCTACGTTTTCATTGCAAGCACTTCATACAGGCCTAAGATTGGTATTCACAACAACGTGTTTATTCTGTTATTCTATTCTACTATTGGCTGCATGTACTGCAAAAGAAGGGTCGATATGTAATTGTGTTTCTGTGCTACCTATTTTAACAAGACAATTGATGCAGTATCAAATAGATAAAAGAAATAAATTAACAAAGCAAGAAAAATATATTAATCGATACAATGAGTTGGTCCTATGACTAATTCTTTATAGGTAGTATTCCATTATCAAGATTTAAGGCTGTATTATGTTCCTTGCATTTCCAAATCACATCAGGAATTTCAAGGTACAAATGAATGCATTTAGATACGGAATTATCATTCTTCTTCAAAAACACTAATTTTTGCAGCGGACAGTACAAATAAAGATTCAGATTTATAAAAAAAGACTTACAACATTTAGATTTATGTAACTATTACATCTACAAAATCAATGACATTTATTATTATTTTTTGACAGCTTCAGAGACACACACGCACACACAACTTTCAAGTAGTGCGTGTGTGCGTCGCTACTCCTCACCGCAGAGACATCAGGAACATTTTGCGGCTTTTTGGACTGGGCGGTGAAACCGACAATACCCATGTCGAGAGGGAAGACAATTTCAGCCTGAGGGTTGACCAGGGATGTCTCGTATTTGGATGTTGGTGTCACGTCAAAGAGGCAAGTGGCGAGCTCCAGTATTCCGTTTCTGCCCCGGCACAGGTAATAACTGACCCTGTCGGCCTGTAAGATCAGGGCAATCCTTTGCAACACTTTATGAAGAGACTGCTCCATGTTTCCCTGTTTCTGCAGTTCCTGGACCAGTTCAAAGATGATGGCAGCTTCTTGAATAGAGTTAACATCCTTGAAAGAGGCGGTGTCCTTCACTTCTAGAGGCGCGCTAAAGGCAGCGGACAGGGCTTCGACGCGCACCTTCTTGTCGAAATATTCTTTGGCGAACTGCGGGTTGTTTTCCAGGTATTTCTCCACGCTGTCCTTGTCTGCCATTTTCAACGTTTGTAGTTTGTTATGATTCTTCTTTTCACAAAAGCATCACCTGCACAGGTGAAGAAATGGAGAGGTGACGGCTCGCCTACAGGGTTGAGATCAGTGGCATCGGCGTGCACAGAGGTGCATTCTCCTCCACTGCCCCCAAGGGAGTCGTGTCGTGTCCACTGATGGACAGAATAAGTCAAAGTGCGGCTTAGTGGCTGAAAGGATCAAATGGTCGCTAATTAATGTGACGTCATGACATTAAAAGCCCTGCTCTAAGCATCCTTAACCTGCAAATCCCAACACTAACTATTTTATATTGGGCTCATCACCCCTCGGTGGCGGGTCTGAGAGGCATCCATGCACGTTTCCTTTATCAACAAGCTTTACACACATTTTATGCATCCTTTGTTTTTCATTGGCAAAGACAAGCGCCATATGGTTTCCACATTTTGACTTCTTAATTTTTATATTCACTGAATTCTATGCTGGTTGTATGAAAAACAATACATAACGCACCTCTTCTCCAAATGAAAAATGCATAAACAACATTAAAGCAGATGTGGTAGCAGAGATGATGTACAATGTTAGGTGTCTGTAACTCTAGTTATAGTTTGGTGGAATCCCTAATACCATAAAGATCACCACTGCTGAGGAGCATGTCTGCTGACTGGTGTTGCCTTCGTAACATCAGTCTAACATGCGATGTGTCACTCCCTTTTAGTTGTTACTGAATTTAATTTGAGCAAGAAATAGATGTGACATCATTGGCACACCATAAATAGCCCAACGAGCCAACCGCCCATGACCACTGCTCTGTCCTTCTCGCTGCTGCTACAGTTGGAGGGAGTACCTAAATAGCAGCAGCCGCTGGCAGTGATTGTGTTTAGAGCCATAATGGGAGCCGATGTAATGCTCTGAAAGTTAGGACCTACCTGCGTGTTCCAATTAAATCACCATCATCACAAAGATATCAGTCCTAGAATTGGAGATAGGCCAATTAGGGAGATGTCTGGGAACAAGGACCTAAACAAAGATGGCTGGCTATTATTAACTGAGTGTACTGTCTGGTTAGCTGCTGGCAGCCTGGCAAGACAAAGAGTTCCTCACTATTTTTTACCTTGGGGATTAAGGCAAGCTCATCAAGAGAGAACAAAAACTGTGTGGGCGTGTTGATGCGAGGAGTCGAGGAAACAATTTACAGCAGCCCATTTCACAGTGGGGTAAACTGGCTGGGGGATTGTGTGCTAGAGAAGAAATACAGACAGACACTAAAATGTAACCATGAAGATCAATAATATATCACCTTTGAAATTCTAGTATTCTCTTTTCAGGATGAATAGAATCTGTTTTGTCTTTTGTAGTACCTTTCTTTATTTTATTTTTTTATGCGTATTTAAGAAAAAAAGATTTTTTTCTTCAAGATTTCCGGCTTAAACTGTGTCTGATCCAGAGCAATCGTCGCCACAGGATTTGTTTCAAGATGGCATCTCATTAGATTTCTGCACATTTTCCAAAATGCATTGAAGTCAGCTGTCATTAAGTGACAAACTGAACTGACTGTTACTTTAGGCTTGAGGCTGTGGTGTATATTTGAGTGGAATGAGTGGACAAAGCACCCACATTGCCCTCTTGCAAGCTCAGAAAGAATCCGCATTTAGCCATTAGGCATTTCTCACCCACCATAACAAGAGCCTGACTTTTTCTAGCAGACCGTCATTAGCCTGTACCATTTTTTTCTTCTTCAATTTGAATGTATAGATAAACCTAGCAGTGTAATGCATACTGTGTCTTGGCTCATAACCAAGATTATGAAATGCTATGCTGCCTCTGGCCAAATTCCAGATGCTGTTATTTCTGCTGAAAGTGAGTGATTGAACTGTTTTTGACTAGCTGGGGCCATGGTTATGCAAGCTGCAGATGTTTGGCAGCGCTGCACTCCTTCATCCAGACAGACGGTCCTCAGAGGGCCGAGTACACGATTTCAGTGCATGACAACGGCAAAGCGTATCGTAGTCTGCCACCATAGATTTAGTCTGATGAAACACAGACCTGTGAGACAGTGCAGCTCATGTATTTCTCTTGTCTTGTGTATACTTTGTATTATATAAAGTATGTACATTTTAAACATGAGATCCTGGACGAGCAGAGTTCTTCAGTCTGGGTTCACAAGAAACAGCATTTCTTTGTATGTAGGGCTATTTTATAAACACACATTTTATCATTGATCAAATAACAACAGTGCGCTGAAATCAAAGACAAATGGGTTTAGTTAATGTAATCAAGTCATTCATCAAAACTCCAGACTTTGTGCTTGGATGCAATACTGTATACAATTATCTCTGTTTCGTATTGATTCTTTCTGTTGTGAGCGGACTTGCATAATCTGTCCACCATTTAACAGATTTCTGGGAGTTACAGAAGAGTCCCTTGGCTATATAATCAAGTCAGCAGCTAATGCAACAATACAGATGAGAGGCATGCATCTTCTTCTTCTTTTCCTTTCGGCTTTTCCCTTCAGGGGTCGCCACAGCGAATCAGTTGCCTCCATCTAACCCTGTCCTTTGAATCCTCTTCTCCCACACCAACTACCTTCATGTCTTCCCTCATTACATCCATAAACCTCCTCTTTGGTCTTCCTCTAGGCCTCCTGCCTGGCAGTTCAAAACTCAGCATCCTTCTACCAATATATTCACTATCTCTCCTCTGGACATGTCCAAACCATCTCAGTCTGGCCTCTCTGACTTTATCTCCAAGACCTCTAACATGTGCTGTCCCTCTGATGTACTCATTCCTGATCCTATCCTTCCTGGTCACTCCCAGAGAGAACCTCAGCATCTTCATCTCTGCTACCTCCAGCTCTGTCTCCTGTCTTTTCTTCAGTGACACTGTCTCTAGACCAAACAACATCGCTGGTCTAACCACAGTTTTGTACACCTTTCCTTTCATTTTAGCTGAAACTCTTCTATCACACATCACACCTGACACTTTCCTCCACCCGTTCCATCCTGCCTGTACACGCTTCTTCACCTCTTTTCCACACTCTCCATTGCTCTGGACTGTTGAGCCTAAGTACTTAAAATCCTGAACCTTCTTGATCTCTTCTCCCTCTAACCTCACTCTTCCACTTGGGTCCCTCTCATTCACACACATGTACTCTGTCTTACTGCGGCTAACCTTCATTCCTCTCCTTTCCAGGACAAACCTCCACCTCTCTAGCTTCTCCTCCACCTGTTCCCTGCTCTCACTACAGATCACAATGTCATCTGCAAACATCATAGTCCATGGAGATTCCTGTCTAACCTCGTCTGTCAGCCTGTCCATCACCATGGCAAACAAGAAGGGGCTCAGAGCTGATCCCTGATGCAGTCCCACCTCCACCTTGAACTCCTCTGTCACACCTACAGCACACCTCACCACTGTCTTACAGTCTTCATACATGTCCTGCACCGTTCTAACATACTTCTCTGCCACTCCAGACTTCCTCATACAATACCACAGTTCCTCTCTGGGCACCCTGTCATAAGCTTTCTCCAGATCTACAAAAACACAATGCAGCTCCCTCTGGCCTTCTCTGTACTTCTCTATCAACATCCTCAAAGCAAATACTGCATCTGTAGTACTCTTTTTTGGCATGAAACCATACTGCTGCTCACAAATGTTCACTTCTGCCCTTAGTCTAGCTTCCACTACTCTCTCCCATAACTTCATTGTATGGCTCATCAGCTTTATTCCTCTGTAGTTGCCACAACTCTGCACATCTCCCTTGTTCTTAAAAATGGGCACCAGCACACTTCTCCTCCATTCCTCAGGCATCTTCTCACTATCTAAGATCCTGTTGAACAACCCAGTCAGAAACTCTACCGCCACCTCTCCTAGACACTTCCATACCTCTACAGGTATATCATCAGGACCGACTGCCTTTCCACTCTTCATCCTCTTCAATGCCCTCCTCACTTCATCATGCATATCGGGTGTAATATTTTTTTCTTGTTGAAACATGCATTCAGCTTTGTCTGGATTCACTATAAAAAGACACACTCACAAATGTTTCTCTCAGAATTGCAGTGTAGTTTCATGCCTGTGCATGCGTTACATTCAAGCTGTAACTTGATGTAAACTCCATCATCCCCAGTGACATGAGCAAACAACTCACTACCTTGTTTTCTCAGAATGTGCGCCCTGGAGTATGACAGATTTGTGTTTGTATCTACACATGCTTTGTATAGCTTTTTCAAGATGTTCCTGTTTTACTGTTCGTTTTTATGCTTGTTGCTTTTACAATACCGAGAGGTCCTCAACAGATCTGACAGGAAACCACTTTTGGAATGCTCTGCAGCCAAAATCTGCAGAGCACACAAATCAATAGGGGCCTGCAGTTATGTAAACGTCCAATGGAAGGCAAGCTAGCAATGAGGAGTGCAGGGGAGGGTCGGGTCTCCATAAGTCCTTATGCAATACCAGCCACTGGTATATAAAGGCATATCCTGACAGAAAAACAGAGAATCTCCGTGACACGACCACATATCCATAATCAGGTATGCACTTAACGATGTAGCTGTGTTTTTACTGAGACTGGTTTCTGACTTTTTCATCTGTATGATTTTGGGTCCTTTACTCGAGGTGTTCATGCTTTTCTTTGTAGCCTTGTAACTTTTCTTGACTTGAGAACTTTAATACTGGTAATATGGCTGCCAAATTTGTAGTTACTTCCCACTGTCCCCCCTTCTCCTCATCCACTACTTTCATTCTGAGTTTATTTCTGTTTTTTCTACCATCTCATGTAGAAGAATGCTGCGGTACGTTGTGGCCCTCTGCCTCCTGGCTTTGTCCTGGGCACAGGACTGCCAGGTGGCCAACATCCAAGTAATGCAGAACTTTGACAAGACCAGAGTGAGTTGGAAATTTACAGATTTACAAGATTTACAAACGTCAACAATCATAATGACATCTTCTTTGTAGCATTCGGACTCTATGTGTTGAACCCACTCCTGGATTTCTTTGTTATAGTATGCAGGGACGTGGTATGCTGTTGGAAAGAAGGACCCAGAGGGCTTATTTTTAATTGATAACGTCATGGCCAATTTTATAATAGAGGAGGATGGCCAAATGACGGCCACTGCTCAGGGAAGAGTCAATATCCTTAAGTAAGATTTATTTTTTAATGTTAGCATTCACCTTTTCTTCATTCTATCCAGCAATTGCTGCAAGTTTAATTCTTAAAACAGTAGCCTTTCTCTTCCATTTATTTGTACACACGTACCATAGTGCACATCTCTCTCTTTGACCTCCAGCAATTGGGAAATGTGTGCCCACATGTTGGCCACCTTTGAGGAAACTCCTGACCCTGCCAAGTTCAAGATGAAGTACTGGGGAGTCGCATCATACCTGCAGACTGGAAGTGAGTTGTGGAACATTACACCTCAACAGTGATGGGATCTAACTTCAATTTTGAACTGGAATTTTGTCGGCTTTTGTGCTCGACAGGATATTCCACGTTCATCAGAATAAGCTATTTCACCAGTTGAGATGCATTGATGTGGTGCTGACCTGCAGACGTTACATTATTACAGTCTTGCGTTTGTATAAATGGATAGAATGCATAGATTCACTTAGAAAAGACAATATTTTGAATGAAGACAATCAGACTTTTAAGTCTATCAGCGGTTTATATTGCTGGGGTACCATGTTTGTTATAAAAATTTAAAGATATCTCACAAACCACAAAAAAAAAAGTTTGGTAAAAAGTGAAACTTTTCCTCCCTCTTTCCCTCCTGCCTTTTCTTAGATGATGAACACTGGGTGATCGACACTGACTACGACAATTACGCCGTCCATTACTCCTGCAGATTAGTAAACACTGACGGTACCTGCATGGATAGCTATTCTTTCATATTCTCTCGTCATCCGACTGGCCTGAGGCCAGAGGATCAGCCTGTTGTCATCCAGAAGAAGAGTGATATCTGCCTTCACGGAAAATACAGACGCATTATCCACAATGGTGAGTTGAGCTCCTCAAAGTGTTCATTTGATTATGCAATCAGTGATCTATCCACGCCTTTAGTGAATAATTGACATTCTCTGTGGTGAGATGCCACATGACAGAAGTAATATGAAGAAGTCCTTGTGATCACTGTCTGACTTTGGATAGATGTTAGTCACAAATCTTTCTCTGTCAGAAAGCTGTATCATCACCGGTGTTGTTACCACTGTTTTTTTACTTACGTGAGTTACTTATACTAATGTTTTATTTTGTTGTAAACTAAATGTGTTGACCTCTTTCAATCGCAGGCTTCTGCGACAGCAGCTGAGAAAAAGAGCGCCACTCCCAGGGACTGGTTGCCTTGGACTGAATTTCATCACAGTCCCGTCTCCTCAACCGTCTGTCTTGTTACCATTTTTAAAAAATTAATAAAGCTGGGGGGATTGTTAAACTGTCGCTTTCACGTGACTGTGCTGTAAATAGAAAAGGAAGGTGACTGTTGATGTTGGATTGTTGTCATTTATTAAATAAACTCATGAGTAAAGGAGATTTTTGGTCATACATTTTGTCCTCGACATCTGTCACAATTTTTATATGTTCTTCAGAAAAGTGTACAGTAATGTTCTACTTCATGGAAGTTGAAGGAACTTGAGAACAGTTAAAGTAAAAAAAGAGTGGTAGCTTATTAAAAGATTAAAGACACTTTATTCAACCACACAATGGGGAAATTATATTTTCCACTCCAGTTTTGTACATGCATATAAAGTATATATATATATGTTAGTCAGAGCACACACAAACATTGTATGCAGGCCCCAGAACAAGCACAACACACACTAGGGGCCTGTAGGCATGCAATTAATAACAATCAGTACAGGAGAGGTGGAGGGACGGGTCGCGACTTCGGGGTGCGCCCCAATGACCAAAACATTTGAAATGTTTTTGACCAATATGACAAATATACGGTTATAAAAATGTTTTTGAGGTGAAGTCGAACTGTCTGTGTTATTGCAGCTCTGGAGGATAACCACTTTTACAAAAAACTGGCCGAACACTATCTTTTAGCACAAAACCAAAGTTGTTAATGAGTGTTCAGTCACTCACATAGCAATACTATTTGTTCTTTCTTGATTGTGTAATACAAACCTCTTCATGCTGTTTTTGAAATTAAACATTAAGTTTTATTGGCTTGGTACCATTTTTGATTGCTGATATTTATCTGTACTGTATTTATAGATAGCAAATATTAAGTCCACGCTGACAGGCTTTGGATTGTTAACCTCAGTGTAGCGAACAGGACTTGAGCCTCTGGCTGACAGCCCAAAAGCATTCTTTGACTTGAAGATTAAGCCATATTAAATTGAATGTGTAGTGAGCCCAGAGAACATATTCAAAAGTAAATTTTCAGCTAGAATCTTCATGCATTTTGTCAGACTGCAGCAAAGTGGCAAAGCACAGGAATTTTGGTAGATTTTGTAACTGTGGCATCTACATTCACAAATAATGTGTCACAAAGAGCAGAAAGCACATTCACAAAAGAGGGAGATTTATATCTTTATTGCACATTTTATACAGTACAGTGCATGGGAAAAGATTGTAGCATCGGACAAAACTTAACACAGCAAAACTGACAGAAGATTGATCAAAACAACGTGTTTCTTTGCTTGTATTTTTAAAAGCCAAAATGAAACTACAATCTTTAAAATATGACCGTGTAGAGGTGTCTTGTCTTAAGTCTATCTAGTTACATTTCCAGGGCTTGAGCAATGAAGGCACCTTAACCCCCTTTCCCTGCAGAGAGGCACTTTGCTAATCCCCTTCCTTAAATAGTTTAGTACAAGGAATTAAGTCATGCAATCTCATTCCAACTCCACAGAGTAGCAGGCTTGTAAAGTCAAGGTGGAGATGGAAGTGAGCTCAATCACCCGATAGGGGAAGTATACAAGGGCAATCTGGAACCATGTGACCAATTAGGTTCCAGGATGCGTGTTTCAAGGCTGGTGGACTTCAGGCAAATGTGGCCGTGATTAGTCACATGATCTGTAACACTAGATATCCTACAGCTCCACACAGTAATATTTTTGTATTTTTTGTCGACCCTCAATGCAGTCAAAATAAAATGATCATAAGGAGTAAGACAACAATGAAAATATCCCTTCAACGTGTCAAAAAACAAAAGTTATTTACATCTGCAAATCTGTAAACTTATATATCAGAAAAATAGTTTCCTCATGTGATCTAGAAAGGCTGCCCTATACACAAAAAAGTGTCTCAAATACTAAAAAAAACTTCATTAAAAATAGAGCTTGATTTTTAGAAAAATTGCCCAAGAATAAATAATTTCATTAAAAAGCTGAAGGCTTCTTGAGATTAAAAACCAAACAGCACAAATATATTCGACAACGTAATCAGGAAGAATACATCAATAAGAATATGGAGGGAAAGTTTTCATATTTGAATAAATTACTGGATCAATATTTGGCTTGATGGTACTCTAGAATCTGATGTAAACCCGCCATACTCATCTATTGTGAAACACACCTATAAATAATGAAGTTTCAATGTCCTTTGTGTGGAATATACAGAATTTTAAGATAAATCCCTCAATAAATTAATTTATTTAGCTATCAAAAAATAGTATTCTATTTGGAACGTGATCCACTCTGAGAGTAAGTTTATTCCAATGCATGATAAGTAGCAGAAGCACGTTAAAACTACCTGTCCTGTATGAAGATTTACACACAGAAGTTCAATCTAAATTTGGAAATTAAAACAAATAACTGGTAGAATTCAATTAAACCATGATTTACTCGGAGTGCTTGTCTTTCTGATTGAATAATAATGAATATTCTAAATGTGTCCCTTTACAAGATCTAGTCCAGTGGTTTCCAGCCTTTTTTGGTCCGTAACTTGTTACCAGGTGCCCCACACCGTATGTCAGTACGACCAAGTTAAACAAACAATGAGTTTACCTCTCCAACTCATCTGAAAAATTTAGAGGTCTGAAGAGGTGTACAAGTAACCTCACAAGTAACTTCTTTTTTTTTGCAACTGTGAGTCAGAAGCTGAAAGACACACTGGGATCCTCTCTCTTCTAGATCAAGCAAGGCAGTAGTCGATATGTACCAGCAGTTCTCTGTGGCGGCTGGCCGGATAGGGGGTCTGACACTTCGGGCACTCTAGGAAACTCTCATCCAGGAGGCTGGAGACTTTAGGAGGAGATGTGGGAACACGAGGACCACTGATAGTAAGACCATCAAACTCCAGGCTGCTGTAGGAGCTGGGCTCTGAGAAACGGGTGTTTGTCTGTTTCTGGAATATAAAAATAAGACCTTAGCCATTGCTACTAAAATACTTGAAAGTTCTGTACAATACCATCCGTGTAAATCCATCACTACTGGATATAGGAATAGCCCAGGCACAGCCATTCTTTCTGCCTTAGTTAACAGTGAACATTCAGTATTTTGATATGCAGTGACACTTACAGCAGACTCCAGTTTGGATATCTGATCACGTGCCTTGCGGAGCTCTTTCAGCACCTTATGTAACTGGTGCTGCATGGTCTGACGATCAATCTTTTCATTCTCAAAGTCCTTGGCAGATATCTGGATGTTAGGCAGGGGAGACATATGAGTGGCAGAGATCCAAAAACTCAGTGTGCTTTCAGTGTTATACCGGGGTCAGTATGGATTTCACTTCTCAAAAAAAGTAGTCAGTCAGAATATTATATAACTGTATGTGCTTCATGGTGCACAGCCCAGTTGAGCTGAAGGATTTTTTGCTGATGAGGTAAATTCAAATCCTGTAACTGTAGGATATTTACCTCGAATTTCCCACTATTCAAAAATGATGCTTTTTTCAGAAAACAACCTGTTAATGTTTATTTATTTGACATGGATATAACAATCACATTCCTCATTGCACAGCTGCACAACTCGTAGACGCGTCATTTATAGTGTGTTAGCACAAGTGCTAATTTCCACCATTTCTCCATGGCAGACTTTTACTTGGTTTTCGTTTTCACTGTTCAAGGCTGGCTCATCATTTTGCACAATTTCATATAGATCTTTCCAACTGTTGGACTATGTTTCTGTAAAACACTCAGGATTACCTGTTGCTCCAGAGCTGCAATTCTCCTTTGTTCTTCATTTTGACTAAGAAGGGATTTCTGCAGCATATTTACCTGTAATGTCCAAATCATCAGTAAAATGCAATGTTGTATTCCAGCGAAACTCAGTCAATATCTTTTATTAATGAAAGAAAAAAAACAAGAGTGACGGCAAGTGTCACCTGCAGAAGAAGGTCGGCAGATCTTTTCTTCTCCTCCTCCAGCCTGATCTCCATGCTCTCTAGTTCCACTGTCATCTTGTGCACTTGCTCAGATGACACCTTCTTCTCCTCCAACACTTCATGTCTAAATGCAGTGTTGATGTAATCCACATAAATATGAAGAATAACAGTTTTTAATTATACCTCATTTAACCACCACTGTATTTAAAAGTCATCTTGTTCTTGTTCGCACATTCAGTAATTGCTGTCAGTCAAGGTCTATGAATCATCAGATCTCCAGCCCACCCTTTACCACTTATCATATTTAAAGATGAACTGTATGTTTCTACAACAAGAGCAAACTTGCTTTACCTGTTGCTGAGTCGCTCTGCCTGCAGCTGCATCTTGACTTCATCCAGCTCATCGTTCTTCTCTTTGTACTTCCCCAGGAAGGACGACAGCTCGCCACACTTTTCATCATACCTCCTCTGCAGCGCAGACATCTCTTCTTGGAGGCGAGCAGTGCGTTCCTTTCGAGACTGCAGCTCGGCCTGGTTGTTAGAGTTCTGAAAGGCCCCAAAAGTATACATTTTTGGTTTTAGAAATTTTATCTTATAGAAGTCCAAAAATAATTATCAGAATGTTTGTAAAACACAGTCTAGTTTGATAAAAATTTAGGGCTATTCAAGATTTCATTATGAATCACTGTCAATTAAATAATCAGTAGGTCAATATATGGGGTGTGGGTGAATTTAAATCCTCTTGGATTTACCCGTTCCTTCTCCAAACTGAGCTCCTGCTGTGCTCTGGTGATCAGATCTTTCTGGGTCTCCAGGTCTTTCTGTACCCCCAACAACAGCTGGTCACAGTGGTTCTTGAGCTGAGTGTCCTTGTCTGGAACTGCAACATTAGCAGGAGTTATAAAGACTGTGTTGTGAAGCCAAATGTTTCTCAGTGCTGCTTATAATATCTGAGGTAGTCACCATCTGACGTGGCCTCTGCTTTAGTTTGCTGCTGCTTTGCCTGGCCCAGCTGTTGCTCCAGTTCTGCTGAGCGAGCAAGGACAGACTGGACGTAGACTTCTCTCTGCTGGTCATATGTCAGCCACTGCTTGTTCTTCTCCAGAGCCTAGTGATGAGAAGCACAAACCCTACAGTGACATACTGTCTTTCGACAATAGAGACCTTCACTTCTCTGCTTGGACTCACATCTCTCAGCTGATCTTGCACTAAAGCCAGGTCTCCAGGTAGTGCCTGTCCATTCTGTGGGGAGAAAAACAGGGTCTTCAAATAAACCGTAATCTGATAACCGGAGTTTTCAGTTGACACTTCCATGAGCCACTAGTCTGTAAATTAAAAAAATGAATTTTTAATACACTGCTAATCCAAGACAAATAAAAAAGATTGCCTCATCCGTTCTGCAAACTTAATGTTATTGTTATTTGTGTGGTGCAGAATCCCGGACTGCAAAATCAGTGCCTTATCCACACAATATTCATACTAGTCATTTTTAAATGATGCAAGAAAAAGGATTCATGCTCAATCATGCAAAACTTTTTCAGACTTGACCTCATGACTGAGGTCACTAATGCGAGAGTCGCTCCCTCGAGATCCATCCCTTGAGGACAGTCAGTCATCTCATATCTCTGGCACCCTGACCTCAAGGTTTACAGTCTGATCCTGCTCACCGCCTAAGCACACAAGCAGATATCTGAACGATCATCTCTGTGCTCAAGCCCTGTGACTTCTTACACTAATAGACAGCAACATTACCCTGTCAACTTTTTCCAGATGGATTTAAACGTATGAGCTAAGCCCGCTAACAGCCTCTGTGTAACTGAGGCCGACAGAAAGGCTGCATTAGGGTCTCTAGGTCAGATTATTACTAGTAAGGAAATAGGAGCTAAGCAAAGAGGTTAGAAAGTGGTGAACAGCTCTGGAAAATCGCCACCAAGGTAAAAAAAAGATAAGGAAATCCGCTTAGAGTTGCAGTTGTAATACAATAAATCTATGAGCAACATGGATTCCTATTCATTTGTACACTGACTTGCCTTTTGAATAGTTTCTGACCTGCAGTATAAAGTTAGTCATAAGCAGGAATTCAGAAACAATATGTACAGCTTGGTGATGACTTTCATGTAGAAAAAAAAATCATCTGGATGTAGCTTGTAAAAAGTGCCTTTTATATCCTTCAAACTCTCTTTTTTGAAGACAAGAGTTGATTAAAAGAATAAATAATTAAAAATAACAATTCTGGAGCTCGGGTTGAGTGAGCTTCAATACGTCTAGCATCTAACTTGACCACATAGAGCATGCCTTCATCAGAGACAACGAGACATGCTTTATCTTTGTGCTGGCTGCTGCTGTTATCTTTTTTTCCAGTTTGTTTAAGATACACATTTTGATATACAGTACTGCGGTAGAGCCCCTGGGGAGCTGAGTGATGATCTAAAGAACTGTGTCAAAGGGCGCACATGAGCCCACAACTGAAAACAAAATTTTGGCTGATGCAGGTAGGCCACAAACCTCCATCATGAGTGAATGTGAGCAAACAGACATGAAAGCAATCTAAATTCAATAGCACCTAGAAAAGTACAAATAAGCCCATCTTTACGAGAAGCATACCTTTAGGGACACTATGACAAATATGAGATTTAAATTCAATACAGTGGTTTGAGGAGAAACGGATAGACTGTAATCTGGGATGCACCGACAAAGAGTAACCTCATACGCCCTCTCGGCGGGGACATAATCGGTGAAATTAGGTGGATTTACAGAATCTTCAATCAAATTCTTTACTTATGATTTCACCACCTAAGGCTGCCCAGAAGCCAAAGAGAATCATAATGACCGCTATCTAAGGGTGAAGTGGGAGCCTGCTGTGCTCAAAGTATACTAGAACTGCCTGGGTATCATCGCTGCCTTTTGATAAGAAATGAAACACAACCACAACTGTGAGGGAACAGAGTGGCAGCTATGGCTCTTGTGCTGATGATTTGATTATATTAATTAAACAAATTCAATTTGGAAATATTTATTTAATTAGGACTGCTGTGTTATTGTGATGGGAGTATTTATATTTACATTGTGTCGATGTGACACTCATATCAAGTGCTGCACACAAATCAGTGTGGCTGATCTAGGGAGATGGTGCAGTCTGCAGCTGAGAAAAACACACGGAGGCCACAGGATGCCACCTAGTGGACAGAGTTATAGCTGCAGCTTCAATTCCACATAAGGTTTGTTTTTCCAGCAGCTGGGTTTGTAGCAAAAATAAATTATATAACAATAAGAATCTTAGGTACATCAGCTACAGGTGCCACAATGGCTAAAAAATCTGACCAGTGGCTTTTAGTGTTGTTGGAGCTGAAGTTGAGTTCTTGCTAAAATGTCATTTGATGTATCATAACCTAACATTAGCATTTTCTGCAGCATCAGTACAAAAAAAAAGCAAAAATGAAATCTGGGAGCTAAAAGATATTAGTATGGGAGCCAGAGGACCCAAGGCTGTTGCAAAATTTAATCCTTGGGCAGGAGAGAAAAATATTCCACCAGAGAAAAGAATAAAACCATGTAGTAAACTTTGTTCATCAGTTATTTCTGACAACAGAATTCTAACTTTGTCTTCGGGAAATCCAACAAGCAAAAACTTTTCTCTATATTTTCCTCAGAGATTGGTAAAAAAGAGCCAAGACTAAAATAAAACATCCTACGGCTAGTCAACAATTTGGGTTACTGAATAAGCATTTTTAATTACCAACGTCATGCCATTAAAAGGTTTTCATTACGGGCACCAGCAAAGACGCATTTTAAAACAAGCAATAATGCGAGACAGGCATTTCAATGGTAGCATCAACCTTTCTAACAAACGAAAGTTTTATGGCGAATATAAATCAACCTACCGCCACTTGAGCTTCTAAGGACTGACACCTGCTTTTCAGGTTCTCTGTTTCTTGTGACAAATTCTGGAACATCATATCTCTCTGCTCAGCTTCCTTCCTCCGCTGCTCCAGCTGGAGCTGCAGTGATGATACCACCTGAAATACACAACAACATGAAACCTGATTGTTTTCTATAACCTTCAGCTCAAGCAGAAACAGGATATTTGTCTGTAAGAAATTATCATCTTAACGCAAACGACAGTACGAGGCAAGAGTAATTTAATCTGCTGACACATTCATGTCAAATAGTTGATATGCCATTTGCCAGCAGGCCATTTCCAAATTTTAGCTGGCTGCAATTCTGTCTAATGACAAGTACAGCAGTAGGAAAAGATTTCACATGGATAATAACCTCAAAAAGATAGCAGTGTGTTAGAAAAATGACATGAATACTAATGCACACAAACTGACACTACATTTCAGGCAAAAAGTTTGCCATTCAAGTGAATGGATCTATGCATGATTGGGATCCTACTTGAACTGTAAGCCTAATATGTTTATGTACAATTTCAAACCTGATTTCTACTGGGAAAACATGAAATTCATATTAATGATGGCAGATTCACTCACTAAACAAAAATGACTCAGTCATCCATTGAAGTGAAACGTGTGAATTGCGCTGCAGTTGGTTAATAAATTGGGAGTGAACGGTATATACAGTGCATACCATGTGTTATGCAGTTTTTGCTGGATATTTAAATGTCACTCAGCTGAATTGCTGTCAAAATGAGATTGAAACAGTTCCACCTAATCATTTTTGTGCCAGCTGAGGGTGAATTCTATTTTGGTTTATCCCTGTTTCTGGTAGATGCCATCTGCTGGGGATAAATATGTCACAAACACAGTGCCAAAGCGCAACCAATGTTCACCATTTAAGGACTAGTCTCAAAAAGATGCAGATGCAGAGGTGTGTTCACACACTGGACAGAAAACTGCAACCTCAGGGTGTCCAAATATGTGTTTTTACATCTGTGTTTTTAGAGATAGAGATCAAGGGCGAGGGGCAAAATATTACTGTACAGTATATACGTAAGTGATGTTTGCCCATAAACATTTCTTCTCAGAGATGCCATGTACATACCTCTCCTCCTTTAGCTGTCAGCTGCTGTCTGAGCATTTCTACTTCCTGCTCTTTAACAAGCAACTGCTGATTGTTTCTCTCTCGCAATGTCTCCAGGGAAAGAATCCTCTGATACAATCAACATGAGACAAAAATAAAAATAAACAAAAGACAGAAAAAGACAGACGTGCAGAAAATTCATTAACAGTAGTGATAAAACTGACTCTTTACCTCCAGCAGCTTGGTTTTGTCAGAGTCGGGCGGTTTCACATGCCTTTTGGACAGATCATCGATCTTCCTCTTGAGGTGAGCGTTCTCCTTCCTGATCCTGTCCAACTCAGCCTCGGCCTTGGAGGCAGAGCTGTTGGATTTGAAACCCAACCTGTTGACGATGGTCTCTTTAGCACCTTTAGATGTCATGTTTGCTGTGCGTGTACCTAGATATAAAGAGATTGTTTAATTAAAAAGAAAATTATTAAATATCCAGTTTCAATTTGTCTGGTATTTGGACAATAAAAAAAAATCGAACTGAAGGAAAGCCCAAAACGCTTAAAGCAGTCACAATGACGTAACATGACTACCATACAAAAAACGTTGCATGCATACAGACCTAAATATTAACACTAATGGTTGCTTAAAGCATGGTACTAGAGTGTGCCACTAATTTCCCTTCGGGGATCAATCCATTATATAAACAATTAAATCATGAAAATACGTTAATTAATATTAATAAACAAGAGTTCGCCCTCGGTTGTCAGCTTTTGATGTCAATTAATGTTGCACTTACGAATAAAACGAAGGGTGGATATTCCCTTAGAATACCGTGTGTGACAAGTGAAACAATGTCAAACTCGACGTTTTCGTTTCCTCATGTTTGAATCCCAGCGCGTATACGTCATATCCGTTAAGTATCCGCGATGTGTGTGTGTTTCTATTCTCCGCGTGTCCCCGAGTGATTCATTTGAGGCGGTGTGTAGAAGGAAAACTGACAACTTTGTTCTTTGCAAAAAATTTATTATTGTATTCGATCCAGTTAGCTTTAAATATAGTATTTATTCCAATCACTAATAATTTTACGCTCTCTCCAGCTATATACGGGTTTAAATTAGTGTCGATCTTCTTCGTCGGGCTCTGCTGTGCAACAGATGAAGCGTACACATGGAGGAGGGCGTTGATTGGCCACCCAAACTGGTTTGACGTCTTGTAACAACGTAACTTCTGATGTGCAAAATAGATACAGTACTGTATGTCTTCCTGTAAACTGCTGCAGTGCATGAATATTTCCTGTGTGGTACACGATAAAAGAAAAAAAAAGTGACTTATTGTCAATTGACGTTATAAACGATTTAAGCATACTCGAGCATCATTAGTAGATAGATATACTTTACTTATCCCAAACTGGGAAATTTAAAACAGTATACATTATTAGAAAAATGTAGCACATATCAACTGAAGGAGTGCACTTATCCAGAATGTATATGATTTCAAACAGTAAAACCTTTTTTCCCACCACATGAATCAGTATTCCAGATATTTGTGAAATATCTGGAATTAACACTTGTAATTATGTTGTATTTGTAGCTTTTAAATTGTTAAACTCAATGAAAAATGTGGCTGAATAATTTTGCTTGCAGTAGGCTGATGAAATTGGCCACCCTAGACCTATTTATAATATCAATGTCTTACAACAAAATGCAAATTGAGAATAAATATAGACCTGTGTGCAACAACCAGATTTTCTGGGTCAGAATATCACACTTTAAAAATAAGTGTTTGTTGCTCTATGCTCTATTTCTGTTTAAAGGGCACAAAATATGAACACATACAGAAAGCATGAACAGTACGTTTCCAGTGGGTGCTGTAATGTATTTTAGAAAGTGGTTGAATGTGTGTGCAGCCTACATAAATCACAAGTTATCTTTCAGACGTGTATGGCCCAAAAACAGAGATGAAGAGACTCAGCATCTGTGGGAGGAAAAAGCATTGAGACAGCGTGCTTTTTCTTATTGTGTGGAATGTTAAAGGTAGAATAATGCAGGCTAATTACGATGAATTTTAGGTTGTACATATTTTGTAAAAGGTGTGCTTGGCTTACAATAAAATACTGAATACAGAATTGGAGTCTAGGCATACCTATTTCTTACAGTTGAAAAAAAACCCAGCCATTTCCTTCCTGAATGAAAAATAAATGCAGAATAATTAAGACATGAGTTTTATCAGACATAATTCCATGTGTGGAAAAGAATGGTATTTTAATAGAATAACAGAGTGGATGCACCCCCCTGCCCCACACACACATACTAAAAAAGCTTGTAAATAAATCTACCACAGGAACAGGCCATGCATTTTCAAGCATATTTTTCAATACTATTTCTGAATGCAATACTCCAGTCCATTTATAATGGACATGTTACTTTTCTAGGCTGGTATGAACTGTTGCAAAGGTGATCCAGTTTTTTTTATTTGAAGTGCTTTGTTGAAAATATCATCCTAACTTTCATTAGAGGGCAAAATATACTGGAAGTTCAGTGTTATGAATTTGATTTGATTTAACCAAGGTAAAGGCTACAAGCAAACACACAAATTAATTTTATTTGACTTACTGGTACTCTGTGACTACATTAGATATTCACCAGACCTCTGTCTGGCTTTGTTGTAAACACAATCAATCCATTGTACCAGAGAAACTCCTTGTTGGAAACTTGCTTTTGAGTTTTTCTGACCTTGCCTGTCTCAAAGGCTCTAGCAGAGGAGCAAAATCTTTTCAATTGGTAAAACTGCAGAGATGCCGAGCGTATTTGATATGTCTCAGATGGTAACTGCTTCTTGTCAATAGAATGTCCCTGTACTTGATGTGAAAAGTGGTCGAGAATTTCAAATTGTGAGTTTCGGAACATCACAATTATTATTATATTCAGCTACAATTCATATCAAACTTGAAAACTGGCTTCAAAATGTTTAAATTCACTTTGAATATGTAAGACTTTATAAATATCTTTCTAAATTGGGCACTTGCACTTAAGTTGCTCATATTTGTTATGATATGTGTAACTTTAAACATGTAGTTAGTGTAGGTCTGTTCAGTTTAATGCTGAAATTTACAGGCTTGAAGACACAAGGTGCTTTTTATATGACAACTTAATTTGCTGTAAAATTCTGGGTATCCAATCTGTGAGCATGCCCCATAATCACAGCTGTAAACCTCCACAAGTTAATTATACATCAGATTTTCACAAGCCTATTGGCTTAAACCCGTCAGCCCCCTTTTTTTTTCAGATGCTGTTGTTGATGTTGTAAATGTGATGAAGGTGTAAAGTTTGTTTTATTAACATGTCTGAAAAAAATAAACTAAATAAATAAATGCATCAAATGAAAATTATCTTGATTGTCAGTGCTGTCTTGTCTGGTATTTTTCATTTGAAAAAAGACAGGAAAGTGTCAATTCTGTATATTTGTAGTCGGGCTGATTGTTTTTCAACTGAAGAACAGCAGCACAACATGAACAGGTATGAGACCTTCCGATGTTTGAACCAGTAATGATCTGCTTGAGAAAATGGCAGCCCGAGACTACATTTGTTCTTGTATTATGAATGTGAAGCGCCTTCTAGCTCTTGGAGGCAAGTTGAGGTATAATGGATGACATTAAGAGATAATCATAGATATAGAGCACCAAACCAGACCTCTCCACCCAGGTAATGATTGTTTGAAGGGAGACAACAAAATGGAAATGTCACTAATTGAAACCAAGTTTGAAAGCTATAGGAAAATGATTATGTGCCTGGAAAGTGGATAAAGAAAACATTTATTCATTGCCATGCTGTCTGACTGGCCCCTGGCATTTTCTCACCAGTGCCAGAGAGAAACTTGGCTCATGGATTAGTCTCCTGGTGAGCTATGTCGACATCATCAGCAGACCATATGCAGCTTTTCAACTTTGCAGTCAACCTCATGCTGCATTGCATTACCATGTGGTTGTGGTCTTATCTCCTGGGGTCGGTGAGCTCTTGTGGATGAAGTTGACAAAGACCGGTGATTTGCATATTCTTTCCCATAAAATTCAGATCAAGAAAGGTAAAGGTAAAGGTCTTTCTTTTGTAATTACCCAGATGTACAATGAAATTGGAAGGTCAGATGTTGAATTGTTGTAGGAAATATGACATTAGCTGGGTAGTCTGTGCATGATGCACCCCAGTCTTGTATGCTGCATGATGCCTTCTGTGACCCTAATGAGCCTGACTTTCTCGTCCCAAATTCAGTGCCAGCATCAAATCGTCTAACTATAACCATAAAGACACTCACTCTATCTGGCCTATCTGCCACTCCCTCTCTGTCTCTCTTTCTCTTATTTCATTTATTTTCCACCCAACCGGTTAAGGCAGATGGCTGCCCAAAAGAGTCTGGGTCCTGTCCGGAGTTTCTTCCTCAACGAGGGAGTTATTTTTCCCCCCACTGTTGCTTATGCTTGCTTTGGAGGGTTCAGTTGGATTTTTCTGTCTGTTAAAGTGCTTTGAAATGTCTGTTGCCATGATTAAGTGCTATATAAACAAAATTGATTGATATAGAACAACAAGACATAACACATGTTGAAATACCGACGTGTTGAAACACCAGCCTCAACATGGAATCATCAAAACAAAAATTTAAAAAAGCAAATTAACATGTGATATCTGAATAGCAGACATGAGACAGGCGGTGTGCAAATTAAAACTTCGCTGACTTCATTGACTGTTTCAGTCGTTTCCCTGGAATTCAGCAGTCTGCCTTCCCAGAGTGACGATGAAAGAACGAGTTCATATTTGCATCATCACAGTTCTATTACAGGGATGACGTTCTCTTTATATGAGGGAAAATCCTGAATAGCTCTTCTTGTTGAATATATTTATGTTACCCAACTTGATAAAGGCTAATCTTTTATATTTATTTTTTAATAGAGAGGACACAAACAAACTGTCTGATTATGACTGCACACATGACTGCAAGTTAGATACCATCTCTGAAAAGCAACCTCAAATATCACTTTTTTTAAAGGTTAATTAGATTTTGAACATTGATATGGTAAAGATTTGGTAAATGTTACCCAGAAAACTGTAAATTAAAAATCACCTTATTGCAGATCACTTACATCAGTTAATGTATTTAACTGATCCAGCAAATGCGTTGTTGGGTGCAACAAAGATTTGCAGATATATTAGTACTTGTATCTGGTTACTGGAATGAATAAATATCACTTACACAACACTTTAAATAATTTTTTTAAATTTAACTCTGTGTTGCTTTTAAGATGTTGTTTTGTTCTCCAAGAAACATCCGTGTCCACACACCACATTTTGTGTTTATTTCCAACCTTCCTGCTCTGGTTGTTAAATTATAACACCATGCACAAACCAGCGACAGTGATGTATGTTACGACCCACAGTGCACAGCAATGATCCAGAGTGGAAGAGAGCAGAGTGAGATGTAACTCAGACTGTGAGTTTGCAATCTATTAATGGCCTAATAGACGGTCCCTGGGCCTCTATGTTTTAAGTAGAAGGAAAATTTATTTTTAAAGCCTTGAAAGCTTAAATGTTCCAACCAGTGACATCAGGAACGGGCTGGGATGAATAGTTTTGCATTGCCATACAATAAACAGCCATTTTTCCCACAAGTGTAATAATCATGTTTTCATGCAAATTATAATTATAGAAGCAACCAAATCCTGCCAAGCTGAGGTTAGATGGATTCCAGGGTTGATTTCCCATTGCTGTTGCATGGTGGGCAAATTTAACAGAGATAAGACTAATGAACGTCTCTGCTTTGTATGACAGAAAGAAAAGCACGCTCTGAAATTTCACTGCGTGTCGTAATGCAAGTTTTACCTCACCAATGCAACAATGATAGTTTGATTGCACATTACATCATTTGCACTGGTCCTCGCTACTTCAGCTGAATGTCTGATGAGCAGGAGACATCTAGCTCACAATCTAGTCAGCAGTATCTGTGATCATAGTCCTGTCAGCAGTAAGAAAAGAGGAGTTTACATTGGCACAATTGGCTACCCCTTACTGCTGAAAAGAATGTGGCTTTGTACTGTATAAAAATTGGCAGACTCACCGCTGACACAAATTGGAGTTAATACTTTGAAACATGACAAAATAAAAAAGATCGATAAAAAAAAGAAGAAGAAGTTTTGATACATGACACTGGCTTAAAGCCAAGGTGAACTAAGGATCAGGTTTCTTTTTTTTTTTAACAGCATCTCTCTTGCAATCTAGGATAATGTTGCATGTTACGAATTATATGAATGGTGATCAAAATGTTCTTCTTGTGAACTGTTTTTATTCATTGACTCCCATGCCATCTATCTCTTCTTTGCAGCCACTTACCCTGTGTTGTTGAAACTAACCCTGAGCAGCCTTTGCGAAACCGCAAACCCTGGGTTCACAGGGTAAATTAACCCAGATTCACAGGTGTTAGTCAGGGTTTGTTAACCCTGTTTCCTGAAAAGGACCTCAGCTCATTCCCTGCATCGGCTTCATTCATAACATCTGGTAACACGGCCTGTCTAGGATAAAAGGCTTCAGCAAAGACAGATCCACCGATCACATCCAGAAGAAATAACAAATGTTTTACTCTCTTTCCCTTCCTCCTTTCCAGATGAGAAACTCTGTAGAGAAATCACATTTTAAAGCATTTTGGAAAATAGTCTCTGCTCGCAAGCTTCGGAACTAACAGCCATACTCAGATTAGATGATTACAGTTGTGTACTCCTGCTGTCAACCTCATTTTGTTATCTTACGCCAAAGGTTGCATGAACACTTGTGGTTGGAAAAAAAACTTCCTGACAGTGGAATGAGAGTGAATTAAAGACAAATTGGCTGTAACTCCAATGTTCAGCAAATAACATGTTATTAAAAAAAATAAGGTAAATGGGTTCAGAGAATAAATATAATTCATTGATTTTTGAGTCTTCCTTGCATTGCTAAGGTTTTATTTGCTGAAACCCAAAACTGCTTGATTAAATTCTAAGTTAATTAATACAATTTATTTTGAGGAAGCAGAGTAGTGGATCTGAATTTAAATGTATCTAGTAAAAGGTTGCTCAAGGGAAAGTGACCCCCCCCCCCACACTTTTTGACGCAAATTACAAAAATCCTCAGAAAGTCCAGTGCAGTTTCCGCACTGGACTCAGCAAGAGTGATTGAGCGGTCATGATGGAGACATTACATTTTTCTTATCAATGCTTTCTCTTCATGAATATGCATTAATCTAATGAAGGGTAAAGGTTTTGAACAAGAAATTTGATTGGACAATCTGAAAATACATTTAATTTTGATTGAAAATGTTTTTGAGATGTTTTAAATAAAAAAAGAACACAAACATCAGTGGCTGCATAAAATAAGTTGGAATATTTTCAGTGTTTAATTTAGTGCTGTTGTAGATGAGATGTTTTTCACAACCCAGTGGATTATGTTAATTACAAAACTACCACCTATTTTTTTATTCACTGGCACTCACAGCGAATGCTCACTCAACCCTGGTGGCGATGAGCAAAGACTAGCGAAAAAAGAGCTCACTTCAGAATTCAGCTGTGTTTGCTTGCTTAAACTCTGGTAGCTTCATCTTTAATTGAAACTCTGTTCCCCTCAGGATCGTGGCTCAAAACTTGTCATTTCTTTTTCTCTTTAATTTCCTATTGCTGGTCATTTTTCACAGAGAATATTTCAACAGCAATGTTGTCATGAGGATTGACAGGATGAGAGGAGCTGTTGCTGAGAATCCCTAACATAGCAGACCTGAATGGGTCTGACTCTTCTCAGAGTTTTCTTCAGGTGAACTTATCATACCAGTGGCCACTTGTGGATATGCTAATGAGTAAATACTTCTCTGAGAAAGTGCCTCTTGGGGTAAAACAGTAGAACTCTGTTTTAAGATAAAGTCTGGGCATGAAGTGAAAACAGAATGTTTGATGTAAACAGCTCCACTGTGAAAAACATTGGATAGAGTCAAAAGTACTAAAAATGGATGACAAGAAACAAACATTAACAACCTCAGAGGTTTATTTTCTAAATCCTACTGGTGGTTTGACTGTGCCATTAGCAGCTGTAGTGCAATCAAGGGATAACTGTGACACTGACACTGGGGTTGTGGTGACATTTCCACACAGTGACCTGACTGCTGATTGGACACTGAGCTAACTATTTTTGTAACGCAAAGCATTGGCTCTCTTAGAAAGATAAGAACCTTGGATGCCAGATTTGCAAACAGGTTCACTCTTAGGGAATACGTATGCTGTAAAGCCAAAAGAACAACACAAACAACAACTGAGCCTTGGCAGAAAGGTAAAACAACTGAAGAATAACGCGCTCGCACAAAGGCTGCTGACAATGAGAAGCAAGAACAAGCAATGAATTCTGCATGCTTGCAGGCACACAGGCTAATCGGGTTTGGAGGCTGGTCTATTTCCAGCCGTGATTAAGGAAACAAAATTCTGTATTTGTCAATGAAATGAGAGGAAATTAGGAGCAAAATCTGTTACTGTATATTCGAAATGCAACAGTCAAACAAATGTAGAAATGTAACATTTGTGTTTTTCATGTGCAGGTGCAACATTTGTTCTGGAGATTTGGATGTATTTGAGATCATGATTGTGACCTTAAAAACCAAAATTTAAACTGACTTACATTCAATTAAAACATATTTTTCATTCATATCCAGAACATTTTTTATTTTTCTTCCTCTTTGCACCATTGGATAGTTCCTGTCATGTGGAAATTTAATAGCCTTCAGAACGGTTACAACAGGGGATCTTTTTAATGAGTATAACAACATCAATCATTACAAGCAGTTTTCAGAATTTGAGAGAAATGATATGATTCCTGTGATCCTTAACTGCTTTTATTTATCTGTTATGATGGTGGTCACCTCCTCTTTCCAGTTATTCCAAAAGATATTAAAGTTGCTTAATGAAATCAAGTCTGTCAGACTTTTTTGAACATAATATTTTTGTATCTACAGCAAAATTGATCTGAGAAACCGAGTAGACTTAATATCTGATAATGTTTTAAACCCTGACAAGGTTCTGCATCGGCAAATTGGAAATTAAAATTGATGTTGAAGCAGTGGAAAAGTCACTCCAGTCTGCTAGACAATGACTCCTTAACCAGTGTGCGCACTTCTTCATTTTCAAAGTATTACACTTTTTCTGTCAAATCTGTCAAGCATTTCTTACAAAGGAGGCTCTGTGCTATGCGCACAGGGTGCTTTCAAAGCTTCCAGAGTCATTCTCCATATAACCCGATTAGAGGCACTCAAGAGGAGGATTGCACTGTTTAAATCAAAGACATAGTGGAGGGAGATAAAAAAAAAGGCATCAGAAAATTTACCACAAACTGCTGCAATGTAGCAAGAGATTGGATATGACTGCTTGGTAGCAGTCCCATTTTAGTCCAGGATTTTTATTTTTTTATTTTTTTATTAAGAGTTGATTTGGGGGTAACACTGTTGCCTCACAGCAAGAAAGCTCCAGGTTCAATGCCTTTCTGTACAGAGTCAAAAGTAAAACTTTCACTTCCATCATATCAAATTTGTTCATTTATGAAAAAAAACATTTTTTGGGGGGGGAGATCATTCCATCCAAAACCATTTAGTACTTTTTTCTTGACATGTCCTTATAACCATTGATTTAAGCAGGGCTTGTATCTATTAATTGACAATTCATAGTATCTAATGCTTCTGGAATTTTCTAACAAAAATAACTACAAGGGACTACAAAAGAGAAACAGCTGCCATGATGTTTGGGGTGAGAGCCTCCTGTTGGCTCTGGCTCAAGAGTGAGGACTTCAGCTGGAAGCCTGGATGAGAGGGACAGTTAGTTGGCCGCCGTTACTGACCTGCCAACTAGAGACTGTTTTGGATAAGGGTCAATACACTTGGAAGGTTGGATGCTACCTGACGACCTCTTCTCCAACCCAAGGCTATATTAATTTAAAATGGTGTCAACACAGCATCTCTGCCTCAATTAAACTTTTCTGTTTAATTATTTTGTGATGTTTTCAGTGGTTTTCTTCCCTCAAATCAATATAGACATTTCAGCTACACCTTTGGCCTGGTGTTAGTGTGCCTGAAGTAAGCCTAGAGGCTTTTGCTTGTCTGCAGTTGACCAGTTCTAGAGGTCTAGAGCATCTGGCATTCACCTTGAGTTTACTATTTCATGACTGTGCACCGATAATCCTCACTGTTGTTTTAAAAATGAAGAAGGCCGGAGGGAGAAATGAAATCCTTCCCTTGTGGGTCAAAATGTCCTACTTCTAAAATCATAAGAAAGTTTTATTTGTTCTACTTTTGGGTCCTCCCTGTGCTGGTTTTCTATGTAACCTTTCTTCTTGCACTGTATTGAAGTTCCCCCTGGTTGCTATAATGCCCTGGGCGTTTTCAGGAATCATATTTTCTATTGGCATATACACTTTAAAAATTTCTCCCTTGTTGTTGGCATTACTGTAATAAACCTCCAAAAATCAACTACATATACTTGAATTTCCCACTCTCATTTTATTTTATTTTTTATATTGACCTCTTGACAGGCATTTTTCTTGCAAAAAGAGCTATTGCACATTATAGGTCCTGTAGTTCAAACAGACCTGTTTTTTTCTTAAAGCCTCAATTTCAACACCTTTTACCTGAAATACAACACATGCCTGATCTGATGGTTAAATAGTATCATTATGATTAATCTTTCATTATTTAAATGTGATTACTTCATGTTAACTTTGGATATTGTTACACTCTGTGCTAATTTTTTTTTGATCTTTCCAGAGCAGCACATTGGTGCATCAACTGTACCTGTAATTCAGAAAGTCTAGGATTCACACTCAAGACAGAACCCAGCAGAGTTTCAGTGCTGCCCTTCAAGACTTTTTCTTTCCACCACCACTTCCACAGGTGACTTTCTTCGGCCCCCAGCTGACTTGACGGGGAGAAGACAATGTCATTAAAACCGCTGCATCTGCTGAGGGAGTGGGCAGGAATGCAAAGTATCCTGAGATTTGCCACTTAATGTGACAAGGGCATTTCAACACCTGACACAGAAAAGGGGACTTCAGCCTAAATAGTGGTGCATTGTGGGCCACGCTGTGAGCTTTACCTCTAAATGCTCTTCAGTTGTCTCATCAGTTTTTCTTATACCTTGTATTCCCTTTGTCACTCATGGTCAAGGCAGCTCTCTTTGGAATCAGAGTTTTGCCCACATGCCTGAAATATATGTGTGAGGTAATTACATGGAAAGTCTGTACATATTAGGCTGATACTGAAAATAAAATCTGTTCTTTCTTCTGGAGAAATTAAGAAATCTTATAGTTGTCTTTATGAGTATCAGCTCGCCTTCATGTAGGAGTCAGTCTTGCAACATGTATGTGTATAGCAATTTCTAAATAAATTAGACATGAGATTAATATACCTTGCTGTGCAACAGTCTTTTTTCAAAAATAAAAGAGTAATCTTTGTACTTCTTGCAATGCCCATATAGTTTGTATTCTGATTGATTTGGCATTGCCTCTTTTAATTTTGCCCTATTACAATAAATATTCCACTTGCGTTCTTCAGATAAAGTAAAATATAATAATTGTTTTCTTCTAAAATGTCAAATACCACAAAAAGCAAATAAACAAGTACAGTAGAGATGACTTGAAAGTGTCTGCGTTTGAGTAGGTGTATTTTACGTGCCTTGTTAGATGTTCCATCTTCATACCATCTACTGTTGCTATGGTGATCAGTATGGCAATATGACTTTATATCAAGCTGTTATAGCATTGATTGAAGGTCCCTGTACATTCTGTCAGTGAATGACAATGTTAACTGTAGATTTGGTGTTAATTATGTGTTTATGAAAATGTATTCCTTAGACTTAGATTTTCTAAAATTAAAGCAAAGGAGTACCATTATTATTTCCCATATCTTTTGAGATTATATCACACTTCTTTCAGGAGATTATTTGCTGCTGCTGTGATCTAAAGCATGAATGACTCTGAACCTGACACATTCTGTTAACAATCTAGCTGTGCTTGTACATTAATGTCCTGAAAATTATTGGTTAATTTTGTATTTTTCAAAATTGAAGTGAGTTCTTTACCATTTTTGCAGACTGATGATCTGAGAGAATATTGATAGCAAACTCGCTGCTGAGGAATTTTGTTCCCTAGGAGCTCACACTATGCGGCCTTGCTGCTATTCCATATGCAACCATTGCCCGAGGGCAATGTCATTCTAGGATAACATGAAATTGGCCTCTCTATTGGCCTTCGTGTGTGTGTGTTTCTGTGTGCGTGCGTGTGTGTGAGTGTGTGTGTGTGTGTAAGTGTGTGCCTGCCCTGTCCATAAAGAGCTTCTTGACAGTGTTTACAGAGAAACAGAACTGGAAACAGAAATATGTACATCCCTTATGGAATCTCTGCGGAATCCCTCTTTTGTCAATATTTAAAAGGTAATGTTGATACAGACAGTGGTCATGTGATCCTCATAACCATTATGTAGCTGGACAAATCACCATTGTTCAAATTTTAGAGCCAGGAATAATATTTAACGAGATAAGATCCAGAGAAAGACCCCTGAAACTACTGAAACCAGAACATATCTGAGCCAAGGCCTCCGTAATATAAATAAAGCCTCATTCAGTTAAAAAAAACCCCCCAAACAAACAAAGAAAACCCCTCTTTATTTATGAACTTGAATGATAGCCTCTGGATTCATAACAGCCACTATCAGTTAACAGTTAACATTGTGTATGCATTTCTATCTAGCTTTAGATCTCACTAACACTTGAAGGCACAGTAAAGTCTGAGCAAGTTGTTTAAAATTATTTCTGTTAGGCTGTTGCCATTTTTTAATTTAATTATATTGTATTTAAATTTAAATTACATTAAATTAACAGTGCAGCAACCTTCAGGCAGAACCACTTTTTTGGTAGTTGGTAACCCCTTGTAACGTGACACAAGTCTTTTGAATGAACCGGTAATCAGTGGTTGACTCATCATTCCCTTAATTTCTAGATAGGTTTGGTGACTAAACATCAGTGCCAGCTGATCCAAGTGTTTTAATGTTCTTTCATCTTGCCTGTGCCAGAGGACAAGACGATACTGTTCTGGTTGGGAGCAAGACCAGTTTCAACCTGAGAAAATAGATCCATTTGAATGAAGAGAACCGCGGATGATGGGACTCTTTACATTTACATTGTCAATTCTAATGAACATTTTGTCATTTTGTCAATTCCCCAACGTATCCAGCAGCACAGTCTACAAGTGTGCAAGCATCCAGCTGAAGAATGACGTTGAACCCACCCTGGTGGCCATTAATGGAAATGCAGTGCTCCATTTGGCTGCAAACTCCCATCTGCTTCAACTGCTGCCTTGCTGCTGGAGCATAAGGCTGGAATCAATGCTCCACATAAAATGATTGTTGCTTTTATCCACAGCACATTTTGTAAGCCACAGACCTAACCCCAAGATATTTGGATCATTACTTAAAATAATTAAAACAATTGTGTTCTGCATTATTAGTTATTTCACCTTTATTAATTTGTAATAAGTCTTCTACCAAGGAGTCCTGGCCAATACAGATGGCAAAGAATTACATAATACACAAAGACTAGGCCACAAAATATTATACGAATGACACAGTACACACTCAAGTACACTTGATTAGAGACGAGTATAACAAACTAACAGAGATCTAAAAAGTTCTAACTGGTGCACCTGTAATGAAGCGCAGGACTGAGTGGTAAAATACATCTAGTTGAGCTGGAGTGCATACAAATTATGTCACCATAATCCGACACTGATACAAAAGTTCTCTGCACTAACCTTTTCCTTGCTGAATATGGAAAAAAATTTTCAGTCTAAAGAAAAAAACTTAACTCGGGTGTTTTTTCAAAGGCTGACAGTATGGAGTCCAAAAGACAGCTTATCATCCAACCAAATCCCAAATTTGTAGGATGTAGTATTGCACTGCCACCCTGCACAAAGGTAGACCTGTGCTTGCCTCAACTCCCTACCTAGGTTATTTATGTAAATGGAAAAAAATAAAATGGGGTCCAAAACAGACCATTGTGGGACACCCATTACTTCTAATAGCGACAATGTGAAATTATCTAGTTCTACGGATTGAGTTCTGCCACGATGTCTAATCCCCAGACAAGTCAATAAATGATACAACACAAGACTTCTTGTTATCTGAAGCATTTCTGTTATCATTTGTTACTGAGGTTACAGCTGTAATTGCACTATGGTCTTTTCAGAAAACAGATTGAGTAGGATTTATAATCACGCTGTCAGTTAAAATGTTTAAGTTGCTCATTCATGGGTCTCAAAAAGTTTGGCCAGGACAGACAGTTTAGAGATTGGACGATAATTGTCTAAGACAGAAGGAGCTCTAGAGGTCGGAGTTGAGTTTAAGTAGGTGAACCTTTTTGAGATGGGAAGCAGGTGGCTGTAGCAACAGGTGACCAAAATGAGTGGATTGAGTGGGAGTAAACCTATTCAATACTGGAACTGGGACCATTTATTAAATTAACAAGATGATAGCAACTAAAAAGTATTTAAGGCATCTGTGAAAAATTCTTAGATGACTTAGTTTACTCTATCCAAATGCCAACAGAAGGTTTGGTGAATTTTCAGCAAAATATTTGTGGAGGTTTACATGAAAAAAAGAATGGCAGGATTCACTTCAAAAAGAGAATAGCTCATTTATTTTTAATCATAAAACTCCCACAAATGAAAGCCAGTATAAAATGAGTACTGTACATGGATCACAGCTTAATTTGTCTCTAGGATCCAAAGTAATTTGAATACTCATTATTTACACCAGTTAACAAGTTGACACCTAGATCTAAAAATATTTACCTCACCATGTGTTTGCCTACTACCTGGAAACTCTGGAGTTAATGTTTATGTACTGTACATGTTGTGTTGGAGCGTCACATGTTAATGTGCTGTGGTATGTGTGAGGCCAAGAAAAGAATGGAGCAAAGGAAAACAAACGGAAAGAGGAACGATGACATTCTGATCCATTCTGTGACGCTAACATCAAACCAGATGGAGTGGTGTCTTTTCTCATTCAGGAACTCAGTTTTTTTTCTGTTTCCACGGCAACAATTGGGAATTTCAGTCGGCCTGTAACAGCCTAATATGTGTTTCCAGATCACAGAGTACATCTCAGATTACATCTTCTTCGCTTATTTTTGCTCCTGGTTGATTTTATTTTCAACTGACAGCAAAGCTGAAAGAGTTGGCCTTAATCAGCTTTCAAAGATCAGCTTTCAAAGTGCTAGCATGAAGACTTCCTAATTAATCAAAATCAATGCAGTGAATTGTGAGGGGTGTATTAGGCTCCCTGCTGTCAGCTGTCACAGTGTCACACGACTTAGTACAGTGAAATTTGTCAGTATCTGTTCAACTCTCATGACTTGATTAAAGAACTACCTAAGCGAAATATAGCATTGTCAGTCATTTTGCATACTACACAGGCTTTGATGGCCCTCATCTTAAACCCTGCAGGACAGGAATTGAGTTTCCTCTGGAAAATAAACCCATGCTGGTTGCTTTCATGTTTGTCAACAACCCCTAGGGATAATGTTAATGGCAGAATACTTGGAAAATGAAGGATAACCACCTGAATGTTAAAAACTTCATCCTAAGTGTGTAACGACTTACAAATGTTCATTTTCATAGTACATTGGGGTAGCTCATAATGAAGGAATAATGCTGAAATAAGTATCTCAGAAATAAAAACAAGAAATACATTAAAAATAGAGAATAAAAACAACATTTTGAGGTGACAAGCAGTTTTGGTCCCTCAACCAAATCATTGAAAGATTTGAGCTTTTAGAAGGGAAGTCTTGTATCTACATTGTTTTTGGAAAAGATTGTTTGAAAATCTATCCTGTATTTAATAGACTAAATTAATTCATTGATAGGGCACAATAGATATGGATTCTTAATAACTTAGTAACAAATACGAACTGTTGCGATTAATTAATAAGGATATCTCAGCATTGAGAATATCTGAATTATTAAATGCTTGGTTTGTGTTGTCAGAGATGAACTTTGATGTCTGTCATTTTCTTTTAAAAGAATTACTAAGAATTTAATGGGCTAGTATCTCATTCTACATGTCTTCAAATATGCTAAATAAGTTTTCACACCCAGGTTCAACTTCCTATACCATAAAGAAGTAGGGGAATATCTCTATTTTTTTTTTCTTGTGTATCATCTACTTCTTTGTGTCAAAGTCTAAAACTATTTCAAAGAAAGAAGGTCTCCTCTGAATTCACTTCACCCAGAAAATTAAAGGGGAATCTTATTAGCATGCACTTAATGGTTGCATCATTAGTTTAACTGAATGAAGCAGACGGCCTGTTTCTCATTAGTGAATCATATGAACGATCTTCACTTGGTACAATGTCTGTATTACTAGGAAAAGCTGGTGTGTAAGTGGTAACATGAGAGCAAAAATGAGTGTGTCTAATTCTGTGTATTATCTCAACATCTCAGCATGAGTTCAAGGTGAAAGTAAAAGCTATGAATTCAAAATTTTAGCTTATTTTAATTTGAAGTAGATGAGGCCCGTGTTTGTTTGTTTTTTGGAGTAGGTATATTTTAATGTTGAAAGAGATATTAGTGGAATATTTATTTTCATTTGCATTAAAAAACAGCTGTAATGTCACCTTTTTTTAGTAAAAGGCAACAAGACTGCACGAAAATAATAACTAAATTATAATGTGTGAAAACCTCCAAGGTAGCAGGAATGCACCTTTGCACAGACAGAGACCAGCAACCTTAGGGGTGTAAGAGTCACTCAGGTTAGCCTGCCAGGCGCCACTCTATCTGACAGATATAGACAATACCCCAACAATGGCCAGTGACAGTCAAGGTACTTGGCCTGTTTGGGAACTTCGTCCACCTATCAGCGAGAACCATGGAAAAATGAGGGATACCCCCTTCCTCAGCGTGGAGAAGGTCACAACTCAGCGAGTGGAAAGTGCCCATATGGCAAGGGGGATGTGTATACCTGCTGCTAAAAATGCATGCTTGGTTACCCCTGTGATCTAATGGGGCAGGTAGAACTGAGATGTTGGTCTACGTGGATGTTCCTGTGCAAAACAGTCAGGAACCATGCTGGTAACCCTGGGTCAAAATGTATGACACAACTGGCTGAAAAGGGGCAAAGTGGGTGCCTTTCCGGGTCCAGTTTCCCTCTGTTTATTGGGAGGATAGGTCACAGTTGGGCTGCTGTAAAAAACGCATGGAGAAAGGCACTTCTACACCATAATTTGTGAAAGTACTCTCCAAGCAGTGTTAAGACAGACAGTTCCAAGACTCTCAAAGGGGTCTACGCTGTGGTGAGTCAAAACTAACTTCCAAGGATGCCAGGCACGGACTCTAATATGACCACAAAATGCCAGAATCTTTGTATCTCCAAAATTGTGCATTGATGAGTCAACAGTCCCAGAAAGCCTGAACTCCTAACATCAAAATCACTTTATGTCCGAAAGTTGACCAAATTTTAAACAATTCCAGATTTTGTGTTTTTTTCCTAAAACTACAAACTGCTTCATTGGGGTCATAAGCTGTGTGTGTCATCTTATCGATTGTACAAAGTTGTGTGATTTGTGCTGTGGTGTTGCTGGAATTGTGACTCAGTCAACAAAAAAGGAATGAATTTTATGGAAGAAGGCAGCATGTATTGCATTGTACCATTTGGGTTTCTCTCTGTCCATGCATGGTGTCACTCCCTGTTGCCTCTCTTGGACTGATTTGCTGGGACTATGGTAGTCAAGGTAAGGAGATAGGAGTACTCTGGTAGTTTACACTTGCAGAACTTTGTATTATTTATGAGGACAGCATTTGTAGCTGCTACATGGCAACACTCTGTTTGTGTGCAACGGCTGTCTACTACTCTAGCTATTAGTTAATAAAAGAAGTAAATTCAAGAGCACAGAAACACACAACACAATTTCCTTTGCTGTTCTGTGTCATATCTATTGTCCCATTATTGCCAAATATGTAAAAAAATGCGATGGCTCATATAAGCCATTGTATTATAAAAATTTGAGAAGGTCTGGATTCCATAGAACACAGCAAGGCTTTTACATCCATCAATATGACCGGTATTTAAAGATGTCTTTTGATTTTTGTCCTCTTTCATTTTCACATTGTGCTTCTTCTTTTCTCTGGAGATGATCCTACCATTCATCTTCACTAATATCACCTGCTCTAGAGGAGCGAAGCCATCAGTCATAGTGGTCTCTCATGGGAAGAATGAATTAGAAGCTCATCTTATGAGATTCTTTGACACATCCTCTATAAAAGAAGGAGAGGGGATTGCAGTGTTGACATTCACTAACAGAACTCACTATCAAGCTGCTGAAGTAGGAAGGGAGCTTACTTCTTCCTTTCTTTCCAACTGATCCTGCACGATCTTTGCTTTCAGCACTCGTAGACTTGACCCAGGCCACTCAGAAGCTAAAAGGTGTCAGAGCCATATTCATGCAGTTACTTCTATTTTTCAAGTTCCACATGGTGGAAATGAGATTTCTTTTTAGACCTCACAGGCCTTTGTCTGACCTACATTACACATGAGTGTAATCGACCACCGAGCCAACATAAAACCAATTTTCACCCCAGTCCTTATTTTTTCTAAAAGTGCTTAAAAATCTGGTCATCACTGCTGAACCTGGTGCAGAATTCTTTTTTTTTACTCTCCAGCAAAGGAAAAGCAACATTCAAAATTGCATTTGATGTGATAATGGCCTGATGCAATGAGGCTGCAAAGCTTTGATTCATTTCTTAAAATGGATCACTTCTACCATCATTATTGCATTTTTGCTGCGCACAATCACATCTGCAAGTACATTTTTCATCTGTATGAGAATATAGTGTTAACTCAAAATCATACCTTTTATACAGTTTCATAAAATAAATTTGTTCAATTAAAAAATATATACAGCTATACAGTGTAGGGCAACTCATTTGTACAGTACTGTTTTGTTTCAACCAAGAAAAACTGATGACCCTGAAGGGCAGGGCAACTGATGGAAATGAATTAACTGGCTGGTAATCTGAATCAGGGCAGAAAAATCTCTCTTAATAACTCTCTCCTATTCAATCGGTAGAGCAGGAAGACTGACAAGAGTTGTCAGGAGAGTTTTTCCTTAAATAGACAAGAACAATTCTCAGCAGTTGGTGAGTAATCAGGACACTGCAGAGCAGGTGAAATAGTTAATCTACATACAATTAGGAACTATTAAGGGGAAAGGCCAAGGCATGATGTAATCAAAGCAAAATATTAGCTATGGGTCGTATTTCCAAATGCCTTAGAAACACTTTTGCATGTTCCAGATTAGAACTAACTCCATGCCAGCTGGTGGCAGTTGTCTCTATTCTCTAAAAAAATGAAGCCAGAAAAACATACGGCAGGACAGCAAATATATATTGTTGTGTTGAAGCACTGTTTTCCAACCATTTCACCCCACTCTTGTGCAACACTTTTCAGATGGTCATGCAGCGCTGACAATATTTGTGCTTTGGAATGATAAAGGAAAATGAAGAAAAACCTCTCATGCAAGTGCTGTCTTGATTGTAGTGTCATGCTTGCTTTCTCACTTCTGTTTCCTTCTCTATTGAACTGATTGGTTGTCAGCTAAAAAATGAATCAGAATGATTTCTCTCAATGATGAGCTCTGTTGCCAATATAAAATGCTCAATCAGCCAAAAAGCCGCAGCTGGGAGATGTCTCAAAGACTGGGGCCACAGACACTCAGTGATTGGCCAGGTTAGTCTCTTGCCATGACACTGCTTAATTAAATAGTGATACATTCGCAAAACCTTGAAATATAAAGGGGATTTCTATTTACAGTAGTTAAAATTATAGTGACCTTTATGAGCAATTCTGATATTTCTGGAATATATGTTAATTTAACTGAAAGTTAATTTTGCAGAATTTTGCTGTGCCAAAGTGAAGTCTGGAGGTGTAAAGATCAAGATTAAATAATAATCTTTCTACTGTAATGAACAGCTTTTCCCTTGGATGATTCTTAATAATGTCTTAGAAAAAAGTAGAATTGGGGAGAAAAAAAATAATTTCTCTTCTTTCGCTCAATGTCTTATGAACTTTTTTGCACTTTGCACTCAGCAGAATACTAAAGTGACAGCCTGTGCAAAGGATGTCAAGATGCAGATATGAAAAAAAGTTAGAGGTCAGGACTGCAATCTGTCTTGCACGCTGACTTCGGAGTCACAAGGGAACAACAGGCCTTTGCCTGTGAATATCCCAGTAATCATAACCTTGCCTTTGGGTTTACAGTATACACTGCATGTGCTGTGGGGAATCCACATAAAAACATGAAGCATGTCTTCTTGTCAGCAGTTTAGTAGTGTATAGACTACAAACATTGCAAAAAAAGATCCAAACTTGAGACAAATGTTTTGTGAAGAGTTTTTCCTAGAGTCTGAAAGGATTTGATTTTTTTCTTCACTGTACAAAAACAAGATCGGTGTAGGTTTTTGAAAAAATTGTGTGTTATTTAAGTACAGCACAACATGAATACATGGACAGATCCAGGGGCCGAGCCAGAGAGGCACTAGGCCCCAGTTAAAATCTGCTTGGCCCTGAAGTGCCCCTGTTGTGTCACTTATCTTTTGTAAATGCAGAGTATTTTCACCATTTCGTTGTGTTCATTTGTCTCTTTCTGAAACACCTACAGTTGTGCTCCAGTTTCATCTCTGTATGCTTGTTAAAGTTTTATCTAGGTATTGATCCAGCCTCTTTTCAAAGACACGAACAACATGCACCAGCTACTGTTTTAAGATTTTCTACTCTCTTTATTTTATTTCAATTTCTTTGCTCCTGATTCATAATGTGACACTTTTAGAGGTACTGTAGCATCACTTCCTTCCACCTCTTTGGGCCATCAGCAGGTATAATTAGCAGGTTTAAGATAGTTGTCCTCGTGGTATACTAATATTTTCTAATGCTCTATAAAAAACAAAGACCAGGTCAGGGTGATTAGACTGTCATGATGTAATTATTTGATATTTTATTTTTCAGCATGACGCTGAAAATTCTAAAATTTAGCATACTGTTTTTATGCCTGAAATTCTGAATTTCAGAGGCATCTCATGCTTTTCTGCTTGTGTCATATATGCAGGCAGATTCAAAAAGTGACAGCACTATTGAGACCAGCATCTTGGAATTTATTCAGTAACTTTTTAAATTACCCTGATGTGTTACCTTTGTTTGAGCTCCTGTCCATTCCATTGATAAACGACCAGTGGGTTTTATTGTCCTGTTAATCTCTGTGAATCTAAATCTCATGCTACATGAGCTGATACACTGTAAGTGTTCCACAGTGGAAAAAATTAGCTCTTGTTTCGCCTTCATAAACAGTTAACCATAACTGCCATTGGATCTTATGAGATATTTCCAGGGCAGCGATGCTGGAGTTTAATGGGGGAAGGAATGAGCTGTCAGAATAATCATTGTCCAGCAGCCACAAAGAAAGAAACCTCTTATGTTAAAAGCAGTGGCATTAAGGCCCCGACACCGCAGACACAAAATTGGTTTTGACCTATTTTGGTTGATGTAATATGAAATATTTTCTAATTTAAAAAGAAATCCTTTCTCATTTTTGTAACTAACGAACTCACACTACAAATGGAGAAAAACAAGGAAAAAATGTTATAGTAATGTTTGGTGCAACTGAATGTAGGGTTATACAACAGGGTTTTGAGCTAACATTGTTTCCTGAACATTCTTTAAATGACACACTGACGGACAAGCAGACCAATCCGCCCTGTAAAACCATTGCTGTTTTGCACAGTAACAATATTTTATGAAAGAGTCTTGAACAGTGCAGAGAGAGTTAAATTTATGTCCTTCATATGCCCCAAAAATTTCACCTCTCCTCCCACACTGGACAATACAGCTAGTGGATCTGTTGCAACATTCTATTTTTGCTGAAGGTGAGAAGCACAAAGGCAAAGCAAAATCACAGATGTTTAAAGCATTAAACATTCATCAGCTTTAGAAAGAAGCCATATCAATGCATCGTGTAGACAAAATACCCAGCCATTTAATGTTACTTTTGGATCTTACAAGTGGAGATTATGCTTGAATTAATACATCGGCTTACACATTACCACAGCAGTTGTCAGGTAAAAAAACAAGCAAATTGTATTTCATTTCAGGAAAGGAATGTTCGCATGTATTAACACCACCATGGAATATGGTAAATATCACCTGATGTCCCATGTCACAGGGAGCTGGTGAGAAATGTAATCAGACATCAACATCGGTTGGGCTGCATTACACCTGCTGGCCTGCTGGCCTCAAAATCTCCATGGCATCTGGTGGGGAATCTCATTGTCCCTCTGCACCTCTGGCATGTGAGTATGCCTTTCTCACTTATAGAAGAGCATCAGTATGTGTGCAACAGTCCTTAGAAAGATAAAAGAGTCAACACTACTGAGAATTAATCAAGTGGCTATCGCTCCACCCCCTTTCAGATAATGAGGACACCTACTTTTTATTCTTTTTCTTTGTTGTGCGAATTGCAACACCATTACAAAGATGCTCTCCTCCACATTGGTGAATTCCAGCCTTTGTTATCCCCCACCAGGAAATGGTGAGGTGAAGGATCTAAGAGTTGGTTCCGTCTCTCCCATTTGACATGGTTCATTTAAATTTTAAACCTGATTCACAAATAAAAGTATTTATTTAAAGAACTGTCTTCATACAACCATGTACTGGTTGTGCCTTTTGTGTTGCAGTTTTTTGGCATTTGTTTCACCTTCAAATGATAAGTTCCATTTCTTGTCCTTCTTTCAATGATTTTATTATGGTTAAACACAACCTTAGATGTGACCTGATTTTAACATAATATAAATTCTCTTGAAGTATAAGTCTTTTAGAAAATATCTGAGTGCCCATTCAATGAGTAACAATGTGTCATTATAGATCTGTCTTCGATTAACTGAACCTTGGCTGCTACTCATTCCCAGTATTCTCTTTACAGAGTCTCAATTACAGTAACAGTGTCAGTTCAACAATTCATTGTGGCTTCAGACAGATCTTTTCTTGGTTCCTTTGCTCAGTTGTCAGCAGGAGAAGCCAGCCAGCAAACATCAAGCTTAGGCATATTTTGAGTAGTGTTTTCAGCATACAGCACAAGTTGTGATCAAAGACTGATCCCTTTCCTTTCAGTTTCACTCAGCTTCTTATTAGTGCCACATAGTTTCCAGATTTTATATATTTTAAGCTGCGTTTTCGTTCCGGATATCTGCGTTGTCGTGTGGACAGAAGGCGTAAACGCAACAAAAAAGTGGCGTTTTAAAAAAATCTGTCATCGTGTGGATGGGGCCTTAAGCTGATGGTGACCTGTAAACAAAGAATTGCTTATTCAAACACATTTACCATATGGGTCAAAGTAACCATCAATTAAAATTATGTTTAATGGCCATCCGGAGAACATAAAAAAAAAAACCAAGACTGTGGGCCAAAGGCAGGCTGTCAATAAGCATCTGTGGCCCTCTCCTTTGTCGGTGTGTCCTGTGCAGTTGGCAATAGTTGTCTTTGCATTTATGGCCAATTAGACATGTTCTTTGGCAAGCCCACTGGTGTCACTCACTGGAGTTGATCAGTTAAATCTGAATCAGTGCTAGAGAAGAGAAAATGAGAGTCAGACACTGCTCCGTCGAAAAAAAAAAAAAGCTTCCCTTTCTAACTGCTGAAATTACCACCATCAGCTGGTACGGAGGGAAATTCCTCACAGAGACTTACATGCCAGTTGGCCACTTAGTATAAGAAATCTTCGAGACGCATTCAAATGTAACTTATAGGCCCCATCAAAGGCTAGGTGAACCAATGGAAGCTTTGTTGCTAGTTTTGCACCGTTTTGTGTTTCCTTCGTCTCTGCCAGGCTTTTAAGCTACTTAATTCTCCAGAATCCAGAAGCTAAAGCGTAAGTGTGAGATTCTTATTTTCCGGTGCAAATTTGTTGTGAATCTTTACATTTGTCATTCAAGCCTTGGTGCTTGTTGTCTTGTGTTTGTTTTCTTGAGATTTCTAGAAATGGTTGTTGATCCTACAAATGAGACTTGACTGTATTACATTAGCTTGGTCTGTTTCCCATCAGCTCTTTGCATTTAATCTCAGTCAATGACAATGTTGCATGCAACAAATATTCAATCTCAGTGCTCCTTGAAATAGACTGGGTGTAGAAAAATGCTGCTAGAATAAACAACATAATTCCTTCAGACATTTCCTTATTTACTGTTTTGATGAAGAAGGTGGGAAGCTAAAGTCTACCATTTCCCATATGCAGTCGGGTTGAGAACAGATTAGCAAGCATTGGATGGCCTCTCGAGCACCGCGTGCAAGTATCTGCATTCAAGATATTTCTCCACTTATTTATTTGGGTTTTCCTTTAATACGGCACATATGTCTATTTGCACACCTTCCCTTTGTAGCCATGCATTGCAGGGTAAATACAGGATGTAAATTTATAAACGTAAAATAATAAAATTAGTGAAACGTGAGAATTCTGTCAAGCAGATAATCATTGTTTAAAAACCCCTTAATATTTTCTATTTATGGTAATTTTGTCTTTCTTTTGTAGCATGCTCGACTCAATTTGCCCCTAGGGGTCAATGGAATTCATTTTAATCTTCATAAAAACATTCTTATAGACCAATATATTTTTATTGTGGAGAGTAGTGATGAAGAAATCCAAGTACTTGCCCATCTGAAAGTATTGAACAACTTACCTTACCAGTGAAAACCAGAAACTAAGCGAACACAAATATGTTGAATGAGACTTTAAATGAGGCGTAAAGAATGAGCTGTATGATAACATGCCGCTGTGTTTCAGATCCATCTACAAAGCTCTTGGTCATTGTTATAATGCAAGGATCTCCTGTCTTTGGAGCCTCAGGATTCTCTGTAAAGTGCATCTTGGGAAATAAGGAATATATAATGAAATAGCTTTTTTCTTACTTATGGAATCTGTTCCATATCATCACTTTAAATAGTGTCCTCTTCTTATTTTGTTCCTTCAGGTTGAGATTCAGGTTTTGAGAAGAACTTAATGTACCTTCAGTAATTGGTGTATCCGTCAATTGTATTGTCACCAAGATGAGGGAAAGACTCCATGCATATTTTATGTCTGATGTGATTCGAACATTTCTGGCAATTGTATTGATTCTTTTGTGAACTGTACTTCAGAAAACAGTTTGCTAATACAACATCCAATATTTTCAAGCTCTTGTAATCAAAATGAGATTGAGATCAACAAAGCCCTTAATTAACACTGTTATGTTAGTCTTTATTTTGTCACAATTGTTGTCAAATAAATATACGTCTATATGACATATATTATATGACATATATAATTTTATTTCTTTACAATAGAGAAACAACATAGAGATGACACACTATTTTGGTTTCTAAGTAGAAGCTCCATTAAATAGTGGCATGTTTTTTTAATACACTGTTTAAGTCAAGCTCCCACTCCCCAAGTCATGTCTCTGTTGATTGAGTCACATTTATTCACAATACTTGTGTTTGTTTGTCTCTTTTTCTTTATAATTTGATGTCTTTTGTTCTTGTCAGTATTATTTTTTTCAGCAGTTCTATTTGTGTTCTTTCAAAATCAACAGCCATCTGTTATTGGTCCTTGTGTCACCACAGATGGTCCCACCTGCTAACCATCGTGTGCCATCAGCAAAGGTATACAGTTATTGGAAACACTGTCTTTGAAGGTTTATGGAGTTAATCCAATCAGCTTGAAGAGGGCTTGGCATAAGCATTTCCAGCTTTGCAGCTGGGTCCTTTGGTGGCCAAGGAGCAGTTTTCGCCTCCATACACAGGGGATGTCTGACCTTGGCTCTGTCCCTGGGCTTCTCTTTGGCCTGCCGCCTCCGGAGCTCTCGTCTCACTCCCTGTGTGAGGAACTCTCGACGAATATGTCTTGGATTTCTCCTCTGACTTCTGCACAGTCCCAGCCTCGAGGATGTTTGTGCCACTGCGGAGGACCTCGCTCTGAAACCAGGAAATTTTCATGGGGCTTGAAAGGTTTTTCTGTTTCAATTCCTGTGTGAGTTTCACTTTGATTTCAATTGAGCATGGTGTTTGTACATTGCTGAGCTTCTTCTCTGACCCCGGTGTAATGGTGGCGGTGGTGGCGGCAGCAGCAGGAGGGGTAGCACTGTTGGGCATAACACCAGACACCAGCACAATAGTTTCACAGGGGGGAGAAGCAAAATTGCTAATGGGCACCGCTGTCTTTTCAGCCAGCATGGGGCGCCACTTGAGGAGCCCCCCTTGGATTCGGCCACATTTGTCCATATTCCCTGCCTCAGGGTCACACGCTTGGAGTGATGGGATGATGGGCACAGATTGTGTGCGTAGGGTAGTAGGAAAGAAGGTTGTTCCCTTATCCAGGCGGGTGCAAGGGACCTCGGTCCATCCCTTTCTGGATGTGAAGTGAGAGAGCGAGGTCCTGCTGAGGAGGGAGCCGACTTTCCCGCTGGCAGAATCACACCTTTAGGCAGAGGACAGAATAGAAATGGTAGGTTGAGAATGAGATACCAGACATTCATTTAAATGGTGATATGTCCTAAGAGATTGAGTGATGCAGCACACAGATATTGACATTTTCTTTATGACCCAGTGCTGCCTTAATTTTCAGAAAACAATTATCTTGCACCAGTAAAACAATCTTATTTCGGTAGTGTCTGCCAAAATATTGTGTTATTTTTTATAATCCTGTCTGCATTATTATTGTGTGAGTGTTTATCTAAAAAAATCCCTTCTCTTGTGACTTAATTACTAAAGCTTTAAGGCTTTAGCAACACAGCTGCTGGATTCTTGAACCTGGCCTGTAGGAGCATGTTGAAAAATTGTGTTCATAGTCACATTAAAACTTGTCTGACAGACATTTGATATGATATGTAAGTTCCTGTCTGTAAGTTCCCTGTGTGTCTGTATTATTACATGATTATGATTATATTAAGCTTGTAAGGTCTCTCGTTCAGTGTGAAAATAATGCAGTATTGCTTATCCTGTCAAGTGGGTGAGTTTGCATTCGTGCTGAAATTGCATAAGAGTTAATATTGTTACAAAAAGTCTCGGTTCACATTGAGAATCATCCTTGCACAGCCCTAGGAGACAGCCAGTGTTGTCAGCCTTCAGAGACTGTTTGTAGCATAACCAAGTTTAAATGATTGAATTACTCTCCCAGTCCTCCCGTGGTATTAGAAGGGCAAGCTGGAGTTAAATCGAGCAGATCATAACATATCTAAAAATAATTATGACAGCAAATTTTACTTCATTTCCGTCCTTATCTGCGATGGGTAAATACAGTATATGTTTTGACACTAGATAATGGAGCAGACGATACCCTGTAGGGATTTGTTGTCCTAAAATGTTAAACTTTGTAGAATATTTTCATGTTTGCGCCTCCATCTTTCCCCTCACTACACTCTCATCATCTCAGCACAATCTTCATTCTTTCCTCACTTTCCCCTCTCACGTTTTCTCTCACTCTCTTTTCCATCTCCCATTTCTCATTTCCAGAGATGAGAGGGTGTATCCATGGCAACAAGGGAGAGGTAGTGGCTGGAGAAGGAGGGGGCTGCATGCTTGGTAGGTTGTTGTGTGGCTCCTAAGCAGAGAAAGTACGTCATTTCACCCTCTTGAAGGCCAGAAAAATATGTTCCACTGACGGATTTGTGAGGGAAGGATCAATGGCCAATGATTTTAAGTTGTGTAACTGCACAATTTCAATTGTGTCCCCAAAAAGAGAGAGGATATTTTATTTTAGCTCTTTTACTACATGTTTGAACCCTGTTTAATAGCTTATAGCTGACGGAATTTACTTTCAAAAAATAGTTCTTAGTTTCCTTATTAGAATATTTATTGTTCTGCCGATGTGTGTCCTTTCATACAGAATTGAGTGTATTTGCATTAAGAAGGAAATAGTTTTGGCTCCTGTAGGATCTCTCTCTGCACTCTTTTGAAAGAACTGCTGAGCTCCATGGAATTTTGTTTAAAAATGTAAATTATGGAAATAGGTCACACAAAGACTTTGGCAGCTTACAGTTTGTCTTATATGTCAGTCTAAAACTCAATCAGTTTGGCATGCTAATAGGAACATTGATAGTCACTTTTAAGTGTTGTGGAATGCACGAGGGACATTACTGCCTTCATGACAGATGTCTCTGATAACACTGTCATCACTCACGTTGCACAGGCTGAGAGCAAATTAGGCTGTTTCTGAGTCATACGTTAAACAGAAACACTTAACCCAAGCTTTAAGAAGTTTTTGTTGGCATCTGTAAAATATTTCAATGTTGTTAGGGTTTAAAAAGACAAGCGAGTAGAGTAGCTTGATTTTGTATATAGAATCTATACACATGCACAAAGTGAAGCTGCTCTACTAGCTTGTAGACATGCCTGTTCTATACTACAGAACAAGCCCCTCAACGAAAGGCGTACGATAAATCTGTCTGTACCTTCGGTAGGAGCTACATCACAATATATCTTATTCATAACCGAAGAAAATGATTGTACTGTTAGGAAATAATGTTCAAAATGGTCTCTACATGGATCATCTCCTTGACGACACTGGCTGAACACTCCTCTTTAAAAGCGGTGCTGAAGAGTATTTCACACCAGGCTGCTGTTTTTTTTAAATCTATGCCAGTAAAGATCATCAGACTGTACTTTTCAGATGTATAAGTTATTCCAAGGCTCTCCATAGCCAACTGCCATGAGGAGGCTCTGGCAAAAAAATCTTTCCTGCTTTAAATGCTTCCTCAAACAGCAGTAGGGACTGCGCTTTGCTTTGGATAGCTGTGAAAATTTGGCAAAGGTCTGTCCTTACTTGACATCGAAGTGAATTTTAGGTAAATTAAAAATGTGTAAATGCCTGAAATGAATCCTTTACATTAGTACTGTTTCCCAAGGAGTCTGGCTTCAACAACTACCATATTTTTAGTTTGTATGTGACAGAAAATCACATTTATTTGACATATCATCCAGAAAGCATGCTTAAGCATTAGCCCAAATTTAATTACAAACAAACAAACAGTATATATATATATATATATATATATATATATATATATATATATATATATATATATATATATATATATATATATATATATATATATATATATATATATCATATATGATTATATCAAAACAAAAACAAACATACATCCTCATTCATTACAAGAACCCAGTAGCTCATTTGGTATTTTAGGCTCAGACTCATATCTTGGACTTCCCCTAAACAATGAGACGCTGGCATCAAGTGCGTTCTTCCAATTAATTGTGACAATCCGGTTGAGGAAGAACTCAACAGATCTCATTTATTTCCCTGGATCAGATCGCATAAGCTAGTTCAAAGATTTGAACTTATAACAATTGATTCACACAGTAATTTCACCCAAAATTATTATTCTGCCATTCTAAATTAACCTCAGTTAGTCCAGGGGCTTGCATCATTCAACCAGCTATTTGACCTCAACATAGAGGGGACAAAGGGAATTTTCTCCTCCGGGGTTAAGCCAATATGACAAAACTAATAAAAGAGACATTTCACCTTCCTATGGACTCCACGTCTGTTGATCCTTCCTCCTGCAAGTGCTTGTAGGCATGGCCAACACCCCTGGGTCCATCAATGAGATTAGTTGTTATTTTGTGTTTTTCTCTAGGAATCGGTGGTGTCCTGAAATAATTATTCTCTCTCCGTCGTTGAGTAGGACTGAGTGAAAGGGAACTACTCCTGTAAACAGAAGGGAAACATAATAATGGTGATGAGGGAGTCAACACCAAATAGTTTTACAGTACATTGAAAAAGCTCTCATTAACGATTTATTGTGCATCACATATGTCATCCCTTGACCAACAATGTAAAATGGACTGGAATGCATGTCTTATGTATTGAAATTTAGGCCTTATATTGTGCATAATATTCTCATTCATTTCTGTGGTAGACTACTTCAATAAAGTTCTTCTCTGAGCTTAATACCAACGTCATCAGGCTACAAGGCTCCCCAAAACAATGGAATTAGTTAACTGTGGGATTATGCAGTAATTACTGTGGTAGCTAGGTGTGTTAGTATTGTAATATCTATTAAATACCACAAACAATGTACAGATGATACTGAAAGTTGTTGGTTTTACAGGTATTTGACGTAAACATGTTGCCTTTGTGTAGCTGTAGAATAAAAAACAGGTTTAACCCAAAGACCAGTGTGATTTATGGAGTTACAGATGACCAACTAAGCCACAGCGGCACAAATCTTGAACGTCTTATAAGGCAAATACCTCTGAAACGAACCATATGTAAAACAGTGCCTGTGGCTGCAAATCTACAAAGACATGCTTCACCCATCCACACAAAAATATTATTTTCTGATACAGTGCTGATATTTTTCTGGATGTCCTGCAGCTGTTGGAATGGAAGTGAAATAGGTTGAAAGCCAGTTTTAATAGAAAATAAGCACCCCCTTATTACATCCCGCTTCAAAGCAGTGATGTATTGTGATTGTCAGTGTTCGTGGGTCTGTTCGGTCGTTTGGCCGTCATCCGTTAGTATGACCACCTAATATCTTCGCAACCGTTGCAGATAGAAAGATTAAACAAAAAGCACATTACTCAGGCGGCAAAGGGGATGGAAATGAGATGATGACCTTGACCTTGAGAAAATTCAGGGGCAAATTTTAACTTTGGTACACTCAGGAACCGGATAATATAGAAAGACTAGTGAGAAAGGCAGTGTGAGTAAGACCATAGATTATAGCTAGTGTTTTGATCAACGACAGTAGGTCAGAGCACAAATTTTGATCTTTGACTTATGCAAGTAGGGCAGGGTAAAATTTCGAGTTTAGGTGTATCACAGGATGTAGAAGTCTCTGACTGCACTAGTTCTTGTTCTTGTTGAATTTGACTCCTTAATAATGTGTATGTTCTTTAAGTACTGCCACACATTGTAAAATAAGAAGTGATAAACTTAGTTTTAACACGAGTCGAGATATCTAATCTCATTTAATCAAACTGTAATTCCTTTTAATTCATAGAGTAAATTAATCAGACCACTGAATGTTTGGTAATTGTTAGTTCACTGGAATGCTGTGCAGAGCATATTCAGCTGTAATAATTTCCAAATGTTTGTGGCTGCGGAACAATAAGCATGGCTAATGTTGGCTTCAGTCTTTGCCAGCAATAGCTTTTGTAGTGCGAGGTGGTCTAAAAAGTTGATGTGAATAAACCTGAATTTTGTTTTCCTGGCTTTTAGAATGTAGATTTTTAAAAAAATTAGGATTGACAGAACGCTGGAAAGATTGAAATAGGTTTTCGTGTGCAAAATTACCAGACTGCTGTAATTTTGCAACATCAAACATTTAAAGACTAAAATTAAAAAGCAGCTGCGTATCTATTGATTCCTCCTGATTTTGAATTTTAAATGTGGTCGATTGTGACTGTAATCCAGCTGATTCTACCCGGTTCTACCTGTGTTGAGGATTAAAATTTTTAAAAAAGACTGGGAGATGAGCATGAAATAATTCAAAAACATGTCACATTAAGAGATTTCCTGGGTATGTCATGTCTTGTGTATCTGTTTGAAAAACTATGCTCAGAATATTGATCGTCACAAAATTCCTCTTAATCATAACAATGGAATCTTGATGATGAAAACAATGACTGACCACTGGTGGTGTGATGATTATACGCTGAGTCAGTTCATTAAGCAACAGAACAGAGTGAGTTGTGACAAGAAATTGATAAGGGATGTAACCTAGATGAAAAATGATTGATCAGTTTAACCTAACACAATACGTTGAAGGCTACACAGAGAGAATTTTTTGTCGTAAAATTTAGAATGCAATTAAGAACCATGAACCATATGACTTAAACCCTAAAGAACCCACACCCATTTATCCTTACAGGAAAATAAGGATAAATGGGTGGGTTATACCACTGACCAAGTGGACTATATAAAACACAATTCTGATGTTTTTTTCAGAATAAATAAAACTCACTTTTATTATTATTATTATTATTATTAGACATAAAGCTTTATAACGAAGAGACGGACATTCAAAGCGCGTGTCACACTGGTGTCACTGTGGGTCCTCTCGGGTTAAAAATGTCTCATTTGTGTCTACACTAAAATGCTCAACAAGAAAAGCTTATAAAAGTTTGTGTGCTACTATGCCAACTAAATATTTACTCCATTATACTTGCTGAAGATCACAGTGTTAGCCTTGTCTTCCAAGTATTCATGGCCTTGCATCTAAATACAACCTCAACGTGTTCTGCTCTTCATCTCCGGCTTATTTTCTGTCATTTCCAGCTGCTGAATCAATCTGCGTACGCTCATGCACAGCGACAAAGCCAACGCTACACAGGTAACCTTTCGCAGTAATATTGATGGGCCATATTGATGTGCTTTTATGGGGCATTTCTCCTGATAGTTCACAATGTGGTCCAGTTTCTCAGGTCAATAGCTGAAAGCGTCTCAACATCATCCATCAAAGTCTCATTCCTCTCCCTGCCTCCTCAGACTCCAGGAATAAGCTCAACAGATGATTGACTGTCAGCTGCCCTCCGTGAAGCACCTGCCCGCCGCTGTGGAGAATAAGGAGTCAGGATGATGTGGCAAAGTCCCTGAAGCCACACATGACAATCTATAGGACACACTTTGCTCTGTGACACAGCGCTGGCCCATTAAATACAGACTGACTGCTGCGTCAGTCGGGTTTGTCACCATGGTCAAACACACAACATTTCCACTTTTACCCCTTCAAACAGCACTGCCTCCTTTCACTTACAATTAAACCTTTTTATTGCTAAACATAGCAATGTAATGCGACTTGAAATAACCGTGCCCTGAGTGAGTATGCTCAGGGAAATAAATGTGTTCCTGTGCGTTGCCTGTCTGAATGTGTTTTATTGTAAAAAATGTTTGCACCCATATAATCAAAGAAAAACGGAGCTTTTCTGTAAACATCCCAGATAGGGACACCACAGCATGCTCTACACTCTCCTCCCTGTGTTCTTCTGAGTATTTAAAATGGCAGCATTTGATACTGACTGCGGTAATCACAAAGCACAACCGCTTCTGAGATCCCTTGGAGCCAAATGTTAATTTAGTTGAATCTTCTGTCAATTGAAGGAGGTAAATGGAAGAGGAAGTTTGTTGAATCAATGTTTAACTCGTGCATTAAAATTCACATCTCCTCAGAGGATGTCTGCTGTTTCTTATATGCTCTTCCCCATCAGAGAGCTAGCAGTCTTTTCAGAATCTGCATGAGTAGACATCTATTCATTCTGAATAATTTACTGAGCATGTCATGTAAAATAAAGACAACCATTGCACTTCCCAACAATGTTGAGAGTTTTTATAACACAATAATAGTCATTTATATATGTGATTATTCATATAATCACTAAAAATCTTACCAAAAACCGATCCGTCTATTATTTTTAGGTCTTTATACTCTGCCAAATTGCAGGATGATTAACATTTCTCGCTCGGCTGTCTCTCATGTGTGGACAAAGTGAAATACATGAAACAGGGTTGGAAATAAAAGGCTATCACTTTTTCACCTGAAGCGTTTTCCTTTAGACCGTGCTCTGCTGAGAAGAGGCGGGGCAGCTGGGGATGCGTCTGGTGCCATGCTGTCGTCCTTTGCAGATGATCCATGAGAACTACAGCTCTGCAAGAAAAGAGCAGCGCATATGGTAAAACATGGTAATTTTGACTTCGGGGCTTACTCTCACACTATGAAAAGTCAGTTTACCTTGGATTAATTTGCCATAATGGTCAAAATCAAAAGCAAGACGTACGGGTACAAGACATTACGTTTAGTAGAAAAGGAAATAAGCACAAGTCCTCTCTCAAGTTGAGAATCTTCTCTAACTGACTTATCCTTCTCTAGTCAGGCAGAGTTTCTTAAATTACACTTTACATTTTAAACTGCAGATTAGGAGGGCACACATTGTGAATAAACTAAACCATGGCCTTCAAAGCACTAAAGAATGAATCCCACACAAGATTACATTAATGGTTTCTAAAAAAAAATCCCCCCTCAATTCTTTTCCTTTTTTTCTTATCAAAATGAACACCATTATCTGACAGCAGGGCCCAGACAGAGCTCTAGAACAGCAATCATGAATACCCCAAGAACCCCTCCTGTAAAACACAAAGTCATGAGATAATTTTGCTATTCCACTTCCAATACTTCCTGCTCTGCCCTGTCTGTCTGATTGTACATCATTAAAGCAATTTCATGTGACTTAGACTTAGAGCTGGTTCAGGACTCCTATGCCCGATAAGCCTCTTTTTCCTCCCTTGCACCCCTGACTCCCAGAGGGAGCTGTTACTGTTGTTCAATAGTTGAGCAAGACAACAGGATCATTTTCGCCACCCTCTCATGTAGCCTGCGGGTGCAGCAATTGCTATAGCAAACTCTCCTGGAGGATGATATCAATGTCAGGGGATAAAATAAATAGCTTGTGGCTGACAATGGTAGACCTGCATGGCATAACCCATCTGACTTGTTCCCTCCTATCTCTCTTTTACCTTGTTTTATGCCACTTGTGAAAGCCTTGGATAAACACAATGCAACTTGGATTTATATCAAGGAGAGGCAAAGGGAAAACATAGAAGCCTGATGGAATAATAGGAAAGTCTACATAAGAAGAAGAGAGGAGAGGCTATGCATTCAGAACAGCATTAATCCTCCTCGGATTTCAATCCAATCACAGGTCCTGAACTGCGAATAATGGCGTATTTGACCATTCTTCTTGAAGGACATGCATTGAGCCAGCATCAGCACAAACCATTAGACAGAGTTCACAGTTGAAACAGTGTCGTCCCTATGAGCAGCTGCTGCAGACGACAAAACACAATTTTGGCTTTACCTGCTATCGAAATGTTGATCAAATGTTTTGAAATATACAATGGCATGTACATTAGCAGAGTTTGTAGGAAATGACAGCATTATTAATTTTCAAGCACCACTGGGTTGTCCTTTTGTCAATCATGGAGATAAGAACAGAATCATATCATCTCTTGAATGAGTGGGTAATAATCTCCCTCTAATTTCTGTTCATAGTGATTAATTCTATGAAAACATGTTGGCTTCTGCTATTTAAAAGTAGAAGCTATTTTATGAAATATAACTTTAAGAGACCACCCATTTTGCAAATGACTAATTAGCCTATTCTGTACATCCAACAGCATAATCATTAAAAGACACACATTTTTCTATCCCGGGCGGCATTGTGGCACAGTGCGTAGCGCTGTTGTAGCACAGCAAGGCGGTTCCGGGATTGTGTCCCGCTCTGTGTGGAGTTTGCATGTTCTCCCTGGGTCTGTGTGGGTTCCCCGCCTCACACCCTAAGACAGGCTGGGAAAGGCTCCAGCTCCCCTCGATATGCGCAAGTGGATGAAGTGGCTTGAGAAAATGAATGAATGAATGAATTTTTCTATCCCAGTTTTGGTGTTTTTGGAGTAAATATTTTTGTAAAGAATCACACAATCGCAGTTCATATTATGACCTTAGAGGATTGTAAAATTGACTTTGTTGTAACAGAACAAAAACTATAAATGTTCTGAGATCAAGTTTCTGTGGTTTGGTATGCAGGGCTTTATTCTGTGGCCCTTACCATTCTCCATCCTCATTTAGAATTAATGCAGTATGCTTGCTGGTAGCTTTGCTCCAACTGCTGCAGGTGACTCAGTCTCCTCTTGGACTCATTCTAGACTAGTTATTTACCACCACACTGGCTTCCAGCTGATGGGGATAGAGTTTCTGTGTCTTGCTGCCACAGTCTGTGTGCCCCTATTCCTTCATGTTGCTGTATGTCTCTTGCTTCGCAGGGTGTCATGAGCATGGAAGCTATGTCTCTTTAATTGAGCTGCAATTCTATTGCAAGAGGCAGAAGTGTGATCCGATTCTCCAAGGAGGAAGGGTTTAACTATGACATTCCTCTGTTTTTTGGATGCATTCCCCTTTAAAACACCTTAGAAGCAGTAACACTATCATATGGCTTCTGATGCAGTGAGTTGCTGGAGTGTGTGAACTTAATATGGCCATTAAAAGCTAGAACTACAGATGGAGGAAGCATATGCGCAATGTCTCCAGATGTGTAAATATGCATAGATTGCCAACATGAAAAGGTAAGTTAGAAATGTGGTATGAATCAGAAAAGCTACAGACACTGGAGTGGTGCATCAATGAGTGATGCACCATGGTATAGAAGAGACTGACCAAAACAGACTTGAGTTTCATCATGCCCACTGCACCTGTCTCAACAGAGGCAGCCATTTGTTTCCAGCTCACTGTGCTCATCCTCTACTTTACTGCCTCAAACTCACACAGTGGAAAACGTGGAGCCTTGAGCATTATTAAAAACTGCAGATCTGCTCTTACTTCTGCAGCTTTTTGCTTATTTTCCAATTCAAACCTACCCTTGAAGTAAAATACTCAGGGAATTTACATGAATACACCACACACAGCACATATCTTTTCCCTGGATGGTTGAAAGCTGAGGGAGTGGGTGGAGAGAAGCAGTGGTCTGGGGTCGCTGTGTTAAATCTGTGGAAAAATAGGTTTCACTTGTTTATCTTTCCTTGTTTGTTTGGCTCATGCCCCCTACTGTGAGCTCATAGCTACAGATCTTCTACATTCCACCTCATGTTTTCTTCACACTAGGCTATTGTAGCTCATGTTTTTGTGTTGCTGTGTTATTACTATCTTATATTTTTGTCTTGCTTTCCTTCAGGCTTCCTCCCCATGTCCAGCTCTGAACATTTTGTACATGGTACTTGGGTTCCACATTACGAGGACTCATATGTTCCTGTCACCATTCTCTCACAGCCATTGTGTAATTCGATAGCAATGGGACGTTAGGCCTCCATCCAACTGAAAAAACCCCGCCAAAACTTGGTTCTGATGTGATGTGAGCTGTTAACATCATGCACTGCCTAATTCCATATTTGAGTTTCTTTTTTTTTTTTTAATTAAATACTACGCCTTCACAGCAACAACATTTATACCAAATGTTGTACAACTCCTGAGCTGTCAGACGTACACACACATAATGTCCAACAACACGCTCAAAAAGCTTTCAGATTACTCAAACTGCAGTTCCGTGGGTGGGGTTTGCTTGAGGGGTGTTTGTTTCCGTGTGTGACACCAGACACTGTTATATTATTAAAGAGCCTCAGTGAGGGCTACATTTGGCAAAGTACTTAAGCAGGGATGACAGAGCAAGGCTGATCTTGAATGAGAAATTTCAGACAACTATAAAATAGAAATGCTCTCAAGCTGATGCAACACACTTTATTTGTGACTACTAATTATGCTCGCTACCTACTATTTTATTTTTTGCAAGCAGATGTCAGTGAGATCCATGCAACTTTGCAGAGGATGCGAAGGATATATTTACTGTATTATCTTGCAATGTGGGATGTGACTCTCTCATAAAAGAAGATTGCAACAAATGGAAAATATATATATTATGTGAGTATTTTGCTAACACTAAACAAAGAGAATCCATTCAGCTAAGTGCCAATACATTAGGCACACTTTCACCTTTACAGACACACATTAGTCTGTAATTACCTGGTGACTCTGTGGAGGGATCAGCAGCATCAGTGTCATCTAATTCCGAATGTCTAGGTCAGTTCTCTTTCCTGCAGCGTTGTGGTGGCTTCTAATTTATTTTAAGCGCCTTGTTTGTTTTTATGTTTACCCCATGCTGGTTTAGTTTTACTTCTTTCTCTTAATGCAAGAAAAGAGCTGCTCAAATTAGATTTCTTTCAACATTGGCTCATGAAGTTTCTCTCCAAAATGTCTAAGGGTGTCTTTCAACTCACTTAGTCAACACACACTTATTTTTATTGCGAGGAAAATGCATTTAGCAAAAAACAAACTGAAAAAAAAAATACTGTACTGTATATGTCATACTCTCATCCAACAACAAATACAGTCTTAGCATTTGAGTATTTGTATTAGTAAAATACTGCAATCCAGGTTTAATGGTAGTTGTGAAATGTATTATTGCTGTGCTTGCAAGGGTTGTGACATGTTACATATAATTTCCAATCTGCAGTTTTTCACAGCAATCTGTCACTGTGGAAATGACAAGCAGATTTTCCCTCTACGATACATGATTTATTTATTTTAAACTATAACAACACTTTCTCTTAGCCCCATGTCAGATATGAGACTGAACAGAAACCTTCAGCCACTAGAGAAATTATTAGCAAACACTACATACATCATCCTGTCAAAAGCTGTGTTTCTAGAGAAGTATTTCACATATTAAGATGAAACTGATCATGACGAGAATTAAAATTTGACTGGGAATGAATCAGAAAAACATCAACCTTTTGGAATTGAAGGTTGTAATGAAGCCTGGGAGTGGATTTAGACATGAGGCCAGAGGCGTTGATGCTGCAGTCCCTCAGGCTGCGGGTATCAGAGAAATGAGCTTGGAGTTTTTCCCTGTGTCTTCTGTGGATGAAAGCAGATCAAAAGAATAGAGAGAGGTTTTGTCATAACTAGAATAAAGATGATGAAGTAAAATTAGAACAGATTTTTTTACAAGACAAAAACAATATTCCAAGGGTACAATCTAAAATGTCAGCTGTATACTTCACTTTAAACCACCATAAGGGCAGTTCCTGCTTTCTGTCCAATGAGACTCATTTTCTACAACCCACTTTGTCATCTTTTATACATATACTTTTGATAAAGCCATGCAACGGCAAGGTATGTCATCATATTTATTGATCGGTTACCCTTTAATCTCAACAAGAATGTATTCTTCCAATTGGGTGTGTGCACGCAAAAAAACAAAACAAAAACAGGACTGTATCTGAAACATATGCTTAGATATAAACTATTTAAACTGCCCATTCAGGCAAACATTTCACTTTACACATTTTCAGTGGAGACAGGCGAGTATATTGTTACAATGACAAAAGATATGAGAGGACTTGTGATTTGTCTTATGGCAAAGGAAAAATCTGTTTATATTTGTCAAACTTGAATTTATGAGCATTTTGAAAAGGCCAAAGTGACAATTATGTACTGGTCAACTGCAACTGAACAATGTATTTTTTTCCCCTCGAAACTATAGAAGATGATTTGATGGGGGGACAAAAAAAGGTTTCAAATGGTTTCAAGTGAATGAATATTTATTTTTCCTCAGGGGTTTCCCATCTAATAAGGATTTGTAATTACCGTATATATTATGGTAAAACATGAATTATACCGTGAAGTGTACAGTCCACAATCAGATTAGAAATGTAGTCAATATAGTTAAATATCCCCCTCTTTGCTGTACACCTTGTAGAACCCCATTAAAGAATCCTTAGGGTCCCTGGAGCCCACTTTAAAACCCAGTGGTTTAGATGATGTTCAAACATATGTTCCAGTAACTGTCACAAACAAGTGTTGACAGAACTGGGTAGGTGTTGATGTATCCTTGTATTTGCACGCTTTATAAATAGTATAAAATATTGTTACCCACGTAGAAAAATTGCCTTCCCATCTTCTCCCATCTTGTTTGTTTCTTTTGGATTAAACATTGATTGGATTAAAAATTGATTATGTAGACTTTTGGATTTAATTTTTCATTCATCATTAAAATGTTAATTTTTAGATGCTAATATAATAATAAAAATAATTAACTAGACTTTTCTAAAAATGTAATTAAATAGAATATAATGAACCCAAGCAAAATGCTCTGTATATTTTTCTAATGCTATCAATGTCTCATTCAAGTCTATAGAGTTTGTTTAATTACACTCACTGCCAGAAGGGGGAGGCATACGTTCTGCGCTGTAGCTTTAAGTATTAGCAGATGCAATCTTTTACAGCTTCAATGGCAAACAACATTTAAAGAGATTCAATTTAACAGGAACCCTTCAGCTTGGATCATATACATTCATTTGTAGAACCAGGACTCTGCTGTCTTGCTTGGCGCTACACAAATTAGACCACTACCATGCTGAAAATAAAAGCTATTTTTATTTATCAGGCCCAATTCAATCAACACGTCCTACATTAACTTCCCCTCTGTGCCCTTCCATTCCTTTCCTATGTCTGTATTCCTTCTTTTCTTCTACCCTACAGCGAGATCTGACTTCACCAGGTTGGTTTCACGCTGCCCTCTTCCAGTCGCACGCATGAGGCTAATGTTTTTAAACTCTAGCCTCATCTTTGTTTCCTTTTTTTTTCATGAAATGTTTTGTGAGACACTTGCTTGCTAAAACCACTTTATAAATAAATCTTACATGAATGTCTGTCTCTCATGGATTCTGCACAATTCAGATTTGATACCCTGCAAAAAACATCCTCTAGCTGACTCACACTTAGAATTTCATTGGGCCCCATGCCATGATAGTAAAGTGCTCTTTCTGCACAGCCGGGGGCATACTCTAATGTAGTGCTGGCTGGCATCACTCACTTGTTGCGGCGGTAAAGAGCCATACATGCCACTCCGAGAAGACCGATCCCTGAGGCAATGCTGAAGATGGACAGCACCTGCCTCTGGTAGGTGTCACCACTCTCTGTGGAGGAAAGGAAGACAGTTCAGGCAACTGAAACGCTACTGTATCAAAAAGACTATGAAGAAGAAGAAGAAGAAGACATGCATCAACGTGCTGAACTAACACAAACGGTGGATGGATATGCACACACAAAACCTCGCAGAGAAATGTGCCCACAATCTGCATTAGCAATATCACTGTCAGTAAACGTCAGTGTTTGAACTGCGATAGGGAGATTTCAGACTCAGGCGGGGCTCGGTGACATGTGCTTACTGAAGTGTGATAATCATTTCGTTCAGACAAGCCCAACAGGACATTCTGTTGGGGCATTTGTATGTAGTGTATGTGGGTCAGGATGCAGAGACTGATGGCGACAGGGAATTAACAGCAAATGAATGCACCCAGAGCTTCTTGTCAGGCCCCTGCACATCAGTAGTAGAGGCTTAAGGTTGCAAGCAGCTGGGACAAGTAGCAGTTGATCCTTGAAGATATCCATCTGACTGAGCCGCTGGATTGTGGAGTTGCACTGCTTACCTCGGTGTGTGGTGTGTAGAGTGTGATGTGTGGGGGCGTTATGTTGATGCATGTGTGGGAATCCCACCAAATCATATGATGATCAGTTAGACCACGCAAACCCTGCACCTCGTGATGTGTAACTAATCCGCAACCATCCTCTGTGGAGAGTTACAAAGAAGCTCTACTATCATTCACAAACATGAACACAGTCTCCTGTGACATCTCTCAATCACTCAAACCCCCACTGTGTAAGTTCTTGTCATCTTGACAAGGGTTAAGTGCAGAAACACCTCAGAGCAAACTGTCAATGACCTTGAGGGGTTTTCTGAGGCTTCAGTGCTGTCACCTGAGAACTGTCCCAGGTGGTCATCATTATCTGTACCTGTCTAAGGTTTAGCAACTCTTTTTGTTTTTTTTGTTTTATTTAGTTTATTTTTTTCTGGACATGTTAATATAACAGACGTCATACCTTCATCACATTTACAACATCAACAACAACATCCAAAAAAAAAAGGGCTGACGGCTAGAAGCAAATAGGCTTGTGAAATTCCCATCCCCCAGAATAAACAAACATATCTCTCATTACAATATGTTGTCAACAAACTCAGACATTAAATGTTTTCAACCAGTTCATCCATTGAATTTTGACAGACGTTCATACTCTTATCCACTTCCTTATGTTAGTCTTTGTCCTATAACCCAGAGCATGACCATCTTTACACTCTTCCTAGGAACAGCAAGGTTTGTTAACGTTATAGATAGTCAAAACAATAAGTTGACATTACCAGTGTTCTTCACAAGAATATCATGATTATATTCACTTTTCAGTAGACAGTGTTTATCCAAGATTTAACCAGTTTGTTACAGACACTTAAAGAGTTACACATGCTACTATATTGTAAAAAGATATCAACACGGTCTTTAAAGTCTCAAACTTAATATTATCCCTCCAAGCAGAAATCCATGTCTTTTTGTTCATTAATTCATGTTTCTGACATTGATGATGTTGAATGGTTTTTTCAACTGTTCCATGTAATACTTTATGTGTCCAAAATTGGTGTGGAACTCCCACTATTGAAGTGATTCTGTTCCACTGATCTTTGGTGTAGTAACAACTCTTGTCCATCTTTATTGCTCGTATTTCACCAACTCTTCTGCACTCCTGATCACCATTGTTTTCATCTGCTCCAGGTCCTGGAGTTGTTTGTCCAGTTGTTGTCGATCAATCCTTTCTTCTTCAGTTGTCGAGCTTTTCTATCGATATCAGCATTCTTTTTTTGAGGATCTCATTAATGTAGACATTTTTTCCTTTCAGTTTGAAGCCTTGTTTCAGAAGAGCAATTTTGTGTTTATGATTCTGGAATGTTAGCAGCACTGCAGGTGTTCTTCTACCTCCAGATGGTAATGGGTAACATGTCTCAATCTGGCCCGGATCTTTAGTTATCTCCTGATCCCTCAGCTGAGAACTCACTTGTTGCTCCACAGACTCGATGTCAGTGCTGTGCTCAGTTCAGTCTCCCCTGGCGACAGCATGTGCGTAATTCCTCGGCTTGATTTTGATGCCATTGATGATCACATCTTTCATACGAATGCGTTGTTCCAAATCATCGATTCTTTGTTGTCCCTGTTATAAGGCAACTATTCTTCGGTCTTTTCATCTATGTCTTTCCACATTTTCTTTATTTTGTCCTTCATTTCTTCCATGGCATCTAGCACCGGTTTTTGCTTTTCTTCCAACGTTTTATCAAAGTCACTCCTTATCTTATCTAAGTCACTCCTTAACTTATCAAAGTCGCTCTTTAACACGTCTTTAACTCTTTCATAGAAGAGACCATCTGGTCTAGAGTATCCTCCGATTTTCTTCTTCCTCTTGTCCTGGGTTTTGTATCATTTACTAACAAATTTTACTTAGGTAAAACTTCTGGTTGGTGGACTCACCAGTCCTTGACCCATTCTACAATTTGCCACCAACACATCAGTTGTTTTTTTCAAGCGGTACTTTCGCAGATGAAAAAGAGAGGTAATAAGTCACTTGAAAATCTGTGACCCAACAAACCCTGCGCTCTTTACCATCTGTGAAATGACACCTCTCATGTCTGAATCACTGACAAGTATTGGAATGCAGAGCACGACCTGAGGGAAGCCTCCATCTCTTTTGGTCAAAACAGACATTTCCATTCAGTCTGAACATAAGAACAGCTGTCTACAAAGCTCTGCTCAATAGCAGGATGGAAAACAAACAACATGCAGTGTGTTTATAAAACCATTACAGTCTTTTCATGGCTGATGCCTGCAAGGCGTTCTTGAAATGAGATGTAGGAGCATTGCGGAAACAGGACAAACTGAACAGCTTCAGTGACACTGTCTCAGCCTTGTCATATTAACACAAGGACAAAACAATCCCATATGGCAAGCTACGCCACAGCAACCTATCCACAGACAACTAGAAATAAATGCTATCATGAAGACCATGCTAAAGTATCCATGACAAAATGGAGTATTCAGCCTGAAATGCATCAGGGCAAACCGGCGGGATACGCAGCGCTTCAACTGATGAGCCAAAGAATGCGAGAATATAAAAAGACAAGATCATATTTAGAGCACTCAATCCCACTTCAAACAGCTTTGTTCTATCCTGACTGACTGTCTCAGACTCAGTCTGTCACACATTGGACTTATATAACAACTATCAAAAGATTCATTGCAAATCAGAAGAGGAAGCCATAATGGGATGCAATGAATAAGCAGTGCTTACCTTCAAGCCCCCAAAACACTATCTGTGTTACTGCCTGTCATCTGCTATCAATCGATCAAACCCATTCTCATTTTCTTTGATGCATCCGCCCACCTGCAGTAGCATTCTGAACTAATTTGGTCACCAGATTGAAATCACTGAACTGAGGAACGTTTGTGTGCAGGATGGGCTTCTTTCTCTGAGTGTCTTTCTCCATCCCTTCTATTTCCAGAGTGGGTGCAATGTGACGGTGGCATTCGCCATCTTAATGGAAAACTTCACAGCATGCAGCGTTGATTTTTACGTATGCGCAGAACTGAGGCAGAATGGGAGGAAATGATGGCAGAGAGAAAATGAGAAATGCTGCAAATGTGGTAGAGCATGTTCTTGGAGACTGCTTATTCCTCTGGACAAAGAATAGTGTGTCATTATTTCAGAGATTATCTATATCACGAGTTATCTACATAGTTTAGATCACTTCTTATGCACAGTCTGGTATACCTCAAGAAACAGATAAACATTTTTCACAGAATTATCAAGTGGCAGAAACTGCAGCTAATCAAATACACAATAATGTGTGAGTGAAGTAGACATAAATTTACCCATGGACTGCCTGTCTTCATTTCTCTGTCCTCATTACATCACTCCTCTAAAAGTACTGTTCTTCATGCAGACAGAATACACCCAATTCACCACCATGATGTTTCCATGGCGACTGGTCTGCATTAATATTTTCCAAGGTGAGCGGCCTTGTTGTGCTAGATCGTAGCATTTTGTGTGGGACGCTTTGTGGATGCGATATGAGAGACTGAGCACTGCACACACGGTCAATAAGAAAATTGTCTTACCCATAAACTCTATCCCAAGTTCATCTGCTGCTCCATTCACAAGAGGGTTGCATGGGAAAAGGAAGGGGTTGGTCAAAAGAAATAAGAGGGGGGTGAACGAGGGAGACAGAAAGAGAGAGGAGGATACAACAGTTAAAACATAATGGACCTCTATCTTACTCAGAATTCACCTTAGGGAGACACACATGCTGTAACTAGACCATAAAGTTGGTTCTGACAGCTTCCTCTGACACGGCCCTCTCTCTCTGCTGCACCAGGTAATGAGCCAGTCAGCCCTGCATGTTTGGTATGCTTTTCTGCACACTCTTTTCACACAGCCTGCAGTGGCTTTGTATGAGAAGAAGAAACAACAAAGATACGGATGCTAAGAAAATTAGAAGGGGATCATGAAAATACAAGTTTAAAATGACATATCACATAGCTTTATGCCATGACTTTGTGTTGCACAGCCCTTTTATATTAATTTGAGCCCAGGGCATCACTGTAATTGTTGTCTGTCTCTGAGCATGGCTTTTCAATATTCACAAGCTGGTTGCTTTGAGATGTGCCACATGCATGCACCACCATTAACATGTACTCTTGTCTACATGTCTATGTCTTTTGTGTGCACACATTGACATACACCCGCTGTCTTTCTGCATCACACACACAAGCAGACACACATACGGCCTTTCGTCATGCAGTTAAGTCTACCCGACCAATCCCATCACTGGGGAAACAGATAAAAAGGAGCACTCATGTTTTTTCCACCCTGACAGTGCCCCTTTTTCATGTCACTGTAATGTAATCTCATTTAAATTAAAATGAAACCCTCACTAGTAATTGCTTTTCTGACAGAGGTGGTCTGAGTTTTAAATAGAACGGGACTCTTGACAGATTATTTGTGGGGACACACAAAAACACAACTAACAGCAACAAAAAAACAAAAAACAAAAACTGTCCTTGTTGCATGTTCATTGTTCCATGAGAAAATTCTTCAGAGCTCTGGGTATACGAGCTCGAGGTAAAAAGAAAAAAAATCACTCTGAGGTGAGATTCACACATACAAAACAACAAATGAACATTAGATGACAGTATTATAATAATTGCGCAGGATTATTTTACCCTATTAGGGCTGCAATTTGGGGAGATAGGTCTTTTTAAAATCAGTTTTAATGTGAATTATCAAAATTGAAAATTTACTTTTCAAAGTTCTGACATTTACCAAATGTTAGTTTTATGGAGCAGTTTGACCTGCAAACACTCAGATAATTAAGTACAAAGTCTTGACTTTACTTACTGCCTGATGAGACTAGGGGATTTCCACAATTACCAGAACCTCATAAGTTGAGATAAGATGAGGGAAATTAATTCATGTTTATATTCAAACAGGAAGCAGGTGTTACTTAACATTCAGTATGTGATAAAGCTCTCTATGCATCATGACATACATTTTCTGGACAGACTGCATTTATATCCTGACAGGTGCACACAGGCATACAAAATAGTAAGATTCAAAAAGTCTGAAAAAATTAGTATTTATCAGAGCTTCTTGATTGGTCACAAACTGGTGATTAATTCAGCTGAGCTAATCACTTGTGACCGGTGGATGTTACACTTTCTGCAGATAGGTAGCAAATGCTTGGCAAGACCAAAAGAAATGAATGAATGCCATATCTGATACTGATGTTGCCTGATTTGCATTGTCTAGTCAAGCTTTAGCTCAGTCATTGCCCATGGCAGTAGCCAGCACTTTTCAACTCTAAATCGCTTTGGCTGTCACATCTTGTGCAGATGATGTCATTACAACTCTGATACACATCCCATCCTCAAGGACTGTTGTGCTTGGTGACATTTGCCAATCATAATATGAGCAGGCATTCCAATCCTTCCTAATGGCAACTCAGAGCACCATGGGGACCTGTTTACGGTGTCTTACGGCAGCCTTGAGGAAGTTTGTAGAATACCTGTGCATCATGTCAGATGCTCTTGGCCCGATTAAGAGGCTGAAATCTTGTACGGGTGGGAGAGACAATGACGGGAGTGAATCAAATCCTTAATCCCCTCCTTCACTCGGGTGAGCAGGGACCTGGGGAGCCAATACGCTTCTCTGTATGTGTGTCTTTGTGTGTGTTATTGAAACAGAAATACAGCATAACTACTTCCTTTAAGCCTAATATCTACTGGAGATAAAATTCCTCCATGCTTTCTTCTTTTGAAATCAGCTGGGTAAAGCCAACTTGCTTCCCTTTCCTTTTCAATCTTCTACCAAATATTTTTCCTGTTTTGTCCAATGTACAAGTGTCTCTACTGAATACCATTATAGGGATGCCTGAAACTCCCATACAGCTAAGGAAAACTAAGTCTAATTCTTCACCAGGCATAAACTAAATCGCATTCTTCCAATTCTCCTATACCTCCAATTAAAGACGCATCAATTTCTGGCTCTGCAATATCTCATTACTGAAGCCAATGTTCTTCGGAAATTTCAAAGGAAGGCTCCTTTTCTTTTTGCATTTGTGTTTTTAAGATGTGATTCATTTGTCTCTCTGGCTTTGTGAGAACATGTATTTGATCTGTTTTTTGAGTGGCTTGCATTGTTACCACAAACACATAGGATTAAGAGGCATGTGAATGTTAAATTGAATGGTGCAGAATTAAAAGAACGATTTTAAATTCTGATTACAAGAGACAACCTAATACAAACAGACACGAACACAAGCATTAAATAAGTTACACTGTTGGCTGACCCACTTATGGTTGTTGTCTGTGTGTGCATAAATTTGTGTATGTTATGACATGATTTGGGTTTTGAAAGGATAATCCCAAAAACCCTTGGTTATCTGGGTAAATTTTAGATTACTTGGTATCAACACAGATCAAAATAGGCTTCATTCTGCTCTGAAATCTCCCATAGTACATGTATCTGTTGGTGGCTGGATATGTAGAGGCCTAAAGATTGTTTTCTGTGATTCACATGCAATTTTGTACACAGCTGTCAATAACAGACTGTCAATACAAATTTCTCTATCTAAAAACAAAGGTTGGATTTGAGGCAATGGATAGACACTACAAAACTGAAAACACATATTTCTTTAAAATACTTTGAAAAAGCTTCAGAATGCATTTTTGGTTAATGTATAGCCAATTGATTATCATTATTATTGATTATTATGCCCTTTACTCTTATTCTTCCAATATGAGACAATAGAGCAATGACTCAATTGAAGCAGAACAACTTCTGCTTCTATTCTTCTACTGTTGTAAAGTATATGTATGAATATGGAAATGATTCACATCTATTTACATCTAAGTATTCTGGCATCTCAACACATCTACATGTAGTATTTCTACTCAGAAACTTTCAGCAATTTTTGACTGCTCACACAATATCTGTATATACATGTATACTATACAGTGCACCGTCCTTCCTCGCGCTTAATGCGTTCCGGGAACCACATGCAATTAACAAATTCTGTGATAAAGCGACAAACTATTTATCTTATTATTTACGGTAATTTAAACTCTTATGAACCTTCCCCATACTGATATTAATCCACCTTCTATCTGTATTACCTTTTCCCACACTTTTATCAACTGTTTAAAGCCCTTTTGTATCTCCAGTCACAGTATCACGTGACTGCCTACCAAAAATCTGCAATGAGATGAAGTCGCGAGCGTTGACGCACAAATGCGCGAGGGAGCACTGTATACTATAGTTCTAGTTAAATTTCTTTCATTGCACAATGTGTTTGTTTGCTGCAAATATAACTTTCTATTTTAGGAGATAATGCTGTTGTCTGAGAGATTCATCCATTAATATGCAGGTGTCCTTTTCCAATATGTTCATTAAAACATTTTATTAGCTAAACTCTATGAAAAGGGTTCTCACTGGATATTGGTATATTTAATCCACTGACGAAATCCATTTAAATTTTCTGCCTCAGTTACTTATTTATTTTGAAATAAGGAATTCACTATAATTCTTCCTCTAAGAGAGTTTTCAGTGCATCTACACAGTAAATTTACTTTTTGAGTATGTAATTAATGACAAATGACAAACAGAATATTTTTAATATACATTCACAAGTAAAACACACATAATTAGACAAAGCCTTTAATTTTTTTTAAATTGTTTTGTGAATTTTCAATTCAGTAAAAAGGCACTATATATTTATGTGCTTCTGATGATGCTCTTTTTTTGTGAAACACATTGATATTTATCTCATCTCGAAGGAGAAAATAAACATCACCTGATCTTGACACATGGGGAAATTGATGTCTACCAATAGAAGATAAAATAAATCTTATTGTGAAAAATGCATGCCACGAGGGAGCATGAAACATCCTTCATGACACCAGCTTGTGATCCCATTAATGGACTCTCAGCGGGCCTTGCGGTATCAAACAAAAGACAATAGAAGTTTTGTTTTTTATCTGACTCTACTTCTGACTTTATTAACTAAACCACATGGTTGTCTCAAGCATCCAAAGACTACAGGTGAATTTTTTTTTTTTTCATGAACAATATGAGGCCAAATTCTTTCTTTCCTTTGAGACTTAAGCAAAAACAAGACTAAAGATGTTAAAAAAATTAAGTAGATGTTATATTAATTGTAACATTTGAAAGATGATTATGTAGTCTCTGATACAAAGTGTCTTTTACGTTTTATTACTCTGATCATCACCATATGCATATTCACATGAACATACCCACATATTGATGTCAATCTATAATAGAGAAAAGAATAGGAGAAAAATCTTGAAGCATGACGAGAAATATTTCAATCTTTCAATACACCGTGCAAGTAATGAGAAGTGCTTTTTTAATTTTAGCACACTGACATTTTATTTATTTTATTTTTATTAATGAGGTAACAGTAAACTGAGAACCAATCATTGTTTATACCAGAGACATTGTGATCAAAATTGGTTTCTTAACTGTGCAACCCATTGTTCTTGCCCTGAGGATGACACAAAACTGTGCTGTAAGGGTTAAATATAATACCAATTTCAGTCATGTGACAAATATTTATCTTGCTCACTGATAGTAAGGGATTTTCCCGTGGGATTGTAACATGCACTTTCAATTAATGTGATTTCACGCTGCAGACCAATATACAACAACTGAGGGATGTAAAAATAGAAGAAAAAAGACGTACTTGGATCTGACAAGATAGCATCTGTCTTGGGTACAAACTGGTCACAGCGCAGTCCATGGTAGCCCTCCTTACACCTGCAAGGAGACAGGAAAAAGAGACAGATGTGAGATAACACAATACGATGAGTCAAACCGAGCAAGAAGTAGCAAAGTACAGCATGAACTCCTGGTTGGAGAGACATACAGATAAGAGAAGTTGAGAACAGGGAACCTAGAAAGAAGAGTGACTGGCCGGTAAAATGGGGAGTGCTCACTGAGGAATAAGGTGGTGGAGGGAGATACACAGAAACCATCGAGAGAAGAAAGAGAAGCAGGGGAAGATAGTTGGGCAGGCCTAAGCAGTGCCTGCAGCCTCAGCGATAGCACATGACTGACAGGAATGCCAGGTCCTAGGGGAAGAAATTGGGGAACTGGGATGGGAGAAGTCTTGGCATAAAGTGAGCAGCTGAAGATCTACAGTGGAAGGGAAGCTGCCATGGTTGGATCACTCATATAAACAAAGTCCTGGCAAAGTACGGATATATGCCTTCCTTGTCAAATAAATAACCCTGCATTGTTGACTCCTGCAGATCCTTCAGCAACTGTCAAGAAAACATCCGATGAAACTATGTTGTCACAAATTTTGCTACAGGTAATGCAATATATCAGACGGTAAGTATGCCACATATTAAAAGAATGTTTTAAGCAAACCAAACAGGTGGATCCTCTCGAAGTAAAAGCAGCTGTTAAAGCTACAAAACGATTTTGAAGTTCTCATCAATCAAACTTGTTTTTTCTCAATCCTCAGCACAGTGTGCCCTCGTTCCTCACGGTTAATTCGTTCCAGGAACCACACGCGATTAACAAATTCCGTGATAAAGCAACAAACTTTTTATCTTGTTATTTACAGTGATTTAAATGTTTATGAATCCTCCCCATACTGATATTCAACCACCTTCTATCTGTATTACCTTTTCCCACACTCTTATTGACTGTTTAAAGCACTTTTGTGTCTCACGTAAGTCAGAGACTCATGGAACTTAGCGCACTTCTGGATGCCGTCAGCCAATAGAATGCGCGTACAATATCATGTGACTGCCTACCAAAAATCCGTAATGAGGTGAAGTTGCGAGCGGTGATGCGCAAATGCCCCTCTCCCTCTGCAATGGCGGCCGTGCTGTGATCACATTCGGACAACTGATCCACCCCTGAGCTATTTCACAGCTTACGGGAGACAGTTGGTAGATTTGCTCTGATGTGTAGGATTCATCCTAAATTTCGGCATGAGGGAGTGATGTGTCAGAGTTGTCTATTTTTCCACGATTACATCAGTGTCGTGACATCTTTTAGGTAAACCTGTGGGATTTACGCTCACACATTGTCCATCAATATCTGTCCTAACATTTCCAACAGCGTCACCCATCCCACGCACAATGTTAGGCATAGGGATGAGTGACACTTAGAAGTGATGATTGTATTTTTTTCAGACTGGATTGACCTGGTTGGGTAAAAAAACAAAACAACAAAAATAAAACACATCTAACAACAGTTAGTTTGTTAATTAAGGCTGGCATAAGAATGAAAAATAACTAGATGTTCTTGGTTAACATTAAAAACTGCATTATTACTCCAATAGTTCCTTGTATTTCACTTAATTATGGGCAGTTTCTTATCTGTCTTGCCTTTTCTACACACAGCATGGAACTGCACGTTCCACGAAAATGAAATTTAGTACACGGCTCTCTAATTTCATGCTGCCTCAAGTTTATGGTAGCACTAATGCAGCCGCATCTGTGTTTTAATTAGGTGCAATTATTTCAGTTTTCGTCCGTTTGGTGATTTTGTGGCTTGGAGAGAAAAAGCTCCAGCCATAGGAGATTGAGTGTCATTGGAAAGACTGTGCTGTGAAGATTAGGTGGAAAGCTCCAATTTTGGTATTTCTTGACACAAGACTGAGTTTGCATTTCCATAAAGAGAAGCTGCCTCTTAGCATAAGACTCAAAAAATTCATTCAATAGGACATTCAGAATTTCCTGATGAAGCTTTTACCCTGTATTGACAGAATGTTTTGGCTATACTTTGGCTACTCGATTTAGCAGAAATATAAATACAGCACTGATATGGCAAAAACAAACAAACAAACAAACAAACAAACAAACAAGCAAACAAACAAACTCTGACAGCAGACAATGACATCATCATTAATTAACAATCATGTTTCTGTCTACCTGGTAACTGTACGCTCAAACTGTGAAAGCACCCGGGTGTCAGATTTAATGTACATAATGTATATTTGTAAGACTGTAAATTTAGCTGTCCCTTTTTTCAATAAAACATGATCCCACTATCTATCCATCTACCCAAATACCCAACAGAGGATAAAAATATCTGCTTTTGTTTTGGGGTACTATGAAATTAATTCCTTTCTCATTTTCCGATCCACTTTCAAATACACATTTCATCCATTATCATGATGAAAATAAAGAGTACAGGCATTGAAATTAAATTTAATGATGAAAAAAATGATTTGGTGGGTATGTCAGATAGACTGAGGCACGATCACTGATTTGACCAATTATTTGGTAATTTGTAGCTGCAAGAGCTCTCTGTGTGTTTAACTTGTGGAGCTTATTTACTGTACGATTGACATGCGAAAATTACCCTTGAAACAAACCTTTGGAAACAAAGCCAAGCTCTTCCTTCATATTGTCCTTAAATAATGAAAAAAAAAAAAAAGAACAAGGCAGTCAGAGACTGCAACATCCCGCGGCACTCCTGAATTCAAGATTTTACCCTGACCTACACATTTTTAAGCCTCTGGCTTCCTGAAAGTGTTTTGTTTTGTGATTATATCTCATCAGGTTTCAGAGATGTGTACCTAAAAAGGTAAAAAGTGAAAATTTGACCTTAACCTAATTTTTCAAGGTCAAAGTTGTGATGTAATTTTCATCTCTTTGTCTACCTGAATATAATGCCTTTTGTTTCGTCTTTCTATCTTATCCGGTTTCTGAGATATGTGTAAAAAAATGAATTTGACATTGACCTGGTTTTCTTAAGGTCAAGATCGTCTCATTTTCATGCCCTTTGCCGACCAAGTAACATGCTTTTTCTTTCATCTTTCTATCTGCAACAGTTGGGAAGATATTTGTTGGATGGACGAATGGATGGACGAACACACAAACACTGACAATTACAATACATCGCTTCACGAGATGTAGAAATATCTTATAGTAGAGGCAATCTGGGAAATAATGAACTTTATTCTCTCCTTCCTTGCAGACTTCTAGCTCTTTGTCGGCATGGGGAAAAAATTGTAATTGTGATATTCCCCAAACCCTCTTTCAAATCCTTACTTCACACACCCACAAACATAAAATTGGGTAAGGATTTGTCATCGTAGAATACAGAAGAGGTGTGCACTGACAAATGTAATATTTTGGGATAAATTTATATACTGTATATCACGTTTTTGCTGTTGCAAATGTGTTGTCTTTTCTGTTTATTATGTTTGACTGTTACTTTGGCAGGGTGTCTCTTGTAAAAGACACATTATATTTTTTCATTAAATCTCAACAAAAAATCCATCCTTAATAAAGGTGGAATGAAATGCATTAAATAAATAACAACATACAATTTATTAGACAACTGCCCTTAGCTGGAAATAGTTAGCTAATACACATAAAAAACATTACGTTTTTTTATTTTAAGTTCATGTGAGCATAATACAGATTTAGTCACATGTGAGAACTTGATTTTGGTGCATTAGTGGACCAGGAGAGTGTTCTTTAATTCCACAATATGGCATCGAAAAAATCAAGTTTCTGTGCTGAACAGCATTAAACTTATTTAGTGAACATACTGTAAATCAGTGTGCATCTTTAAAAGTAAAACAACAGAAAACAAGACAAGTCAATGATTTGTGATCCAAATAAGAACAGAAAAATTATAACAGCAAGAATCCATTTAAAAACTTATCATTAATCACTATCACAACAGCCCATTAAAACAGAATGAACATTTCATAGTGAAATGGAATATGCAGAAGAACATGGGGCCATATGATGCGTAAAGCGCCGGTCCAAGTGACAGATTGATATCAAATTAATTACCAAATTAAAGCTGCTGCCGTGGAAGATAAATCAAATCAGGGGCCACCGTGGAAGAGGTTTAAAATGTAGGAAAATCCCAGGAGAATTTGGAGTTTAATAATCACCTTAAAGCTAACATTAGCCTAACATGACTGTGTTAACCTTTTGTAAGACAAATCAAATGTATATCACTTTAAAACAAGGAGGATTCAACCGTTTGAACTACTGATGCTTATGCTATCTCAGCTATAATGTGTAAATGTCGCATCTGTATGATCGCAGATAAAAACAGATTCCTTGATTTGGTATAAAAGACAAACACCATCTTTCTTTTTGTCAATGTTCCAATCTGACTTAAACAGCCAATCTCATCCTGCAATGTCAGGGAGGAACCCTGAGGCGACCACTCAGCTTTCAAGGGTAAATTGCCTCTCCCCTCCATCACTTGGCTCTGCCCTACATCACACCTTCTGTCCCTGGGTGTGAGTTGAGACGCCTAGTTGATATTCTGAATCACAAACCCGAAGGCAGAGTGGCGGTCTGGCTATCTGTTTACGTCTGGGCTCCCTTTCTGTTTGTCTATCCTCCTACCATCTTTGTTGCACTGTGAAACAAGCTCAGCCATCCCTCAATGAGATGCAAACAATGCTTCGTAAATGTGTTTGTGTGAACATGGCGTCAAATGCCTGAATGAATGACAAACAATGGGAGATAATGGTGTGCTTTGAGGATGTGGTCGGGTGTGGATCTCCGACGGGATACGCAGAAGAACAAGAGCATGTATTTATGTATGTGAGTTTTGGTGTGTTTCAAGAAGGGGAGAATATCTGAAAAGTAGTCCAGATGTTTTTGTGGATTGGGCACATATGGCAGCTTTCTTGATTATGTGCACCCTGTCCTGCAGCCACATTGTATGTGAGCAGAAGCTATAGAATCTGTGCATGTTTTCCCCCTACTGCTTCGAAGCTGTCTGAGAATACCCAGCTGCTTTTACACATGTTCCAGTCGTGGAGAAAACATACCTCTGAGTCTGGAAGATGATGGAGGGGTGTGGAGCACTGCCTCATAACTAATCACCATCCTGCCTATTAATTAGCATGAAGAAAAATGGTGGATAGCTTGAGAGCAAGGGGTGGGAAAAGAGTTTCAAGAAGGAGGGAAGGGTTTGGGTTATGATCGTGTCAGGCAAATATTTAATTTACCTTCTGACACCCATGCATATTAGCTTCCACATGTCCTGTGAATTAACTTTATGAGGGCTATGAAACAGAAAGGAAGAATCACAGCTTGCTGGAAAAGAGACATGTAAGAGCACATAAATACACATACCAACTTGAACTCGGGATTGACTTTGAATGAACAAAGTCACCTGCAATGACACAGGGAACTCTGGAACAGAGTACAGTCAAAGCATAGTAAGTTTAGCTCAAGTTAACAGTTCATGATTTGCTTTGGAAATAGTAGATCCGGTTTTAAATTTATCTGAACACTTTAAAGCCACAGCTCAAACGAAAATGCGCATTTTGTTGAGGAGACTGAACTTCCTTGTCTGCCATGGGAGGTAGTTTTAGTTTTAGTCTAGGATAAGAATTGGATTAAGGGGAAAACTTTGCACAGGAAATAGTCAATCACACTAACTTTTTATAAAGCTACAATGCAGTTTTCACAGCTCACAGTTTCTTCAACAAATTAAACAAAGAAGATTTAATATACTAATCTGTGAACTTTAGAGAGGCAAACGTTGTAGCCTTTGGAGAACTGGGCTCATATGCTAACTAGCTCCTGTCTGTCGATTCATATTTACTGCATTTATTGAATATTTTTATCCATTTTTTTTCCCAAACTATTCCTTGAAAATATTCATGCTGCCTTTTTCCCACACTCTTATCGACTGTTTATAGCACTTTTGTATCTCATGTAAGACCAAGACTCAAGGAACATAGCGCACTTCTGGATGCCGTCAGTCAATAGAATGTGCGTACGATATCACGTGACTGCCTACTAAAACTCTGCCATGAGGTGAAGTCGCGAGGGTGCACTGTGTATATTAAAACTGATGTCATTATTAAAATAAAATCATAAAAGTATTTGAATTGTTGAAAAAATAGTTTGTATTATTGTAATAGTCTAAAAAAATCTGATATTTCATTATAAAACAAAATTTAGTGAATATACTCTTTGTAGCTCCATATATTTTCTCATAGGCAGGTCTCTTTTTTTGTGGCTTGAAATATAAAATTCTGACAACAGTTAAGTGACATAAATTATTCTGACTGAGGGTAAATACTTTTCTGAAGTCACTTTCAGCTTTGTAGAAAATCCAGTCTTTGAATGGAACATTTTGCCTCATGTAGTTATAAAGGTACTTAATAAGAAAGGTTAAAGGATGGTTTCTGCGTCACTGTCTGTCTGAAAAGCCCTCAAACCTCAAGATGTGATTGATCTTGGTAACATGTGTATGACTAAAATGGGTCAATCCTGAACCGTGGGACAAGGCTATCCCTAGCCTTTACACATTAGCTCTTTTTGCTAATGTATAATATAATAATAATTTGGGTTCCTGGAAACAATCTTTAAAAGCCATCATTAATTGGTAGCAGGGGCTCCCATCAACCACAACAGACACATATATTGTAATACACCAAGTGTTTTGATATATTTATTTAAATTTACATGCTAACTGGTGCAATTCTCGTTAAGAATTACAGAATTGGATGAAACCCCTAATTCCAACAGCCTGCCCTGCATTTCTCACATAATGGAATCCTTATTTCCATATTGTAAGCACAGCCACATACGGTTCTACTGTAATAATTAAATGTTGAAAAGATTTAATTATTTTTTTTATTAAAATAATTAAAAACTGTAATATCCACTCCCTTTAGGGGTCGGAGGACACTGTACTATTGCAATTTCAATTTTCTCATTATTGAGATACAGCAGAGAATGTAGAGTACTGTAACTTCGTTTTCTTAATCAAGTATTTAAATGATGACCATCAGGTGGCTGAGGACAAACAATCCTGACTCACATCCTTTTTAAAGAGCATTTTTTTCCCTTGCATTAATTCCTTTAACGAATGAGAAATGTGTGCAGAAATATACTGCACATATACGTAAGCAGCCACACAGCCATCCCTTCGTTGTCCTCGTATCAAAGCCTAATCAGCGGCGGCCACTTCTCTCATTGTTACAGATGGGTTGTGAGGGAGGAATAAGCAATTGTATGTTACAATCTGTCTGAATTGTTCGGTGATTAAAAAAACAACAACATTTTAACCAGTCTGGATATTTCTCCCAAGATAGACATTTTTCTATCTGGCTTTTGCAGTTGTACAGTGCTAATATATGGCAACCATGATTCATACCTTGGGCACGTTAGATGAACATAATAACGCATGTGAGGTGCTTATGAACGTGAGTTTTATGAGGAAGCTGCATTCACACAGAGGAGGTCAAGAACAGGTTAACGAGGCAAAGCTATAGAAATCTGATCAATGATCACTTTTCTCACTACCGAAATAAATCATGAAAATAAGAGTAAATAACATGTGAATATAAACATAACAGCAGTTAAATAATTATTGTCATAAATTTATTTTGACTTAATTGTGTTGTAGACAAAACAGAGGACATATGACAGAGCATTAACACCGTTGTTTCATTTGCATGGCATATGAAAAGTGTGAAGCGTGATATAAAGTGCAATAATATTGTGATTAAAATTGAGATTGTCTTTCAAACAACAAGCTGCAGCTATTGCACATGTAAATGCAGTTAATTAGATCTTCATTAGGCCCCTGATTAATGAACGTGTTGCTGCTGGGCTGTGTAAGGTCACATTGTGCTCATTCCTGCCATAAGGTTCTATTATTATTTGGATCTTTTCTTGAATGCATTTTGTTTCTCTGGTGAACAATGTTTAAAGTGTATTGTATTTTTTTGAGATCCGCCCGGGTATAATTGCTGCTGCAATGTTCCCCTTTTGTTGCAGGGATCATTACATTTTCATCAGCTTAGACAGTAAACAAGGATGGCTGCAGCCATTTCATTCATCTAGATGAACACATACAATTTTGCTATTAATTTTCATCCCAATAAAACAGTGAAATAACACTTTCAATACAACACAAAAGACCACATAGAGCACACAATGTCCTTGTTTGGCGTGTGCCTTCAACTATGCCACGAGACATCATTTAGATCTTAGAGGATGAAGATGTCCCAGCTTTTGTTTTCTGCCTTGCAGGGTTAGTATGGGAGACTTGGAAGCTGGCGCTGCATCATGCAGGAGTGCACACTAGATCATGACGGAGCTCCCTAGCTGCGAGTCTGTAACAGGTGCTGTTTCAAAAGACTAGAGATAAAGGGGGAATAAAAAGGGTGAGGGGAGATGGACACAGTGAGAGACGGGTTGGGGGGCTGCTGAAAGGGATGTATTCCTCTTCATCTTCAGAGATTCCTTTTTGCTTTTCTTCGTGTGTGTGCATGCATGAGTGCACAAGTGGAAAAGAAAAATATTGGCAGACTGGGAAATTGCTTTCTGTTTTTCAAGACAGTAATACTTTAAGCTACACTCTTTAAGAATATGAATGGATTTTACCAACAATCCATGCAGGTAAAATATTCAGAAGATTCCTTCTTCCTATCTGGGATAATACTAGACATCTAGCTTGTGTTCCAGTAACCCCTACAAGTCACATTTTCCTGGCATTTTTTATTATTTTCCTGCATGTGATTCATCACATGCAATGTTTTAGTGTTGCCACACTGGACTGAGAGAGCCAGTGTATACTCTAATGTGCTGTGATGTTTTTGCAGTGGCTTTTATTATAGTGGAAGTACAATGGAGCACTTATGGCAAAAATAAGCTATCATCCATCAGTGTGCCTTATGCTGGTTATCCTGTGTGTTCACAAAACACTTGTAACACATAATCATTCAACTTGGTCTGCACAGCTTGTGAATTTTTAAACGACTTTAAACCCTTTTTATATGCTTGGATATTTAATTACCAGAACCAGAAATAATTTAAATTTTTTTTTCTGGTTTGTTTTTTTGTTTTACGTTCTATTGTATTTTTAATCATTTATTGTATTTTTATTGTCATTGCTTCATGCTTTAATGGCCTATTTCATTTTTATTGTCAAGCACATCCCTTGCTGATTATAAATGTTTTTTTTCTCATTCTCCTTGTCTGCACTAGGATTACTACTTTTATACACAAGAATCAGCAATATGTTTCTTTTAACAGTACATTGTGAGTCTGCTAGGTGATTCATGCCACATGGCCATGACTAACATCTTCTGTATTTATTTTTGGTAAAGGTTCGAGATAAAAAAATAAAGGGTTGAACTTCTGGCGGTGATTGTTAATCAAAGAAATCACATATGTGTACAAGCAATACTAATCATACTATACTGTAGTTATTTTTCCATGTCTGACCTAGTTTAACGGTAACCAACACTGTCCCAGTTTTTTTATTTTCATGCTGGGATTTCCAGGTTGATAAAAATGAGCTGTATGAATATTCTGGCAGAACTCATCAAGACTAAAAACAACGCAAAGACCTCATGAGAGCGGCAGAAGCAATATATTAATGAATCACCAGCCATCTCTGTGACCATTATTCATTAGCTGTCCTTTTGCAAATGTCTGCCAGCCACAACATAGATTGTTGGCTGCCTCAAATATGATTCAGCGAATTGTAGATTTAACAGGGGTATTTGAACTGTACCTTGAGAAAGAATAATGTGATTATTAAAGAGGAATAAAGAAAAATGGCTAGAGAGAGGGGAAATTGCCCACTAGGGTCCCTTGCTTGTCAACAAGGTGTGTGAAAGCCTAACCTCTTTGATATCATTTACATGATCCTTTAGGACATGAATGAACAAAGACGCAACTGCCAGGACCAGAGAACATATACTGTATGCATAACTTGCTACTTATAAGTGTTTAAGTGTTGTTGTTGGGTTTTTTTGTAAATTAACTCAAACCTCTTATTTTTGTAGGTTTGAGAGGAAGGGTAAATTTTGACAGATCACCACAGATGACAGAGTGGAAAATTCTATGCACAACTACACATTATAAGCACACCTATGTGTGATATAAAGTCACCAGTCCACCCAAACTCTGTGTTTCAACTGTGAGAACAAATTTCAACACAAGGAGAACATAAAATCCCTCAATAAAGGTCAAACGTCAAGGTTCAAACCACAGAACCTTGCCGTGACAACCAGGACTTGTAGGTGTTGTAGATTACATCACCGCAGAATGGGGGGTGTGACCTGAATAATTCACCTCCTTCTGGTGAGTAAGTGAAGATGCATGTAACAAAGCCTTATGTGAACACAAAGTGTTAAAAGGGGCTTTTGTCTTTGAGATGATGATCCTCCCAGAGTAATGTAGATCATTGGCTTGTCATATAGAGGAAACATGACTTGAACGCATTTAAATCTCAAATGGACTCCAATGCCTAATGGCTTACAGAGCTGAGAGAGAACCCACACACTTTTCACATGCATTTGCTTGACATCATTTTAAATATGTTAGAAATATGTGACAAAAGAGACGTTTTAAGAAGTGATTCTATATGACAGCCATTTAAATGTGTTGAATTATTTCAGATGGAAAGACCTCTGCATACTTACAGTCACGTTTGCCTATGAAATCTCTACCCCCGTAAACCGCCTTTATTAGTCTAAAGCTTCCTTAATTTCCTTTTCATGTGAACAGCAATGAAGTGGTGGACAGATAACTGAGAAGCATCCTTCTAAATAAGCATTAAGCACTGTAAATTCGCAAAGTGGTAAATGCAAATTCAATATAATAGGATATGAGGGATGTTTTGCTGCAGACTAGCAATTCAGTCTTAAAGGAGATGTCATTTAAATATGATTGGACTGTGATTATAAGATGAGAATCTCTGAGGAGTAAAAGTCACACCATTCATGCTGTACATACTGTATGTGTGACACTTGGCACAACCTATCAATTTAGTTTCAAAGCCTGTTATTACTGACTGTTAGGACCAAAACCATTACCCTATGTCATGTAATGTAAGTCTACATTTCTTGAACCCATTGTCTCAGGGTTCTTTATTTCAACAAGTCAAATGCTCCACCTCTGTAGGTAATCTTTAAATGGATCTACTGCTGGATGGACATCTGCTTAAAAGCTGACCACTCACATTGCTTTCTGATGTTTTATTCTCCCAAAACTACAGCATTTATCATAGATATATTCATCAGATTGGTGAATACTAACAGTAAACAAAGCTGGAAAAAGTTTGCTTGATTTTTTTGTCTCTATGTCCAGAGCCACATTCCCTCTTGGAAGACTCCTAATAAAAACGGTGACGAATATTACTCTGTGGAGGTGGCCTTATCAAAGCAGCTTTCAACATCTGTGTGAGATTGCTCAGTGGGTTGAAGCATGTCTAAATCTTTTTCAAATTCTAGTTCACAGACATTTCTTATTTCTTTCACCTATGGAGAGCCTTTCTATCTACACTTTTAAACATAAGCTTCAATAATAAATAATATTGAATTCTATATTTTGTAATAAATATAATATTAATATTAACATCTATTAATAGCTGTATTTTCAGTGAATAGTACAACCTCAGCTGTTTGACATAGTGCCTTGCCCGAAGATGTTAAAACACTGACACTGTAAATACCCTCAAGACCAGCAAAATACCACTATCATATACACCGGATTAAGCTGTGGATTTTTGCATGAACATCAATGATATTAGTCACGCTCAATTCCCCGCTTCATGTCTTGCCCTACATAGTACAAATCTGGCTCTGTTTTTCTTTAGGTATCTGGGGGATAATTTTGCTCTGTGATGCATAACAGAGTGCAAAAGCCACGGCGCCACTTGGCTCCAGGTGTTTTCACCGTTCTGCATTCATATTTGAAGCTCATCAAATAGGTCGAGTTAACTTTCTGTTTGTCAGTAGCTGAGATGTTTCTATTGTTTTCCCCACATGGAGACTCATCCAGTATTTTGTTGCGACACTGCAGGATAATTCAAACTAAAAACAAATTGTTTTAAAATAAGTAAATTGTGCTTTGTTCTCATTGTTTTGGATGCGGTCAGCATCTGCATCTCCATCTTAAATTCAGTGTGCTACATTCTGCCTGATGGAGTTCAAAACATAGCAAATTCTAATGGCTCAAATGGTAACTAAGACACACACACACACACACACACACACACACACACACACACACACACACACACACACACACACACACACACACACATTAGAGGCTACAACACAGTTGAGGGAGAGCTTTGTCTGTAGATGTCTTGAAGCGAAACCCTGTGGCTCACCTACACTACCAACAGTAAAAGATGGATCATAGGGCTCTTTAACTACTCTCACACTGTGACAGAATTTAATGAGTTATATTTGTGTATTTATATGTGCACTACTGATGAAAGTGTACATCTTAAAGTGACTGGCTGCACACTGCTACTGTGCCTCTTGTATGTTGAATAGGGTGTGTTTACTTCTGAAAACTGCCAACAAGTGCAAGAGTTTCAGAGGAATGTGCTCTGATAGAGGCGACTGGAACAGCTTACGCAGCGCCCAAACAAGTGTCTAGGGAAGAAAGAGATTACTCCCATTGTGATCAATCTGAGTGTCTTAGCCAACCTCTCTTGGATAGTCACATTTCTTCACGCCGCCATACCATTCCATGTCATACAAATGACTGCCGTTATTAACTCACATTTTGCCTGTAGTCTTTATAGTTATGTATGTGCAGTTTCTCACAGTATATTACTCTCTGAATGCATCCTAAATGGTTCCAATCATAAGCAGCAGGAAGGAGGCAACGCATTGTCATAAAACCATGATTTAGTTCGCTTATTACTCATGCAAAAGTTCCTATTGATCAATGTGAGACTGGTAAACTCAAATGATTGATTGATGCAACGACAGAGTGACATCTGTGGGGTTCACACACCTTTAAGAAGATTTAAGGAACCTTTCAAACACAGACATTAATTGAACTGGACATAATGAAGTAGCAGCAAGGAATATGAGGTTTCTTTTTTTGTACATTTCAACCCATCATCCACAGTACATTTACATTACAGTACAAATACAGAGAGTTTTGATTGACTAGCTGGTTCATTAATACTCTATATGTATGGACAGTACGAACAGATACATTAGACAGTTTTAGATTTCACGTTCTAAATTAAAAAGAACCAAATGTTTTACAACTTTGAAGCCTATGATTGTTGTAGGCATCATGAGCCACATGCATCACTTTTTGCGGGCAGATCTGCTTAATCATCAATTATTATTCCATCCATGACACCTTAGAGAAACAGAAACCAAAACCCAAATTTAATTTAGAATGCAATTCATAAAAGAGACAATTACCACAATATGCCCAAGAAAAAAGAAATGCACACACAAAATACAAACAAAGGAACACTGCCTCCTCCCACATGCCTAGAAATCTGAATACACCATTGTTCTAGCTACAACTTGGATCTAATTATAAAAATTTCAATCAGTAAGTTTAATCTAAGATGTTTTTCGACCAGTAAAATTATATCTGCTGTTAATGTTTTCTGCTTTCCAGAAAAGCATATTAATTCCGAGACATTTTTTCATTTCATATCCTACTTGAAATATCCCACTTAAACTGTCATTGGGCATTTAATATTAACCACATTAGAAGTAGGTCAATGGTTTCACACAGCAAAATAATATCAGACCTGGGATCCAGCTGGAATATGCAAAAAAGATATATATATGTTTTTGACAAAATAATCCACTGAAAAAATTAAGGGATGGATTTTCACATTTAGAATTGAAAAATTAAGCCGGGGAGGAGAGTTATAGCTGTGATGCTAATTAGAGAATCAAGCCAGAGAAATAACCTCACAGCGTCACTGCAGATGTTGACCATATAGATTTTCTGTGAGGAAGTTGATCTATATCTTTGCTATACACTCTGTAAGTACCCCAATATTTTATGATTTACCTATTGGAGAGTTTTCCAAATGAGTAAATGCTATTTTTTTAGTTTTGGACAGATATGAATTGGTATTGACTAAATTCTAATTCAATTCCTTTCACTGAAGCTGTTAATGCCAGCAAAAGATGCACCGCCTGTCAAGGCAAACGTAGTTGTGGGACAGAAATAGATGACCTCTATTGCTTAAATTACCCTTGATCCTATGCAGCTTTGTCAGTGTGGTCTTTTCTACTGCTAGACTGAGGATTCTTTTCTTTTTTGATTATTATAGCACATGGTGGAGACATAGTGTAATTAACTAGAAAAAATGTTATCTATTGCCTTGAGTTAAAATGTAGCAAATGTGGTGGATATGCCATGGTTGTTTCGCAGTTGACATGAGAAAGCAAAATTCCGACTATGCATTTATCAGTGAATGTGTGTCCATGTTTGGTTAAATTGACTATATTTGTCTTTGTCACAATTTAGAATCATGGCGAAAAAGAGAACATGTAAGTGAAGGATGGTTGAGTCTGAGAGCATAGAAAACATCAACTTGGAGTTCTTCAATGTCAGTCACATTCCATCCCCACTGATGTTGGCTAATTAGATTTTCCCATGCTCAACAAATCATGGTAATAGGGAGAAACACTTTACAACTCAACAGCCAGCTGACGTCTACCGATAGCATTGTCAAGAGAATTGGCTGTGCAGCTTGCTAAAGTGGTACAAACAGGAATCAAGGTGATATTACAGATACAAGTTCAGTTTACATACAGTGACAGGTGTTGCGGAGGAGGCTGGTCGGCTTTAATTGCAAAGGATTCAAAAGAGATACAATACATTTTTTACAGCAGCTGGTGCCAGCAAGGATGTATGGCATGGCTATTGTGGTGCTGCTGAGTGGTAAAAATGTTCCACTGTTGTCCTCTTGGCCAAGATTTCCTTATAATTTGGAATCCAAAAGGACCAAGACGATTCTTGGCTAGCTTTTTATAGTTAGCTTTTTTATAGTTATTAGAGAGGATGAATAAAAACAACAAAAACAATGCAACCGTGACTCAAAAGAAACAACTAATGATGATATTTTACACCAGTAGGAATTTTTTTATTTGATGCATTTTCAGTTTTAGTCCATCCATCCTTCCATCCATCCATGTGCACACACACATACACATGCACACACACATTTTTTCAACGAAACACAGCTCTACCTATTAATTGTTGTGGCACAGATTCTTGATAAGCCTGAAATTTGTAAAAATGAAGGACTCTAATCACTTCTGCTGCTTCTGAAATGACAAACACATCTGCAAAATCAATTTGATTACACCCATAAAATAACCAATTTCATGAATAAAAATCAACGTTTTGTTGTTGTTCAGCTATGAAACCAGCAATCCCCGATGCACACTCTATCCTGCCTTATCCTTTCAGTTTGAACTGACGCTAATGCAGAGATTACACTGTGGAGTAATCAAGGATAACCTTTAATGTTTTATCTCTGTAGATCAACCCGCTTCTGGTGCTGACACAGTGGAACAGTGCACAGTCAGATGTTTGATATCGTACTGGCATCAAAACATTTGAAAAGACTAGTTGTTTCTGCTAAGTTTCTAGTACACATTTATTAATCTCATGCATTTTGAAGTGAAGCGTTTGTAGCGTTTGCTACAGTGAGCTTTGAATTAGAGAGCAGAAGCACAATGTAGGATCCTCGGAGGCTAACTTGTTTGCTTGGAGGACTGCTGAACACAGCGATGATTCTGATGAAATCAAGTCACTGTCATATTCAAACAACAGCTTAATCAAAAGCCACAAAAAATAAATAAATTCTTATTTGGCTCATTAAGTTGTAATTTGAGTACCAATTGAAATTCTGTCACTTCAATTAGAACAGTATGAAGGGATCACTGTCTTTCCTTTATTGTTTGTGCTTCTATATGTGTTATCACTTCTTGAAACATTTACCCATTTTTTGAAAATTACTTTAACTCTGGATATAAAAGTCTGATCACGCTAATCCAAACACCCTTACTGCAGTGAAAAAAAACCAAACGGACCAATTTAGTGACAGATATAAATGATGAACCACTGAAGGCAATCCTTTGCTTTCTGCAGAGGACCACTAGAAAATGTCGTCACTCCAAAGTGTTGCTTCAAGTTCAAAGTTCAACAATTAATGTCATGAATTAAAAACCCAAAAACCTAATTTTCATACATGACAGCCTTAGTTTAACAGGTAATATAATAAAGAGTGACTGTTATCAGGGCTGTTAACTGAGCAGAGCTGCACAGGTGAATGTATTCCACTCCTGACTTCTCTTTGATGAAAGCAGCAGGAGCCTTCTCACTCCCCCCCTCTTACTGCGCTGTCAAGCCAGCGTGCTCACATGCGGCGCTTGCCAGCAGAGAGGACACTGCTTGTTAATGGCAGTGAGCTGGAAATGAGTCACAGCACCTTGTCACGTGGCTGATCTGAACCCCCCCAATGGTGCCCGCTCCTCAGGAGCTAAAGAACATAGCTATGCTCGCTCTTTGACATTCACTGCCGCTATCGTGACTGCTGTTCTCATCAGATTGAGGGAAAAGAGCAAACGTGCACCTTGAGCGAGATGTGGAAAATTGAACTGCAGGCGCTAGCGAGAGAATAGATCTAGTAGCTTTTGGGCCAGATGATTACATTATGGATATATTGAAAAGGCCATTACTCATTTAAAATTCTCCATGATTGGCAACCCAGCTGTGAAAATAAAGATAATCATGTCGCCTTAAAAGAGTTCCAGGAAATTGTTTCCATCAAAGAGTCATTGTTAATAAATTGATATCTCTTCTTGAGCAAAACATGGAAAACAAAAACTGTGACACTGATAATCACCGTTATTCTAGTCACCGTAGCTTAAAATAGGTCATAATGATAACCTCAAGGTAAATAGAAAAGTTTTTGTTAGCATATACAAAGTTGTTTGCAGTACAAACACAGAAGTTGTGCAGCAGAACTTCAGTGATGCGTTGGCGTGCTGAGACTATACAAACATGCATTCTGACACAGTTCATTTGTCTCAAATGGCTCTGTTTTCAAAGGTGGGTTTTGGAAATATTTGATATAATGAGGTTAGATTACACATTTTTCTAGACTTTTGTTTGGAAGATCGAAAGTAGTTTTTTGAGTGACTTCAAACCCTTGAAGAAAAGTCAAGCTCAGAGAAAAAAAGACAAGTGCTAGGATATTGTTGTAACCTAATTAATTGTATAATAAATGTTGATTAATAAATTGCTTCTTACACTGTTACACTCAGTTGAGCCTACTTGTAATTTGTAGTCACTTGTTTCCATGAGATGAACTTGTGGTGAAATGTCATTTAGCTCGTTGATGAAACCACATCCTATCAGTCTGATTTCTCTCCGCTCCATTTAGTCTATATTCAAAAATGAAGTCTGGAATAATTTTAACCACAAATGATCTTCCACCAGGTAAAGATGGGGACATATGCCTGCATTTACTTAAAAGGGATAAACAAATCATCTCCTGTCACATACACACATATACACATACATGAAGTCATGGTTTTGATGTATATCAATATATACTATATACAGAATTAATAATTAATGTATTAATTCCTTAGCCCTACCTGCAAATCATGCAAACAAACAAACAAGCATGAAAGCAAATGAACAAACAAAAAAACCTCAGCAAACTGCATGCATGTCTAGAAAATACCATGTTTGTTTAGTTTTGATCATTCCAGTTTAAAGCAGATGTCACAAATCCAATCTAATCGAAATCAGAATCAGACCATGTCATGTTCTGTAGCGGCGGTTGTGTATCAGGAAGTAGTCCACTTATTGGAACATTGGGGTTTGATCCCAGTCCCCTGGGATCAAACCCAGGGACTCTCCATATAGTGAAGAGTCCCTGGGCAAGACACCAAACTGCTGATTGTTGCGGATGTGTAGGTTATTGTGTGAATGATTATCGCTTGGGATACTCATGAGGTACCTTGCATGGTAACCTCTGCCCCTACTCCTGTGTGTGGAGTCATAATATGCTGGTAGACAAACTTATTTGCATTAACACAATAAACACAACACTCTCTGTCAGCTCAGTGTTACCATGGTTCTGTCTTTAACTGAGGGTCAAATGTAAGAGCAAACCTGAAATACACATAATAAACAGCCTTATGTTGTCCTTCCTCTCCCTAATCACATGAAAAAAAGCTGGCTATACAATTCATGTGTTTGTTTTGCTACTGAAGCATGCCACACTTTGATGCCATGCAAAACATTTACCAATAATATGGTGACACACTGTCACCACAATGTAGCCGCAAGAGGACAAATGTAGCCGCAAGAGGACACAAGCCAGTGTCTTATTGTGCCGGTCCCAAGCCCGGATAAATACAGAGGGTTGCGTCAGGAAGGGCATCCGGCGTAAAACTTTTGCCAAATCAAAGATGCGAATCAAACATATGACTTCCATACCGGATCGGTCGAGGCCCGGGTTAACAACGACCGCCATCGGCGCTGTTGACCTACAGGGCGCCGGTGGAAATTGGATTACTGTTGGTCGAAGAAGGAGAGGAGGAAAGTGCGTTCGCTCGAAGAAAGAGAAGAGAAACACCAACAGTATAGGACTAAGAGTAGGGACGTTGAATGTTGGAACTATGACAGGAAAAGGTAGAGAGTTGGTTGACATGATGCAGAGAAGGAAGGTAGACATACTGTGTGTACAGGAGACCAGGTGGAAAGGTAGCAAGGCTAGAAGTTTAGGAGCAGGGTTCAAGTTGTTCTATCATGGTATAGATGGGAAGAGAAATGGAGTAGGAGTTATCTTGAAGGAGGAGTTTGTTAGGAATGTCCTGGAGGTAAAAAGAGTGTCGGATAGAGTGATGAGTCTGAAGCTAGAAATAGAAGGTGTGATGGTCAATGTTGTTAGCGGGTATGCTCCACAGGTAGGATGTGAGCTGGAGGAGAAGGAGAAATTCTGGTCGGACTTTGATGAAGTGATACAGAGCATGCCTAGAAGTGAGAGAGTTGTCATTGGAGCAGACTTCAATGGACATGTTGGTGCAGGAAACAGAGGTGATGAGGAGGTGATGGGCAGGTTTGGTATCCAGGAGAGGAACGCAGAAGGACAGATGGTAGTTGACTTTGCAAAAAGGATGGAAATGGCTGTAGTGAATACTTTCTTCCAGAAGAGGCTGGAACATAGAGTGACCTATAAGAGTGGCGGTAGGAGCACACAGGTAGACTACATGTTGTGTAGACGGTGTAACCTGAAAGAGATCAGTGACTGCAAAGTAGTGGTAGGCGAGAGTGTAGCCAAACAGCATAGGATGGTGGTATGTAGGATGACTCTGGTGGTGAGGAAGATCAAGAGGGCAAAGGCAGAGCAGAAGACGAAATGGTGGAAGCTGAAAAAGGAAGAGTGTTGCATGACTTTTAGGAAGGAGTTAAGACAGGCTCTGGGTGGTCAGGAGGTGCTTCCAGATGACTGGACAACTACAGCTAATGTGATCAGGGAGACAGGTAAGAGAGTACTTGGTGTGTCATCTGGAAGGAAAGTAGATAAGGAGACATGGTGGTGGAATGAGGAGGAACAGGAGTGTATACAGAGAAAGAGGTTAGCTAAGAGGAAGTGGGACACTGAGAGAACTGAGGAGAGTAGACAGGAGTACAGGGAGATGCAGCGTAAGGTGAAGGTAGAGGTAGCAAAGGCCAAACAAGAAGCCTTTGATGACTTGTATGCTAGGTTGGACAGTAAGGAGGGAGAGACTGATCTATACCGGTTGGCAAGACAGAGAGATAGAGATGGGAAGGACGTGCAGCAGGTTAGGGTGATTAAGGATAGGGATGGAAGTCTATTGACAGGTGCCAGTAGTGTGATGGGAAGATGGAAAGAGTACTTTGAAGAGTTGATGAACGTGGAAAATGAGCGAGAAAAAAGACTAGAAGAGGTGACTGTTGTGGACCAGGATGTAGCAAAGATTAGTCAGGATGAAGTGAGGAGGGCATTGAAGAGGATGAAGAGTGGAAAGGCAGTCGGTCCTGATGATATACCTGTAGAGGTATGGAAGTGTCTAGGAGAGGTGGTTGTAGAGTTTCTGACTGGGTTGTTCAACAGGATCTTAGATAGTGAGAAGATGCCTGAGGAATGGAGGAGAAGTGTGCTGGTGCCCATTTTTAAGAACAAGGGAGATGTGCAGAGTTGTGGCAACTACAGAGGAATAAAGCTGATGAGCCATACAATGAAGTTATGGGAGAGAGTAGTGGAAGCTAGACTAAGGGCAGAAGTGAACATTTGTGAGCAGCAGTATGGTTTCATGCCAAAAAAGAGTACTACAGATGCAGTATTTGCTTTGAGGATGTTGGTAGAGAAGTACAGAGAAGGCCAGAGGGAGCTGCATTGTGTTTTTGTAGATCTGGAGAAAGCTTATGACAGGGTGCCCAGAGAGGAACTGTGGTATTGTATGAAGAAGTCTGAAGTGGCAGAGAAGTATGTTAGAGTGGTGCAGGACATGTATGAGGACTGTAAGACAGTGGTGAGGTGTGCTGTAGGTGTGACAGAGGAGTTCAAGGTGGAGGTGGGACTGCATCAGGGATCAGCTCTGAGCCCCTTCTTGTTCACTATGGTGATGGACAGGCTGACAGACGAGGTTATACAGGAATCTCCATGGACTATGATGTTTGCAGATGACATTGTGATCTGTAGTGAGAGCAGGGAACAGGTGGAGGAGAAGCTAGAGAGGTGGAGGTTTGTCCTGGAAAGGAGAGGAATGAAGGTTAGCCTCAGTAAGACAGAGTACATGTGTGTGAATGAGAGGGACCCAAGTGGAAGAGTGAGGTTACAGGGAGAAGGGATCAAGAAGGTGGAGGATTTTAAGTACTTAGGCTCAACAGTCCAGAGCAATGGAGAGTGTGGAAAAGAGGTGAAGAAGCGTGTACAGGCAGGATGGAACGGGTGGAGGAAAGTGTCAGGTGTGATGTGTGATACAAGAGTTTCAGCTAAAATGAAAGGAGCAGAGATGAAGATGCTGAGGTTCTCTCTGGGAGTGACCAGGAAGGATAGGATCAGGAATGAGTACATCAGAGGGACAGCACATGTTAGAGGTTCTGGAGATAAAGTCAGAGAGGCCAGACTGAGATGGTTTGGACATGTCCAGAGGAGAGATAGTGACTATATTGGTAGAAGGATGCTGAGTTTTGAACTGCCAGGCAGGAGGCCTAGAGGAAGACCAAAGAGGAGGTTTATGGACGTAATGAGGGAAGACATGAAGGTAGTTGGTGTGAGAGAAGAGGATGCAAAGGACAGGGTTAGATGGAGGAAATTGATTCGCTGTGGCGACCCCTGAAGGGAAAAGCCGAAAGGAAAAGAAGAAGAAGATGGTGACACACTGTACATACGCCATTAACTCTGTTGGTCAGGTAATAGATAGCCTACAACACTGTTTACGCAGATAATAGGTAAAACCCTCAGGCTCCTGCATCTACATGTTTCCAAGTCTAATTGGTCAGCAGACAAAAATAGACTAGCTTTGATTAATGAAAGCAGGTATCTTTCCACTGGTGTGCCAACATAATAAATCTGTAGTTAATTAATGAACTTTCATGCATTACTTCATAGAGAAGAAAAACAATGATTAACGGGAATGAAAACGTAAAAATGCAATAGCACAACTGATAATGCATGGTAATTAAATGGGTAAATGGCAATTACCAGAAAATGACTGCTGATTAAATTAATCAATAATTCATTTTCATTGTGTTATGACTCAGACTTAATTATAAAATGTATTCGACATTATATTGTTAATCTGATTGTGTGAAGAAATGTATTATTTCTACCTGGTCTTCTATATGTAACACAATCCTATTTCTGATTCACAATTACAAGCCTCCGCAGCCATAGAATGAGTCACATGACACAAACTATTTTCTTTCCTCTCTTAGTGGCTATTATGGTTATTGTGACTTAACAATGCATGTCTATATTGATGCATAACATCAGAATGACATGTACAGTAAATAGATCCATATCAAAGCAATCACAAATCATGAGACATGAAAAAAAGTTGAGTTGAAAATGATTTGTAGGTTTAAGTTTGAAATCAGGATAAGGAAAACCAGAAAGGACTGGAATTTAAAAAAAGTGGATCAAGCTGCATTTAAGCAGTGGGTTGGTTATTCAGGGGTTGATCTACTTTATTGTAATGGCAACAGATTATACTAACATTTTCAACTAGTTCCAATGACCTGTACACTCCTGTGCAGAGGATGCACAATGTTTTAGTGAATTTCAAACTGCTCAAAACAAACTGACAGCATTTTATTTTTGCATTTAAACTGGAGAAATCCTGCTGCTCTGAGGACTTCACCAGTGCTTTAATTATGATGGCAAATTTGCCATATTTCAATTGTGACGATCTGGGCCCTTTAATAATACAATTAACAGCCTGTTCACTTCATCTTGTTTATACTTGAGTGAGAAGTAGCCTCATTGATGACATTCTACCCTTGTTTAATGAACCAGTAAAGCAAAAATAGGCACGGAGCTACACAGGCTGACTGTCACTTTGGCTGAGTTGTTCATTTTGTCGAAGCTGCACTGATCTGTATTTTTATATGAAAATGGGTCATATCTATCCATCTGTGATAAGGGTCGCAGCTCAAGTTCAGTGACCCAAATTTATTGAGATGATGCCTAATAGACAACTAGCAGCTAGCTGTCACTCAGAGCAATCAAGCCTTTAATTATGCATAACCTTCAGCCTAAATATACTGTAACTCAGAAAAGGCAGTTGTGTAAAAATTCAACATCTGAATAATTGAAATGAATATTGAAATTTGCTTCTTTTTTCTTGCAATCATCTGTAAACATTTATTTCTACTGTATATAATATGGCTCTATGGGGACTGACCTGATTTGAGCATTTCAGTGTTCAGGTTTTGGCTCCTGAGGGTTCTGCATGGCTTGCACTCATCTACTCGTTTTTCAGCAGCAGCATGGGGCTGAGTTTTAGTGACAAAAATCTATCAAACACCGTTGAGAAGCAGACAAAGTTAGCTTGTTGCTGGCGAACATAGCTAAGCTTTTAGCAAGCTAAAGTATTTTTCCATGTAGGAAAGAAAGTTAAGATTTAAAGTGAGCTACAAGTAGAGTGTATATAGAATTGAACAGAATGCTTTTATTATCATCATACAGAAGTATACAATGACATTTAAACCAGATTTCCATTTACTAGGTTGTAAGAAAAGACAATTAAATGTTAATAATGTTCCATTCATCTTAAAGAGATTGAAACTTTAATCCTAAAAATGCAAAATAGAAATAGGTAGCACTGAACACAATTACAATGAGGTACACATCATTTTGAGGTGTTAGCAGGGAACAAACAAGAAAATACTCCTGTCAAGTCATGGCCATCATGTGAACATTAGCGAAACATTCATGACATTTATGAAACTTAACTATAATGGTATCCTATCTTGAAATCTCAGTGACCTTTTAATTACAAGTGATGCATGGCAACACTATGATCAACACCAGGTATCTAATCAGATGCAGAGCAGGTGACAGGCAATGAAATAATTATGTAAATTCAGAATTGCATATTCAACACGTACTGAACTGCTTGAAAGTCAAGCGGATCGTCTTCTGACCATGAAAGACCAAAGGAGAAAATAATAGTCACTATATGGAGAAAAATTAGACTGAAAATCACTAACGTTCACTAATGTTTATTAAATGATTTACAAATGAGAACTTGGATTTACTAATGTGTACAATGATTTCTAACTAATCCTGGGTGCTCAAATTAATACTCTATGTACAGATGTTTAACTTTAAAATGGGTAAACAAATTATTCAAATGTATTCAGATTGTGATGTATGAATTTGCCAAGCTGTTGCATGCGTGTTCAAACCAAAATAGAGACGGAGAGAATATGAATTTGCATACATTTGTAATTCTTATTTTTCATTCGTACATGGTGGGAGACAGGATTACAACTTTGAGACCAATTTTCCTCAACATAATCATTCCTTCAGGATAATGCATGAGAGCAGGTGCTAAGGTAAGTTATTTAAAATGACATGGACACCTGGAATCTAGCACTTATTTTATATAACTCATTGGCAAAAAAATAAAATAAATGAAAAATTAAAAAATCCATGTGAAATATTAATTTACCCATCAGTGTGAAGAAAGTGAAAGCCTCCAATTACAATCAGGGCTTCCTCCAAATATAGGCTGGTGGATGTGAAGGCAAATAAATGATAAGAAAAACCTTATTAAATACAACACTAGTAGAAAGTGTCAAGGGACTTAGAGGCAACTCAAGAAAATATGTGTTCCATATCTTCAAATGTTGCAAATGTTTTTAATTTTATTCTGACAGAATGATAGCACTGATGTGGTGTCTCTAATTGGGAGCGCAGATTCAACCGACTAATTCTGTTTTGTTACAAGATCTCAAGGAAGCCCCAGATGTCCCTCCATCAACTCAATGTCCCGAGGATGTCCTAGGTAGCTCTTATCAGTACTTGAATACATCGCCTTGCCAGCCCCCACTACAGATACAACCCCTCAGTCACCTTAAAACTAATGGCACACTGCCCACCGTATCAGTGAAGGGGGCCTTCAATCCTGACAGAGCGTGAAGAGAGGGAGAACAACAAACAATAATTTATCCAAATAGAAAGGGATACAATTGATACTACAATATTAGTAATTTAAAGAAAGACTTAATTCTCTGCCACAAATGAAACTGACAGAATTGGAAAGAACTGAAAGAGAGTGGTATGTAGCTCAAAATGTATATGTAAACTCCAAAAGTCTCATTTTTATGTTGATATTTTGAAAATTAATAAAAGATTCCAAAAATACACTTAAAAAAGTCGTTTTATAGTAACTCCCAATGTGTACTGTTTCTTACTGTTAAATTTTCATGTAGTTATTGCCGCTTGTATTTACTTATTCATGCCTTCATATCCTGTTAGGGAAAAAAACTATAAAAATATAGATTAAACAAATGCATTTTAGGAAAAGAGTATAACATATAAAAAAACCCCCAGTTTTGTTCAAGTTAAATGTTATATCAAGTCCTTTTGGAGAAAAAATGTTCTGATGTTCCTACCCTCTGCATTCACACTCCTGCTGAAACCAAACTAAACCTAACAACGAAAGTAAAGCATTCCATAATCTGCAGGATTGATAAAAACAGGATGATTCCATGCATGTTTGTGCTGGTGAACTCTAACTTTAATGTGTATCTGCTTCTCCTTGACTGAAAAAGCATTGATGCATGCACTTTGTGCTTGTTTATTACTGTGTGCTAATGTGCCCATGCCCATCGTGACTGATCTCTCCCTTTTTCACAACCTTCCTTTCTGTGGCAGAGAACCTGCTAATGAATAATTTACACCGCTGCTAACATCCTCAGATTAGACAGAGAAAATTGTTTCGGGAACACATGAATGTTTAAAGACGAGTCACTGAACCTCTGTGGCGTCTGGAGGGGCCTTGATGGTGTCATTAATTTGTGCCCATCCTGCTATCAGGAGGTTGAAACGACAGCATGAGTCTCCATGCAAATTTGTGAGAGAAAATAAAAATAAAAACACTTTTGACTTGATTCGAGGAATCATTTGTTTCTGAGCTGATGCCCTTACAGGCTGATACAAAAGAGAAAGAAGCTTTACGTTTCAATGAAAAATGCCAAACTGCTGTCATCAGTGAAGAGGAGCAGTGGGTAGGCGGGTGAATTTTTAAGCCACCTCTTAGCATCGTTGGCAGTGTGTCTGCATGTTTTGGCAACAGTACATGTAAGCTCTGCATACAAGGATTCACCGTGCATGTCCATACTGGGCATGTGCACACAAACTCTTATCGCCATCTCAGTACTGTGCATGATATTTATATCAAAATAACCAAATGAGAAACGAAATTAGAAAATAAATGTCGCTAGAAATGTTTTCATCCTTCACATGCTGATGTACTGCACACAATACCCTCATGGTGAATAAAAGAATTATTGACACACAATGCATTTTTGTCTGCTAAGTCAGGTTGACTTAATTTACAAAACAAAGTTTCATACCAATCAGATGTTTCCTTTAAGATGAGCAATGCAGTTATATTTCCAGTGCGAATAAGTGGACGGAGTTGTAGCAATCTCAGTTTTTAGCGTCAGTGTACAGTTCTCAAAAAGAAACCTCTCATGACTTGGTTGTCTACGTTGCACTTGCAGCAGCAACAAATAGCCCTACTGTCTGTTTTTCTTAAGAGCTTGCCTCCTGAACTCAAAAGGAAGGAGTTTTCTTTCTGGCTTTCAATTGTATCTCCAAAGCCAGAGTGTCATTTCCTGAAAGCATACTGATGACAAGATCATCAGAACCCTGCACATCACCCTAAGAATTCCTTCATGATTTCAGCGGTGCCTACCGGCTGAAAGAAGGTTGAGAGTATCTGAGAAATGGTTAAAACTTCTGCAGGAGGAACTGAGGACTACATATTTTATTCAAAAACTTTATTATTTGTGTTCATTCTGTAGTGTAGTGTATGTTCCTTAACCGGCTGGTGGGGATAAAGGGAAAAAAAAACTACCTGATGAAACACAAAGCACCAAAAGCAAAGGAAAAAGTAGGGAGCCAAGACACTGCACAAGAAGAATCAGTGTAACTATTGGTGTGCTGCAGCCATAATACCACTTGATTTCCTCTCAGTTCCTCTTTGAACAGCAACAATAAGTACCATTATCTATATTAATATAAATAATAAAATATAAATATAAACTATTCATAATCAGGTAAATGTGGTATATTTGTTTTAATTGTATTCACTGTCACATTTTAAAAATTAAAAATAAAAACAATAATTTGACTGTGCTGGAATGATTCCAAGGATGAAACACTGCAGAAAAGCATTTCTGTTGAAGAAAAAATATTGACTTATCTGTAATGGTGTGGGTTGTGTTTGTCTGAGACAGACAATAATGAAAAGTAATTACATCTGGTCGTGGCTACCTTCTAAGAACTAATTTCTTCTCTACATCCCATTTGGATTGTGCTTAAATATTCATCATTAGAAAACATCCCAATTATATATATTTTTTGTCTCAGAATGTGTGATAAACAGACAGCTATAATAAATCACTGAAATAATAAGTGTCTGTAAAAATACATAATCACTTGATAGGCCATGCATATGAGAGCATTGAATATGGTTTCAACCTCATGTTTAAAATATTTAATGGTTCATTATATTGTAATCATCCATAAAACTGATGCATCTGCAGTTTTGCTGGCGTATTTTGAGGTATAAAAGCCATTTGAGAAAACTTCTTACAGTAAACTGAAGATTAGATTGAGAAAGATCAAATATTATGACCTCATTTGTCTCACATGACTCTGGAAACTGCTGCAGACTCACTATTTATGCATGAAATAGGCACACACAATCCTCAATTCGGTAATGGTGTGCTCAAGAGTTATTTAAGTTCCTTGTGATCTAATATTAAGTCTAATCTTTCCTCTCTTGATTGCATTTAATGACAGGCCTGCAGACTGCTTTGAAGAAGGGCAAAGTTGTATAATCATTGCCGTACCGACCGCTACAGAAAATCAGTCATCTAGCATGTGCAAAGAATGATGTGATAGAAAAACTGGCATTTTTCTCAAAATTGAGTTTTTTTTTTGAAACACAACTGATTGTATAAGCTTATCCCTACATGCAGAGACGTGCTGACGTGAAAGGAAACAACGGGCAAGTGAAAGAAGGATTTAAAGATTAAAAAGCAAACTTCTGCATTTTCAGAAGTTTTTGTTTTTCGAATATTTGCTCTTGGGTTTGTAAATCAGCCTCTCAATGGTCAACAGTTTACATCTTTTCTCACCCATAAAATGACTTTTTAAAGTGCAAATATGACCATCTACTTCCCAGAAGGTAAGCCACGTCTACAGACAAGCTTTACTTTTTACATAGGAGATTGGCAGGCTGCCAAATGAAATGGGTAAATATAATGAAATATTTAACAGATTTTTTTCTGTAAATCTAGCTGGCAGACATGATGAGAGAAGAATTTTGAAAGATTGGATGTTTCGTCTAGCTGTGAAATGCAGCTAGCTTGTGACTTTTCGTGGCTGTAATGCTTTTCCATCTGAAAAATAAAGTAACAACATAATGTCTTGTCAGTCCTACTTCCAGTCAGAAGTTTGGACCGACAGAGAGAAAAGGATAAGTGGCTTCCTGGTGTTAAACGTTTGCCAGATTACATAACAATAAAGGATGAACATTGTAAACCTTCTAATACAAGGGGATATACTCTTGATGATTTTTATTTTCTCTTGCATATATAAAAGAAATCCTGCAAATTACCAAACACCAATTTTGTGTGTAAGTTCCTGTGATCCATCTCACATCATTACAAATCATGCAAAACAAGCAGGACGTTATTGTCGCAGATATGTGTCACATCTTGTAGAACAAAGAGATCCTGTCACAAGCGTGACTTTGAAGCTATGGATTTTTGGGTCAATTTTCAATGCAGTCTGAAACTGCTCCACTTTAATACATCCTTGGAATAGCTTAAGATAAACATCTCACTTCCTGCCCTAAATTCAATGGCATGACAACCCCATACTTGTGAGAAAAGCGGAGCAGTGAAATCTCTTCCTTAAGCAGGACTAAATGTTCAATAAGTTTGACCCGGGTCATATTTAGCTGAGCCTAACCTCAATAGCAGACAGAAAAAAAATCCTCCTGAATAACCTCACCAATGATGAGGATAATTAGGATGACTGGAATTGTTCTCACCCTGAGGTTCTTTTCAATACAAACTGTCTGTCATGCTAGCAGACATCCACAGACATTTCCACATACATAAAAATCAGATTTTGCTTGCAGTTTTACTGTATTATCAATATCAAAAATGAATGGCGCCAAGTTGAGACAGTAATTAGTTTTCTGTATTTTCTGCTCGAGCTCAGAACCCATGTTGCACATCCATGTTGAGATGCTGTGAGAGGAAAAATAAAGTTAATGAAGGCATAGATGTTGAGGTGCGTCACCAGATCATTAACAACAAAACAGCCATTTGTGTCGGTGTTGTTGATAATCACTACATTGTATTTTAAGTATCCTTCATTCAATATTACATAAAAATGGCAAGCTAATCAGAAGATAATTCAACAAGAAAAAACCCCCCAATGTGAGCGATATATTTTGTTCTTTCAGCATCTACAGTAGAGCAAAAACAGTCGGCAGAAGGCATTGACTTTACAATTTCATTTCAGGTTTTATGATCTGCAATACTATTCAGTGACTTTACAGTCCAGAATGAGCAGCATCAGCCTTCCATGTCACTCAGATTTTATAGGAAGAATCAAGGAGCTCTCTGTGGCCAACCCAAACTCCCCTGCATTGTATTGATCTGTCACTGACATAACGGTAATGCAGGACACTGGCACTAATGGAGAGTGATAAAGTAACTATAAACTCACTGCAACTCACCGGTGCATCACTGCAAATGTGGGTAGCAGGAAACAAGAGCAGCAGAAAGCAGAAGACAAACAAATAGGATTCTACAGTTTTTATGTTCTCTCCATAAACGCAGAGTCCATTTATGGATCGTTGGTGAGGATGACAATGAGAAAGCATTTCAGCGTAGAAAGCAACAAATGTAAAGTGAACAATTTGGGAGGTTGACTTTATGGTGCCCGGGAAAACCATGAACTCAATGTAGTGTTCTCTCTCCCCGTGGTTCCTAAATACACACGTGCTAAAAGCTTGGTAGGGAAAAATACTTGGTTGTAATGTTTGTTTCCCATGCCTCTAGGGAATTTTTCTAAAATGGCTAAAGAAAGCCAATTACTTTTATTTGACTACTTCTACTCTTTCACATTTAGATGCATGTAAATTTTAACTGCAATTATACTCTTCTCATGTAATTTTCCCATTAGTTCTCAGAGAAATGCACCCTCACAAATAAACTTAAAGTGATTTAATTCAACTGTGATATGATCCAACTGCTTTAAGGCTTCACTTACTGCTGCCCATCCAACAGTATCACTCCAGAAATGAAGCTCCTGCTATATTCCTCTGTACACTTACTAGCTGATTCTCATATGATCCTGTCATTCACATCCCTCAGGCATGCTTACTTTCCTGCTATCAAGATCTGGTGCTGTCAATTCAGCTGTTCTCCTTATCTGGTCATATCTATCTAACAGCATAGTGACACAGCTTCACGGTCACTATCAACGTGCTGCTGTCATTTTAAATCCGATTCTCTCCAACCATTTCATTCTGCCCCTTACCCTTCATCTCACCATCACTGGCAAGTCTTTGCAAGACCACAACCTTGATCTTTTCATCAGTCTCATCAGAGCCATTGGCCGCCACCACCGGTGTGCGGACTGCATGAAGCAAATATGCTTTGATCACAATCTCCCTAAGACAGGCTGACAGACTAATTATCACGTCATCTGCTGCAATAAACATCTTTATTTCATTCAGTCATCTCTCCCAATTGAAATACTAATGTGATGATAATTGATCACAGAAGGAAGCCAACTTTCAAACATACTCTCTTTGCTGTCGGGCAAGAGTCTTGCTGAAGATGTTTTCCTTTCTTTGTTGAGTTGAACAATCATCACTCTTATCCTCTGGGAATGAATGTCACCATACATTTATTGCTTACAAGATTAGGGCAGTGGGAGAGGGCTGTGCTAGATGACACACTTGAGGGTTCACGAAGTGTATGTATGAATGTTCACACTGTATGTGTGAAACTTCAAGTGTGTGAGAACTCTGGAGAACTCTGATATGTTGGGTTTTTTTTTAATAATTACTGAGGTTAAGTGAATGAATGAACAAATAAACAGATGAATGAATGAATGAACAAATGAATAAGTGAATGCTCCAAAAGTAAAAGGTACATAGTCAACTAAAAACTGCAGTGAGAACAAAATATTTGACTTTTCCATGGTCTTTTGTTTCCATGGAAGACAACCACCAGAAATTCTGGCTCCTAGAGTTCCCATAATGCAACTCTTTAGCATTTTCATGTTGAACCCAAAATACTATCTAATGCTCACAGTTTTCAAAGCCCCCACCTCCAGGTTGTGACAAAGGCATCTGTTAAAGGTGATAAAGCCACCCACCTCATGACATCAGCAGTCATTATTTTTTAGTGACTCTGGAAAACTTCCCTCAGAGATAAAGAAAGTGCTTAAAAAACATTTTCCCAGTGCTGCTCATGAAGATTAAACGGGTCTTTATGTGTAAAATTTGTGGCGTGCCCTTTTAAACTCCAGTGTATGGTATTTATCTGGATCTATTGGCAGAAATGAATCTTAAGTTTTCATTAATGATCACCTGGAAAATGTAAGAATACTTGTGTTTTTGTTGTCTTGTAATGTCTCTTTCATATCTTCACAGATGGAAGCCCTGAATGGACAAATCAAACTGCAGCTCTCGAGATACAGAGACAGATACAGAGATCATGATGAAGGTGTGTTTACACTGGAGGTAGATAAAAGTGCGATCCATCTCCTCCATATGTTTACGGATGCCTTCCACCACTGGCTGAGATGCAGAGGAATGTCACCTTCCTGACAGGCCTTTTTTTCACAGCCATCGTAGGTTCTCCTGCATGCTTGAAAAGGAAGGATGAGTTACAATCCAGTTGTAACTGCATTCAGAAGAAAGGCTGAAGTAATCATTGCTGCTTTTAGGATGGTGAACATTATGCTACTTCTTGTTTTTTATGTGTAAATACTGTACCTTCCACTCATTAGTCTCATACAATGACATTTGGATGAGGTTATGTCATAAATGCTATTTACAGTTTACAGAGTGTGTGTGTGTGTGTGTGTGTGTGTGTGTGTGTGTGTGTGTGTGTGTGTGTGTGTGTGTGTGTGTGTGTGTGTGTGTGTGTGTGTGTGTGTGTGTGTGTGTGTGTGTGTGTGTAGGTGGCATGTACTCTTATTGTGCCCTCCAGTTGCATTATTGCATTTGTTGAATGTGACTTGGGATTATGCTGACCTTGGCCTGAACATTAGAACTGTCATCACACGAATTGGACCTCAAAGCCAGCAATATGTATTCAAACACAAGCCTTACAGAAGCTGGGATTGATAGTAAATTCTTTAGGTATTCCAAAATTTCAAATCCAACCTTGACCTTAGCATTGAGGAGCCATTCGTATTACACAGGCTTTAATTTGTTCAGCAGTACCTCCAATCATTCAAACACTACAGTCATTCATATGGTATTCATGCAAGAAATATAAATTTTGTCCTTCAAGTATAATTTCTAACAGAAAGACTGAAACAGGAATCATGTTGAGTGAGGGCTCAGTTAGAATCTGGGCTCTGGTTTATAATACACAGCTTATGAATTAATATTATGTGAGTGCGTAAAATAAGAGATTTTAAAAGACTGATTTGGTTTATGACCATTTTTATGTAGAAATATTCATACAGTAATTACAGAGAAAATCAAACTGGCTTATTCAAGTTTTACTTAATGATAAATGATTGTATTTTAGTAGAGGACGGTCAGCAGTTAATTGCAGTTTTTATATATTATATTATAAGCTGTAGGTAGTTGTCATTTCCCATAGACTTTCTGCAAGTCTTAAATGGGTGGCCAATATAGATTCTATTAAGATGGCGAGGCAAGCTTTATTTTTTGTCTAAAGTGTTCTGTCAGACTCTTTAACAGCATTGTAACATTTATTATAGTGTCTATTTCTTTAATATGTTTAACTCCCAAGAGGCCTAACTTCAATTAACATCATTCTTCACACTATCAACACCTAGTAGAATAGGTAGTGATATCTTTCCATGCTTTTTTCTGCTGTCCTTCCTACTTCCATTTCCTGCTCTTCACACTCTTCCTCTGTTAACCATGAAAAAAACCTAAATCGGTATATCTGTCCCTCACTATTTTGACCTTGTCTATTCACCTACGTCTGTACTTCCCTGTCAATCCGTCTTACTCATTGCTGTCTGAATCCTGAATCCAAATTGAGTGAACATGAGCTCAGTGCTGAATGAGAGTGGCTGAAACCTGGCTTACCTGATGACCTTGATCACTCTGATCCTAACTTTCTTATTGACCCTTATTTCAGCTCCTGTATCATTCCTTCACGTGCACATCATTCCTTTATTGCTAAAGCCAGGGGTTCCAAACAAATAATTCTCTTCATGACTCTTTGCAAAACAATCCTCTCATTTATGAGGATATCTACTTTGATGAGGAGTTTGATGACATTTGAAGCTCTTTCTCCTAACTAGCCACTGGTCCTGTCCTCAATTCCCCCCCAATTCCCTGAGAGTACTGACTTTGGTTTAAATTATCTCTGTCCTTTCTCCACAGATGAGGTCCTGGGGCTGATTCACAGTCTTGCCACTTTTCTTGATTGCTATCATCAGCACCTCTCTGATGGTAGACCGATTACAATCTGCCTTCGCGTCAACTGAAGTACTGCTGTGGGAACACTTTACAATGATGAAACTTTACAAGCTCTAAAAAAATGAATCCATATCATTTATATGCTTATAATGTAAACCCATCTGTAGTAATATATCAAAACCATCACACTTCATTTGAGTGTTAAGAGAGCCAAGGAGCTGATGGAACGTCAGGTCTGTATAAGGTTTATTTTTTTTCAACACAAGTGCTACCCATCAATACTTCAAGAGTAGCAGGGGTTCATTTTATTTGTGCTGAAAAGAATACATGATCTTTCAAGATAAAGACTGACCTTGATATTAGAATATTGGACTTGATGTGATTGAAATACTTTTTTTTCCTGATGGTAGTCCTATCCTGCTGTCCAATTTCTTGGAAAGCATTTCAGTAGTTTTCGTTTAATTCTAGAAAATATACAAAATGCCACAATCTTAAGAAAATATACCTATTCATGCAGTCTTCTGGTTTCGAGCCAACAAAGCCACTATTTTGGTTCACTCTCATTGCTCCATCAACCTATTTTCAGCAAGAGATTAACCTGCTTTACATTGACTATTGAGGAGAGGAGAATTTTGTTTCCCCCCAAAAACCCTTAAACACATTCCCAGCTAGAAAAAAATGTGTGATTAATCATATTACAATTACATGGCAAACAAATGATTACCATAAAAATATTGAATTTTCACATTTCATTTATATATTGCTCCAACATAATTCAATAGAAATAGAAAGAGTTACTTAGTACGTACACTTTAAACACAGTAAAGGGGTATTTACTACACTTTTATTTTTAAACATTCAATATTTGTCTGTTTAAGTCACTGTACAAATGGTAATCAAAAAAATCCATTAATAATCTTATAGCCTTTGCTAATATTCTACAAAGCATTTTATCTTTTTTAAGGCCCCTTTTCAAAAATATTGAAAAAATTAGACTTGAACCATGGCAGTTTCAGATGGAACATTCTCAACGGTCTACCTGAAACCTTAACAACTGTTATCAGCAGTGAAACAAGATTGAGAGAGAGAGAGAGAGAGAGAGAGAGAGAGAGAGAGAGCGAGCAAGAGAGAGCGAGCGAGAGAGAGAGAGAGAGAGAGAGAGAGAGAGAGAGAGAGAGAGAGAGAGAGAGAGAGAGAGAGAGAGAGAGAGAGAGAGACATTGCTTACATAAGACATGGTAAAATGATCACACACCCATCCAAGCAGAAATTTACAGGGAATGTCAGTGGCCTACGGTGAACATGGACCAAACCATAACCAACCAAGCCGAAGAGCGAACACCAGGGGCAACCAGTGACTGGTTTGTCTGGCTGGGGTGTGTGTGTGTGTGTGTGTGGGGGGGGGTGTTCTCCATCTTCAAGACAAGAATGAATGCTAGACCACTACATCTAAGATTATGCTTTACTTTCCAGAGGTCAGTAAGATATGTTCCACATCATCACAACCATAGTCATCAGAAGTGTATGCTCTTTCACACATCTGGCCAAGACTGACGCAGCAATACCATATACAAAACATTTTTGCAAAGCTACATATGTTATGATTGTGAATAAGCTAATTAGAAACTATGCATTAAGTATACATTAAAAAAGATTTGCACATGCAACTCCTGATTTATTTAAAATAAATAAATAAATAAATAAATAAATAAATAAATAAATAAATAAAGATTAATAAATAAATAAATGCAGAGGCTATTAAACATTAACTCCTTGCATTTGCTTTTGTGCTCTATGGGGCTTAAAAAGCATATCCAGAAAATAAATAAAACACCTTCTCACCTTCTGATATACAGAACTGGCTGATTTTCCACTTTATTCTTGTTTTTCTCTTCTGGTTCATTTACCTCCTGTCCTTTGAGACACATTATGCTTTCATGAGAGGCATAACTGCTGTCAGTTTTATGTCTGTAAACCTTCGCTGGTGATTTTCATTTCCTGATCAGACACCTCTTACTAGAGTGTGATGAATTCGAGGATGTAATTTTTTAATTTTTGTTTCACATTCATGGAATAAAGTAATCAAGCTGGTCTTAATGCCTCACCCAAACTGTATTCAGCTGCATGTTGATGAAAAACAAACATTAGCAAACAATATAGTAATCTCATCTAACAAGCTGCAGCTACACGCTTTATAAATACAAGAAAGTGCGCTGGTTTGGGCACACAGTCTAAACATATTCATGCATGAATACAAATTTATGCTGATCGTTAAACTGCCACCCTACAATAGCTTTGTTTTCTGTTTACACTGTTTCTGTCACATTCATTTTCTAATTTTCATAGTTCCACACATTCCAATCAACTAATGTTTATTTTAACATTATTTGTATCACCAGTAGCGGATCTAATCAATTTAGTGAGATCTTTCCGTACACTACCTTAATGAGAGTGAGAGGCTTTTGAAGTCATCTGAGGCTTTGCTATCGCACATGTGAAAGTGTGGAATCAACTTTGTTTTCAGACAAAAAGAATAGTCAAATGGGCATGAAAAACAAAGATGTATAACAAGCTCCAACAAATTGGAGCAGAAAAGTGTCTGAGCATACAGTATAACCATGGAAACTGGACGTGTGTGAAGCACTTTGCAATACAGGGACCATCTGTAGGACGAAGTGGAAGATACACTGTATGGCAGAAGATAAAAGAGACTGGCTGACAAGGTGGGAGTTAAAGTGGGTTGCATGTGGATTGAATAAATGGAGTCTGGAATTATGATTCCTTAGCAGAGGGAGAAGCTTACCCGAAGAGGGTTTTTGTTTTTCCCTCCATTTCCCTCCATACAGCAACGAATAATCCTGCAAAATCCATAATCGATATGCACATCTTCTGAAACTCAGTATGGAAGATCAAGAGACAATGGGTTATCTCTGCGTTAATGTGCATATTAAAGCCACATATTTGCAAATGTCTGCTGTTTATGTGTTTGAGCAGGCTTTTATACTGCAGGGGTCGGCTCCCTGGGATCCTGTTTTTCGTAGTCATCATTTAAGATGTAAACACATTTTACTTTGGATAAAACTTCACAGCAGTTTCATACCCTAGGGTAATGCAATGAATGTAAGTGAGGGTGACAATCCTGTAGAGCAGAATAACACTAAACTAAAAATTTTAACTGTAGACTAGGGTCAAATCTTTTTGCTTATTAGTCAAGTGTTGCCAAAACTAGTTGAGGACGAGATTAAATCAAGCGGGAGGAAAAATCCAGAAATGAAAAAAAAACTTTTCTGCTGTGCGTTGCAGTTTGTAACAGATCCATGGAGGCCACAGATATCATATAATTGAGTTCAAGATTGCAAACTGGACTGTTATTTTGAGATTAGAGGAATGCCAACTACTGAATGCAAATTCAAAGAACCCCCCAAAAAAAGGTGTGGAGAAATGTTTTGGTGAAAGGTGCTTCTTCTTACAGTTCAATATTGTGCAATTTCTCTTAGAAATTGGATAATAGCCCTGATCATGACTGATAAAATTGGTTTTACTATTGGCTAGCATTAGTAGTAGTAGAATTGTAACATATTGCACTGGCAGAGTATTTACAGGTGGTTTCAGTAGACCTTAAAATAAAAAAGTAAGCTTTTATGGACCTATCACTTGGGAATTCCTAGATATGCGTTATTTCCTTTAAGCATCATAATTGTACAATCTAAGAACCAACAGTACAAATATTTAACTTCTAGGATCCAATGCAAACATTTTCGTCAGCACAAACCAGTTTTCGGATATAGATATCACTGTTTGTTACGCATTGGACAGTACCATTCCTAAAAAACTTTGAAAAATCAATGTAGTAAATTTCTATTACAGTAGTGAATAACGGAAGACTACTGTACATGTCGCTGCGGTCAAAAATATGACATTAGAAACATCACAGTATGCATAAAATACACATGGAAAAAGCCTCCCTGTTCCTTGAATAATTTAAATTGACTACTGTCACCACTGTTTTGCTGTGCTAGAATTTGATATCATACACTTTGAAACGCCATGCTGATAAATTTTATGGAATCCCCTCCTGTGCCCTCTTCCTTTGCCTCAGGTTTAGTATAGCCATGTTCCAAAACAAGGAAACCAATCATGACTGTTTTATCCACCTATCCATTCATCTTGAGGTGCTGATTGAAAAATCCTGATTCTTATTGTTTGGACTTAAGGAATTATATGCTAATTGGGTTCCAGCTGAGAGGATTTGATCTCATGATACTGAATGCCAGAGATTTTTAAATGAGATGACAATAAAATGCGTTAAAAAAACCCAAAACAGTACTCAATCCCACAGCATGTGTATGTGTATCAGGAAGCCGATCATTTATTCATTTATTTTTGGGTAAAAAGTGATATGAAATAAATCATAACCACCTTAATAAAATGCATTCTGTGTTAAAAGGTATTAACAAGCGAAAAAATTCACAGTTATACTCATGACTCTATGAGAACACATTTATTCAGTTACTGAACTTAATGATGGATAAGGCAGAATTACTGACCATCTCTGATCTATTATGAGCTTCCCTCTTTCCACCAAGATGTGTTTATCCAGAGGATCCAGCTGAAAACTGAAACTATAATGTTGCTTTACAAACCATTGCCTTCTCTTAGATTAATATTTGGAAGAGATGTCACAGGCTTGACCTTTGTTGTAGATTTTCCATTTCATCAGAAACTGAAGTACTGGGATAAAGTGACATTTAAAATTTATGTCAAGAACACTGATGGAGGAATAATTTTGTAATAATATAGACAGAAAATATCAATTGTCTCTAGAAATTCAATTTCCAGGATTTTGATGGACCTCTAGTAAAACAGACTCTTGATATCAATACTGTAATACAGGTATGTTTCCTCTTAATACACACTGCCAGGGGCACTATGACGCAAAATATTTGATATTAACAATAAGTCAAACGTGATTTCTGCAGCAAATCCTACTGAGACACAAACTAGTTGGCTACTTTTGCTATTTGTTATTTATTTCACAGAATCACAATAGCTTTTATCCACACTCATAAAAGACCCATTTGGAATTGCAGAAGTCCTTCTAATTACAGTGGTACCTCTATTTACGAATGTCTCGACATACAAAATTTTCTATTTACGAAACGCCTCAACAGGAAAATATTGCCTCGAGTTACGAAAGAAATTTCGAGTTACGAAGGTAAAAATACAGTATGGGCTGCTACTCGCAGCTCCCAAAGGTTCTTGAAAACAACATTCTTGTAGCTGCTCTGCCATTGGCTATTACCTAGCATGCTGGCATCCCATTGGCTAAGAGGGACCTCTGTGTGTAGCTAGATAGATGTTTATGCAGCGTCCTCATCATTCAGACCTCGACCCATGACGTGTTCTGATAGTTTTACGTAAATATATAACTTTTAGAGTATTTACTATGGACCCCAAGAAAGTGACAGAGAAAAGAGGAAAAGAAAAGATGAAGAAAATAGTTTTTTTGTCCATACAAACAAAGCAAAAGATAATAGAAGAGCATGAAAAAGGGATGCGTTTGGTTGATCTCGCCAAAGAATATGGCCGTAATGTACCAACAATTGTCAAGTTATTAAAACAAAAGGAAGCCAAAAAACACCGGAAGTTTAAGGCATTGCGTCGGTGGAATTCACTCTGATGTTCGGCATGGTGAGGCAAGTAGCGCATGAACAAAAGAGAGCAAAAAAAAAATGAGGACAGCAGTTGAAAGGTAAATGACCATCATTATTATTCTTTAATCTATTCTTCGTTTTTTACATTATGCACAACTCTCATTTATTGTGTAATCATCTAATTGTAAAATGTATTTGTTACATGTTTTGATGCATTTTTTGCTTTATAAAACATTTATGTCTGAATTTTGGGGGCTTGGAACGGATTAAGGCATTTGCATGGAAAACGCGTCTACTTACGAAATTTTCTACCAACAAAATTTCTTCCAGAACCAATTAACTTCGTAAGTAGAGGTACCACTGTGCACACTAAATTTGTTGAAGTGACGTTAAGTCATCGTGCAATTGTTAAGTAAAGCTTTGAAGCACGGTGTTAATTAAAATTTAAAAAACAAAATTTATTGTGAAAATACCAAGCAGGGCCGTCACCATCATTAAAATTTGTGTTACATATTTCCTCCTACATCAACTTACAACACAGTTCATAACTGATCTCTCACTATGTAACTGGTGTGTACTGTGAAACCAAACCCATGTCAGTAGTTATGGTCACAAATGAAGCATACCTGACAATATGTATTTCTCACTACTATGGGTGCAGAGTATTTTACTTACTTGAAAATCCAACATAACCAACAAGAAAAATGCTGCTGAAGTGTGCTAAAGTGTCAGTGAAAGACTTAAAACTGCTGGCACAGGATCAACCAGCAGAGATAAGGGAAAAATATAATTTTAAGAGATGGTTGTTGGTGGATTGGGCAGATTACTGAAAGAAGATTAGTTTCAATAGTGGCAATGACAACTTATTAGTCGGAACTGAGAGCTGTGAACCAGGAAGCCCTCATGAATATATCCTCCCAGGCTCAGGTTTCCCACTGACAGTAAGTCACATTTTTCCCAATATCCCTGAATACCCAGTGTGTACGGCAAGTTCCGCACTTTTAAACACATTTTATTGGTGGATTCAGTCTGGATTATCCTGTTTAAGATGCTAGAAGTACACAACAGATCATCAAGTGTCTGTACCAATTTGAAGTTTACCAACTACTGTATTTATGAAACTTTCCCTACAGAACAATTCAATCACTTCCTACACGCACAGATGGTGAAAACCCCAACTCTGGTTGCATCGTTTCCACCACGTTTGTGTATGGCAAGAAATCAAATGAAATCCCAATTAAAACCTTGGTTAAGCAAAAGCAAGATAATCTGATAGTGTACAGGCTTTATAGATTCATGCATCATCTTGATCACCTTAACTGACAGATCCAGATGATGAAACTGCCGGCTATGACATAATGCACAGGACTTTGAGTTGTAAGGTCAGTCTTTCTTACCTGACATAACTTTGTTACTGTTGGTGTTACAGCGGAGGTCTTGACATCAATAACTGATCAGGTGATAGATCATCTTACTGACATTAATGTACATTATTCTCCTTTTCCTAATCATTGCACATGCAAAGGAGTGAGACAAAGAAACCTGTGAAATTTGTGATGTGACTATTTTTTCAAATACCTAAGGACTCTAAAAGTTTCCTCTTGTGGCTTCAAGATTTAAAAAGCAACTGCTGTTTTCAATCTACCATGACATTAGGCACTCTCTTTCCCCATCTTGTTTGGAACTTTAATTTTTTGCATCTATCATTTTAAAACAAAGTTTTAATTGTTTTTTTAACCAGAAAACTTTTATTTAAGTTAATAACTTCAGTTAAATGGATCAGTACACCATCTTTCTGCAAACTGTCTATGGATTTTTATGTCAGCTGAGGTAATTGGATCATTGTTCTGTCCCGTCATGGCTTTATTTGTCTTCTCACAAGTGCACAGACATTGCTCTCTTTTGAAAGCTGAGATGCATTACGCAGTTAGTATTTTGTGTAATTAAGTTCAGCATGATCAGTTTCACCTTGATGATCGTATTTATAGACAGCTAAATCAGGAGAGACCAGTGGATAAAGTAATGATTGTTTATTACAACAAATGATATGTGATAATTACTCTGTCAGAGAGTCTTTGGCAGTTAGGCTCTTGGTGGGAAATTGAGATCAAAGGGCGAGTGTCTTGTGTAAATGGCAAGATATATATATATCCATTCTAGATACTGGTGGTGGTGGATGATGAAGTTGTGAAATCTGTGGGAGAATCATGTTTAAAAAGACAGCAGAATAATTATAAACTGATGCTGAATGTGTCACTACATTATTGAATGGAGGTGGCCATTGAGCAGCTGATGAAAACAGCACTAGCAAGAAATTAAGACTCAGCTTGCATAAAAAGTGTGGACGACAGGATGTTATGAGAATGAACTTTAGACTAAGTGTGCAAAGGAAAGGTCATTTTGACTGAACCTAGCTTTATCAGTAAAACATTACTCCTCTTTACAAGTTACCATTAACCTCAAACATGCATTCACACATCAGATTTCTTTTTTGACACATTGGCGACATATTGAATTAAGAATGTTTTTCACAAAAACAAATCCAAGAATTGACACTTTGTGGTGAAAACATATTCATGCATGAACTCATTTAGATGACTGCTAACAAGGTTGAAATTCAAACTTCCCCAAACTCTCAGTATTCATACACAAACACCAGCTCAAAATATCAACTAAAAGTATTCAATAACATTTGGGGGGGTATCGCTCATTTACATACATTTGCATGTTATTAGCACTTCAAACCTACGAACTTGAAAGACTTTCCATGAAACTACACTCTAATGTTCCTGTCTCTATCTCCCTCTCTCTTTGGCTCTGTCATGGTCCTTCTCAGGTCTCTCTCTGTCTCACACAAGTGGTGATTAAGCAAGCTCGAGACATCAATTAAGAAAGTGTAACCTTCTGTTCAGAATTATAAGAGCTTCTGGAATGTTGGAATCTATGATGCATTTTTTCAAGAGAGGGAGACAGGGAGAGAGAGAGAGAGAGAGAGAGAGAGAGAGAGAGAGAGAGAGAGAGAGAGAGAGAGAGAGAGAGAGAGAGAGAGAGAGAGAGAGAGAGAGAAGAGAGAGAGAGAGAACTTAGTGAACACAAGCCAGTCTTGAATTTTCTGGTGTTTTGACAGATAAAGTCGGGCCTGTACTCAAACAGAATCAGTCCAACTTTACCCTGATTAAACCCTCCTCACAATCTGAGGGGAAAACTGAGTAGGAATCTTGACAGCCCTGATGTTACTATCTGGTATTGTTTGGCATTTTACACCTCGTGTTTGGCTTGTGGATGTGGCAGGGACGATTATATTGGCACTTTCCAATCTCACCCACGGTCCTCCCTGATGGATAGACAGCCAATGTTGACCACATCTTTCCAACCATTTCCTCATTCAAATTTCTTCAATTTCCTCACAGGCAAGCTGGCTGACTACCAACAACTTTGATATTTTTTGGACGATGAACAGCTGCTCCTCAAGAGATTACTGTACAGGATACGGGGCATGCATTGTTTTCTCTGAATAAAAAAAACTTGAAATGAAATGAAATAGTTTGAATTAAAAATCATGGGAAGAAAATTTGTGGAGATTTTTAATGTGTTTGAAACCAATTTTTAAAAAAAAAAGAGATTTGAAAACTCTCAAGAGGGAATCTAGCTTAAGTAAGTTAGACTTGATCTATTTTGAATTAATTTTAAATATGTCCTTCTTTGAAGCTGTCTATTGGTGTAAAAAAAATAACTTAAAAAATCTATTTCAGTGCTATTTCTAAGAAAGGCTTTCAAATGATCTTTTTCTGTCCCTGGTGTTTTACTTTACATTGAAGCATTCATGGCTTTGCAGTCACTTTTTCATTTTTGCATTTAGAAGGCTTATGCTTAAGTCGTTCAATAATGTTACTGAAATATTCAATTAAGTCATTCAATTATTCAGAAAATTTAAATATTCTATTGCTATCATTAATTTTACAATGTAAGAATGTGTGAGTGCACTAATGTTACAGGCAGTGGACATGAGTAATAAAGGAAATACAAGATTTATCTCCATCTAAACGGCCTTTTCTCAAAATTATTACACTTTACAAACTTTAAACTCAATTTGTAATTAGTGAACACACGATGATTCATAATCTGAGTACTAATAATATTAATACAAACAGCAGTAAAAAAAGACACATTTATTTCAGTATAAACAAACAGCAACAGTATTATAAAAACACAAATCATTTGAAATTATAATCATTGCTCTGGTTTCCAAATAAATTTTCATACCCACTGAATTAGAAATGGATAAACTTGACATCATTCTCTGTTTGAACAGGCTTGTCTTTAGATTCAAGACTTTTTTTGCGGAGAACAGGAAAACCCCAAACATTACCACTCCAGGGAGTCCAAGAGATGTCAAGACAATTACAGATTTAAATACTTACCATACCAAATACAGTGATCCCTTGCTACTCGCCGTTACTGCATTCAAGGACCATCCGCAAATAATGAAAATTCAGCAATACAGCGACAAACGATGTATTTTTTTATCTAAGGTAATTTTAATTTTTATGAACCCTCCCCATACTGATATTAAACCACTTCATATCTGTAATTACCTTTTCCCACACTCTTATTGATTGTTTAAAGCGCTTTTAAGTGTTTCATTAGTACATGGAAGTGCGCTGCGTTCTGTGAGTCTTGGAACACAGTGCACTTCCGTGTCAGCCAACAGAATGCGCGTACGGTATCTCGTGACTATCTACTAAAAATTCACAATGAGGTGAAGCCAGGCATCTTGAAGCGCGAATACGCGAGGGATTACTGTATTGTGCAGAGGTCAGACAGAGGGTGAAATATGAGGAATGAGCATGAGTACCCTGTCATCAGAGCACACTGGTATTCACTGGTGTTGGGATAGCAGCTGGCTTTTCTTTAACCCATATTATCACGTTCAAAATAAAATTAAAATATAAAACATCGAGTAAATGTGTTGTGTGATGGGAATCGTAAAATTCACACAGCAGAACACTTTCGGTCTGGATCTGGAGCTGATAAAAAATGTATTTAGTAGTGGATCAAACTGAATATTAGTCCTAAGTGTTTGCAGCGTGAAAGCACTTCATTGGATGACAAGTACTGTAGTTGTAACTGGCTATAATCATCAGTTAACAGATATTCAATAGAGACATGTTACTTGAAAAAAAAAACCCCACAAGAGTTCCTGACACTGCTGATTTATTATCGGTGGAGGAGTGTAGAAAATATGGAAAGGTGTGCCATTCCATCAATAAAGGTGGTGCATCTACCAATGACAGAGATAGCTTCCCATATGAAAATAACCTGGATGGTATCCTAGTCAGTTCATAGAGAACATAAAAAAATAAAATAAAACAACTGCCACATTTCATTAAAAAAAACAGTAGTTCTGAATTATAAAGGTGGCATATGTCTGAAAAATATATGAGTCAGAAAATCTACCCCATTATCTGGAAACTCTCCTGATATGCAAATTTTTGACTAAAAATACATATTTAATAATATTTCAAATAACTTCAGCAGCGTTACATAGAGGTTGCTCCAGTCTTGGCAGAACAATATCACATATGCAGCTACAAAAGTGTATACGTATTTAAATCCATCCACATGTAAATCTGTCCCTAGTATCATAATCAACTTTCTGTCAAGTGAGAATGGAAAGCCTATCGCATGCAAGACTTAACAAATGTTAATTGTTTTTGCCATTGCTTTTCCAGTGCCAGGAGATACTGCACATGAACTTATTTTCAACTTTCAATGTGAACATATTGATGTGGAATAAATTGTCAGTCTGGGGATGACATATATCCCTATTAACTAACTAACTAACGCCACCACGACTTTGAAGCACCCTTTCATGAGACATACAAAAACATACATACATTGCACAGCTTTCTAAAAAGGGGTGCCTGAACTGGAATTTGCATATAGATAAGATAGCTTAAACTTCAAGCTGTGCACACAGATGACAGCCTGCTTATTCAGATTCACTATGTTTCCATTAGATATACGTGAATCACTAGTCCCTGCTGGTTTAAAGGTCTTTGTAATCATAATCATGGAATTATTGGTTCTTAAAGAGGAATACAAATGTATCTGTGGACTAAATAAATAATGAAAAATCAGTAATTTAAAATGGTACCATCACCTAACCAACATTTTCCTGTGCAATTCACTAGATTTTTATCTATTGCAGTGGGTAAAAAAAACAAACCTTTCCATAAAACAGTATTATAAAATTAAAAGAAACAATTTACTAAAATAAATAGTAATAAATATTTAATGAAATAAATAGCTTATGTGTACAATGTTATTGCACAAATAGAATTTTTTGCACAAAAAAAGCAAAACATTAATGCTGCTTAGTGTCAGTGGCTTTTGGAATTTTTTTTGTCATTCTTAGGGTAAAAATATGACAAAATGGATGGAAATCGTGTGACCTTTAATGTAAGGTACAATTCAAGTGGCTTTAAAGTAAATAATGGCTGTTTCAGCTAGTACACACACACACACCCATTCATTGTCCCACTATTACTAAACATCTATCTGTATTGACCTACGAATATTTATCCCCAGTTTGCTTGTTGTTTACCTGAGAACATAAATTAAACCAGTCTGTCGCTTAGTAATTGAGCTCAGCCTGAGACAGGTTGAGGTGGAACGATGGGATTTCTTTGAGCCTCTCTCTCTGTCTCCTTTCATTTGCTACTTTACTTAATTAAATTCTAATTCAATCCAGGAGCCTTTCCATCAATAAACATAGACAGTTCTCCTGGTGTAATACCAAAGCAAACCCTCCTGTGTAAACATGTTGAGAGGAACAAAGATGTCAGAAAAGCAATAAAGAAAGAATATGTCAGCTCATGTCATGATGAAATATCACCCATGTTAAGCCCCAACAAATACACCTATTGTTTCTAAAAAAACATTTCAATTTTCTATCTTTTGTTCAAGTGGTAGCATATTTCCTGATTTAATACTCAATCGGCCATCTTGTTTTCCAGCTAACTGATCTGTTTATCTTATTTGACGTCCTCCCGAGGATGAAATACACAAGCTGCAGCTCTGATAAAGCTCATAAAGATCCTGCAAATACTGGCCAAGTCTTACTGGACTTCACTTCTGACAGAGAGAAAATGTATAAGCGGGAGACATGGTTTGGAACTAGGTCTGATTTGGTTTGAGTTCATGAGAAGCACAGATGGAAGAAATATCATATTGGCGTTATGAACATGCTAAAATAGAGCAGCAAATGTTAAATTAAGTCTTTTGTACCAGTATCGATACAATCAAGGGAGGGCCCTCTGGTGGAATGACAGTGTTATTTTTTCCTTTTTTTTTTTTTTCCCGTTTTTCTGTGTCATAGTCCACCCTGCACTCAGGGAGATTGTACCATCAGATATCACTGAGATGAGATCCTCCCTTGTCTGCCTATTAACAAATCATTATATTTCATTACCACGACCCACTTAAAATATATCCCTCTTTTGTCTGGTGCTCTTGTCCTAATGACACTGCAGCAGATATAGCGGCTCTACGTGGGTCCCTCCTGAGACCCCATCTCCATAAGGTGATTACAGAGATATCAAGTCTTCCGCCTGAGTACATTCTGTGCATGAGCTTAAACATGCAGCTACAGCTTTTTCTGCATGCATTCACTGCCGAAAATATTCTAAATATCAGTAATGAGAAGCAGCTGTTATCCTTCACTAGCTGAGCTAAAAAAGAAATGACATGTGAAGCGCTGAAGGCAACAACTGTGGCTGTGCTGTTGTCTCCAAATCCTACGCAGCCTCTTTGTGGTGGTTACATAAAGTAATGACACAGCCATTACTTTATTGAAAGGCTTTGCGGGAATTTTGCGAAGGGGAAGAGAAATCGGACGGAGATGCTGTGCTTCCGTATCTGTGGGTGTGTCTGTCTTCTTGTTTATCATCTTCTTTAGCTTTAGAAGTGCTGAGACATACAATGACAAGAGAATGCTATTCTGTCTGGTTGCTTAGAAAAAAGGAAGTTCTCTCTTTTTGTCTGTGGACATACAGTATTTCCATAATGACATTGCAGAGGTTGAACATATCATTTCAATGTACTGAGACTAGCTCTAGCCTCTGCTGCTGAACATTTCCCATTGTGGTCTGTATGAACAATACAGAGCCAGCTTTGCTAAGCGAGCAAAGGAGTTTTAAGTGCTGGCTATGCCACCACCATTGAGCCCCCTGCCCTTTAGTCCTAGTAGCTGATGTCAGTCCTACAACAAAGAAATTGCCCGTGGCTAAAGAGACTTTTCTCTATTGACCACCATAATAAAGTAAATTATTAGTCGTTGTACTAAGAATAAATTAGATTTAATAAGCAGCTTTCACTGCTTTCACACAGCCCAAAATCAGACTTTTTGTATGTGGCATCATCCTATGCAAGTAATCCAGGAGGCAAACACGTGGACAAGGAAGAAAGTGGGAAATTATTAAATTATAAAGTATGAAATTAAATTTCATACTGGTTAATGGAATTATGTAGCAATTTCTAACTTTTAAAATTCAACACTGAGGAACTGTAAAATTGAAAGTGCCATGCAGGAGATGCAATATAAATTTTTGTGCTTTGCTGGTGGCTGGAGAAAGACTGGAGGGGTTAACTTTGCATTTATAGTAAAACCAATACGCTGTATTGGTAGCATACATGATCATCATTGGCTTTAAAATACTCGCAAGACATAACCCATTTTACAAGAAGACAAAAATCACTGTCACATTTGTTAATCTTAAATTGTCTCTGAATTATTTAAATAAAAAGCTTAATGTGCCAACTGTACTCCACAGTGAGTTTATGGGTCTGTAATAAGATGCTGCTAACAGGTAAGCCGGCTCCCATGTTTATAATTGCATTGCATTCATAAAGCAGCCGGGTGGTGTTGAGGTGGACACGGCCCATTGGCTTTAAGCCTGGACGTCTTCCCAAAGCAGGAGGGATCAGCAGAGGAGCGACAGCAACGTGGATTAGCGTGGCCTGTCAAGGTCTGACGGTGCGGTGACAATTTAATAGCCAAACTGACTCCCCACAGAAAAAGAGAAAGATGAGGGGAAGAACACGCAAAGGGAGAACAGTGGTTGTGGTCTTCATTTATAGGATTCATTTTGTCATATCAGAGTCTGTTAATACTGCTGTCTGCGCTGTCCTGAGTCCTGGGAGAAAAACACAAGCAGACAAAAGCTCACAGGCACTCTCAGCCTATCCCTGGGCTTACCTCAGTGGATTTTCACAATGGGACAATATAAAATTGGATTTTTAAAAGTTCTTTCATGAGAATTCACGTTAACTCATCAGAGTAGATGGACATGTCCCTGATGGCATTCACTGACAATGCACGCAAATACACATACACACGTACACACACAGGCAAACACACAGCAGTAAGATAGCAAACAAATGGATTTGAAGGAGCAGACTTAAAAGAAATAAATGTTTATTTAAATATTATCTGATTTCTTATGTCAGCACAGACGTGGATGAAGCAATGAAAGAAGAAATTTATGTAAAAATTCCCAAAAGCAGTCATTAATATCATTAGACAACTATTGTAATGTCAAGCTCATCAAACTCAATGTCCAATGTAAAGGATGGACGACAACAGAATATCTGAGTCCAACTGCAAAAGCAGCCACGCTATAAGTGAGTCAACAACTTTTTTTTCCCTGCTTCTGGCCTCACACTAATGAGGGAAGAAGTTACCATGGTAATAGTAGACATGAGCTACATTGAGCTTTGCCAGGCTTCTAATGTGCACAGAAGCACAAAGGCACACACACACACTCTCTCTCTCTCTCACACACACACACACACACACACACACACACACACACACACACACGCGCGCGCAGACACTGTGGATTGTGATTTCATCCTCATCCTCCATGATGAAAAAAATAAAAGCGATTCCATTAGAAATACGAGGTTATTTAAAGGCAAACATTAAGTCTGATGTGCTCGTCTGTAAACATCAGTATAAAGAACAGGAAGACAAGTCTTCTGGTTATGCAAACGTCTCTCATTATTAACACCACTAGTCATTACATTTGCTTTGCCTTTAACAGAGCTTTTATTAAAAGACCTTGCAATTATACTTTTTACATCAACCATTTTATATCGAATCCAAACATTTATTCCATTTGATCCCTTTACTTTTTATCCATACTGGGTTATCTGATCACATTTACATCTAACTAATACCAGGACCGCTTTATTAACACAAAGGCATTTCAATATTCTATTCTTCTAGAAGTTAATGTGGTGTCTTCTTTATATTACAATACATTATAATTATTGTGAAACCTTGTCCACTTTAAGTCTACAACAGTAGATTTTTATTGTTATTCTATTATTTATTATTAACTAACAGATAAATCTGAGAGTAAAATACTCAAAACCCATTATAATGGATATGCTGGGTACAAAAGATGAAAAGGTACAATTCCCATTTCTTCTTTATTTTTCCTCTATGCCAGTGCGGTGCCAAGCTGTTTTAACTGTACAGCTAACTTGCAGTGTTTTTGCATCATCTGTGCAACACAAGCCAGCATGTTGTGGATGTGATGCTTAAACAAGTTAGGAAACATTCTGTTAAAACCAAGCAAGGCAGATCTCTCCCTTTCACAAAGTCTTTTCTACTGGAATAAAGAAGGATTATGTTGAAGCATAAAAAATATTTTCGATACAACCGATCCTGTGTGAAGTGGAAGATGACATGTCATGTGAATCCATTAAATATGTACATGATTGCTGCACCAATAGGGTGCACGGCTTCTTGTCACATGAATGTAATGTTCATTCATTCTGTGTCAACAAAAAACAACACAATGCTGCATTTGGTAGTCAGAACTGCAGTGCAATCTCTTTCCATTGAATAAATACTACATTACCATCCAACCGGCTAACCACATGCTATTGAATTGCTGAGCACTTGCCAGGCCGATATTGCTGAGCCCTCGCACCAAAGACTGCAAAACCTGCAATGACGAACAGGTCTCATATTTTCAATCAATAACTCAATGGATTGAAAAAAATGCAGAGATCATGTTATTTGTCTGACTTAGCCATATCATCAATAAGGACCGAGATGAATGAAGGGCTTCCATGCAGGGTGATCAATTACAAAGCAAGTCATTTCCATAAGATATTACTTGAGGCCATAAGGTCCCATTTTCACTCTAGCTATTGAATTTAAAGCAGCAGAATTTTCCCCTCAATATATCACCAACACTCCTGTAAATTCAAGACTTGGCATTCAGAGTTAAACATCCATTAGTAACAAATAACCTATCTAATATTTACCGTGATTCAAAATGAAAGGAACAGAACATATTATTTTAAATTGATGTAAACTTTTTTCCTTTTTTCTCATTTTAATTTTATATTTTAGTCATCCCTAAATATACATGTGTGTTCTTGTTGTTTGCTGATTCAAAACCAACACGCACAATACTGGAAGGTGTAACTGCTGCATTGGCATGTCCCAGCAGTCTGCTGCAGGTTATTTTGTCGCCCCATATACAGACAGTAAATTCCCACACTAGGCAACAGTTTGAGTAGGATCACAGTAGCATGTGTTATGTCTTACGGTCTTAATTTAATTTGAGGTGCCGTACATTCACCCATGGCCATTCTCTACCTCTGGCATGAGGACATATTGTGCTTTCCCCTCTGGGAGAGGCTTTAGTGGAGGCTCTCTTCCAGTTTCGATGTGTTTGAGTGTCATGTCACTGAACAGAGAAATAAAATAAGAGAAACAGGTGATGTGAATGGATGTGACGGCCGACTCTACTACACCTGATGATAATGTATTCCTCCACTCTCCTTTTTTATATATATTCATACAATATATGCAATCTGCCTTTGTGCTTTCAGTGAGTCTGACATCTCAGAGCCAGAGGAAAGTGTGTCATCATTTTAGTCTCTCAAAGTCTCCTTTACTAACAGACGTGCACATTGGAAACATGCCTCTCCTCCACAAGGCTATTCATATGCATCTGTATAAGTTATTATTGAAAGGTACACATGTCTTTCTGATTTGCTGTGTGACAAAGGATGTTTAATATTTAAAATGGGACTGTATTTGTGGATCTGTATCATATGTTTGCTGAATTGATATTTTCTACAGGGAATCCGTTAACAGTGTTCCTGGGATGAGGATTCGATTGGCATCAAAAATGATTTACGTTAATGTTTGTTTTGCCATACTATTTTTACTCATCTGAGGGTCTACTCGATGTAATAGTGTTTTTAATCTCTATATCTACAGGACATTAAATGACTAGCTGCATTTTAGAATGAGATGCAGGTCAAACCACATTTATGTTATACATCTTCAGAATGATAATAATAATGACAACAAATTTAAACAAGGCAGTCAGAGACCGCAACATCCCCCGACACCCCAGAATTCAACATTTTACCCTGACCTACACATTTTTGTGCCTCTGGCTTCCTGAAAATGTTGCTTTTTGTTTTGTGATGTCTCATCAGGTTTCAGAGATGTATACCTAAAAATGTATACAGTGCGCCGTCGTTCCACGCGGTTAATGCGTTCCAGGAACCACATGCCATTAATGGATACCTCGATAGAGCGACAAACTATTAATCTTATTATTTACGGTAATTAAAACGTTTATAAACCTTCCTCATACTGATATTATACCACCTTTTATCTGTATTACCTTTTCCCACACTCTTATCGACTGTTTAAAGGACTTTTGTGTCTCACGCAAGTCCGAGGCTCACAGAAAGTAGCACACTTCCTGATGCAGTCAGCCAATAGAATGCGCATACGGTATCACGTGACTGCCTTTCAAAAATCTGCGATCATTTTCAAATTTTACCTTGACCTAGTTTTTTCAAGGTCATCATCTCATTTTCATCCCCTTTGCCGCCCAAGTAATGTGCTTTTTGTTTCATCTTTCTACCTGCAACAGTTGTGAAAATATTTGGTGGATGAACGGACGGACGAACACACAAACACTGACATATCAATACATCACCGCTTCATGGGATGTAACAAGGTAAATACAAATTCTAAAACATCTCACATTGCTCACATTAAGTCAGAGTTCTATATGGAAAAAAAACTTTCATTTCTTTTTTAATTGAAGATGTTCAAAAAATAAATAATTTTAACCCTTGAAGCAATGATCAAAAACACTGACCAAGGATACTGTGATGTAATGCATTCTGTTCAGTACAGGGTATTATGTAGGAGTTGGGAAGCTGTTCAGTGCTGTGGACAACAACAATTAAGGATATACTACTGGCCCTATATTTACAATAAACACTAAGTTTTTTTTAAATATTATAAATATACATACATTTAGGTATTTTTAATATTAATTTTAATAATAAATGGTCTTCCTATATAATAAGTATTGTAGCTAACTTTAGCTAGATACAGCAGAATACAGAATTAGTGCATAACACCACTGGAATGCACAATTTACTTGAGGAAAATATTCTTGATTTGGATAAAAATATGTTTAACAATTCAGTTTTAAGATGTTTTTTTTTACCTGCCTGGTTTTCTATGAACAACAGGATTTAACACATATCTCTTGGGGTACTAGGAGCATCTGCTCCTCCTTCTGCCACTTACAATTTATGATGACAAAGAGATGCAGAGATAAATGAATGATCCTCTTGGTGGATCAGACAAGGGTATGACAACAGTAATAATGGCTGCCAAATATATACCCACTGTGGTGGACACCCTGTATGAAAAAGATAAGGAGCTATAGCACTGCTGTGGAAGTAGATCTTAAACTCACATTTGCATGTTTATTTTGGGAGTCTTGTTAGTGTTGGCAAACATGAACATCCAGTGGAGGGGAGTGAGAAAAGACATGGAGAGCAAAGGAAATGTTTCACAAAACAAAAATAGTGATTTCCAAGTACAAAACTATGTTCTCATGCAATGACTGGAGTGCTTAGAGAGTCACTACACTATTTCAGAGACAAAACTGTCAAATGATGCAGAAATAGGAAAGGCATTATTTTTTGTATGTAGATCAAGTAGCATGTAAAAAAAATTATCACATCGTAATAGAAGAAAATCAGTTTTAAGATTTGATTTTTAGCCGAACTACAACTGCTCAGAGCTACCGAATTGCATTTGGGCCTTTCTGCCCTGTAGATGTTAGAAATCCTTAATACAGACTGCAGATTCAATTTTGTCACTGCAAGTTTTTTTTCGAAATCTTTCACTGTTGTGATTGCTGTCCCGTAAGAGTGCTTCTTGAAAATCACAAGCACGCTTCGAGTTCCTCCGAGCAGCAATGACATTCAACAGCATCAGTGTGGCGGTGATTTTTGAATGAAATGGTATTATTTTTCTGACTTATGACTCCTCTCAAGCTGAAGAAACAAGCTTTCAATAAAATTATTCAAAAACCTGTAATCATTCTTTCACACGAGAGGCACTAAACTGGAGAAAAGAAGGCAGAATCCCATTCAGGTTCTCCAGTCTTTCCTTGGTTTTGTATGCAGTCAATTAACTGCCACTAATGATAGCCAGGAGCATTATTGCTGCAAGTCCTCCGGGTTTCTCGGAGCTACTGTCGCACAGGGGGGATATTCCAAAAATGTTTCATCGGCCAACATAAAATGACATGAATCATACAAGCCTCCTTCCTTCACTGGCTTATTCCCAGACTGTGAGCTGTCTCCATTCAACAAAAAGATACATCATATTATCAAAGATTTAAACTGTTTATGGATACTTACTTCTAAAATTGTCTCAATTCTGCACACAATAAAATAAATTCAGGGACTGTGAACATTTTTCCAAACAGTTAAATTATCTTGTTAATCATCTGTGATTGATAATAAATTATGTAACTGTTAAGACTTCATCGTCAGTGAGCGTTAATTACAGTACTGTAAAAGCATCATTCCCTCAGTTTTGTTGTTGCTTTCTTAAGTTCATCATTCACTTTTTTAAAATACTGACTCATTTGTGAATAATTTATGATGGAAGACGTCTTTTATATGAAGATTTATGCCCTTTAATTCAAGGTAAGTGTACTAACGAGATGTTTTTCCATTCAGCGGCAGTCAGCACAACTGTTCCCTAAGAGAATTTTTTTCTTCAGCATGCAATTTTAAAGTGGTACAGAGCAATGGCAGATTTGAGGTGGATGGTGCACAATGTCACGAGGGGGAGTAGAGATTATGACATCAAAAAAACAAAAAGGTGAACATCCCAAGTGACAACTTGGATCTACTGTTTCGTAAAAAATTTTTACATCTTGTGCAAGGGTTGGAAGCCACACAATCAACCAAGCAAGTAAAAGGTTTTCATTTATTTAAAACTCAAACTTCTTTAAAGTCCCAATTTCTTTTTCATAAGTTCAAATGTTCAACAAGCTCCCGGTTAGTGTCATTTAGAATCCCTCACCCCCCGCCCCCCTCTCCCCAGTTAATGCAGAGCAGCTGCATCACACAGTCTTAAGTAGATGCAGTTTGCTGATTGGACTGTATTATTCTGCTAAAGCTGGAGGGGTGTTCACAGGATTCTCGTCATCATCACAAAGCTCTTGAAAGAAGGGAAATTTCTTCTCTCCCTTGTAATTGATTATATACAGTGGTGGCCAGTGGCCAGGATAACTTATATAACCATACAGGCTAGAGATGAAGGCATGCATATCTTTGTTAGAGGAGCAATTCTAGTTCTTAGTTTGTTTAATGTACTGCTTATACTCATGTATGCTATTGATTTAATTCAAAGCTATTCTTTTGTCACATACCATGGGTCAATAAAAGCCTTTTTTAATTTTCTTAATTATTTAACTTTTATTTGCACATACAAACATAAGCATGTTAGGGCTCTGTTTTAGTGCTTTCCCACCATATTCTTATACATATGTGGTTTCTGCAGAACCAGCACCTCTTTATTGACTAATTCCATAGGAATGATGGCAAGTATTATGATTGAATATGGTTTTAATCATGATTGTATAACTTTGATTAATTATGGGTAATAAAAGTTAAAATTAACATGATTATTTCCAATTTTTACCTCAATAAGGATTAAAGAAGGATTATTTCATTTTTGTTCAAATGAAGCATTCTTTGAGCTCCTGTCACTGTTTTACTGTTTTCTCTAGGTTCTCCACCAAACAGACATTTCAGACACTATAAATTGAATGTCTTACCCTAACACTACATTTCACATTTGAATTGTAGCTGTAAGGACAGAACACATTTAGAGCTGGCAACGAAACATATCTCCACCCGCGTTACCTTAGGAGATGTTGGTTATTTATGAGAGGGGAGGAGTGGTGTAAAAACAGTGGAGGCACTTCAAATAGTTTTTTAACCACTGGCAAATGAGTTATGTTTTTCATTTTGGCTCTGGGGAGGCTCGCTTGTATTTCTGAGTGCTGTAAAAGCAAAGTTTGACAGCTTTCTATTGGAAATATGAAGTAACAAATCAAGTGGGATAACAGACACGGGTATACAGGCTTGCTAAGATTTTCTAGAAATTAGATTCAATAAAATTAATCAACACCATTGATTCAGTGGTAAGTTACATAATGAGTTGTGTCAAAGTCTTCTAATCTTCACAAGGTTCACCTTTATTTACTCTTTAGGGCACTAAGGATGTCTGACTTTTCTGAGTAGAACAAAAGCAAAAAAAATGAAAAGGACAGAAAGAAACGTTGCTTCAAAGTTGCATCAAAAGAAGCATCTTGAAAGAGCCTCCTTCTTTTACAACCATTAAAATGTGTCTCTTACCAAAGACTTCATATGACACAGCTTTTATGTACAGGTTAATACATGAGATGAAGGGCTCTCTACGAGACTGCAGTCACTGCTAAATGTTTTGTCAGACCACATTTCAGACAGTTGGATTGCATTTGCTACCCACATGTTTCCCAGTTGGATCAGGACAAAAGCTTTTTTTTCCCATTTATTTGTCTGTGTCATTGTGTAGATCAGAGAATCACACACACAGACAGCCCATTACACTTACCTGCAGTGTCTGTGAACCCCAGCCACGGTTTCAATGATGGAGCACTCTCCCTCATTTAGACAAAAGGCCAAGTCCTTGTCTTCCACACATGGTTTGAAGACCTCAGAGCGCAGACTTGGAAGAGTTGCAGCCACCGCTATCAAGAGACAGAGAGACAGATTCAGTTTGCATCGAATAAAAAAGTTGGAGGGGAAAAAAAGCTTATTCTTTTAACCTTATCTTTAATTTATTTAAAATGCTAATGGATATGGAATGCCAGGATGCTTCTGCAAGCTCAATTTTCTTCTATAGTGATTTCTTTCTTTCATGCACCAAAATGACCACTCTCCCCAGATAGGTGGGGAAGACTTCCTTTCCTTCGTTTGATTTCTAGAACACAGGATAGCCCAGGGTACAACTTTCTTCATTACAGGGTAAAATTACCGTTTTCCATTTGAACAATTCTGAATTGATACAATTGAGAAAGTGAGGTAATGATATAATACATATAACTGACTTCAATAACATGCTTTATTGAAGAAATACTGTCAGTATTGCTTTTTGCATGTGTTGTTGCATGTGCTTCTTTTTAAAAAAAAATAAAAAAATAGGTTTTTATTTTATGCATCTAAAGGACATAATATCAAGATCATACAAGCACACAATGACACACACCCTCACACAAGTTTACAGTAACAATCAGAAGCTCTTTCACTCAATTACATAGTCAGGCATTCAAAATTGGATTGACCGGTATTACGCTCAAAACCTCGCCAATACAATTGGATTACACATCTGATTCTGCTGTCATCCATTTATATTATGCACACGCTCGCACGCAAGCACGCACCGCACGCACACGCACGCACACACGCACGCACACGCACACACACACATTTTTGAATGCTTTGAATGCACACATGCAGACACAACCAAAATGTATTGTGTGCTGCACTCCTACTGGTTTCAACGGTCTGTCCAACTAGAATCACTTGGTGTGATTCTAGTTGGACAGTCGCTTGAGGAGGAATAAAAACTCTGTAATAAGAGTGTTGTGCCCAAGTGTCCAGTTCAATCTGTGTTTATGGCTGCTGATCAATAAATCAGTGTGCTCTTGATGTAAGGCCCAAGAGATCACAAGCGATCAGATGTAACACAAAAAGATATATGTGATGCTCTTGGGTCCAGCTAAGGCTTGGCTGTAAAAGTAAAAACTTTGAGAGATATAATTTAAACCACTTACTGCAGGGGCTCATATCTTCAGATATTTATGGAGTACTTTGTTTTCTTTAAAATATATATAGGGAGCTGTCTAGTTTTTATCCATTTCAGTGTTTGTGAGTTTGATTAATTCTACAGTCAGATCAGTGTAATGCATTAGTTAGTAGGTTTGCATCTTTAACCCTCTAGGCTTTCAAATCCTCAGAATTAAATCTTGTATAATTTATACCACAAATTACCAGAATGGATCAGTCTAAAGCTCATCTATTCCAAGATACAAGTTTAATAATGAAAATAGAAAACAGCATTCTTCTTGGTACGCATGTCCCTGACTATAATTATCAAGGTGTTTTTAAAGTCCCTTGTATCTTTTATTCAGACAGTGATAGTAGCAGTGACCACATGTGAAGAATGGCATGTTTGATGTGCAAAGTTGACTTTTGTAATGTTAGGTAAGTGGTTTCAGTTTAAACACAAAAGGCAGAGCTGTTCTGACATAAGCAGAAATTGATTTTGTGCTGCAGGCCTATCTTTACATGTGAAACCCAAGGTCACGCAGATACAAAGCACACTTTTAGTACCTGCATTACAAGTAATCTTTTCTGTATGGAAACATTGAAATACTTCTTAGATAGATAGATACTTTAATAATCCCGGAGGAAATTGAACACTTGTCACCCGTTATTTCAAACGTCTTGTAAAAACGGTCCTTTGCAATTCATTATTGTCATGTTATTTACAGCATAAAAAGTAGCTCAAGCGCATTATCGTTCGTCTCGTGCTGCTGACAGAACAAGGCCACTGTGTTACCAATGACATAGCAAATTGGGAATTGATGATGATTTATTGCATCTCCATGTTTTGTTTACAACAAGAGGGACATAGCTCACACAAAACTCTGAAGCACATCATAGTACGGCTCCTTCTTCTTCAAATATGGGGTGGATCTTCCATCCTTTCATCCATCCATCTATCCATCCATCCATCCATCCACCCAACCATCTTCTTGAGGGCGGCAGTAGCTCAGACCACTGGGCTGGGGACCGGAGGGTGGCCAGTTCAAGGCCCATGAGGACTGAAATTTTCCGAATGTGAACTAGCAGGGGGAAGGCACCAGCTCATATCCTGAGCACTGCTAAGGTGTCCTTAAGCAAGGCAATTTCCCCTTTAAAAGTTGCTCATTGGGGCACATCAGTAAGGAACTATGCCCAGTATGTGTCACCAGCACATCACAGGGCCACATGAAACACAACCAACCACCCATACACACACTCACAGGCACAAACATTTTGGAGTAATCCTTTTACCTAAAGTGAAGACATACAGTATAACCCAGAGAGGACCCACACAGACCAGGGGAGAACATACAAATTCCACACCCAAAAATAAGTGATTTGTAGAGCAGCTGATGTTTGAACTGTCCTGTTTTTTAAAATTTTTTATGTAAATAAGTGCCTAAACATACAACACATTTTAGCAATAACCTCTCAGTCAAACAGCAAAATAAGGGCTTTTCTATCCTTTATAAGGTTAGGTGTATACAAAAAAGGTCTGTGCTTATTACCTCTCAAAATATCTGCCAAAACAAGTGAGCCTCTCAGGTTTAGCGCCACTCTTTTAGCTTTGTTGGCCACATCAAAAAATAAGTCATCTTCAGATATATTTGGCCTTGAGCACTACAAGCTGTCAATTTCTTATGGGTTCCCTTTTCATCACTCTGACAGGCAAGAAAGAGTAAAAAAAAAATTAAAAAAATCTGCAGCTCGGCAAACACAACATGAACATTTTTGAAACAAGAAGCCATCAAGCTGCTGAAGAGATTTTGTCTTTTAATAGTCCTCATGCCATAAAATGTTGCATGTTGCAGAGAGGAGTGGTAATAATGTGACTGTGTGCTTTGATACGTTTTCTATAGTGTGTTGTCATTTCTTCACTCTCAAAGGACTGACCCTTACTAGATCCGGGTTTACTGATCCAAGCAGTCAAGCCAATTAACAGAACATGACAGTTTTTGATTTTTTCTGTTCTTTTGGATTTCAAACCAGTAATGAAACTTTATCACACTATTAATACATTAATCTTTATCTTTATTACTGTGGTAACAGCTGATAAATGGCGTGTCCTTTGCTGTTAGCAATTATAAAGATGTAATGTCATTAATAATGATGACAAACATACACAATGCCATTAGGTACACTTATCAACACTTTGAGAGAAGCCTTTAACTAAATGACACCCCCTCGATTTGAGCCTCTAGCAAACCTTAAGAAACTGATTGTTAGGTGGCTTTAAAAAATACATGGTGGAAAATGTGTTAATAAATGGAAGCTGCAGTGGGAGTGTGATTCATCCTGGTCTCTTTGAAATCATTTTCACGTCTCTCACTCTCCCCATTGCACAAAGGCAATCCAGATTGCTGATTCCCTTGGTAACTTTCAATGAATACACTGGCTTGGGATCACAGATTCATAGGATGATCAGACTCATCTGAGTGGCTAGTTCTTAGCCACTGTTGCTACTGTCAATCACTTTCAATGTTATTGGAACAGGATAGATTAACTTAATCTAAAATATTTTCAAATGTCACCTTACATTTTAGGGCGGCACGGTGGCGTAGTGGTTAGCGCTGCTGCCTCACAACACGGCGGACCCGGTTTCGAGTCCCGCTCTGTGCGGAGTTCGCATGCTCTCCCCGTGTCTGCGTGGATTCTCTCCAGGTTCTCCGGCTTCCTCCCACCTCCAAAAGCATGTGCTTCAGGTTGATTGGCCGTTCCAAATTGCCCGTAGGAATGAGTGTGTCTGTGTGCACGGTTGTATGTCTTTGTGTGTGGCTTCGCGGTGCACTGGCGTCATGCCCGGAGTGTCCCTTGCCTCACGCCGTATGCCGCCGAGATAAGCTCCGACTCCCCATGACCCGCTGCGGCGGATATAGCGGTGGTAATCTGAAGATGACTGACTGACTGATTGACTGACCTTACATTATGTCTGATCGATGAACCATCAAGCATTATCATCAATGAAAAAGACAAACCAGATTCAAAAACCATTTCTTTGTACAGTAAAAGTGAATGCCCAGTTCTAAATAAAGTATGTTTCCTCATGTGCTGCAGACCAATCACAGCACACCAAAAATGGGCCAGAGTCTGCAGCCAGATATCTTGCTTTACAGCAGAGCATGGATTTGTGGTATAAGATGTGTTCTGTGTTTACAGCAGCTGCTGCAAACTTTGATCAGTTGTTAGAAGGACACAATTCCCCTTTAAGGCACAGAGCACGACATTCCTATAGCTGCAGCTTTGATGCAGAAGGTAAAATAGTAATATCATCAACTGGGATTATCTTAAATGGAATAAATGATGAAGATTATTGGCAGTGGCAAATATCACCTCTGGTTCATAGTCCCACTTTCAATTCTTAGTTTCAATGCTTGATTGCTATCAGCTGGTACTTATATTGTGGTTAAGTGACAACTGTGTTGTAATTTTTTTTAGCCTGAATTCAAATGCTATTTGAAAAATGTAAAGCATGGTCTCATGTAAACATTACCAAAAGCATGTTGTTTTTTTTAGATATACAATGCAGAACTGCATGTGAACATACACACAATATACATATGCAGTTCAATGTACGCAGACACACTGCAGACATGGAATCCTTGGCACAGAAAACAGAAGAGACAATTCCATTTACAACTGTACCATTTCCCAGCCATAGCTTCCTTCTAATGTGCTCATTAGCGTTCTTGTGCTGAGCCTCATCCCCCAGGAGACAGTGGTAGGGAGAGAACTGCCTGTGTTTACTGCAGCACACATCAAAGACAGCCTTACTACGTAAAAGGAAAGTCCTGAGAGAGCCTGCCGATTGCTTACCCATCATGCACTGCTGCCTTTTGGGCAGGACCATATTGAGAGAAATATATAGTGTAGTGAATATGGAAAAGACTTAGTCCTGACAAAGCTATCTTGACAATGGTTTGGAAATTACTTGAACTTTTTGGCTTTTTATTTCATTGAAGTAGCACTTAAACTGCTGCTGCAGGAAGAGAGAAGGTTTAATGACTGGACTAACCCTCATCAAAACGAGAGAGAACTATTACTTAAATATTACACTTTCTCACCATTTCAAAAAAATGTCGACAGTAGGAATTTCAAATAATCACTCAAAAGAAAAAGAAAGACTAAATAAAACTTTTCAACACTTTTTGTGTGCACTTGTCTCATAAATATGAATTCAAAGCAGAAGCAAAAATATCAAAGACAGAACTTAAATTATACAAATCAGCCTTGATAAATTATTGAGTGCCATTATTCTGACTGCCAAACAATATTTCGAGACGACTACTGTACAAACAAACATACAAACATACGGTTTATTCAACATTTTGAGAACCATCTCCTGAATTATACCTTCTGACATTGTTCCAAATGTTAAACAGTGGTAAATCATCCATGGATGTCAACATAGAAAATCTGGTCGATATCCATGTTCATTTATTTAAAAACTGCTCTTGAAATAAATTATATTTTTTTATTTCAAGGTTGTGAAATAAGCCATAGTTGTTCCCATATGTCATTTCGTCTATGGCATGGCAGAAAAATCTGCATTATTACCAATGTTCAAAAAAACAAATCTTGGGGATGGACTGCTGACATAACTACAGTATATGAACCGACAAAAATCAATTGACCACTAAGACGAGCTGAAGGATAGCCAAAGGTCAGAGAAAAAAAGTGTAAGACTTCTTTTAGCCTTGAAAATTTGATGACTATGATGATCAATAATGTATGTATTCAGGCACATTTTCAGATCTCTCTTTATATTAGAAAAATATCAAAGACACATAAACCTCTATATCAGTGAGGGAGAGGTGGAGCAAGTGTCTTAGGTTCTAGTGAATCAACCTGTCACTGATAAACCAAGAAACGACTGTATTTTTAAGGAAACATATTTCTGTATTAAGCTAACTTTTACAGAGGAGCTATAGAAAGCATCCTGACAAGAAACATCACAAGTGGAGTTTCAAGCACATCCCAGAACAGGAGGGCTCTGCAGCGTGTGATTAAGACAGCCCAGAACATCACTTGTACCCATCGACTGAGCATCTGCGATATCAGTGAGGTGAGGTGCCAGCTCAGAGTCCAAAGGGTGCTAAAAGACAACATCCACGCCAGCCACAGCCTGTCCACCCTAATGCCATCTGGCTATAGACGTAGAAGCATCCACAACCACAGCCACAGACCACAGGGAAGATTTCTTCCTCTGAATACGAACCTCCAGAACTCATTCTTCACACTTGAAGAGTTATTTTTGTGAAGGTGTTAAAATAGTCTCTATAGAAACTGGATCCTATGATTCTTATTTTAATGTCAAGCCTGTACTTCAAAGTAAAACTGATCACCGAGACAGAACCCTTCAAGATAGTTCCTGTCCCTGACTCAGATAAATAGAACTTGACCTGTGGGACAGTTGGTTAAAGGTGGCAGTCACCTGCCTGTAAACAGGGTTAAAGACTGTGTAGCCTTGGTCAGCATGACAACCATTTGATAGTTGACATACGTCAAGTACCATCGCTGTCCTTCATTCTAGTCCAACTGGTGATGTCGGCCTTAAAGTGCCGGGCTGTGACATGTTCTTTTTGGATGTTCAAACAAGTTGGTATGGAACATTTTTACCATTAATTTTCTGGAGATTTGTAAGGTGCCATAACTAGGTACGGTTTTCCTTTTAGAGCACCTTAAGAGTATTGTCGTTATCTAATGGCATCACCACTGGAGTACTAAGAAGGGCTTTTGAAGTTGCAGGCCAAAGGCAGTAGGTTAATAAAGACTGGGGAAAATGAAACATCCAGTGAAGCTTAAGGGAAAATTTACCCCCTAATGAATAGTTTTGATTATCTATATTATTTCCTGACCCCTTGTCAGTTGAATCCTGATTAAAATTTGGATTACCATCCTACACACAACAAATAAGCCCCTGCAGTTCCAAAGCCCCTCCCTTCTCCTCTCAAATCAGCTCCAAACAGAATCATAAAGTGACCTTGAAATTCCTCTTCCCAACCCACACACTATAGTGCAAGTGTTCTGCAGCCAACAGCCTGCATAGTGAGTTGAAAATTCACCTGTGTTGTGCTCTACCAGAAGGGTCAGCTTGTTTTTTGTTTGAACTATACCTCTGGTGCAGGTGCGATGTGTCTGCACTGTGAGAGACAACCTGCGTATTAGATAGCAGAGGCTGTACAAACACCATGAGCTGAGACTCAGACTCAGAGTTTGTAATGTTTAGCTGAACGAAAGACTCACATGAAAATGCAGTCCTTTACGAAGAAAAGATAACACGTCACAGATGCTTTGTTTTTTCTACTCACAAGATCTTTAAGACAATTACACTGGAAAGGAACATACTTTATTCAAGAGCAGGATTTAATTCATCACACTTATAGTATAGATGTGAGTAATGACAAGCTATTTATAGACCTATAAATACGGCCAATTTAGATGCTACAGGACACAAAAATGGTTTGAGTTGAGGTCTCTGTTACTGATTCTTATTGTAAGATGATTATTATGAAGGCCTTTGAAGATAATTTACTGGATGGATTTCTCAGCAGTGGTAATAATGCCATGATGACATCCACAGCAACTGTGGATCACAATGTTAGTGGCTTGAACAGAGGAAATCGTGACCGTTACCCTTTGTAAACTGAGATTAAGCAGAAGTGGCCCAACCAAGACCCTTCTCTACAATACCTTTATTTGTCTCTTGAGAACAAAACAATGGTGGCACAAAGCTGGTGCAGGGTTCAGCAAGTGAAAGAAGCAAGATTTACAACACAGAAGTATTCCTTTGTGACATTTTACATCCACATTGAGAGGTACTTTGTGAACATGGTGGTTGGTCTCTTAGGTGTTAGCTGCTAACTGTCATCAGCTGTTTTTGAGTCTTCGGCTTGTTAGGAAGCATACATATAATGTGTTGACAGTACATTAAACTCCCATTCTGCATTTTGTTCGGTTTCAGCTGATTTGGATCTGCACCAACCACCCCATCCTAACCCACCCATGAACATGCTATTTGAAAAGCCTTCTGCTTCTTCAGACCTGCAAATCCTGCTCTTACAGTTTTTACATAATTTTGCTGTCAAATATCACTGACTTCCTATTTCAGCATGAAATCAATAAAGACGTTTATAAAAATGCTCCAATACAGAATAACATTATTAGACACAATTTTTCTTGCGCTAATTTGTCTTCACTTTCCATATGCAGCAATATAGTACAAGACAGATCATTTATCCTGATTCATTGATTCAAAATTGTGGTGCAATTATAACAATGTACCACCAGGAGGGGAAAAATGATGTTAATATTTATAATTTAGGTGATGAAAACAAACCATTTTCTGTTTGTGATGCCTAATAGATTTTTTTGGCCACATTTTCTGCTAGATTTGGATGTATTTAAACAACTTTCCATTGAATGTCAAAGCAAAATGCAATATACATCACAAGAGCTAAACCACTTTGATGTGCATGTCAGAATGGTCATGAACATACACCCATTAGCTCCTGGGGGAAGAAATAAAAGCTGTTAAGAATGGGATGAGTGCCTCAACATGTTTCAGTTCCATTATCTCCATTACTTATGGAGCAAATACCAGAGAATAGGCAGCAACTGAAGAAATAAATTTTAATTTCTGAAATTTATATTTAATGAGTGATGTCATTTTAGTACATTTATCAGAATTTGACATTAAATTCAGATTTTTGGATAGGACATGTAGGTCATGAAACCAAAATTAAACCTTGTGGGATTTTTGCTGAAATATACATACCTGTAGTGTTGCATATAAGGAGGAACTGTGCATTGAATAATCCATCGCTTTTTACAAAAGGGACACAATGCAAAATTCTGCAGAACTGATGCAAAACACAAAAAGACCCATGCAGGTGTGCAAAAAAGTATAAAACTTGCAAATAAAGTCAATATAAATTCCAATACAAATATGCTTCAATCGTCACAGTAAGAAATTAGAAAGATTAAATCCAAAAAAATTAAAAATGCTATTTATTTCATTTTAAAAACGACTGTCTATGCTCTTTACATAACAACCAAATAATTACATTTTAGTTATTTTTCATAAAATGCTAATTTAGAGATGTGATTAGATTCTACCAATGCTGATTGTGTATTTGTGTGTGTGTGTGTATTTGCGTGTGTGTGTGTGTGTGTGTGTGTGTGTGTGTGTGTGTGTGTGTGTGTGTGTGTGTGTGAAGGAACAGCATGTGCCTATCAAAACATTTTATTTATATTCCATGAAAACTCTTTGTTAATTAATTATAATTTATTAACAACGCTTACAAACCATTTATCAAATATGTCATTTGGCTTGCATGTTATTATGAATCGAACCAGTGCTGATAGCACGTTTGGTTCTGTCTTGGCAGTGCCTATATTTAAAAAGATGGCATAAAAAATTAATCCTGGGGGTTCTAAAGAATTATGCTTTGCCGACAGAAGCTGGCAGAGATTGGGGTGCGCTCAGTGCTGAATTGTGCCTTCATTCACTTTCTGTAACATCTTCACTGACATGCTAAAATAAAAACTGATAATTTTTTTCATGCTGATGACTTCAGATGCAGTGTTATCAGTGCTATGATCACCCTGCAGTTGTGTTTAAATACTTCACTGGGAAGAAAAAAAAGATTTTATTTTCCTTCCATGGGTATTCACCATGCTCCCTCTTAATGCCTGACAAACATATTTGAATTGGAAATGACTCAAAATACAATTTTATGCAGCACTCATCCCTAGATGCAGTTTTGCGCCTGCAAAAAGATGAAACGGTAATCAGAAGAAGGGAAGAAAAGCACAAAAAATATAGGGAAAACTGTTTAAAACACAGACTGTTCTTTACTTGGCCACTCTGGGTAAATTGATAAAGATTGCAAGTCATTTTGATTGCATTATTGGTGCTGATTCCCCCTATTTTCATTCTGCCTCTCTCTTGTTTGGCAACCAAACAAGATGCAGACAATATTTAAACCTGAGAGGACAGCAGGAGAGGAGGGGCGATGTGCAAAGCGTGAGAATTTGACAGAAAAGACAATGGTATAAGAAATCTTTGCATCTTACACACACAGCAGGCATTCTTTCCCTCCTGTGCTTCATTGCCACACTCTGCTCCTTCCCTGCTTCTCTTCATCTTCCTCATGGGAATATTGCTAAAATGCAACATCAACATGCATTCATGTTTAATGGGGAAGAGACTGAGAGGAGTGGGGCTGAATGATTGACCTATATGGACCAGAAAGTGGCTTCCTGTCAAACAGTTGATTAAAATTCCTGGGACCAAGAATGCAGGGTGTGATGTACGGCGAACAGGTGGCGTGGGTTTAATATGCATGAGCGGACGGCTCCTGCATCTGCAGATTGGCCTTCACTGAGCTTGCCTGTCTGCTCCCTTGGCAGCTCTCTTGGCATATGGAGGTACTAAGGGCATACATGGGCATAACTGGTCTATTTAGTTGTTTAGCGACTGATGAGATCAGCGCATGGCATTTGCTTTTTCTCCTGGTTCTAGTTTGCTTAAAAAAATAAAGATGAAGGCAGAGTAGGGCATTGTTCTCCTGTACACTTTATTGATTTTATATAAACAGCAGGAAACATCAAAAGAGAGAAGGATTAGAGGAGCTGGTGTAAAAACTGACTGAAATGGGGTTTAGGACTTGGGCTTAGTGGAGGGAGGATGTGATTAGCCCCTACACCTTCTCAACAACTGATTCTGTTGATAAGAAAAAGCTTGTACAATATTCCAGATTTTGAGGGAGGAAAATTTAGCTTAGCCATTGTATATCTCATGCCATGCATTATTTGACACATAAAATGTGATGGAAAAAGATTTGGCTGTGCTATTTCAGGCAGCTGTATAGAATTAGATTCATAGGGTTTAGTGTTTGTTTGGACGCAGAGTGCTATTTTTCAGCTTTCTTTGCCCAAGACTGTTTGTTATTTTGGCGATTTGATGTGTACTACAGTGCTACAGTGTTAGGAAGTGTGTCACTGGAAACACAGCACTGTACTATAATCTTTGTTCAAGGTTTTGTGCAGCCTGCTGTCCAACTACAGGTCATCAGGGTATTGAGCCATGTCCACATTCTATTATTTTTTCCCATGCATTAATTTGTGAAGGCACAGTCTTAGAGGCTCATCCAAAACCACAGTAGCCCTTATGTTCATTTCTGCCTTTCCATTTCTTATTTGTTATACATCGTTCAACCAACACACACATCTTGTGGTGCAAATGAACAAAATAAATTGCGCTGTAGAAATTACGGTAAAAAGCCCTTCAAGGAGTTTATGTTTTCACCCATGTCTGTTTGCTACCTGCTAGCAGGATTATGCTAAACCGATTTCCACAAAACAGTGGTGAGGGGGGGGGGGGGGTAAAGTTTAAATAAAAATGGGATTGAGAAAGATTTTGCACCACTGTTTAATTATACACACTCCACGGGGTACCAGTTTAGTTTGACCATGTCTCACATTACTGATAAATTTGCAGCATTTCTTTTGTTATTATTTATCCACAAGTCACATTTACTGGAAAAAAAAACCCAACTAAACGACTAAAATACATGAATTTTTATTTACTTTCTTCATCAGCCTAAAATTGAATTATGTGTAGTCAGGACTGCTTTGCTATCATTTTCTTTTCTTTTTTAAAATCTTTTTAGGACATGTCTATGAACATACATCTCAGAGACTCAAATGATAATTTACTACCAGCTAACTTTATCGGTCGATAATCCATTTATGAGTGTCTAAAAATATTATTATGGATTATGAGGTGTGTCGTGGGGATACAGAACATTATTGCACTTGCAAACGCTGACTCAAGCACTCTTCTGTAACAGCCAGTGAGCATGTCAGGGCCTCCCTCTAGAACTTATCAACTCTGTTTTCAGCCATCTGTGGTTTGTGGTGTATGTTGTTTTATTTATTATTTTGTACGGTGTGATTTAACTAATGCGTTTTGCCAGATCACCAGAACGTGTGAAAGCTTTACCCTTGTGCAGCCAGCTCCAGCTGTCTGCAGCATGAAGTGGTATTGGTGGGCTAAATTAACAAATTTTGAGCAAATGAGAAAAGTTTGAACGAAAGAAGTTTAAAAGAAATTGTCTTTTAATGAACATTATGTTAATCTGAATGACACACATGAAATACCCCATATCAAATTAATCTATTTATCTTAATAATACAGCTTACATTAAGCACACCTGCAATTATTCTTTCAGAGACAAATCAGCAAACACAATGAATGGACTAATTGGATTATGTTAATGATAACTAGTTTGTACAAAAAAAAACTCACCAGGGGACAATGCTTAATCCCAATTATAAATCCCTCCGACTGCTTATTTGACGGACAAAGCAAAGCCCTGAAGTTTGCTTCCTCCTTAAACAAGGCAGAGCTCTCCTGTACTCCACTCCACTTGATACAGTCATCCATATCTTCGAAGTCTCTCCCTTTCTCACACAAACATGCCAATAATAGTAATGGTGAATTCGCCCTGGCATCATTGTCCTAAAGCTCTACGAAACTAAACATAGGCAGATGCTCTCAAAGGTGCAGCGGGAACATGATTTTATGCCTTTCAGACAGCTCTGCTTGCAGAAAGACAGAGCTCTGATCCAACCACAGTCTCATGGGTGGCAGAAATGACGCAAAGGTTGTGGCTTGGCCTCCAAGGAACAAGCATGTCATTGGTATTATTAAAAGGACAGACAGTACACTTACACACAACTGATGATGTGATGCATTTAAATGGATTTAGCAGGTAACAATCACAACAGCAACAAGATAGTCTCAAGTTGTATTAGCAAAATGTGGACCTCTGGGCTTTACCCATAATGAAATGCCCCTGAATGCATACTGTTTAGAAAGCATCTGCAAAGTTTATGGAAGCGGTTGCCATAACAGTAATAATGCACCGGGACTGGCAGCGTCTGCCCTATTGCTGGATCAGTGAAATCCTGTTTAGCCACCCTGTGGCCCTCAGGGAATATTTGCCATCTAATTCCAGCCAAATCATGGCCTGTTTAATGCCTCACCACCTGCTATGTTCATTTGCATGCTTGTGCGTGGGAGAGAAAAGAATTCTTTGTTCATTTATCCGCACGTAAGTATGTGTCTATATGTACAAGTACATATCATGTACAGTATGTAAGTGTAGCTATGTGCATTCAGTGCAAAGCAAAGGAAGACGTGACGACTGCAGGTGTATTTTGACCGCAGGAGTGACCTCATCCACTAAGATAAAACAGGGCTGCAGTAGATCTCCTCCCACACACACACACACACACACACACACACACGCAAGCATACACGCATGCACGCACTCACACACACACACACACACACACACACACACACACACACACACGCACAAACAAGCTCAATCTTGTATATTTTCCTACATTGCTTAATTTTTCTACATTTCCTTTCATTTCAGCTTACATTCTGTTTACTGAGTGATGACAACCACATACTCTGCTAATTGGACAGCTCAACATAGGGATTTCATTTTAAAGCAAGTCATCAGCATGAGTGTACGAAGTGATTAATGGTGATGATTGCACTAAAATTGGCAGTCAATGCCAACACAGGGACTGTTATAGACCCTGTAAAACATATTGCTCTCTTCCAAATATTCTTCTCCATTATCCTCGATGGCCTCTATCAGAGGACGCATGAAAACATTAAACCTGACGGGCAAAAATGTTGTGAATGATGGCTAGGTTCTCCAAAAGTGGCTCTGGTGCAGAGCGTTCCATAACAGATGTATTAATCAAAGATGTTTCCTTTGGAGTCATTTGGGTATGATCAGAATTCAGCCATTTCTTGACACATCAATGTTGCCTCTGCTTGAAGTGACAAACTCACTGAATGCCAAAGACAAATATCCTTCACCGACAAGATATTTTCCCTTTCAAATTATTGCAAAGCACTTCTTCTTTTTCTTTGGTTGCGGTTAAATTTGCCATGTTAGAAGATAATGCAGGTGCTGAAAACCGAGGATAGAATATTCTCAAACTGAAGCATAAAATAAAAAGATTTGAAAAGCAAACAAGCAAAGCTGTGAGGGTCTGGGGATTTTTGCAAGGAATGACAACAAAATTGCAGCTGCATTTGCTCCTGACAACTGTAATCACCTTACACGTTGACCAAAAATAGAAAATACTTTATCACAGAAGAATAATTAGTCCACCACGATCATGCTGTAATTTGTAATTCTTTTCGAGTTATAATGTTGTTTATGAAAAGTATTTGAAATTACAAAATGCTTAACTGGTATCAAAAGAGTGAAATAATTGTGTTTTTAGTTGACTTTCATTATATTTTAACATCCAGAGCAATTTACTGAATAATTTCATGGAATAAATATAACTGACACAAATTTCATGAATGCGAGACATGAATGTTAACCTTAGTAATGAGGCTATATCAGTATTAATGCAGGTTTTTCAAATGATACAGCACAACTTAATTTATTTTAATGTGTATTGAATGAGTCATCACTCATAAAATCTCAAATAAAACCACTCATGCACACATTCACACCTTCAGTCAATTTGGAGTCATCAATTCACCTAAATTGCATGTTGTATTCTATGAGGAAACAGTACTATATATATATATATATATATATATATATATATATATATATATATATATATATATATATATATATATGTATATATATATATATGCCCTATGCTGTTACTATGATGACAAAATAATTAGAATCTAAATCAATCCAAGCCTACATTGATTAAATCTAAGAATACTATGTCGATATTGCCCCATTACTGAGGTTAACACTGAAAATGGCATTCTCACATTGTCACTATTGAGAAATAGGAAAGCAGCAGAGCTTAACAAATGACAAATCACACAGCACACCTTAATCCAGTTATTCCACAATGGAGGGTGACATTACAGCTCTGATGGCAGTATGCATTGAGAGTTCAGTAATCTTTTCTTTCTACCCCCAAACCACAAAAACAACTATTATCATGAGAAAATACCAATGAAACCCAAAGCTGTCAAAAAATGATGGTGATTTTACTTAATGGTTGATGTGGCCTTTTCTGATGTGACAACTTCTTTGCTGTGATGACGAAAACCAGCCTGAAGTCTTTATTCTTGCTGGCGTTGATTTCTGGTGCTTGAACCAAACTTCTGTCAGGACCTCTGCTTGTCACGATTAATATTTTCACTCTAAAAGTAGGAAAGGTCACGTTCCACTGTGCCAGGTTTAAAGTGTGGGTATGGCTGTATATTCAGTGAACCAACAACCTTAAAAAGTTGCTGTTTCACTTTGATTTGCTGAGTCATTTCTAGATTTTGGAGAGAAAAGAGTGTTTCTATTATTAGCTTAAACTAAAACAAGGACCACACCTTAATGTGTAGAAGAAAAATTTACTTCAGAATTTACAAACGTCTGTGCAGTGTTAATGGATGCTTAGCCCCAGCTGATTCCAATATCATTGGTTTATACTACTGACAATTTGACATTTGTAGCATATGGAGTGCAGTGGAAAGGCTTTATAGTTTAGCAAGCAAGCCAGATGATGAGCATTGTTTGAATCTGAAGTCCTGCAACAGAGATAAAATGACAAAAAAATGTTTTGGGTTGTTGAGTTAATTGACTGATTTACTAATGTCCAATTTTTAATGTTTATTTTCCTGAATATTTGTAATAATGTAATTGAAATTAATTAAGTAGCATTAAAAACATGTGTTTCCAGTCTATGCTTTCAATGCAGCTTGTGTCCCCTATAAGACGTCCTCTGAATGTCACCCATGACAGCCATCGATGCTGAGCATAAGTGAGACAGAGGAGCTAGTGGAGAGTTTCTAACAGAGTCTCTAACACCTGTCACCAAAACGCTCGAGGAACGGGTGATGATAGATATAAATAACAAACTGGTTGGACTGACTGGACCAATAACATAGAAGCATTATAAGACAGAAGGATGAGAAGAGTGCTCTGCTTGGAAGGTTTCGGTCTTTTAGTGGATACACTTTTTTGGATTCTGTCAAACACTGCCAGCTAGCGCCTGTGGGCTCATGATGTTACAAGAAATTCTAGGTTCAGGAATGCTTGCAAAATTGCAGAATATCATCTGACCTTCTGGAGGTGGTGATACTGATTGGGAAGAAAAGAGCTGGAGATACTGAACATAAACTTACTATTCTTAAAAAGAAAGTACTGATATGTTGGAGCATGGCAGGGTGTCTGCAAACCATTTGCAATATAATACAGGCAGACAAGGCAGTGGTTCTGACACAAACTGCATCACACTGGGCCAATTATCAGGGTGATGAGACAAGATGACTTTTTAGTCTGGATTCTTTCCTTGCACAATGTTATTCAACTTTAATTAAACAGAAAGTACAGGCACATAACTTAAAGGTCATGGCATAGACCAATCTTCTTGGTGCTGTCTTGCAGGTAAAATCACAACACCAGCTTAAAAGTGGGACAATGACATTTTAATGCCATTCTTACTATGGTTTAAACAACCCTCACTTTCATTTTCAATTAAGACATAAGTTTACAGATTCATTGCTGACAACTTTAACTACCTCTTGCACAGAATATACTGCATTTGGTCCATGTAGAATTTTGTAGCTGACAGAGGATTGTGACAGCACTTCATGATAATACTATAAATTACATATTACATTGAACTTAAAAAGTGCATGACCAATCAGGGAAAAATCACCATCCATGACAACAAACATCATCTTCCTTGCTAGGTAACAAAATTAAGATATAAAACATGGACATCAAACATATCCCTGACATTATTGAAGCTTATAGCATGGTAGACACATGAGTATGACTGGTGAAAAAACCCCCCCCACTGTCAGTCATTCAGCAATCGATGGCATTTATTCTGGGTTCTAAGGATGATTTAGTGAATGTTAAACACAGAGAGAACACGAGAACTGCCAGATGATCGTCTGTGGTCTCATGATCCAGAATGCTCTTTCTCAATACCTTTATTTGCCAATATTTAAAATATGCAGTTAGTCGCTCCACAAGTACGTGCTATTTTAATAAGCTTTTATTTACTCTCTGGATTCCATGCTTGAAAATTGCTCTGGGTAATACTCATTCCATGCTTTCCAATTTTATTTATTACTTCAAACACACCAACAAGTTTATGTACGTACACCGAGCAGAGAGAGAAATCAATCTATGCACACTGAAAGGCAAAGCAATGACTCAGCACAATGAAATTTACGTCATGCTTATGGCTATTGTAGTAATTCCACACATATCTGCCAGTGTGGCTCATAGTTTTCAAATATGGCATACCTTAAAAAAGTGTGTGCAGTTTTAAGTGAGGCAGAACCTTGTGCATAGACACACCAACCTAGCCCTCTGCAGCCATCAATTCACAGCGGTGAGGCCAGCTACAGCCTTGCCCTCTTCCTCTCTCTCCCACTGTACCAGAATGAATTTCTCCCCTGAGCTGATGGGCTACGCTCTACTGCAACCAATCCATATAATTAGTCCGTCAGCAATGTAAACCCCTGGCTCAAGCTTCCAGTCCATTTCAATATCAGGTGCAAATACGATAACGGCTTCATTCCAATGTGAAAACTTTACTCTATTCATTTGATGAATTGTTAATTTTTTCCCACCAGGTGGTTAATCACAACGTACAACTTGCTATGTTTCTGTTGTATTGCACAAATATCTTCTATCAGGGTTAAAAAGAATCTTTTTTTCCTCTGCTTCTCAAAATGCTTGATGTGTCCCGTCTTCCTTTGGGTTTTATGATGCATTTAGTTTCTCATTACTAATAAATCACCCATGAGCATTTTAAAGGGCATTTAATATCGGTGGAGGCACAAACTAAGGTGTACGCCCCTCACAACTTTCTCCTTCCCCATTTTTCAGATGTTTCACAATTTTTTCCTTCCTGAGCTAATTATGTAGGGTTTTGACGGCTGATCTCACCCCATATGGCGTCAGCTCTGCTAATCACTGCGTCCTAGAGAACTGTGGCGTGACAGCCTGCATGTCAAAATCACCATCAAAACGGTGAGGCGTGGAAAAGTAAGGGAGGGGTGGTGAGTGCAATTTGTGAGTGTGAGCATGTGTTTTCTTTTTGTTTTGTTTTTTGTTTTTGTGGAAGGCGGGCTAGCGAGGAGAAAAGAAAAATTAACCAGAGAAAACAAAGTTAATGAGGCATGAAGGAGGTTTCCCTCTTTTGTGTTTAGGAGAGGTAGTCATGCCTCTTCATTTACCATTTCCACCTCACCAGTAGGAAGGATGGGAAACCAAAACCTCACGGGTAGAAAAGTCAGGCTGTAACAGGATTCTGTGTGTTTACTTGGACTGCTTGTGGTTGTTGACTGAAGCAACACTCGACTACGCAGGCCTCACAAACCTCTATGTTTGAGCAGATATTAACTCGCAGATTCCATTTGCATTTTCCCTCGTCAACTGGATCTACATCTGACTGCAGAAGGAAGAAGCCCTTTGGGATGACGTGTCAAGAGGACATCTCATGCAAAACATCACAGTATCAATGTCTGGGGCTATTATAACTACAATGACTTACCTTCTGTATTGACTATCACCCAGGGAGAGACAAGTAGCCTCCGTGTGCCTGAGTCCCATTAATAAACATATATTATTTACTCTACATACGCATTTAATAAAGTAATCCCAGTTGGCGAGGGGATGCCAAATACTTATATTTCTTACAAAAGGCTCAACGCAGTTTCACATTATATGTAAATTACGCTGAATCACAATCAACGCAACAATCAAAGATGCATGAGGAGTAATTCCAAGACAATTGCAGCTGCCTGAAAATGTAAATTCGGAGCACGTCTTGCAAATGCTTTATTTAATACTAAATTGCTTTCCCGCAGGTGCATTTCTCCCCGATCCTCAATAAATTTTTAAAACAACGACATTGCAATCATCATCCTAAAGGTGTCATCTCATTACCATTTAGCAAGAATAATACGTATGTTGTTTCCTTTATCAGCTAGTGACCATGGTTCCCCACAGTTGCAAAAGTATGTTTAAAATTCAGAATAGGGTCAGCGTTTGAATTAGGTCCGCAATGTTTCTCATTTTCATAGTTTTTAATGTAAGGCTAAGAGTTTGATGATATTTCTTTCCTACTGTGTCATGATTATTTTGTTATTTCCTTTACTGTCCCACCTGCTTTTACATGTTCCTTATACTTCAGTAGATGTTATCCATATTGGTTCATTTTCTATGCTTTTCCTGTGTTCCTACTCCATCTTTTTATATTCTGTTTACCTATTGTTTTATTTCCCATCTTCACTGGTCTATCTTTAATTCATTCTTCAGGTAAAATTTCAAAACTTTTTTTTGTATGTCTTGAACTTTCATCTCATGGGAGGTTTGAGCAAAATGAAACATATTCCTTCCATCAGTACAGATGCATTTGTAAATTCCTATGGGTCTGTTCTGCTTTCAACTACCAATGTTAGCAATTGTGGTGAATACAGAAAATTTGCAATGAAAATATGCCAAAGCACGTTTACAGTAGAAGTACATTGCAAGCACACTGCGCACATCCTTACAGTGACTTCATACTGTGATAAATTGCTTGTGGCAGTTTCCATCTTTAGGCTGTTTCTACATGAATAATCATGAAAGTCTGTCCAGCCTCGCCTTTCCATCTCCCGAAGTGAAGCTTACTGAAAAAAGCCCAAGAGCTGTACACTGATAACATTTTAAATGCTAGCTAGGCAAAACTCAAATGACACAGTTTATTCAGAGTGCACCGAGGGTTAAAGTCTGACTGAGTCACTATGGCTCATGTCAGAAGGCCTTAGACTTTGTCACTTCACGAGACACACACGCCTAAGGTCAGTGTCACTACCCTGCCAAGTGTTGACCTTTGATCAGTTAGAGGAGTGCTAAGAATTGCCAAAAGGTCTCTTTGGGCATTTCGGAGCACGGGAGAAAAGAAACAAAAACAGCAGCCTTTAACTGTCCAAACAAGTGTTCCTCTATTGTAGCTGCATTAATATGCCTTGTCCACACTAAGTGGAGTAAGGACAACATGAGTCTGATGCCAAGTCTTTATGATAGAAGAATCAGTATAGCAGCGCACTGAAACAATCTGCCCCTGCGTAGGTGGAATGGAATTCAAAGATTTATTTTTTGGTCAGAGCATTTCCTGCAAAGCCTCTGAGTTGCTGCAGTATGAACTTTACAAGAGCAAAATTACGCACTGGGCCAAGATTATGATAGCATCACTGAAGATACCATTTTTCTTGAAATGGATTTTAAAAAATGCTAGTGCAATGGCATTGGTTAGAGGAAAAACAGAGGTATCTATTTCCCCTCAGATGCTGTTCAATTCCCAGTGCACATAATCAGACCAGTTCATGTCCTGTCGTCCACAACACCCAGGAAAGTACATTATTGTGTACCACGCGCTAAGAAAATTGTACCTCATGTATTTGTTGAACTGAGCTCTCTGCAGGACTTGATTAAATTTAGCCTTGTGCATTATCCTCTGTTATTGGTTTGTTATATAAGAAATAAATGGATGTACTTTTGACATTGATCTACTTTTCAGTGTTTGGTAAAAAGAGAATCTCATAGACATTACTTTCTCTGAGCAAAAAATAAATTATCAGGAATAAATCATCATCTAAATAATGTTTGAAAGAGCCTGGCTTAAATGTGATAGCATGCAAAGAATTAAATGCCATAACCAGGTTTCCTTGACATCTCATGCTAATTACTGATTGCGACTTCAGTGTGCTTTATATAGTGGGTTTTTCTCTTTCCTTTTTTTTTTTCCTTTACTGGTACCACAAATGCACTGGTAAATATACTGTGCTCCTATCAGAGGTTGGTCTTGACCAATCGTTGTTTACAATAAAGTGATGTTGGAAACAAAAGTCAGCAATTCCTGTTTTGGTTTTTGTCTCCATTGGAGAGCGAGGGGTTAAAAAGTACAGAAAAATGCATGTGACATTACATTTCCACAGGCATAAAAAGTGGGGAAAGAAGGAGAATGAAAAATACTGAGGGTGGGGGATTGATGTACAAAAGAGGCAAAAGAAGCAAGGCAGAGAAGAAAAAAAGACAAGACAGATTATAGGGAAAAGACTAGATTAGAAAGAAAGAAAGCAAGAAGGAGAGGCAGTCACAGTCGGTTTGCCTCATCTCTGTGCGTATCATCTGGCTTGCAGGGGGAAAATTACTGTACCAGTTCCCCAAGGCCCACAGTGACTTCCTTAACCACTTTAATAAACTGGAAGAGCGTGATTGCCCAGACTGTGCTGCTGTCAGCGTGTTAATTAGACACAGTGCTTTATCAGAGCTGGCCACTCATGAACCAGTCAAGCATATTACTATAAATGGTTTACTATCATCTCCCAACTAAACATTAACTTATATATATAATCTTAATCTTAATTAATCTTAATCTTATCTAATCTTAATCTGTCACTTAAAAAAATAGTATGTTGATGGATTTATGAAAAAGAAAGAAAATAATACAGCCTGGTATAGCTCAGTTCGGATGTCAATAGTTACGCAGCAAAAAGCATGCATTATTAAAGATGTATTTGTTTTAAAGAATGCACTTCAGTTAAATGTAGCTTTTGAAGCACTCTGTATTTTTTGCAATCCCCATTCCCAAACCAGTGTTCTACCTCATTATAAAGTGGATCCAAATTACATGTCGGCAAAATTTGTTCATTGGTGCTTTTCTCACTCACACCTCTTTTTCCAAACCTGTTACTCAGCATATGTTTATTAATCCTTTTTATTTTCACTTCGCTAATTAAAGACAACATTTTTTGTGTAAGCTGTCAGCCATCTGCAAGCAGTGTATTCTTCCACAGATCAGTAGTGACATAAATCATTAATTTATATGTTTTATGTGGGTGCAGAAGGAGCATAGCAACATGAGAACCAGATTTTAGTAGCATGGTAAAAAAAATAAAGACTTAAGCATCTCTGTGTTGTGTGTACTTTAAGTTCTGATCTATATGAGGCTAATTTAAGCCTTTAATTAATGTAGGATTTTAGATTTGCCAAAGGGGAAGGAAAAGATAATGCTTAGGATAAGATCATCTTTGATTAGATCAGGCAAATTAGTCAGTATACTCATCCAGCTGTATATGTTCAAGTCTGACAAATCTGGAAAGAAAACTGAGAGACCAGGTGGAGAGAGAGAAATAAATAAATAAATAAATAAACTAACAACCTCTAAGCTGCATGGTCATTTTGCTGGTTTTACACATTAGAAATAGAAGCATAGAGTATGTAAACACTGCTTAGAGCTACTTCATATTGTTGGTGATAAATTTGTCATCTCCAGCCAAAGAATATACAAAGGGTGGTGGGGAGTAGAGGCAGTGTTTATTCACCCTGGAGACAGTAAATATAATAATCATCTGTAGCCCAAGTTTATTTTTTATTTTTTTCACAAAAATGAAACTAGGCTGCTGAATAATTTATGAGCTCTGAGCGCACGTCACCAACTCAGCATTTAGCTTGAGGAAAGTGTGGGCAAACTATGAGAGGGACACTATTATTTCATCTCATATGTATAATTCTGTGCTGAGTAAATTTAAATTTCACATTTTAATAAAGGCAGGGAAGCTGCATTCATCTCAAAATACTGTATGTGTTTTACTTGAAATTCTTGAGGACTCTAGTTCATGTATCTGAGAGAAGTGAGAGGTTTGAAAAACTTGCAAATATTATTATATAAACAGTCTTATAAGAGAAAGTTAAAAAAAACCCATTTCAATTCAAGATACTTTTGGATCTCAAATATTTAAAGAATTGAAACCCAAAAGGCTTTTAAAATAATATGCTTAAAGCGAGGATGTGATCCTCGTTCAAAACATATTATATGTTATTATTTTATTATAATTTGTGACACATCCCTCACTCACATCTACTGTACACACTCACACACTGATAAATGTGCGTATTGGTAATTGCTTGACAATGTAAGATACTGTTGACCTTTACATCCTTAAGGGGAGCAGTCCCGAAGTCGCAGAGTGCATTAGACAAAATACATAGAGATTTGACACAATGAAGGATCGACCTGGGAAATGAAAGAGAAAATGAATCTCACTGAAGTGGGGAGTATAGGCAGAGGATGCTGGTGTGTGGCATGGCTTTATCTATTTCTGAAAGCTTCTACCTAAGTGCTTGCCCTTGAGCCCATTATTTTCCATACTGTGGACGAAAATGAAAGATAACAGGTCATGAGCAAGAAACCTGATTGTTCAGAAGGACAAATTAGTGTCTATCCCATGCACAATTGCAATATGCTCAATAAACATACTGTCTACAGATAATGGGAATATCTTCAAAGAGGGGGAAATTAATTTACGTTAAATCTGATGCTGTGCAAGCTCGGAAGTGTCTTTCATTTGAAAAGGATTTGGAATGTGGCAGTGATAAATGCAGCTACGCCTTCGATCTATTTCCCTTATATTTCTCTTGTTTTATACTAACAAATAAAGTCTTCTTACATGTCCACATCTACCAAGCAACAGATGAAGGATTTATGGAAGTCTGGAAGAACTACAGATTTTTATTGAAATTCCAATTCAATTCCAATTCAAAAAACTTTAATAGTACCCAAGAGGCAACTGAAAGTATATAAAGCAGGATAGGTGTTAATCATACAGTGTAAATGTAAACAGTGTAAACATTAACATAAATGATAATAAAATAAATGTTAGTATATATACAATATTTATGTTAAATAATAATTCAAAACCTAGTTAGTTTAGAACCAAGTGAGTTAGTTCAAAACCTAGTCAGCACAAAACCTAGTTAGTTTAGAACATAATTTGTTCAAAACCTAGTTAGTCCTCTATAATTAATTATATCCATCCTCTTTGCTTATCATTCTTTCGTCCCAGAACATTTGCTGGTAGATTTTGTACAACAGGCTTCATAAACAGCACAAGAGTGCACAGAAATGCAGTTCAAGTCTTTCCAAATAGTCAAGAGATGGAGTCAGGAGCGGACTTGCGGGTCATTGTGGGTACATGCACTCGATTAACCCTTCTTTAAATGTGACCTGATCCCAGCAAATGCTGGTAGATGAGCTGTGGAGATACAAAATTAATTGATGAGGTGTGAGGAGGAAAAAAGGCCAGCTAAGAATAGTCATCCCTTAGCTTCAGAGTGCTGCAAATGCTTGTGGTTTCCTTTTTAGCTGTTTAATTTTATTGATGCTGCATAAAAGACAGAGAAGAAGAAGTAAATCTCCCGTGTCCTTGGTTCTGTGAAGGCTGAGCAGCTTTTACAATGCTGCTGTTAACGACAATTTCTGAACTCTGAAAATCTTATTGTCCACATAAAGCTCAGGCCACATTTGTACCTACCCCATTACACATTGTTGTTTAGCATTGGATGCAGTTATTTTAACATGCCTGGTGAAATGAGCAACAGCATTTCCAGAATAGAACAACAACTATTAATGCTACATACAAGTACAGCTTAAACCTTGGAGACTCAACCTGATAGCATACAGTATCCAGGACAAATGTTCATACAGTTGTTAGAATATGATCTGATTTGATTTGTTTGGTAGAATGAACTGTGTACTGCATTATACATTCAAGTAATTTGTCTACAAAACATTCATTAAAGCAAGATATTCATTTCATTGAATTTCGCTGCCTGTTACAGCCTCTGAAAAGACAAAACACATTGTCATCAATGTGCAGGCTGAAGAAATTACTGAACAAATTTACTGAGCGGGTTCTGGCTGAGAAGAATTTCACTAATTAATGAAGGATGATGGCTGCAGTATGCACACATATAATATCTTTAAAGTGAAAATGTCATGCTACTCTCAGGGTTCAGCTGAAGAATTTGAGACCCTAACATTTGGATTGCTCTTTCCGTTAATCTGTGCAAAAAACGTCCTTCACGACATAATCACACAATCAACTGGTAATTAAAATGCATGACAATGGCAAGACAAGGCTTGGTCCTTAAACAAACATCGAGCTCAATGCCCCATGAAACCATAAACCACACTTCAATACCCAATCAGTCATAAACATTAATTGTGGCATCTTTCATTTGACATAAACTGTAATTGAGCATAGAAATGAGTTTACGCTAAGGGGCTGGGAAAGAAGCTTATGATTTCCGTTCATGCTGTCTCAACGGTTAAGATGTTGGGATCAAGAAAATGTGGATCCCTTTCTGGTTTTATATCAGTGTCACCTTTTCTTTGACTCACCGAGTGACAGAATATTTGCCGGTTCAACACTTGCTCTGTCTGGATGTACCCCCCAAAAAAGTGTCTTTTCAAAACATTCCCTCAAAAGTGATACTTCTGCTCACAGGGAGGGTGAGATATAATCTCACTGTGGTAGGTGATGACATTGACAAGAGAATCCAGTCACTCTGATTTATTCAAACAGAGTCGGAGCAAGGGATATCTATAGCTGGAAGTGTTGGACAAAGGGGCTGATTATCCTCGGGACTAGTCAGAACAAAAACATCCACGTATGGCTGGATGATGTGATGTGATGCCTCCTCAAGGCCACAAGGATACAACAGACAGAGTCATGACCTGGATTCATAACCCCTGGCGACAGCGAGCGTTGTATTGTTGACCAGGAATTTTTCTAGTTAGCAAAATGATGTTCATTGAAATTGTTCTTGTTTATGCTTCATGTTTTGAACATGATTCAGACTGACTGGTAGCTTGAAGAGATTCCAATTTCAGTTTTCTGTTGGAGGGCATAAATAGAAAATGAACAAGAAATAATACTCTCTCTTGCTCATTCATTTAATGTTCATATATGGGCAGCGGTAACATTTCAAATGTTATTAAACTAATAGGAATTATAGGTAAGAAAGTTCAGGTTAGAAATAGAAATAGATCTTTAAAATAAAGGAAAAGGTATAACAGATAAGAAAATCTTTAAATAAGAGCTTTGCTAAACCTTCTTCCTCTAAATATTCATTCAAAACGGAGCTGTGAAGACGTGCAACGCACTGCAAATTGTACTCCCCAGTGTGACACAAATAATGATTGTCTTAGATTCCGCCGCAGGTAGAGGAAATTCACAGGGCTTCACCTTTTACAGATGCACCATGTTTGCTTTTTTGTTTATTCGCTGTTAAAAACAAAATGTTTTCCTGGGAGAGCTTTGCTGAGTGACTGCACATGGAAACATGATTTCTGCACGTGTTAGCAACTAAGTGTGGAGAGGCTTGTTTCTGCCTGGAGGATGAGATGGAAAACCATGAGGACTACGTTGGCACGATTTGGAAATTGGAGTGTAATCACAATCCTGAGTGCTAATAAAAAAAAGGGGGGGGGGGGTGAATTTGAGGAGCAAAGACTGAATATGAAACACACTTGGACTGATAAGAGAGTGTTCTTTCACAGAGCAGCTATTTTTAAACCATGACGTCTGATGGCGAGCAGGGGGTAGCTTTCTTTAATGATGCCGCTCTGGCTTTTTGACTAGAGTCAGCACCTCTGCTTCAGATTGCACGGGGTAGAGGCCAAGAAGGAACAATGTGTGCCGGGCTTTGGCACAGGCGAGCGTCAGCACTGCCAACACACTTCATCCATCCACGCTGGCAGCCGTCTATCATTCACACTCTGCGGTAGGCACATGGCGTCTGAACACATCACAAAGCAGAGATTACTTTTGCAAACACAATATTACAAACACTGCTATGTAACACCCCGCCACACCTGGTGTGTGCACTCGCAAATATGCTGCTCTTGTTCCTCGCCTCAGCTCCACGGTCAGCTCTCTGCTATTCTGGTCACTGCTGCCATTGTGTCAATGGGCTTGTAGGTACCATTCTAAGTCATAGAGAAATTTTGAAAGCTTGCCAACCAATGAGTCAATATTCTCTTACCAAAAACCACTTCAGACTTGGCTGGTCGAGGGTAAAGAGTCACTTGACTGCTTTGAGCTTGTATTCTCTCTATCTATGCCTCTCTCTCTCATGCACACCCACAGTTGCTTTTTCTACAATTTTTAATGGATTCAACAGAGAGGTTGGCTTATGCACAAGGCAAATAAGTACATTGGACCATTACCACCTCCTTCACAATAACCATCAATATGAAATAATTTGGTACCGAAGTTTCCTGTGTGCTCCCATGCGTGCTCATTATTTGCCTCTTATAGGATGGAATTCTGCTGCTCAGCATCAAACAAATTCACCAAGCACGTAGTAAATATGGGATACTTTCTTTTGATTTGAAAGAGGGATGCAATTTGTTTTTTTTCATGAAGGGATTTCTACATTTGAGATTTTCAAGGTTTTTGTGGATATATTTGAGAATATAAGCAAGTGACATTAACAGATAGCAAGGAAAGATGGATGAAGATACTTTTATGGAGACACATGGATATTAATTGCCAGTGCCTGTTTATCTGTACCATGCATGCATGACATGTTTTCCTTCTAGTTTTTCTATTACAGTATTGTTTTTCTTGCATATTTTTTTTTCTTCTTGCACCCAAGGTTGTGCTGTCTCCCGCAAATAGTTATGCCGATCATTGTATTTTACAGTAAATTAGAACCTCTTGTCAACAGGAGAGCTCAGAAAATCATCCAAGTGTGGAAGTAAACAGATAAAAATGGCGAGAAATTGCAAATCAGCTACAGATCATGCACCAGTATCACTACAAGACTGCACAAGCCTGCTTCATGCTTATTAGTAAAAAACTATTTAAATGCCCGGTATCTCTGAGTGAAGGAAGTAAGTAAATCTGAGGGGCTGTCAAGTGTATCACATTCTTTTCGACACTTCCAGAAACTCAAGAATCCTCCACATCCTTACTCTTCATCACCACTGCCAGCCCACTGCTTGCGACATATCATTTCTCAGAACAGCTCATCTGCCCTCTTATAGCATCAACTCCTACATATCATAAGATGAAAAAAATCTCTGGAGGAGAAGAACGCTTGTCCAAGTAGCACAGAAAACTGATAAATCTTAACGGACGGATTTATTTCCCAACATTCTCTCAGATCACTTGCTGTTTGACATCTGATTCTTAATGAAGTATGATTGTTACGGATTCAAAAAAGACCTGACATTCATCGTGTTCACTGGCATTGTTCTTTTGATACAAATTCATCTAGATTTTCACAGTGTGAATTGTGCATGTTATTTTACGTGTTACATGCAGCAGCGAACACATACGCATGTGTAGCCTAAGCTTTCTACTGTAAGATGAGACTGGTCCTAAAGATATGCACTGTGGATGTGCCATACAGGTTGAGAAAAAAAAATCACATTTAAAATAAATGTGAAAGTGATTAAATGTGTGACATACACTGCGAGTCTTTCAGGAAGGCTGTATCACTTTGTTCTTTTCTGCAAACAGAATTTCTCATAATAAAATACATTTTGTGAATGCTCCATGAGCAAAATATTGCTTTGTGCTGGAGGCCTCAAATACAGATTTTTTGCAGTATTACTAGTTGTTTTGAACATTCAGTAATGATTTTGTTCAGCAATCTTATTGTGAATTGCAGCAAGTGACTCCATCCACGATTCAGTATTTCCTATCAGGCTTTGGTAAATAATGTTGAGCTCTGTCAATAGCACGGATGTCCATTTTATCTGTGAGTGAATGCAGGGATATGTCTAGAACCCCCTGAAACCCTCACTGACATACTGTGATTAGCTGACAAGTTGACTGACAACACAAATGCTAGATACTTTTAGCGCTCACTTACATGCAGACAGAATGGTTATACTTTAATAATTTAGTTGTTTCAAAGGAATACATGTTCTGCATTGTTGTTCTAAGGGAAGAAATATACTCAATGCCTTTTTCATGCCAAGAGCAAGGAGTGACATTGAAGGCTGTCTAATGTCTGTGCTGAGAATAGGCCCAGAAGGCTAGATACTGCTTAGCTTGGGTTAATACAATCTTTCATAGCAGAAAGATATAAAGTAAAGAAATACATCTGCCTGCAAGTTATGGTTGAGGACATGTTGCATTCAAGACAACTATAAACTTAGGAATAACAGTTAGAGAAATTCTGATCTGAGAAATAGACACTCAACTGATCAACTCAGACAGCAATAAGGATGACCTGATGACTAGCCATATCGTTACCCATTCATGGATAGACGGACGGACGGACGGACGAATGATAGATGGATATTCAATATTGTATGAGCATTGGTTCATGTGTTGAAGTGTCATCATGGTGTTCTGTCTTCATAAAGATAATAATAATGAAAAACAACATTTCTTTACATTGGAAATGATACCTTCACTGCACCAGCTAATTAATGTTTGTCAGAGATATTAAAATCCATATTCCTAGAAGAAACAAACACACAAATGCATGTGTGTACACATACACACACATTAGATTTCCTGAAATAGAAATGACAAGCATTCAAGCATTTTAAAATCACTTCCTGCTTTTTTTTGAAAGAGAATCAGCAGGGAGGCCAGGCTTAGTACTTTTACCCTACAGGCCAAATTTCAGATGTTATGTTCAAAAGCTATGATGGTCCAATTGATGTTTGTTTTGTTTCAACTCCGACATAAAAAAGTCAAAATAAATACACCAATCTTTATGTGTCATGAGTCTGCAACGAGAGCAGACATATTGCTGGATGCTGCTTTTTTGAAAATCACTTCAAAGTGCCTGAACATGCGTTCTTACACTGGGTTACTGACATAAAATATGAAAGGCTTAATTCTCAAAAGCAGAAGAAACACAAAGCCTCATTTAAAAATATAACATGAGACCCAGTCAGTGACTGCCATCTACATCTGGAATTGCCTGTTCTGATGGGACTGTGCATTATGTGTTTACCAGGCGTTGGGGTAAGGGCTACAGAGTGGAAGCTGGAATAATTGAAAGAGTGATACTATAATGAAGAATGGGACTTGTTTTTTTTAACCAATCCGATTCAGGTTTTATTGTTGAATTTCATATGCTTGTCTCCCCACCCAGGTTATTCCACTTCATTTTTTTGACCTAATCATATTTGTTCATCCGTGGTTTGCTTACAAAGAGCTACGCTCAAGAAAAGCACAGTTTTGGCGGTTAAGAGCATTTGACCGATAAAGACTTGTGCTACGACAGTGCACCGCTGTCCCATTAGTCGAGGGCAGGTTGGCACAACATCTAACTACGGAGATGGAGTACAAATCCATCCATGTTCTCCAGACAGTGATAATCCCCACTGATCTCCTCTCTGTCTCTCCCCCATCCTCCCAAACCATCAGACAATGGAGAGGGAGAAAGAGAGGCAGACACAAAGAGAGAAACAGGAGAAAGTCGGCACAAGGAAACTGTAAAAGACAGTAAGACAAAAACACAAAGGTTAGGAGCGACAACATTTGGCAGAGAGAGTAATATGGACTACCCAGCCTGGTATCAGTCTTTCCCGTGATGTCACAAAGGCTCAATGCTCTGACATGATGCACATGATATGCTGAGGAGAGGATAATGCAGTAATCACAGGGGTTTGGCTGTCGTCACAAGGGGATATCTAAATCCCTCCTCTACAGCCAGTGGTTGAGCCCTCTACTGGCTTCTCTGAGGGATGTACCTAAGCAAATTCAATCGCAAAGGATAGAAGAGACACTTCTAGGAATAATTTAGAAGTCCTTTAATGCAAATAAACATAAGTTCTTGCTCAACCGGACCTTCATCTTTTTTTTTCAAAATTGGTTGTAGTGTTGGGTATAAGAAGCCTTTATTTCCTGAGTTATACATCATACTTAATTTGCTTGCAGCAAGCTTTATAAAATGACAAACTGCAAAGTCTTTGTTTGGATGTTAGGGTGGGATCTTTGTATTAAAACAAGATGGCTGATACAATCTGCTAAAATGGGCTTCCTTAGGTTAGGTTAGGTTACGTTAAGTTAGGTTGTTAGCTTAGAATGCCCCCCTGACACCACCTACGAGAAATATTCTGTACAAGTCACCTTGGTAGACCCATGACACACTGGCACATTCTCTGCTGATTTGGAAACACCTCACATTAACCCAAGAAATTCGGGAGAGATGACTGAGGAAAGGTATATTTGGGATTCTGTGGTAAGACAGCGACCCAGGCTGGATAAGTGGATGAAAACAGAAGCTCCATCAGGTGAGGTGGAATCTCATCAGGGTCCACAGTGAAGGGAGAGGAGAATAACAACATGTCCTATTCGATAGCGGCAAAATCCCTAAAGCGATTATTGAACTCACCAGTGAGAGACGGATGTCTGCTGCATACTGCTTCATTTGCACACCCGTATCACCAACCATGAGCCATGCATTTCCACAAAGCTGGAAATGTATGGCTCTGGGCTCCGTTAGTGACAAGTGTCTCTGGAAAAGTTGTAGCTTCGTCACAAAGGCCTTGATTTGTGCATCTAGTTGACTCACTGCTGAATCTTTTCCTTGAAGGCTAGCATTCAGTGCATTCAGATGTTATGTCAACCCAAAAAAAAAAAAAATCCAAGTCTGCCCTCCATTTGGTGTTTGATGGTTTTTCTATCGATTATCCCATTACAGACAAAAACTGTCCAATTTACACATTAAGAGAAAAAAAGTGCAGTATGGTTCTCCTGTGGAGACACCTCACATCATTGTGATAAACTACATCTCCATACTCAGCCTGTCTTTGAGTTCCATGTTTCCAACATCACTGCTCTCGGATAGATTCTTATATGTATGAGCATGTACAAGTATTAACACCATAAGGATTAACAAGGAAACACTCTCTTGGCAAATCAGACAGTTTTTTTTCAACTTTCAGTATAAAATCATTATAATTTCCACCTTTCCTGGAAGCTGCAGCTTCACCGTCGACCTTCCAGTTGAAGGGTCAGAGCAAACATCATTCGCACAGCTAAGTGTGGGCTGCGAACATCTGCAGAGCTCTCTGGAGTGACGACCCTTCCCTAGCAAGAGTACCAGCATCAGCAAGCTCTGTGATTGGTTCATTCTTCTTCTTTGAAGGATTATGGCAGTTAACAGTCATGTTGCACGAAGACCCCCTCCATGAGTTGAGCAAAGGAACTGCGTGCTCAAATTGGATGCCGTATTGGGGGCACATTTTTAGACATAAGCCCGGGCCACCTCAGGCTGTGATTGGCCTGCGAACCGTACTTTGAAGAAGCCTGGTTTATGTGTTCAACTTATAAGGACGCTGTATGAGTGCTTTCATTATACCACCTCTGGAAATCATTTGTAGCACAAATGTGTATATATATATATATATATATATATATATATATATATATATATATATATATATATATATATATATATATAAAGTCTAAATCTGTTTTGTGTTTCTACCATGGAGTACTCCAAAATGTAGGTAGGAATGTTGCTGGGACTTGGGAGACCCTTTCACTTTTCTCCCTTTCTGAGACTTTTCTCAGTTTTGAGAAGGCATTGATTAACTGACACACTGCCTACATTCCACTGTAGGCAACAGTGGCAACAGCCAGACTGAAAAACATTCAAACGGCTAACGTTTTTCTCCTCTATATTTATTTTGGTGGCTCGCCAACCCAACCGATCATCTATCTTTGGAGAAGCGCTGACGCCTAGGAACATTCAGCAGCAGCAAAACAATAAAAACGATGATACAGAGGTTAACTTTCCCTCTTATAAATAACTTAATCATTACGGCCCAGCTTTTTGCCAGCATTAATCTGGTCTTTTTACTTTTACTGTAATGGACAGCAGCTGCCATGGACATATACTAGATGAATAATCAATGAAAAGACATTATCGTTGAACATAATCTAGAGTCCAAATTGATGTTCATTTTCAGCAAGTGGTTTGCAGCTGCTGTGGCTGGCTGTCTATTGCTATTCCTGCCAACTGCAATTCTTTGTTTTTGTGTTTGAACAGCATGAAACATTACCAATAAGGGATTGAAATCAACACCATCTATGACACCAACTGTGGGCACAATTTGACTGTTAAGAAAAGCTACGCATGTTACTTTAGCGAGTTGAATTCACTCTGATTCACCAAGAGAGACAGAGAGAGAGTTTCTCAAAGTGTCTTTCATTCCTTTGTTTGATCTCTTTCTACAATCTGACTGAATCCATTCCTTTTTTTTATCCAATGTGAGAATTTTCTAAGTCTTTATTCCTCCAAGTTTTGCTGCGTGATGCGATGCAGGATGCCGAGGATTGAAACAGCACAATCCGGTCATTTTTGTATTATATCCAGCCCAGTACACAACAACACAACCGAGACCTTCAAAAGATCAAAAACAGGGATTCCATGTACCGCTACTTTCTTGATTAAAAAAAAAAAATCTTGTTTTTCTCAAGTACTGGTACACTGCTGCTTCCAGCACACCTGCCATAAGGAATCTTCTGTACAATCCTGACAACTAAAGCGAATACTTATTAATACTTATTATGATCCACTAGCTATCACAGCTATTCCTGTAATGTGGTACAATGGTAAAATGTGTAAGCAGCATGTTTTTTTCTCCACCTGATTTTTCAATGCATGCTCTAAACTACTCATTAACTAGACTGCATAAAGAGAAAACACATGACTAAGAGTGTGTTTGCTTTCCATATAGATGCTAGAATTTCACATTTCTAATATGAATAGTAATGTCACATTTCTCTGTTTCTCTATTGTTGTTCCATTTTTGTTTTATTTTTTATTTGCCTGACTTTTGGCTGAGCTTTTTCAGAGTAAGATATCACCCATCCTAAGCCACTGAGTAAGCCGTCTACGGCAGAACAGCTGGCGGACCCCACCACAGCAACATTGGCTTAATCTCCAATCCCTGGTAGCTGATGTGCCCTCTACGCCTCCCTTCCCCCCATCTTTCAATGTTCAATTTCTCTCCTCCAAATTTCTGTCTTACTTCATCGCCCTGAGTCTCTGAAAGAATTTTCTATTTTCCTTAAATGTTTTCTTTCTAAGTAATTAAATTGATTTGTGAACAGAATGCTTTGTTTGAAGGTCTAATGTTTCGATGTGAATTGTGATTTCCTGTATTACATAAAGCATTTTGTAATCAGTTTTAAGAAGGGTGCAACAAAAATAATGTTTTACTGAATTTGCTAACTTCTAAACTTTTGCTAATAAAAGCATCCTTTAAGCCAGTACTCGCAAGACTTAAAATTAAATCCCCATCCGTACTTTGCCACTTTTCTTTCTAAAATGACTGTGTTTGGAAATGACATTTGACAAGTCTGGAATTGAGTCTGTTCACTTGTGTTTGGTGCCATTTTCTAAATTACACTACAGTAACTGCAAAAAGGAGCATTTTGAATGGCTGCGAGAGATACTGGATCCTTCCTGCAGGCAGTTTGCCTTTGTGACTCTCTATTCAAATCTCTCTCATGGCATGGCTGACATTGCTTAAAGCTGTGGGATGGAATAGGGTCACAATACAACATTTGACAGCATAATCAGGTACACATCTAATGAAGTTATTCCTTTTTTCAGCACTACTTGGCCCTAAAGAGCATTGCATCTCTTCTTCTATATCATTGCCTTAGGCACAGGCCAAGAAAGGATTGAGAGGTTCAGGTTAGAACCAGTGGGAGATTAAACTTTTATAATTATGAGAGGAACAGAGACACTATTAAATGAGAGGGGTGACTTTTTTGTCCTTTTTTTATTATAAGAATGTTAGATTTCACTGCCTGCACAAAAAAGACTGCAACAGCTTTGGAAAGCCTCCAGAAGTGCTGCTGACGGAAAGAATGAGACTGGCAGGGGAAAAGTGATGTTGTCTTGCCTTTTTTTTTGACAACAACAGATGTTGTAATCCCAGCTGTATAACAGTGAAGGCACATATCTGTGGTCGAGATGATGAACCGCTGGCTAGGGCTTTAAAACAACGCTACTTTCACAAGTCATTGCTTTCATTGTTACCATTTTGCAGTCGGCTCATGCAGATGCTCTGTGTAATGTCGCACACTTAGTAATCGCAGGATTAAGACCACTATAACCAGGCACCATCATGGTCTCAATCATGCCTTCTATTTGAATATCACAGCTCTCACAGAAACATGTGCATGAGTATTCTGCACACTATCTTAATGTGTAAATCTCAGATACATCTGCTTTGCAAATCTAATAATGTCCACAGTCAACAATGTATATTTGTGTTTTCCACTGGATAGCTGATCAGCCATAACCCCTACCATGAAATCAGTACATTATTAGTACATTATTACTCATGAATCTGCCCTATTTTTTCTGTCCTATTTTTCTGCTGTAATGACTAATGACTGTCCAAGCTGAAAACACTCAAATTCATCCAAATTTTAATCCCGCTACACTCCCTGCATTTTGATTGACTGTGAAGTTAAACAGGGAATGTCAGACATGAAAAAAGAAGAGGGAGGTACACTAAAAGACAGCATGACATAGCGGCCAAGAGAGAGAGGGGAACACAAACATTATTTTTGGCAACCTCTCCAAGCATCTCCCATCAGTCACTCTCATTACCATCCAATTGTGAGAGGAAGGCTACTCCATCCGGCATTGTGGAACATAATCTGGCAGCTGCAGCATTTTAGGACATGCCAGTTCTTCTCCACCAAGCCAGGTCGGCACTTTTTTACCCTCTATTTCCCTCTATTGAAGCCACTATGCAGCCTTAAATTGTCAAAACTGTGATCTGTGTTTGCAATTTTAACTTTATGACTCTATCGGCATTAAATGACAGCTGCCCTTTTCAGGTCCAGCTCAAATCTATTATGATATTTATGTCTTGAAACCCATTTAAATGTCTTTAACACTCTAAAATTGTTTTCAGTGTTGCTTTTGAATTATTGTTATGATTCTCACATGTGATCCTTTGGTTCATTAGAAAGTGCTTACCAGTGACTGACTAATCACAGCAAAAGAACAATATGTTGCTCTTAAATGAATAATCAGAAATTTAAAAAAATATGACTACAAATCTGTAGCTCAGTGAGTAAAAAAATGTGGATATTATATTCTTTCATGCCCCTAGATAATTAAGATTCATTTGAGTGAGTCATTTGACTTCCAGCTGCTCCACTGGAGCTGCTCAGTGGCCAACTGTGCAAGACTCAGTAATGGCCCTCATGTTATCTTATGTTTAACTGCATGCATAAAAATAGCCCTTCACACTACCATTTTTACATACATACATATACACATACACACACATGAAAAAACAATTGTAAAAATGTGCAGAGAAGAGAAAGCACACAAGCAAAGACTTCTAGTCTTTCTCACAGTGGTTAATACTTTTCAGCAATGTCTAATAGAAATGACTTTCTTTTTTTCAGGTTTCAAGTGATAACTTGAAGTGTTAAGAATTGCCAGCAAGGTTTTGTCCAGAAATTAAGTAAATGAAAAGTACCTGGAAGGAGTTGAGTCACAAAAGATCATGGAAAAACAGCTCTGCATGAGTCAAAAGCTTTTTTTTTTTTCACTCTTACTCATCATCTCACATATTTTATCATCTGGTGTCAGAAAGATGTTGTGCTGCTCTGGCTTTTCATTGTCCCAGCATTACTGTGACCCAATATGACAGTGGCTGTCTGTACTTATTACATCGTCTAATCACGGTGAAAGGCAGAGGCAAACATGAGTAGTAGAGGTGACATGTTGTGGGAGAAGCCTGCGAGTGTTTGCTTTGCATGAGTACGTGGTGATATGAACACCAGAAAAAAATGCAAGCACAACTGCCAGTGATGATACCTGCTGTCATGAGAATCATCCTGAGCATTATGACGATGGTGAACCTGCCCCAAACGACATCTACGCACTTATATCTTCTATGTAATAAGCTCCAACCTCATAAATCATTAAAGCTGAAAATGTGGATGCTGTTAGATATACAATAGTAGGCATTTAGTTACCATGAGGAGAAATTCCAGCTAATTTTTTCTGTGCCATGAATGCAAAACAATTCCATTGGAAATTGAAATTCTAATGGCACTTTAATAGTTGTAGAAAACCCTTGTCAAACGGCACGATACCACTATGTACAAAGTCAGCTGATGAAACTATATTCCGTCAATGTCACATTATCAAATACTATCTAGATAAGACAGAAGAGAGTGTGGAGCCTCTTTTCTTCTTTTTTTGCATTGATGTTGCAGGGCTAATTTAAATATCCACTACCTTTCGAAATCTGCTCATGGTGCATTATAGTTTAAAGGATTAGAATCTTTTTTGCAAAAGTCTCTAATTGATGTTTTCAGAAGTTGTTTATTTCTGTCTTCAGATGAAAGGTCTGTGCCAAGGCAAGAAGTTTAACACATTAAAAACACAGAAAATCTGTGAAATATTAATAGTTTTGAACAAAAACTTTACTGGTGTTTTGGCAATAAATTAATAAAGAAAACACTATTTTTCTTCCACACCATCCAAAAGAATCATAGTCATTGTGCCACTTATTTTTTCCTTGCGCTGACGTGATTAGGGCCTTGCAACACACCTTTGGATATCAAGGAAGAGAGCATCTTCCAAGGATGTCTGACCAGCTCTGAACTGATTAAAAATGAAGACGCTCGCTGTTAATAAGGCAGTATTCAGCTCTAGAGGCTCATAACCCGATAACAAAGAAATTGGTATGTGAGCCAGTACCAATTCAGAGGAAGGTCATTGTGTGGGTGTGTACATTTTTTATTTGCTTAGTCTGTGCACACAATCCTCCCCATCTCTTCCCTAAATCCCTTCTGTGTATTTTCTCCATGCTCATCTGATCTGCATGGCCAAGCAACAATTTGCAATTCACAGTGACTAAAGTTCCTCAGATAAATCACTGACATAATTTGAAATGCTTTTTCTGAAAAATCCGTTTGTCATCGTGCTCTCTTTCTGGCATGACTGGAAACCAAAATTCAAAATAAAAAATAAAACTAAATATCATGAAAAAAAAAAAAGTACAACCCAATAGGAAGCAAAAGCCATTGGAAAAATCTCTAGGGAACATTGTTTCTGCAATTTCTGGCTACTTGAAGGGGCAAAACATCCATCATTTACTCTGTAACTGAGGATGACCTTGATAAGAAAAAGCCATTTTGACTGGCTACAGGCTCATGTCCAAAGCTGCTAATCTTCATTCTGAAAAAAAAAAAAAATCTCAAACTGTTGCCTTCCTTCTGTGATCAGCAGCACTTCCTGAATCCCCCTGAGCAAGAACTGTATCTGATCACCAATCCTGCTTGACATCTAAATGATGAAGAGTTCATCTTGACAAATCAAACTGGGACAAAGGGAAAGGTATTGACATCCTGTGGGGCACTGTAACATGGTTAGCATAATGAGTTTTATGTGCACCACTCCTAAATGTATGCCAATACTCTGTGTGACTGAGCATAACTAATCTTAAACCAATTATGCCGACCAGGTCAGTAACTTGGCACATTGAAAAAGAGGTTATTACCGCATTTATCAATGAATACGATAATAACCTGTCTTTAAATCACTGACTGATGTAATTAAAGTGAACTGGTTTAATCACACGAGGGAGGGTGTGAGCATGCAGCCAAGCTTAAACAATCGCTATTCAGGAAGCTAATCTGCAGCTACACCTATTTCACATCAATGTTCTCTGACCAGGAAGGAGTTTCACTTAAGCCTTTGATTGAGGCCAGTTTTTATGCTCACAACTAACACAGTGTGAAAATGGCTCATAAATATTGCAAATACTGTATACCAAATCCATTTTTATAGACCAGTTCAGTCCACCAACTTCCCAAAGTTCAGCTGGATTCAACTATCCTCGTGTTCTCGATTTGCATGTTAAGTGTGCTAGCAGTTTGGTAGAGCCTGTGACACAGGGAAAGGATCCTGCAATTGTAACACTGTGCATGCTCTGCATTCAAACAAGCACCGGAGAGGTCCTCTCAGCACTATCTTGTGTTGTGCATTATAATGATGAATTCATAACAACCCTTGTGACAGTCTTTGAAAATTGCTCAGAATGGTTTGACCCACATTATTTACAGATGGCAAGGAAAACATTGTAAATATTTAAAGGTTTCAATCAAAGGTATTCACATGTTCCACGTTGCATATATACAGATAGAATTAACACACTCCTGGTAATGTAAAAAAATAAAATATAAGCATTTTCCTAGTTTTTTGAATATGCTGCCCAGGATCATGCTTTAAGAGTTGTTGCGAGAGTTTTTTACTTGTTCTTCAGTGTAATGTTACATATGCAATTTTCATACATCTATTTAATTCACTTACATTGTAGGTGAAGGAGAATTGACACTTCAATGGAAACTAGGAGCAAAACAGAGAAACAAAAGGGTTGACTACTGAATTAAGTCTTGATTGACCTGTCAGAATAAAAAAGTTACATAAGTTCCTCTAGTTAAACAAATTTGCGGTTTTTGAGGTTACTGGAATGTATCTGCTCACTGGGCATTTATGTCAGCTGAAGAAGAGGAGCAAGTAATGAATGCATCTGTTCATTAGAACAGCTCTCCTCAAGAGCTTTTGTCTTCTTTCTCATGCTGGTGTAAAAATGCCATTATTTAGCTATTTAGCCAGCTCAGCATAAAGACTGAAAATAGTGGAAAGAGATAGCATATAAAACTTCTGACATAAAACAAATATGTGAATTTTCTGAAAATGTCTCCAGATCCCTTAAAATAATTGCTGTCTTCCTAAGATGCTCAAAGTGTATTTATGAATAAAGTAATGATACTTGAATACTTTCCCTGGTACAATCGATCAGACAGCAGCCAGCTGATTCAAAATGCTGCTGCTTGGGACCTCCCTACCTTGAAGCTGGGTTATTTCATTCCAGTTCTCCGATTCTTACACTGGCTTCCTGACAAAAAATCAATTTCAAAATACTGCTGCTGGTTTGTTAAGCCAAGTCACATTTCTGATCTTCTGCTCCTTGAAGAATCATAGAGACCCCTTATGTTGTGCGGGACAGGCCTGCTTTTTGTCTCCAGAATCAAATATAGAGAAGCAGTGTTCACTTTTCATGCTCCAAACTCCAAGAGAACTGCAGGTCTGGAAGAACTCTATTGATTTGAATAAAGGTTGATGAATACTTGATGATTTTTTTATTCATTACTGGATTCTTTCATTTCTTTCCACATGCCTTTAATCTTTTTTTTGTTTGTTTCATGTGTTGGTGCCTGGGCGGCAATGGGTAGCGCTGTCACCTCACAACATGGCGGGTGCGGGTTCGAGTCCCCCTCTGTGCAGAGTTTACATGTTCTCCCCGTATCCGCGTGGGTTCTCTCCAGGTTCTCCGGCTTCCTCCCACTTCAAAAAGCATGCACTTCAGGTTGATTGGCCGATCCCAAATTGCCTGTAGGAGTGAGTGCATGTGTGCATGGTTGTCTGTCTTTGTGTGTGGCTCCACGGTGCACTGGCGTTGTGCCCGGAGTGTCCCCTGCCTCACACCCTATGCCAGCTAAGATAGGCTCCAGCTCCCCGTGATCGCTACGTACGGACAAAGCGGCAGAAAATGAAAGAATGAATGAATGTTGGTGCTTTTTATATTTGTAAATCATTTCAATCTGCCTTGCTGTTTAAATGGGATATGTATTTACGCTCGCTGTGTTTAGGGGGTGGCTCGGCGGTAGAGCAGATGTCTCGTAGACGGACCGCCCCAGCCATCGGCGGATCGAATCCCGCTCCCACCATGATGTCACCAGGAGTGTGAGCCGACAGTGGGAGGCATCAACTCACCTCCCAGCCACTGCCAAAATTGGGGCGCGTTCCGAAGCCGCTGCCCATCCCCCTGCCTCCCTGATGTGTGTAGTTTAATGTGATTGTACTAACTTCATGCTTACAGGCCCCCTTGTGTGCTGTGTTCAGGGGGCCTGTATACTTGTCAAATAACCGAGTGACTTTGTAATTTCCCCACGCAGGGATCAATAAAGTATACTTCTTCTTTTTTCTAACTGCAACTTAAAATGTTTGAGATTGTCAAACGTGTTAAAGAAACATTCAAAACAGAGAATGATGTCCGAAAAAGACTTTATGAATGACACTCACTGCAGATAAGAAGAAAGGCAACGAGGAAGGAAAGAGCCCTGAAAGGGGCAGAGTGCAGTGTTTAGGTAATGGCGTGTTTACAGCTTTTCCTCAGGCTATGTCCACTCAACAAAGCAGGTACATAATGAGTCTACTCCCTAATTTACTCACCTCTAGCCATGTTAACAATTTAAGTGATGGCAAAGATGTTTTCCAGCAGAGTGCAGGTCAAGAGATACACTTTTCAATTACAGGAAATAGTACAGTAGTCATGCTTCATGTTTGTTTTTCCACCTGAAAAGGCAAAGTGGGTTTTCAGCTCATAGCGTGCAAATGTGCAGAATGCTAGTACATGCGCAAACATCAAAGTAAAGTGTATCTATCTCTGTGTTCTTTAAATTTTAAAAATGGGCCTGTTGGATAGATTACATACAGGGAAGGAAATATGTGGAAAGTCATCCGGGATTCATAAAACCCACATCACATTGGGTTTAGAAACAGGGAAAATTGATTTGACAAGGTACCATTGTGGCAGACCCATCCTTGCACTGAAAATCCTCTGTAACTCTCATATCTGTCATAAGACTTCCTTATCTTTGAACTGCTCTCGTGCAAAATTTAACAATGTTTAGTCAGACAATCCTGCTTTGTTTGGACAGTTCAAGCCAACTTTGTACTGCAGCACAAGAAAATACCATTTTAAAGAATTATATACTGTGCATCTATAAGATTATTTTTGATCTCTTTTAGTCATTAATTCCTCATATGAAGCAGATTGTTAGATTTCTGCCTGGTCGTCTTTGTTGCTATAGCAACAGGGTGTTTTATGTTCCTACCTGCGTACTAATTTCAAGACAAGAGAAAGCTAAAGTGCAAACATGTAGGAGATGCTTTTCGTAAGCTCCTGTTGGACATGTTGATAATGAGCTTTGGTTGCATATCCAGGGGCAGAGTGGGAGAGTGGGGCTCCTTCTCTGCCCAGGAGTGAAATGATTTGGTTCACAGACAAACAGGGGATATGTTTGGGAGGTCAGCCTGCAGCGTAGGTGAAGGGTATTTCTGAAGCTTGGAGCAATTAACAAGCTCAATTATGTAAAGACTGCTCTCAAATTGTGACTGGAGATTTCCTTAAAAAAGAGCTCACACTTTTAATTGCCTTATACTCAAAGACTGTGCATCACTCCTGCTCCCCCAGTTTACTCATAAAAGATATACATTTACCTGGTACAGTCTCGGACTCTGTTGCTGTCAAATAATGGATGGTGCTGGAGGTAATATTGAAATGCAAAAACAATAAAGTCTACAACCTGTGCAATATTTATTTATCAGGGCGAGGTCTAGGTCAGAAAGTGTCTTTGAGCATTAGCAGGAAAAAAGTCAGCAAACTAATATATATGATGCAGGGGAGAAGGTGTTTGCAGGAAGGTTCCTGAGTGGAATGACTGATTGAAAAACATATATGTGGTAGCTGTGGGATTCCACAAATGTTAGAGTAAGTCACGTAACTAATTACGTGATGTGACACACATTCACATATACAGTATATATAGTATATATATATATATATATATATATATATATATAGTGTGTATATATAGTGTGTGTAATATATATATATATATATATATATATATATATATATATATATATATATATATATATATATATATATATATATATATATATATATATATAAAAATCCTTTATTTGTCCCACAGTGTGGAAATCCTATGTAACGGTGATAATGCTAGTGATTTATTTCTGAAAAAAATAAAACAGGAAAACTGGTTATGGGCTGTATTTAAATGATCTCCAGCACATAGTACTAAGTCAAAGACAAAAACTTTTTTGTGTATTCAATTCGCTTTTCCTAGAACACAACCTTGGCTTTAATAAAGCACATAATTGAGCCTGTTCATGATTTCCAGGTGTGTTTTTGATATGATAAACACACAATATATAAGAGTGATCACCTCCAATTCCTTTGAAAATATGAATTAAAATATCCGTAGCATTACCCCACTAGCATAAATAATTTACGCATCTATGCTACCTGTGCGCTATGCAAAAAAGACAGTGGCCTAACAGATTTTTTTTACAGTGTCCTAAGGACTGTGCACACACTGTGGATGTTAATAAGATGGTAAAACATGTATTGATATTAGATCCTGTCTTTGTGTTTAAAAAAAATCTGTATGTATGATAAAAATATCGCACAAATAATTTTAGTACTTTTGTTGCATATAGCAATATGTCAATGATGCCCTGACCACTTTTCAATTTAAGACCACCTGACAAACTGGCACACTGATATGGGGCCACAATTACATTTGACATGTTATAAATAACACTGCACCGTGCGCTGCTTTCAGTTAGGGGTGAGACAGGGCAATAGCTATTACCCCTGGAAGACATAATTATTACCTGAAAGCTGCATAAATATCTAAGAGGGCTTAGGTTATCTTGAGTGAAATATCACAACACATCCAAAACCCTTGCCTTATTGCACTATATGTAGAGTAGCCATTACCTGTTAAGCCAGCAGTGATCAAGTGTATCAGGACTGGCTGTGATGTAATTATTACCTGCTGGGTTCTGCTTTCCCCTGCCTCCTCATATATGTTAATGATCATGCCACAGGGAATTTAGCCTAAGCAGTTCATGTGCAACATACATGTACAGTAAACTCATTATGCTTGCAATGTGTATACACGTCAACATCAACAAAGCTGTAAAACATACAACCTAGAGGATACACCCTCACAAAATGCAACACTCAGTAATTTATCCATTATGTGCACACATGGTGTGAATGTGCAAATACTACCCTGAAGCCATCAACCTACACATGCAGCATCGTAGCTGCAGGCTTTCTCCACCCAGGGACTCCAACTGTGCACAGAAGATTCTCCCCTCCTTCTGAATCACATCACACTGATTCAAAGAACCTGCAACCAGCTTTTCATTTCACACAATTAGGTCTGAAGTTACTGTTTATTTAAGAAAAAGTGAATGCCACCGCAGTCACAGCTAGTAAACATTTAACTGTGCTTCATGCCGACTTCGTAGATGCAGCATGAAGTCATATAATTGCTTTATTTATGTGCTCTTCATATATCATGCAAGATAGAAAGACAGAAAACAGGATGTATCTAATGCTTATTAGAATTTAGTTTCACTCCTGGCATAGATCTGACTATATTAGATTGTACAGCTGTAAAATTATTATTTTTTGATTTAGTATTTTCTCCAAAATAATTCTCTGTCTTTTATTACATGAATATAATAATATATTATATAAATATAATATAAAGTATTATTTTCAGGTACGGATTGTTGGGAATTTCTATTTAACCATGGAAATAACCGCAAAATGCATTAGCTTACACAGACATAGATAGCACAACACTTAGTCCTTGTCTACCACATGGTTGTCTAAACATGGAAGTACAGAGCACACACAACACATAGAGAACTGATACACAAGAGCTTGAGTCAGGCGACTGGTGAGCTCATAAGTTCTCAAGGAGAACTTATGGCAGACACCATCAAGATCATGGTCAATGAACATTCTAATGGTGAGCTCATCCTTCAAGGAGAGTCTAACCCAAACTCTATAAAGATGACGTTCAACAAACATTCGGGGCTCTTCTCCAGAAGTTTGTTGCTGCGTCTGCTGGAGAGCCCAGTGCTGTATCCTCACCAACTTGTAAACTGCTGAACTTCTCAGTAAACCTGGTTCGGAATACAATTTGTCTCATCATTGAAGATACACCTCTCAACCGAGCTAAAGAACTAAACAGGGTTTTGTCCAGAGCAAAACCCTAACATAATATTCAGTCATTTCACACCTATATTATTCTTCTTCCACATTCCAAATAATCCAAAACAATTTCAACACGTTTCAAAACATAGACGGGCAAGAACTGAATGTTAAATGAATGAAATACATCTTAAAGGAACAAGAATGCTTGGATTTCTGTGGCTTCTTCTTAATTGCTTGGACATGTGTCCACCAGACAAAATACCACATATTCAGCCTGTCAACACACACAGGCCTCTTCCACAGCTTGCAAGCTGTTTCAGTAAAACACAAATTGTTCTTTTCTCCTCCTTGTAAATTTTGGACAGCTGGAGGTGACAGTGTTGATAAGCTGGTATTCTCTATGTCGGAGTACTACATTTTGAACGACTACTGACTACACAGGCTAATGTTCTTAAAATTGTAGTCAAAAGATTGAATGTTGGTGTTATTAAAATAAAATTACAATAAAAATTTAGTTTTTTTTGTGCTTCTCAGTTTGCGTTAACCCTGTGACAACCATATTTCCTGTCCCATTCCTCAAACATTGAATCAGGAGCAAGTCACCTAAGAGACTCTCTCATTTCCAACCGCCTGATGGGGGACATCAGGTATCTCACCTCCTGTGAGTACATTAACCCGTTTAGTTGTTATAACCAAGCCCCCCAACTGATCCATCCAATAGTAACATGGGTTGTTGGTTGCAAAACTGATTTGTTCACATGACTCACAGAGTGAAGGCTGCTGAAACTGGTCAAGAGATGCCAAAAACTATATTGTATATGGTTGATATCTGATGGCGGAGACCCCCAACCCTGTTTAGTGATGATTGACTCAACCCTTCTTTCCTTCCTCTGACCCAAGGAGCTGGCTCATCCGTATATTGTAATGCCCTTTTCAAGCCATTACTGGTTTCCCCTTCAGTGCGTTCATGGTCTCACATGAGGTTCTTACCTGAATTAGTTAGAACTGCAGAGGCTTTTTAAATGTCATGTTTCAAACCTAGCCACTTCTGATTCAGCCTTTGAGCATTATCATGTCCAGTATGAATGAGAATCTACACAAGCAAATGCAAATCATTGGATTGAGAAAGCCACATTTATATCATAGTTTCATTGTTCCAATGCAAAAACATACAATGCTGCCCCATACCATTTGAAAAACTATATTGGTATATATTTGTATATATATTTGATTACATTCCCGGCTTCAAAGGGCACTAAACTGAAAAGTTGAATAGGTTGTTCTTAAAACAACAATTTCTCATGGCCAGGTAATTTGTCTAAAAAATTAGGAAAAGCAAGGCAGATTGTCTTCTTGCAGAACATAAATAAACAAATAAATACTACAATTAAACCAATATTAAACTTATGCGCTGGAGCCTGGCTCATCCTAATCAGGGATATGTAATTTTTTATAAATATCTGTACAAGTCATGGTTCTTTCAAATTCCTGTTATCTCCATTAGTTACATATACTTTGCTTTACACTTCCTGTACATGCATTTTTGTCAGTAAAACCTCTATCTACATGTGTTATTCTATGTTCTTTTTGCACTTTCTCGCTCTTTTTGTAGGGGGATTCTCTTTTTCATGTTGTCAGTGTTTTCTATGTGTTCTCCACATTTATTTTCCTCCAACGCGTATGACTGATCACTGCCAACTTGTGTTCTCTGCCTGAACCAGTCTTAATCAGTTCAGTGTATCCTCACCGTCATTCTCTGTTTGTGTGCTTTGCCCTGTGTTGATGCACTAAGGTTCTCTTCATTTGTTGTTCCTTTTGTGCTTTGGATTTTGTTTTACCTCTCCTTGAAATTACTGGATTGTGTCTGCTTGGATTTGAGTTTTGTTGTTTCTAGACAGCAGACATTGCCTGCCTCTTTTAGTCATTAAATAAACCCATCCATCTATGGATCCATCCATTCATCCATCATCCATCAAACATCCATCCATCCATGACAATGAAACTGTAAAGATATCTGAAAAGGTACAGTTGGAAAACAAACCAGATTCCCACCACTGAACTAGGAGCAGTATCTGTGAAGGGTACCCACCACTAAATTTCACTTGCTGTTAAGCATTATTCACAAAAGGGGCTTAACGAAGGTCATGTATTTTAGCAGTAAATGCCAAATATTATGCAAAATATACAAGAATAAGAAAGAATGAGAAAGAAAACTCTCTTTTTCAGTAGTTCTACCTACAACAAAATAGTTTTTGTGAAGCGCTACTCAAATTTGAGGCCAATTTGTGATGTCATGTTAAGATTCAACACCACACCCACTTACAGAATAAGGTGTGACTTGCCTCAACCTTTTTGAATGTTAATCCACCGACACACACAGTCTATGATCAGAGGAGATACAGATCTCAGATGTGTTTTTTAACAAGAAATGTCAGGAATTATTTTAGTGACTTCAGGACCAAACATAAAATGGTTGTTAGGAGTTCAATATTGGACCTTTAAGCAAGCTTTTACTTTTGTGCTGGTGCCATGATGATTCACATGCATGGTAAATGGCCACATAAGTACATTAGCAGACAAAACTCTTTGATCACAAAACAGTCAATGACCTCAGACATACTGCCCCTCAGTGCTTCAGTGACAAACGATGCACCCACCAACCAGAACTAACCAGACAAACATTCATTTAGGCTTATCCACAGGCAAATAGAGGACATGGCACTTTCTGATTACTTTATATTGACTCTTAGCCTGGAGAGTTGGAGTCATAAGAGGCGTCTCTAACAAAGTTCCACTCCAGGTCTTTTTTCTGAAAACCACATTTACAGAATAAGTTGTTAGTTAACCCAGATAGAGTGTAACTCTCTTTGTTTTATCGTAACATTTATCTCACGTTTGCTCACGGGAACTCGCATAAAAATGTAACATAAAAATATAGTAACAATAACTGTTCTCACATAAATCCATAGTTCGTCATGTAAGCATATAACATAATTATCAAACCAAAAGAATATTGTTGATGCGAATCTCTGCTGACAAGTTTCCAAAGTTATAGCAACCTACAATACTCAAAGAACTTAACATGATTTCATTTTGTGATTAAATGATTGTGAATTGGATGCATGATTTTAAACCATTTCTTAGCTACATACTTATTAAAGATAATATGTGTTAATAAGTACTTAGAACAGCATCAATTTGTTTATTGCAAACAAGTATGCAAACACTCATGCACACACACACTTGCACGTGCACACACACACATGCACACACGCAAACATACACTGCTTTTTACTATAGGAAACATGAAGCACACTTGTTCTGGACAATTCTCATCGCCAGTCTTGGGGATTTATTTTGGGAGCGGGAGCAGTTTTTTAAAAAAGTGCTGTCCATACATCCATCCATCCAGTTTGTAGAACAGCTTATCCCGTGTTGTGTTTTTGGGGGAACTGGAGTCCATCTCAACTGACACCCTCAACAAGTTGGCAGGTCATCGCAGGGCCACATGGAAGGTACTACCCTTCACACTGAACTGAAATCAGTAGTTTTACTGAATCAATCGATACATTTTTATGAATTTGTACTTATTCTGAATTTTATGCAAGATACACGTTTCACAAAGCGAGATCCACGATCCAGTGGGAAAGCTAATGGATTCTTCTTATTATTATTTTTTGTTTTGTAATATTCAAACAGAAATTGGAAACCACTAGTGGTTTCATGGTTGCAACGGGCAATGATCTATATTATCCTTGACCAGTTTTAGTACATCTTAGTGGAGTTGAACCTGGGAGCTATAAATACATAGGGGCCTACAGGGGCCTCAGGATGCCCTCTGTTGAAACCACCTTTGATTACTGCCTTTCTGACCTGCTGACACTTTATTCAAACCTGCCTTTTAGATGCTGAACTTGTACACCAGCTCCTGCTGTCTACACACCTTCCTTCCATCACATTTTCTGTCACTAAATAATAGATTATACTGTGTGGGTGCGTGACTGTGTGTATGAATGTACAGTATATGCATGTGTGTGCTTGTCAGAGAGAGGGATTCTGAGTTCTTCCAGCGATGGTTAAAGCTTTGATGGGACATGCTTGACAAGCACTTTTTTTCTGCTCAACATAGCAAGTACCCTCCTTCTCCCCGCCTACCAGAGTTCAAGCGCACACTGACATAAGAGTTTCTTTTCAGTGTTATTATCGGCATATGCCTGCACATACCACGAGCTTTCCATTTTATGTGGATTTATGAATCTAAACAAAGTGGTGGTGCAGTTTTTTAAATGGATGTACGGACTCGGCATACGCCTGGGAAAGCCATTCCAAGATTTAAAACAAAATTTAGGAGATTTGAGACTATTCTGGCTGCATACTAAAAAGGAAAAAAATGTGGTAAAATGGAGCCTACACACACTAACTGGAATGAACTCACGAATCCTGCATGCTCAGTTAGATTATGTCAATGTCAAAGTGGCAGACAAAGACAAAATGGAAAAAACTGTAACAAGCTTATGAAGATATTTCAGTGCAGTTATCAGAAAAGGGACAACACGTAGAGCAGCAAGAACATCTTCCAACATCTGAATTACATAAGCCGGCAAATTAATCTTACCTCAGGCAGTTTTTTTGCCATACACTGTACAAATGGTATCAGTAATCCATGAGTGACTGCAACCCTACTACGTTAAAACTTCACTCAAAGCTATTTCTTTGTTCAGGGCATTCTAATTAGTCATGAGCTGAGATTCCCTTTAGTTCACAATACAAGCAGTTGTGGCTTTAGCATAACGGGGAAAAAAAGATTTTCAGTGTCACATCTGTGAGCCTGATTAGATTTATTTGAAAGTCATTCGAAAATTAGTTCCTACCGTTCAATGGTTCAAGCAAATTCTGCTCTCAGTTTTCCCTTCTCGAACAAGGATTCTTCTCCATGATTGGAAATTATAACCAAAACCTTTTATTAAACAAAGCAATAGGATTAAAAATCCTCTGAACCTCAAGACTAAAAATCAGTCTGCTGTAAGATTGCTCCAAAGGGGGGGAGCTTCATTATCTTATCAAATACATTTATCATGCAGCCAACATGTGGGCAGTTAAACAGGAAGATAAAGAAGAATTTCGGCTTCTATATGCAGCAGCAAATATATTGCTTGGAAAATGCACAGGTATTCATGTTACTTTTACGGGAGGGTATGTATGGGAACTATGATAATATTTGCCATACTGTATTGGAAAACCAAAAGCTTGTCTTCTCACTTCAATAACTCGCAGACCTTTTTAGATACAAGGACAATATTATGAAAAAGAACATTTATGTTTCCTCATCTTATGGTTTAAGGGAAAAGAAACATTTGTAATTAGTTTATTCTTCATGATTAACCACTGGAGTCATTCCAAGGTTCCAGCTTCTGGATGATCAACACCTGCTTTATGTCTTTAGTCTGAGTATCTTTTATGTTGTAGCATCAGACAATATACTGTAATATCTATAATCATCCATCATCTAAGGCTTTAGATTTTCACCCACTTAACTGGTCTATTCCAAAAATAAACAGCGGAGTAATCTATAATGAAAGCAGTAGTGGCCCTAGAGTATATCCGTCATGACATTTTTATTGGTTTCTAAACTTTTTTGTTGTTGTTCCTGAAAACAAATGTGTAATAATTCCAATGAATTGTAAAAAATTGTCCAAAAGAAAGTCCAGACATTCATTGTCTTTCTCCCACTGTTTGCACTGTAATCTCATAATTGTATTACTTCAGTAATTCATTGGCTCCGACTGTCTTTCAGGTGCTGCACATGCATTATGCAACATTTGTATTTGGCAGCGCTAACAGCTCCCTGCTTTGTTCTGTGTGCTGCTCTGCATGCAGCTTACATTACAGGACATTAATATCACGGTAAAATGTGCTTATTTTTCAGTATGACAGTTTTACTTCTGTTCTCCCAACAGCTCAGGTTTTTTTTAAATTAAATTTTATCATAGGAGTAGCAAGTAAGGTAGGAGTAAATCTGACAAATAAAATGCAAATAAACAATGAATTAATTTTAAGGGAGTTCCCTGAAGACATATACAGACTATATTGTTAGTCAGTGCAGCTGTATATAATAAGTCATCTTAGCTTCATTGTTATGGTGTGTGTTTCATGATTAATGCATCAACACACACAAGATTTACTTAAACCCCTTAACAACTGGGAATGATGAAAAAATAAGGCCTTATTGTTTATTTTAATGTACAGCAGTATATATTTATACTATGTGTGGCTTTTATAAACAGTTTACTTTAACAGATATCTCTTTCCCATGAGGCATGAGAATTTGAATATGTTAACCGATATAAACTAGATTTAGGACGAAGTCACTGTGCCATATTATGTGTGAAGAAGATGGAGGTACGTGCTCGCCTTTATCACAGACAAACTGTGACAAAAGCAAAGAGTGATGCGCTACCCTTTCAGTGGTGGTGAAAAAGGCCTTATGAATAATTAATTCTGGATCATGCAGATGAGGGTCTGACTGCTTGATGACTGCAAGAAAAGCGAATGGATTATTCTCTGAGTCACCCACCGTGAATTCGATACTCACACACATAGCTCCCTGCTCTCACACAAGGTCACCATGAGCTCAACAAAGCTGCCGTCTAAAATTCTCTAGATGTATTCAAAGAGCTAACCCTGACTTCTACATATACTGCATTCAGAATGCCTCCTTTAAATTGAATGGGACAAGCAGAAATTTCTTAGTTGGTCAAAACACAAATACAACAGATCTTATGTAAGAGTTACAGTTGTTAGAGTTAGTTAGTTTGAGTTATGATTTCAGTAGAACATCAGTGAAAGATCCATTTAAATTTATTCATTAGTGCTAATAAACATGTATTCAACTGGGTTTTTTTACAAAGTATTTCATTACTCAGCTGAACATTGCATTTTATTTGTAATCGGTTTTTTAATAGCGCTCTGCTTAGCTCTGTAATCTAGTACCATTGTCAATCATTACCATAACAGTGGTACGGGTGCGTGGCAACCATTTTGACTGAAGGCCACGCATCTGTTGCACGGAGATTAAGGAGGATCAGAAGATCACAAATGCTTTCAATCCAGGTTTCACGAGGGAATGAGATGACATATCTCAGTGGAACTTGTAAGTTTTCATAGTGTATCCCATCCTATCTCCCCCTCTGTCTCTCACGCCCACAGGTCATTATTGTAGTTAGGTTTCTTCGGAGGGACACTTACAAGTCCCTCCAAAGAAAAAAATGCAACTGGACACATGAATAAACTTTCCTGGGAGCCCTCTGGAAAGCTGCACATTTTTCAAATGGTTTATTACAACTAAAGTACAAGGAGCAACACTCTAAACACTAAAAAGTGTTGTAGCAAAGCCAATACTGTCCATGTTATCAAAAGCTGAACACTTTACAACAATCAAGACTTATTGCATCCTGGCATTGTCTAATGCAGCAATTATCTAATGTGGGGGGGAAAAATGTAGTTTTGGCATCCTCTGAAATACAGCGAAGAAGAGGAGGCCAGACTTTGGCACAAACACTGTCATCTCTTTTTGACTAAGCATTTTGGCTGCTAGTTCTACATGAATATACCATGCAAAAGGGTTACCAATCCAGCAAAAACAACAAAAAATGAGAGTTAACAGTGCTACCTTTAATAAAAATAAAAATTCCATCATAACATATTCACAGAATTGATGTCTGTTTCTTTGCCCTGTCCTTGGAAGGGATTGGACTCCTGCTCAACGCTGCTTAAGCAGCATGAATACAGCACTTACACAGAAACTTAAAGTGCTGGGATGGAGTCCTTTTCACAAATGGTACCCTGCCAGCTCTGCAGTCCAAGCAACTGAGCTGACTGCAGTGGCTTTAGTCTTGCATATTATTGTGTTGGTGTATTTGAACAGGAAAATCCAGTCCAGATGCAGCAGTAAAGATGGCTTGTGCAAAGTAGAAAGAAGTTTAATTTAAGGTGTTTCAACACTGAGGAAAAGCTGTGCAGCGAATTAACTGTTTTATTGTTGCACAGACTAAATACGTGAAGGTATTTTAGAATACAAATCCCCTTAAAATTTAAATCACAACCTTAAAAAGCAACTTTAGCATTTAAATAGAGTAAAAATTACTACGCTGGTCATAATCCCTTCTTTGACTTTATTCTCTGTAGCTCATTTTGCATAGATCTTTTCACCTCTGGTTCTGATACCTGAAGCACAAGAACTTTGCTATATTTTAGAAAATCTCGAAATTTTCGGAAACAAAGTGGAAACAAAGAGACCTGACAGACACTTTTGAGTCTTTCTTTGTCTGAATTCGGCATTGGTCACAAAACAAATCCTTTTCTCTTTGTTGCTAGCTAATTTCTTTGTTGGCTCAGATGTTACTGTGGTTGAAAAGAGTTCACCATGATGCTGCTGTATCTTTACAAGATGGCGTTGTTTTACAGGGACACTCAAAACAACTTTTGATTTCATTTTATATTTTCACCTTGCCTTGATTCTTTATGTCCCACATAAATAAAAGAAGAACACTGCATTGTAAATCGCTGCACTTGGGGTGCGACAGTTTATTCTAATCAGTTTCTTTCCAGAAGCATTTTACAGGTGAGGTTTTACAATTACCATTTTACCATAGCATTCTGATGGAGTAGTTTGGCCTTTGTTGCTCATATAAATGAGATACAGGATACCCGCAAGGTTGGTGAGGTCATTACTGAACAGGAGGGGTGAGATCAAGACCAGGAAATTATTTTGAATTAGAAATGAGGCAACTAGGAGGTATTGCTCTGATTGGCTTGTTCAGTCAGAACATTATGGCAAAGTACAACTGAACCGAGTACAGTGGCTCGATTTAAACTGGCAATCCTCAATCAGGAAGTCCTTTCATCCTATTGAGTGGGGCAAAATCAAGACTTCACAAATAGAGGTTGGAGAACTAACACAATTCATCATGCCACCGATCCTCTTTGTGAGGAAAAGATGAATAGAAAAAAGCTATTGACGTTAGCAACAGTAGCACCATAACAGCTTTCTGTTATCAGCAGAAGTAGCAATCAGATCAGAAGATGAGAAAATGACTCTTGTGTCTTTCTTTGACCAGATTTCAATGGCATACAGTGGAGGAAAAAGCAGTAAACAAGATCAGAAGGGCATATGATCAGAAAGAACTGCATACTGACAGGTGATTATGCCTTTTCTCAGGTCTAAGTTAGGTTTGCAATTGATATCTTTCTGTCCTGTCATTCTGAATAGAGGAAACACGAATGTGTTGTGAACCAGCTTGACAGATAGAAATGACATAGATATAAATATATCCATATAAAAATATAGATAAGTCAAAAACATGTTAAAATATAACCCAGATCTCACATGTCAATACTGTATATGAAATTCCATATCCAAATAACAATGTATAGCATGATGTAGTCTTTCATTTCTGAATTTAAATATACAATTACAGAAAAGGAATTGTTTTTTCTTCTCACATCCTGAATTTTTATCATACAGCATTATGTTGAACTATTCACAAGTCAGAAGTGCAGTAAGGATAAATGAAACACAGCCTGATCCACTGGTGTCAATGTCTGGCTGAATTTCCAATATGGCCGCAATTTTATGAGGGTGTTGTGCAAATGAAGAGTAGCAAAGAGTCAATTGGCCCTGTGCAAAGGGGCAAGCTGAACTCCTGTGCTTGCCATGGTGACACTAACTGCCATATGGATTAGGAATATGGAAGCCATATTGTCTGTCCTGTCTACTATAACCACTATCAATGGGGGGGATATGGAAAATCTTCAAATTTGATTGTTCCTGTTCAGATTTAGTCAGGTAGCTAGTTAATCTATTGGCACTTTTGGTGTGTGTGTGTGTGTGTGTGTGTGTGTGTGTGTGTGTGTGTGTGTGTGTGTGTGTGTGTGTGTGTGTGTGTGTGTGTGCGTGTGCGCGTGTGCGTGTGTGTACATGTGGGATAGACAGACAGAGCTAAAGTGAGTTTTGCAAATGAGACAAGTGAAATGCATGAGGCAGTATTACGGACAACTGCCTGTGTCATTATCTATTGTAGAGGTACACTGTGAGTGACCAGGTCTTCATTTGACAAGCAGACCATACAGCGTGACCACATAAATCTCAAGCTTTGTCTTTGCACTACAGATAATTTATTCATCCAGAATGAGCTTGAATTAAATAACCCCATTCCTAAAATCACGCAATATATTATTCAACTGTGATGTAAAGCATACCTCAGGCTACATTCTGTTATCCTTTCGATTCATAATTAAAAGTGACCTGTATCCTGCTCTAATGTGAACATACAGTATGTCCTCTGGAAGGACAGGGTTATGCACATTGCCGCATTTTTGCATGAGTCATTTGCATCACACACAGCACAAAAGGTTATGTTTGTCAGACGACTCACGATATACAAATACATGCATCACATTTTTCTCCAGGAGATAGCAAACATTTCAGCTGGATTGTTGCTGTTCTATTGTGTGGTTCCCCTGGTTTATGATGACGACACTCAGAATATGCGTACATGCAAAAAAGCTGCATATCTGCCTATCTGACTGCTCTCGAGCCACAAATCAAATATATGAATAAAAATGTCAGAATCAAATGTGAGTCAAATGTGATTTGTTAAATTCACATTTTTTATTTTTGCAGACCTCAGAGAAAATAGATTTGTGCCACATCAAGGAAAAAACACCCGCTAGATTGGAGGAGAGGCCTAAAGAGAGCTGGCATTTCCAGCCTTCTTATTTAGCAATCAGAAATTGATTCAGCTATGGCTCATCCTCCTGACTTACCTCTACCGCTACTGACAGCCTCCTGTGCAAGAACAGGAAAACACACACACAAAAAGTCACAAATAGGTCATCCCAAGTGTTACTAAGCCCATTAGGGATTCAGTCTAAGTGCTGCTATATTTCATACCAGTGAGTCAGCATTAAGAGTAACAGAGACATAGTGCTGTAAAACTAAATGGGACACATCCATCATAGTGTTACTTTCATTAAGCAAAACTGGGATGAAAAATGTTTCTCGAAAAGCATTTAAAGAGTAAGGCAAGATGATGATCGGATGGCCAAAATTTAGTCTTGATAAAAAAAGTAAAGAGTATGATTACTTTAATCCATACATAAAGGGAGACAAAATATTATAGGCTGGGTTTTTTTGTTTTGTTTATTAGAATTCAAGTATCTGTTTATCAAATGATGCCGTTCCCTTCAGTGCCAGCCGTGGTGGGATCTGGTCCCCTTATGGTCACATGCATCGCTGCCTGTCTTAGCGACATTATTGTGGAGAGTGAGCGACAAAGCATGTGATAGGACCCAATAGACGGCTAATAATGTCTGGGTGGGGCAAAGCCACAGGAAACTCTGGTGGAGCCCGACTGATGTGCAAATTACCTCCAATCTGATTATAAAGTGGAAGTCTAAGAATAAGACTAAGTATAAGACCCACCCAGTGCCTGATTCTTGTGTTTTGCAGCTACAGGTATAGCTATACCTCTTCATATGGAATAGCTGTCAATTGGGAGCAAAATAATTACAACCTATTCTGAGAAATTCAATGGGTGAGAAGCTGTGGTTTACAGCACAAATCAGAATACAGTCTTTTTTTTTCTAGAGGAATGCCATAAATTAAGATTTATCAGACTAGGCATCTTTAACAATTCCATATTTTGAAATCAATCAACCTGTTTTGAAGTAATTAATTATAAGATGAATGAGAATAAGACTAAACATGCAACAAAAAAATAATTTTTACTATAATGACCGCCCTGAAGTATACAAAAACTACATAAGATAAAAGCCTTTCACACACACACACGCACACTCACACACAGTTATGTCCATAAATCTGCCGAGGCTTCGAGGCACTTTTGAACAGATATCACAGGTGAGTGTGTGTGTGTGTGTGTGTGTATGTGTGTGCGTGTGTACGTGCGTCTGTGTGTCTGAAGATGGCATTTGACATCAGCAGACGATGAGCTGAAATAGATGACATCAATGACTGTGTTCACGCCTTTGCCTCTGTTTTCGGCTCCATTTCCTTCCTCATCTCCTCAGTCCTCATTCTCCAGCTGTGAAGCCATAATAGTCCACCATTACCTTATAAATGCAGCTAAAAGCAGCTTAGCCGAGTTGAAGAATAAGGAGAAACAAGCTGTCCAAAGGATCTCAGAGAGAACTTTCACATTTGTTTTGTGTGTTATTTTATGTGTTTGTTCAGATTCTGAATGAACAACATAGCTGAAAGGCTGGTTAAAGACTGTGACAATACAAACAAGGCCATGGGACAGAATAAGGAACACTACCCATGGTAGTTACATTTTTCCACATTCTATTGTGTCAAAAGCATTAAATGCTTTAATAAGAATCATAAATGAGTCGTAAAAAAGGCTTCTCCACCCTCCTAATCATCCCTTAATTAACCCTCCTTCATTAGACTGAAAGTTTAAAAGAACATTTCCTTCTCCTGTAAATCTTTTCCAAACCAAGCAAGTAATGGCACAAACTTCAATTATCCTGTTCATGTTGCTGTGGATTGTATTTTATTTTCCATTTGTGTTACTTTCCGTGACGGATGCAATCAATCTATCATCAGTATCGGAGCTCCAAACCTAATCAATCCCTGTCAAGCTGGAACACTTCAAGTTTTGATATCATTTCCCTGTCCAATATTTGTTTTCTCTGTACATTGTAAATCACTCCTTTCTCTGTGGAGCATCCTCAGCATTCTAACAATCAATCAAATCTAAAATGTAGGGAAGAAAACTGCAGAAAGCTGTAAACACAACTTAACAGCCTAAAGTTCTGCCACTGGTTGATATGGACCATTTTATGTTAAAGGTTGTTTGGTTTATGAGCTCTGCCTTATTATTTTAACTCATTACAACTAATGACTTTTGAAGCTAAAATTTTTTGTTATCATGCTTTAACTTTAACTATGCAACACGTCTGTAAAAAGTCATATTGGTTGACGAGAAGATTTAATCTCTATTTGCACACGGTGGAATCTACAAGCATCATATGCCTGACTTCATTCCTTCTTTTATTGTGCATCAACAGAGTTATTGCACAATTTGGATGCCAAAAAGTAGCAATATTTCACATTCTTCTTTCATATCTGCCATGGAAACTACTAATGGAATAAGAAAGTGGCAATAACGTGACGAAGAAACACATAAGTCAGCGCAACAGCAGCCCTGCGTCACTTTAGTTAGGCAAAAGCCAGCTCGGAGATAAGAAAACAGGTGAAAGATGATACAGCGTGGGTGAGAGATCATTGAGACCTAACATATTTCCGGTACTGCTTCAAACGCAAATTCTAATCATTTAAATGCAAATATATTACTTTTTGTTAGGTCACACGGTCAAGTGGAAAAATAGGAGGTGTTGACAACCTCTCAGGAGTAAAAGGCCACGAGGTGATTAAGACCTTGCCTGCAGGAATGGTGTGTCTGAACCTGATCACTTTCACTCTCCTTCTGAGCAGAACATTATCGACTTCTAAAAGGTCAAGTCATTGCTGGTGTAAGGAAAGAAATGTTCAGGAAGGATGTCATACATCCATGCCAACTTCTTGTACTCTGTGATCTTTGACAAATCCTTATTTGTATTTACACTAGCAGAGGACTAAAAATTAGTGAGGACTGTCAACCTGTGAACAAGGGCAAACACTGCATTATGAGAGCCTCTCTCAATAGAGTACTCAGACACGGCTAATATGGCTAATTAATGAAGGTGAAATGAGAGCTCAATGGCTTCGAGCGATGTTTCAACGATGTTGGCAGTTGAAGAAGCAGAGCTGTTCTTCATATTCATCACAGCTGCTGAAATAACACTGATAAATTTGGTAACCGCAAAGCTGTTTTCTAGGGATGTGTTTGAAATGGTTGATCTTTCTCCTGTGGATTCCTGCTGGTTTGTATTCAAGGGATGTAATTATCTAGGATTAGATTACACAAGGGATTCCGTGAATGCAATTAATGGTGTGGTAAGATAGATCTAAGCAAAAGTCTATCTGATTTCCAGTAATTAGTGAAACATTCAACGAATGCCGTCTAATGATGAGTGTTTTTAGCGAAGCTAGCCAGCTCACGGTTGGTGGCTTCAGTCACGGCAGTGCAGGTTGGGTATTCAACAATTCTGAGGCCTTTACTAAGAAACAAGGTCAATACACACACTTTATCTGCCAATTACCTGGCTTGACTTATCCTAGCAATCGCAGTCACTCCAAACATTCACACAACACTGGTTATCAGCTTGGTAAATTCAACCAGTTTCCCAATGGAGGTACGAGTATGTGCACATCAAATTGGTGGTGTTTACAGCAGGATAGGCATTCAGCGTTACCCACCAAATACATAAATGTTCCAGATAAATGGATACACACAATAGAGATCTCTTGCGGGACATTGAACGTATGACGTCTGTGAGTGAAACTGGCCTCACGGCTGAACCAGCTGATAGGGGAATGTCAGACCGTTAAGATGAGAAACCTGTATGCAGTGCGCCCTCGAGCATTTGTGCATCAAAACTCGCGACTTCACCTCATTGCAGATTTTTGGTAGGTAGTCTCGTGATACTGTATGCACATTGTATTGGCATCCGGAAGTACGCTATTTTCCATGAGTCTCGGACTTGCTTGAGACAAAAAGTGCTTTAAACAGTCGATAAGAGCATGGGAAAGGGTAATACAGACAGAAGGTGGTTTAATATCAGTATGGGGAGGGTTCATAAATGTTTAAATTACCGTAAATATTAGGATAAATAGTTCGTCATTCTATCGTGGAATTTGTTAATCACGTGTGGTTCCTGGAACGCATTACCCGCAAGGAACGAGGGCCCACTGTATCTCGTACAGATGTTCATCTGGAAATGCAGGGCGGTTTTGAAAGCCCCTGAACACACTTGCGCTTTGGAGGAATCCTCTCACCATCCATGCTCCAAGATCAATAGGATCTTCCCCAAATGAGGAAGCCATTTTCAAAAACAAATGATAAGTCTGTAGATGGTGGTTTACTTGCTAAGCATAACTGGCTTTGGACCAGGTTAGCTATTCAGTAGCAAAGTGAGCCACCATCGTAGTGCTGAAAATTCAGTTAACCCTGAAATGACCTTGCTCAGCTTAAATTCAGCTCTTTAGTACAGGCCACTGATGACTAAAATGATCATTTTGTCTTTTCTAACACTGGTGAGACATTTTTTAATCAATCGCTTGAGGGTTTTGCCTTAAATTTATTTATTTTACAGGCATTGTAAGTTGGCAGAGGAAGTATTTTAATAGCTTTTGCAAGTTTGCACAAGCAAATGTTGCCAACTTTATAGTGACAACAGTTAGAGGTTTACATTAGATCATTGATATGTTAATAAATATTGATATCATGCATCCAAATGAAATAAAGAAAAACTCATTTATTTGTGTTAAATCCATCATGGATAAATCATTATTTATGTGTTATTTATATAACAACTATCAAACAATGTGTCTGAGGTTCAAAACGTTATAATGAAATTGAATACATTAAAATGGATTCATTGAATAATGGTTAAAAGATGACATCCAACATAAACATTTGTAAGAAGAAAAGGTAGGAGAAAAAGAGGACAACGAGTGAAACCATCAATTATAAAACACTACATAGCAGCAGAATAGATGGCTCAAGCTTCTATTTTTCCCAGATCCTATGAAAGGTTGTTCCAGAAGCTAAAAGTAAAGTCAAGGCCTGACTTTAAAGGAGGAGGAGCAGCCAAAGCAGACTCCTTGCTTAATGCATTAGTTCACAATGTCTTTAGCTGCAGGTGCAGATTACACAAATGCTTGTTTGGAGGAGTTCCATCAGCACAATCATTCCAGATGCTCATGTATGAAAAACACTCTTTCAAACTGGAGATAGAATTATCCTTCCCATTTTTTACCAAAAACTTCACTCAATGAGACAACCCAGCTCCCAGAGTCACCAAATACTCTCTAGAAAAAAACACAAGCACAGGCACACATTCAAGCATCTTTCAATAGCTGTGATTCTAAAAGAACCTCCTTTCACAGATTAAATGTGCCAGCTTTATTTTCCCAGGAGCACACAACATCTTTTTGACAAATGTCTTTCAGGACGACTGTGCAGAGCATGATTCCCTCTCAATATAGCTACACAATACCCTGACTGTAAAATGCTGTGATATATGTGACAAATATTCTTCAGACTTGACTTGTACTCTTCTTGTTTTCATTAAGGGAAACTGATATGACAGTGCTTTGGAGTATGTCATTTAAACATGGCCTTCATTTAGTGCTCTGCCTATATTCCAATATTAAGAAATGGAGACAAATGAACTGTGACAGAGGGACAATTACCACTGCTAAGCGAACTATTCTTATTAAAATGATAACTAGCTATAATTGAGAAAACTATGACTGCATGACAGAAGTGCATTGATCATTTCCAACATCTCTGTGTTAATAAGATCAAAGATATTGACACTGGCTCAAGAGCCTAAGCAATCTTAACCACCCAGAAATTGTCCATGACGACAGCAGCAATTTGTCTTTGGGTTCAAGCCAAGACGATTGTGAGAAATCCTGGATGGCAGTGCTCAGAGATGTGTGTGTCTCCCCTTGAAGTCTGGGGCGATAAATGGCTGTGCACGCTCTCAAATTAAGATGCACAGGCTTGTATTGCAATGGAAATGAGGTGTAATTGATATAGGGCCATTCCCCTAAAAACACAGCATTGTGCAGCTGCAGCAAAAGAAGAGGTGCAGAAAGATGTGAAAAACATGAAAACCCAAGGTGTTAGTCATTACATTATCGTTTAAGAACTTTAAGAACATACAGTCAGTCAGGCAATTGATTGCTCTTACTGAATAAAACATCTACTTTGAAGCACAATTAGAACCCAGTAAACCCATAGAAAATATTCTATACCACAGGTCTTCAGAATAATGGACCGGCCAACAGCACTCCTGTAATTAGGCCTGCTGTGGTGTGTCATTTATTTACTTTTCAGAAGCAAATATTCAATTTCTACAGCTTTTATTAAAAAAAAAATAATTCATGGATTACAATTGCCATGGAAATTGAGTACCACTTTCTATATGCAGTATTTATGGTGTAGCAACACCTATAATGATGCACTTTTATGGGCTTTACTGCTGCTACTGATTACAAAAAATAACACAGATGCAAATGGTGTAACTGGAATTCTGACAGTTTAAAGCAAATTATCTGAGACAATGTTTAATCAACACCAATGTCTCTGGAGGAGCAGATTTGTTTCTTCTTATTTCCATACAAATTATACCTAAAACAGTAATATCTCCAGTTGGAGAAGTTTCATATTGAGTGAGGAAATGCAAACATGCATTACTAATTCTCAGTTCTGTCTCAGTTTTTTTTTTTAAATTCTGGATTTGAAAGCAGCTACATTTTGAGGGGTATATGTAGTTGGCTAACAATCAATTCAAATACATTTACACTCATATTCAGTTGATTTTGTAAGGCCTTAAGTTTGACATAGCACAAATATCCTGGAATACAGTCAAGATATCACAACAGATAAATAGGGGAATGTAATCATCTTTTATTGAGCATAACTCAAGTTATCAGGAGTTCAATATGAGGCATATGGATGTTTGTAAGCCTTGTCTTGCATTCTGATGGCTGGAAATGCCTTTTGTTGCATACTACCTTACTGGAACTAAAATTACAAACTGAAGCAGCAATGGGGCTTTTACAGCCCCTAATGGATGGTTAAGTGGAGTGAGGAGTCAGCAATATGACAGTGGTAAATAAGCAGGGCAGCCAATATAACAGGTTTTTAAAAATACAAACCACTGAACACGACCACAAGACGTCCTTGACCATGAAATCATAAATGTGTGAAGACAGTGTTAGGCTGATGGGCGTACTTGTCTGTGAGACTGGTCGTGAACGTGTCACACGTACACTTATATGGATCACACACACACACACACACACACACACACACACACACACACACACACACACACACACACACACACACACACACACACACACACACACACACACCTAGCTGTACTCACCAGATATTTTTTTGGTCAGGACATCTTAAAGCTAATTTATGTGCTGTCCAAGTTAATGAGTCTAGTTGCCAAGCAGCATGACTTGAATTATATTACCAATGTTCCTCTGGAATATTAGTGCATCCAAACATCACATCATACAAACACATCAGGAATCCTAGAGATTAGAGTCCCTCAAGAACAGGGAAAGAAAACGAACATTAAAAATTGCAAGACAGACTTAAACAAAAAAATAAAACTATTAAACTCGCTTAGCATGCTACAAACACAGCATAGGCTCTTCAGGCAAGTGTTAAGGCTCCCATTCCATTGCTCATAGTGAAAGGAAAACCCTTTGGAAGTTGGTTGTTATTTGTAACAGAACTCGTCAACAACAGCTTTGGAATTAAGAGAATGAAATACTGCAGCCAATAACACATGAAGCACAAATGTGTTAAATTGTCTCGCATTCAGATTTAAGCGACCCCTCCTTCAATTCTTAACTGCTCTGTAATGATGAGGCCTGAATGTGCTCATAACCCCTGTGAGCACCTGCTACAATAGATAGTCTATTACCGTTACCACACCGCAACCCTAATGGCTGCCACTTTACATCATTATGAAATTACCTCCAAATGCACCAATGAATAGAGTTAATGTGGATCTCCAAATACAAAGTCTGTCGTCCGATGTCATTGTGTTGAGCCAATGAGGAGTTTAAGCCACGGAGATAATGATAGTCCTGCCCATCATATATTCAGCATCACTGAATCAATTGTGTATGTTGCAAAATAGCCCACAGTAGCGTAAAAGCATTTTGTTCCTTTGCTAGCCCATCAGTTGTTGTCTTGAAGTCTTGTTAGAGAGTCATCAGAGTGTTCCCCAGATGGTTGGCCCAGATGTATGTGGCATCCCCTGACTGATCTATCGGTAAACTAACTCGGCACAGACCCAATTATAAGGGGTGAATCTACTCCTGGAATATACAACACGGAACTCGCCTTTGTTTGCAAAGCACCGGCAAAAAAGTGAGGTCTGAAAATATTCAATTTAAAGCCTCCAGACAGGGCTGCTCTGACTCACCGCTCTGATCAGCATCGCTTCTTTTGCATTCACTTTGAGAAATAGGAATATTATTGACTTGATGGAAAAGCAAAAACAAAAAAGAAAACAGAAAGAGATGCATTGCATTTTACTACTTTAGTGCCCCCATTCCTGTCAATACGGGCATGTAACTGATGCATAACAGCAGCTTGATTGAACTTGTGAAATCTAGTTGCTCCACTGCACTGATCTGTTCGGACAATTTGCGTTCACTCCCCAAAGTGACAAGTTATGACAGCAGAATAAAATGTCTTTTAGATGTTAAATTCTTTCCTCACTGTATCCCTTAACCAATCGTCTACTTGTCTGTTTCTGTGTATAATTTTCAGTCGGTACATCATAACTACAAAAATAAAATAAAATCCTACGTAATGGCATCAATAGTAAAAAGAAAATATTTTTGTTCCATGTATTTAATTTTATAGAGAGTGAGTGAAGATATCAATCTGATAAACTTTACAAATCAAGCAATTTGTTGCAATCCAACTTAAAAAAAACAGTGATACAACTTTGATTAAGCTGAAATTAGGCTCCTTTTCTCTTTTTGTTTTGCAAAAACATTCTATTTTGATCTATATTTTGTTCATTAAGATCTATAAAAAATAAGGGGGGCAGGTTACAAACATTTCTTGTCAATTATTAACTGCAATACAGACAAACCACAATTTACCTCTACGTAACAAGTTATTAATGGCCATATTTATCAGACTGAAAGAAGAAAACCTCAATTTATAAGTCATAATACAATTTAAAAAATATACAACAAAAATATTTAGCTTTAATTTCAAATCACAGTAAGTTGGTTTGTGTTTTAAGAGGTCGAGAATAATAATTTCTAAATTATGAAAAATCCTAAGCATTTCCATTTTTCTCCAACTGTCAGTAAAACAGACTGTGTGATGTTCGGACATCTCTTCTTGAATTTCGGCTGCAGCATTTATAGAACTATCTGTCCTTTTATTTTCTACAGTGCCTCTCTTGTCATTCCTTTGCAGTTAAAAGTTAATGCCACCTGTCAAATAAGCAAAAGGTGGTAACACACATAAATAAACGGCAACTTCTCTGGCCTTTTTTGCACATATTTCCTGTGTGTTTAGTGAACGTACAAGGTCATATTACGTACACCATAATAAGATTAATCAAAAAGAATCAGTGTGACAGGAAAAAAAACTACATGTAATAGTACAACACTATATTTTCTAATATTTTCAGATAGGCGTGCATGTTTTTGGATGAGGTTAAATTGGCAATCTGTCTCATTCTTGGACGAGAATCCGGCCCACTGTATAATCTCCACATGCGTGTATCAGTTTAAATCAGAACCTTGGCAGCTTGTTGGGCATGAAAACAGATTCTCCTCCACCTCCATCGTACCACCATGTACACTCCCCTTGTAAACACACACACACATACACACACTGTACTAAGAGTAGTGTCATCTGGTCCCTTCAGCATGACTTCACTCAAGCATCTTTAGTGTAGTCCAGGAGAGGCCACAAGAGAGGAGAGGCTGCTGTCACGCACATCTGAAAATCTTTGATCACATCCGTATGCTTTTAAACATTCATATGCCACCATTAGCTTGTGATAAATTGGCTTTGAAAGGCAACCACAGGGTAAGAGCGAGTCTAGGAGGTCAGGGAATTCTCTGTCCCATGCTTTGAGCATGCACTAGTTTATTTTCCAGAAAGCCTCAAATTAGATCAGATTCTGACAGTTCCAATGCTCGCCAGGCTGTTTCCAAGATGCTTAAAACTTCCTCTCCAAGCCTTTTGATTCCAAATTACATAGACATGAGTGACAGAATTCTCATTTGATTCTAGAGAGCACCGGTTAGGTTCATTACACCTTCCCGATTCGCTGTTTCATGTTGCATCCCATCATTCAACATCTAAAGAGTGTTTTTGCTTTCGTCCCATCACAAACAGAGACTTCTTCTGTTCTGAGAGGCAGACAGCCTGCAAGTGCTTGTGTCAAAGAATGAATAATCAATGAAGGATTTACTTTTTTTACTGAGAGCACCATACAACTATGGCCAAATGAATGTGAGGTAGATATTGAGTAGTGTGTATACATTTTCAAACTACAAAAGAACATCATATATATGGAAAACTAATTCTAATGTCATTCAAAACAAGATGATTACTAAACCACTAAAAGTGTCAGTGCGATGTAACACACTAGTAATCTATCTTGAATTTTAGTAACAAAGCAAACTTAAAAGAATCGCAAAAAATTTATATAAAACAAATTCTCTCTGATCATCTGCACAGTAGCATATTTCCTTTTTCTTACTTTTATGGAAAACTGACATTCCCAAAACAGAATAGCATCTAAATATAATTATCTCAGTCGCACATTAATAACCAATAAAACCATTTTATTTTTGCAAAAACAGCTATGCTGTTTCAAAAAGGTCTTTGCTGCTCATATCTATTGAAATTAACTTTTCAATTATCTTTTTATTTAATGTTTTTTTTTGTTAAATTCTTTAAGCTGCTGCTTTTCCAGATTAATTTCTAATGATCCCACACTGAGATATGTGACAGCTAATTGGATTAGAACTCATTCAGTTGATGACGCAATGCATAGTTAAGTCAGCTGACAGAGTATTAGCTTAAACATAATCTTTTCATTTTCCGGCTAGGTTACTGAGTTCGACAAAACACCTAAAATCCTCCCACGTTACTCTACTCAAGGCATACCTGTCCTTTTTTATCCAATCTGTCATGAGTACAACAAGAACACATGCTTAAATACCTACGTCGCTGAAATTACAAATGACTAATTAGTATGGAATACCGTGTAAGCCCACATGTTGGATATGACCGGCAGCAGGAAAAGAAAATGGTGCTCAAAAATAATTAAGAGGCACAGAGAAAAAGGAGAGAAAAAAAACCCAGATGTGGGCAGAGGCAAGATTCAGCAGGGAAGTCTTGGCAGAAAGCCATCATTTATCATGGCTGTCCATTAATGTTTGCTAGTTCTATTTTTCTTTAAATTGAATTCACTTTCTATTAAATCACTTTAACGCAGGAACTTCAGCCCAAACCAATAGGATAAAAGAATCACAGTTTAAATTGATCTGAAAGTGAATTTAGTCTCGCCTCTGTTATGGTCTCCAAATGTGCTGGACTGACCTGAATCAGAGATGTATACACAACACATATGGTGTAATGTAAAATGCGTTAGGACACACACACACACACACACACACACACACACACACACACACACACACACACACACACACACACACACACTTTACCCTTGTATTGAGGGATGCTTGCAGTGAAGGTCACATTCAATAATGAATTCAGTGAAAAAGAGAAATTAAAGAGACAAACTGTTCATGCACACATGGATCCACACATACACACACACACACACACACACACACACACACACACACACACACACACACACACACACACACGCATTCACGCTCATGTATGTATGTGTCCCTGGACTCTCTTCACTTCAGTGCAATGACGATTGGATCTCTCCACTGGACTGACTCTACTTCTACACTGCTATTCCACTCAGCAGTGTGAGAAATCACCTAGTCAGTCTAGGACTATTACAGAGTAATTGGCCTTTTAAAGAGGAGCTCCACCATGTGAAACAGTGTAACTTTCGTTGCTCCTTTCCCAATTTAGTCCTCTGTCTTCGGCCCTGCATTTCTCTTCATTTCTGGCATTAACCACCCCCCTTCTCCAGCCAGCTGCTCTTGGTGTGTCTCTGTCTCTCAACACCATGTTCCTGTTTCATCCCTGTCTTCTACTGTCTCTTGCTGACCTCTAAGAGCTGCCTCCAATAGTATTGTAGCTGTCTTTGTTACAAGACTGAACTGACTGCTCCTCCACTAGAAAGACCAGGTTTATCCATTTTTTAAAAAAAAGGGGGTGAGGGGGTGGAGGATGTAGAATTAATAGGACAAGATTATTACTGGTGAAAGTGTCACTGGTAAAATGCTAAAAGAAAAAAAAATTACAAGCAATTATGACGATGATGACATCTGGCAACTTTTTGATTATTATAAATGTTCAGAGGACCCCTTTTTTTGTATTTATCAATTTCAAATGATATGACCTGAGATTATTTATCATTTCTCAGTACTTCATTCTAATTTACATATTTGGTTGTTTTTTCTGCTGTCACATTGAAAATCCTAAAACTAACATCAGCCCATGAACACACTTTGTTTCAAAGAACTGATAATCGTTGATTTAGAGCATTTTTTGAAGGCACTTAAATGCTTTTTACATCCACAAAAGAGAAATCACAAATTATTTTTCCACACCTGGATTATTTGGAATCAATTTGGAATCATTGTTTCAAATCTGGGAGTCTTTCCTACAAAAAAATTGGCTCATCTTGTCATGTGTGAATTCTGCAATCCAGTTTGCAGTTTGTTTGTGGTGAAACAAAGCCAATAAATCACAGGATTTGATGGTAGCAGATTTGTGATTTTAGCACAGCTGCTAAAGCTAAATAACCAATAAATTCATCTTGCCTCTTATTCAATTGTAAAATTATCTTTTATTATTATAATTATAAATTATTATTGTGCTTGTGACAAGATTTGTTGAGGCTAACATTAGACAAAATAACATAGTTCTGCTTCAGCAAAAAAAATAAGACAAGTGACATGGTGGAAGAGGGAGAGGAAGGAAACAGGAAACAAGGGGGAGGGCATGTGTCATCAGCACATTAGCACACCATTTGGCTTGGAGAAAGGCAAGAGGCCTCAGGGGGAGATGAATTGGAGAGGTGTGTATGAGTGTTTTTCAGGGGGGTGGAGGGGTGGAAAAGATTGAAGCAAAGGAAGAGAAAACATTTTAGTAAGCATGCGTGAGAGAGTGTGTAATGAGAGTGTGAGCTCCTGTGTTACTGTGTGTCTAGGTGTGCACGCCTGCGCTTCTGTACATGTGACACATACATCTCTGGAAGCAAAGAGGAGGGGAGGAAGGAAGAAAACTTCAATCTGCAACGAACAGCCCCCGGGCACTGAGGGCGGGGACAGATGAAAAATGACACTTTAAATAGTATTCATCAACCAAACACAATAGCAAGAAGAATTTGATTAAAAAAAACTAATTTAAAAAAATGCAGAATGCACCTGTCAGCACGAGCTGCTGATTGAAAAAAGATTGGAGTAGCAGGAGTGGCTCAGGCACCTAGGAGACCATGCTTTGGAGGATTGCCGGGTCAGAGGGACAACCAGGCCCTGACCTAATATATAGCACCATGTGTTGGATGTGTTAAGCTGCTCTGGGTTGGTACATTATCACGGTTAACCTGACCTGCACATGTAGCAAGGTAATAGATGGGTGTTAAATAGAATAACATGGAGATGGTGCTTGAAACAAAATGGTCTGAGGGGTGAGTCACTTTGCTCCCACGTACTCTGCTGTTGCTCAGAATGGATTCAGTCACACAGCAAGATTTTAAAAACAGCAGATCTATATTCATGATATCAGAACACTTGAAAATAAATTGATAACAGGTACTAAGCATGATGCACATGCTGAACTGATCTGATAAGTAGCAATAGGTCCAGTATGAATCAATTAGTCTTAGTGCTCAGCCAGCATATACTTCCAGTCAGACTTGCAGGTAATATTTGCATGTTTCATTTTCATTTTCATTTATCTCTGTTTACTATAAATATTACTTTTTCAATAACGGTGTTGCTATTTCCAAATATAATAGAAAAAAAAACATCTTGAGATGGACCTGCAGACCTGAAGACTACTTGAAAACCACTCAGCTCTTTTCAGACCAACATCAAAAAACAACTTAAGCATTTATTTTTATGATCATACAAGGCAATAAGATGCTAAACACTTTTCACTTCAATGTAAATATATGAAGCTCAAATGGATGCCTTACAATATACCCTGCTCGTCAAGCTCCACACATGGTTTGTCTATTCTAATCTTCTTAGGTAGGATTTTCTTTGCCACAGACATGCTGGAAACCTATATGGGCAGTGATATATAATACATTGAACTCTTAAGCCTGGATTGAAGTCAATGGCTCAGATGAAAAAATGTGATCACTTTTGTAATTTTTTTTTTTTATATATTAATGCTTAAAGGCTGGCTGTTTGACCTACGACACTTTTCCGGTTAAGGTGTCAAAAGCAAACGGACATGTTGTTCATCCCATCTAAAATGAGACATAGATAAAAAATGATACCAGTGATAGACAAAGAAGGTCAGCTGTAAGGTCAAAAGATTAGTGTGAAGCCAGACAGACAGAATGAGAGAAACATGCAATATCCCCACACACACAAAAACATTCAATCCACCATTCATTTAGATATGTCTCTTAGTCATGTATCATTTCTTGTCACAACGAGTAGACAGAGAATTTTTGGATGGGGTAATCTGCCTCTCATGAAAACACATTCATGCTTTGAGCCAGAATGGAAGACATAAGGAGAGTGAACAAGAGTAAAAAAATAAATAAAATTCAAGCCCACTTCTCTTAGCCACAGAGAGAGAGAGAGAGAGAGAGAGAGAGAGAGAGAGAGAGAGAGAGAGAGAGAGAGAGAAAGAGAGAAAGAGGGGAGAGAAGAAGGAACAGGAGAGCAGTAATACGTTTTCATCTGAAATATTAAAGCCTCTGCATTAATCTGTCTTCCCGCTCCCCAGGGTGCTGGTGAAGGCTCTCGCTGTCCTCGAGTTCCCTGCAAAAAGGACAGAGACTACCTCACCTCCTCTTAATCTACAGGCCAGCTCCCAACCTCTCCTCTCATAATGGCTATTTAAGTGTTTGTGAGGGAGTGGGCTGTATGCTGTGGCTTTCTGAAATGGGTTGCAACTAGTGGTCACATTTAAAATTTCTCCATTTTTCATCACACTTGCTATTTTTCTTATCTGGTTTAAGAAACTTTTAGTGGGTACATCCATCAGTTGGCAAGTCCCATCATTTTGACATGATAATAAAAGTTTGCTGGTTCCACCCACTCATATGTGAGAATTTGCTAATGTGATTAGTTTATCATTTAGAACTGGAAAGCAATAATTATTCTAATGATCAAGTAATCATTTCAGTCTATGCTGAGGAAAACAAAATGTGAACAAAAAAAAATTCTTATTTCAGATTTTCTCTTCTCTCTGATTGCTATTTTGTGTGCACATAAAAGAAAAATGATTTCAGACTTTGCGATGCTGTTCATGGCCATTTCTTTTTCACTTTCTGGAAATCAAATTGAACAAATAATCAACAAATCAATCAATAATAATAAAAAAAGAACCTGGAAGAAAGTAACTTGCTATAGCTTGAAAAGCTAATGTTTGACATTTTGGGCTCACACATTTTGATTATTACACTAATAACATATTTAAAAAAATATTAGCATTGAAAAAAGTCAAATGTTGTCTTTGTTAAAGGGGTGAATACAGTTTCCTGATCAGTACCTCTCAGTCGCAATAGTAATTTCAACCCCTAATGGCCACTGTGAAGTGATCAATTTTTAACGTTCTCCACTATAGACTTCATAAAAAAAGCAGTTACTAATGAGCACTCTCTCCACTGCATGTTTAGGTCCATCAAAGGCTGGAAGCTTTTAACACCTCCTGTAAATGTACTGCTGGCACCTAATGAAGGTGGTGGCACCCATCGAGCCTTTATCTAGGCCACCAGATCCACAGCTGGACCCATCTGGCTTTGCTATCTCCGTCTACGTCTCCTGCATTTATCCACATGTACACACACACACACCAGCTGTTGTGGATTACCAAAGAACAAGTGCGGGTCTATTTTCTGACTTATGCCCAGTGTTTTATGGCCTTATCCTGGATGTGACCCAATACAAAAGCACCAGCTTGCTTATTATTACTTACTATAATACTGTATGCTTAAGTTTAGAAATACCCTGGTGAGTGAAACCAAAGGAAAATGCTCTTTAGATGAATTGTTATGCATAAAACCAACAAGCTTTGGCTGCAAGTTAAGTACAAATATCATATGGCTGCGTTAAACGAAGCACCTCTTTTTTTTCCATCATGAAAAAAGCTGTAAATTATACCATGGGTTTTTTTTTCTGATCCATCCTTGATAAAACCACTCTGTTTGCCCTCACCACCATCTATCTTAACTCTTTCCCTATATTGAGCTCACATGCTGACCCTGGCGTCTTCCTTCAACCTGATTGCAAGTGATTTCAGCTTAACCTTCATTATTCTCTGCGATTTGACTGTTTCTAGAAGCAATTCCTGCCTCCTCCGCGCTAATCTGCCTGACCCACCACCCCCACCCCCCAAACAGTCCAACACCCTGAACAAACTCACACTCCTGCTGCAGATACAGAAGAAATACGGTCATTTTGTAGAACAGACGGTTTAAGAGTAACAACATGCAAAATACTCACTCCGGGTACCCAGCTGAGGATTTAAAGCTTAACTTCCTATGAAGGGAAGAGAGTGAAAACGACACACTGAGGCAACCCTGCGAACAGCTTTCCCACAACAGTAATAAAACATTCTATCATATCCCAGAAGCATCCCTGACTCCAGCTGGGATCAAAGACTTTACTTTTATGAGAGGAGTGGATATTAGTGCCTAAAATGTCACTGTCGCTCTTGCTCAGAACCCTTCTTTCCACTCCATTAATAGTCATCAAGGAAAATACATAACAGGGTTTGGTGTTTTGGTTAAACTGCAGTACTTGACAAGAGAACACGTTTTTAAATGGGGAGGTCAAAATTGTCCCATCAATCTCTCAAGAAATCAGTGTGATGATGTTGATATTGTGACTTCAGCGTTTGGACAGCGATGCTCTTGTTCTGGTCGTACTCCTGTAATGACGTCTCTGACATGTATTTTATAGGGTGGAGCACTGTTGTTGTGGATTCAATGATTCAGTGCATCACACGAGATGGAGGGTAGAGACAGAGAGAAAGATGTCTTTGCCGGAGGATTGGGGCGGGGGCTTTCAATGCATAATTCACAGAGTTGTCTGATGGGTTTGGGTGTTAATGTGATGGATGCTCTTTGGGTCCCGTGAAGATTTAGCATTCTTAAACCTTGGATCTCTTAGGACATTTTGAACATGACCAACACACTAAAAGTCCTTCAGTGATCTTTTGATCCTTTGCACACATATGCATAAACAGCACAGGGAAATGTGGCTCTTAGGCTCTTTAACATGATTGTAATTGGCAGCGGCTCTGCCATTAAACTTAGCAGCCCAGTAGGCTATGCACTGTACAGTTACTCTGCACTTATACCCATTCAGTCAACTTGCAATGGGTAGTGAAGCATGCATGAGTGTCAAAAGCAATAAAAACACCTGACAGACTTAAATACAAGCCTAAAATACTGCATAATACTGGCAGGCATGCTGGCTGATAAATGTGTATACTTTCCACTGATTCCATTAGAGAAGTGAGGTAACACTAACAGCTGTAGTTCCACTGACTGCATTTGTAATTGAGTTTACTTAAACAGAAAAGCACAGCCCAATACAAAAATGAAATAAATGTCATTTCCAGCCTCTCATATATTATATATATATATATATATATATATATATATATATATATATATATATATATATATATATATATATATATATACACACATATATATACACACACACTGTATATATATAAAGGCAACTGTGCAGAGCCAAGTGTGTGTACATTCAGGTTAATCAGCATCCGCATGGATCAAATCCACACAGCAGAGCCATGTAGGCATGTATGACAGATAAGGGGGATATGAAACACACTCTTGAGTAAGTGCTGGGCACAAGCTTTTGTCTTGTTATCTACAGGAGTGAGTTAACATTATCCCCATAGATAAGGTCTTACCATGCATGGATTATAGCATGAGACAAGACATGTGTGGCCCCAGGAAAATAACACGAGAGGACCTTAGCATGGCCCTGCCTCCATCTCTCTGTCTGCATTGTCTCTCCCTTCTTGCTTTTCATCAATGCCATGATCAGCACACCTGGGGCTTCTGACACAGCGTTTGAAAATAACGCCGTCTGCTGTAACTTCATGAGGGACACTGGGACATCCTTCAGCTGAAATTGAATAATCGGGGAAAAGAACAATGATCTAAGGAGCCCAAACAGGATGTCTCTGCTCCTGTTTAGATGTTTCATTAATAACATGGAAAAGGGTGCCGTTCTAAAAAAGGTACCACAAGCTACAATCAGTTCAAAGTCACACAGCAACCATGGACGAGGTTCGGGTTCATGAAATTGCACGAGTTGAAAGGGAAGCTGTCTCACTAAAACTGCCTCTGTTACAATTTCTAAAATATACAACAGATTTCATCGTTTACCTTAATTCTTTGTAACTGGTTTGCCATATGTAATCATTAAATAATTTAGGTAGATTTTGCAGTAAAATAACTATCATGCTGCCTTGACATGGTCAGTGTGTTCCATCCCATACAATGGGCTCCAGGATGTCTGTTCTGTTATCTACTGCATATGATATTAAGTCTACATTAGAGAACCCACTGTTAACAGAACAATGCCGATTATGATTCAACCTCATTCCCATTTTTGATTGTTCTTTTATCTTGTACTGTATTTTTGCCACCATGGCCTACAATGTTCTTAAGGAATACCTGCCACTTTCAGGAGCAGAAATTTAAAAAAATACATAAAAAAGCTGTAGCTTTCATTTTTCGTTTTCCTACTTCTAAATAACTAAGAAATCCACAATGGAGGATCAGACCAATCGTGTACAAACATGCTTTCAATGCTTAGAGCTTAATGACACATGAAGCCATTAATTAATTTAATGCATTACATTAAGTCAACTTCAACACACTTTCTAACTTCTCTTTGATCATAAGTCTAGGAGCTGGATGATCAGGTTCATCCAAAAGCCTCCTGGTAGATTTTCAAGCACAGAAATAGAGCTGCATAATAAAATATCCCACTGGAAGAGTACATTGATCAGTCACAACATTAAACCCAGCAGTAGGTGAAGTGAGTAAGGCTCATCATCTCGTTATGATTCAACGTTGTGCTGCAAAATGTGCTGCTCCTTTGACATGTACCCTCTGCCCAAACATTATTGCTATACCCCTTCACGGCAACAGCACCCTGCTGCTCTGCAAAAATTGTGCATAAATGGTTTGAGAACTGTAACAAAGAGTTCAAGGTGTTGACTTGGCCTCAAATTTCACCTTACTCAATCCCATCAAGCATCTGCAGCACGTACTGGAAAAAGGTTTGATCCATGGAGGCAACACCTCTCAACTTAAAGGACTTAAAGGATCTAGTGCTAATGCCTTTGTGTCAAACACCGAAGGAACCCTTCAGTGTGTCCAGGCATCATTGGGCCAATGCTGCTTTTGGCAGGAAAGGGGGGCCAGCATAATGGGTGTTGTTAATAATTTGAGGGATTGCCCTATGTATTGTGTATAACACAATTTACTACTGTGTCCCAAAACAGTGTTTTCCTCCTTTAAAAAAGATTCTGGATGGGAGGGTGCTCCTTGGGATCTTGCTGTCTCATTCAGGTTTATCTTGGGAGCTTTTTCTTAAATGGTCTGGGGGGAAAAATTGCTCAACAGGTATGCTTTCAATTTTCAGGGTATCATCTGAGACATTGTCAAAGTCATGTGTTAGTGGGAATAAAGCACATGGAGGATTTACTATGTCAGTCAGAAGAACGGAGCTATGAAGTAGGAAATTAATCCACGAATGAAGAAAAAAATAATACTTTGAGCGAATAAATTCTTTTGAAATGAGGTGACATTTTTTTTAGTAAAATTCCAGATTTTTGACTTTAATTGTAAGAAAAAAACAACCTGTTTTGACATATACTGTAAGGTGCAAGGACATGTGAGCGGAAATTACTATGTAAAGTGCTTATTTGTAAAGATGTGACTGTATATCTATGTAGTTGTAGGGTTCAGTTTAAAATGAAAAAGAAACTGAAGGACTTCAGAAGTTTCCCTGGAAGTGGAACACAATTAATTATAATCATGAAATGCCCTGGGTTCTTTGTCCCAATTTCCTCGAGGAGAAAGCAGTGACAGTGGCTTATGTGAAATGATGAATGATAGTCTTATCTCTTCCTGTACACTCTTAAGATAAGAGTTCTCATTGGTCGGTGTTGTCGGTGATGTGAACTGAAAGAAGGAAGCTTAAAGAAGATAACTGAGAGCAGAGAGGTAAGAGGTGCCCCTAAAATAGAGGACAAGATGATGAGAGTGAGAAAAGAGATATTAAGTGCAGAAGCATGAATAATGGTGGAATGGAAATGAGAGAGAGCAGTGACCCCAGTCTGCACCTCCAACTCCACATGCTAGAAGAAGCATCTCCATCACCAGGGCACCATGGCACATTTTCTATCACTTGGGGTGGCAGCAGGCCACACACTGCAGTGAATCAATCCGACTGCTGCATCCTCCGCAAGCCGCACATTCCTCCTGGCTTCTCATGATCCCAGATGCTATGTGCCAAAGCAGGGCTAGTGAGAAGTCACGTTCCACATGCTGCACATACCTCTGTTTGAAGTCGTGTCTGAGCACACAGTTTAGCGGCAGAAGTGTCAAAAACTTAAATAACAACCATTAAGATGACCTTGTTGGGGGTTTTTTTGGTTGTTAAAGTTCATTCTCTCTTCACTGTAACTTTAGAATTTAAAATACGTAAAGAATATAACCATAAATACAGCATTCATAATACTGGATCATAAATAGGATGTTACGATAGCTAACAAAGACTTCAGAAGGCTTTAATCTCTCAAATTTTTCATATTTCCAGTTGAATAGGTAAGAACTCAAGCTGCTAAAGACTCGCATCATACATGACACTGCAGCAATGTTTGGAGAAAGATGCTGTTAATATATGCAACACCTCGCACTAAACTCATAGCCAAACCCATCCCAGATCTCCTATCCTTCACTTTTCCATGTTATTCATTTGCAAGCGCAGAAAGGACCAGAGACTCTGTAGGGTCCATAATTTAATATTGGGATCAAACTGTCTCAGATCTGATATGATGGACTGTAATCCTCTCACGCTTCCATGGCCACATGCAATACAATATCTCAGTGCCCTGATCAGCACTTCACTGTGTTTTCCTCCCATGAATGAATGAACAAATGAGTGAATGAAAGACTTCAGCTTTGTGGAACACCGGCCAATACTAATATCAATTGCAAAGCTGCCAAAAAGCAGCATGGCAGACTTGTGGCTAAGGACGCATGACAGCATGTGATTAAAAGGAGTGATTGAGTGATCACTTCCACAGCAGACAGACAGACACACACACATGCACGCACTCACGCACGCACACACACACCTACCAGCAATGAAACCAGTCTCTTAATGTGTTCTCTCCTCTCCATTTCTTTTGGTTTAAATGTATATAAACCAAGGAAACCATATTCATAATCACAGACCAAAAATATTTTACTGTTTACTTTCAAATAAGATTATTTTCCTCTGGCAAAGAACACCTATATTTCTTTGTGTAACTGCTGGGCTGCATGCATGAAAAGGGAATGATCCCAAAGTAAATCTACAGTTTCAATGACTTTGTTTCTAGGAAGCTCTTTATTATGAAATGTCTCTTATAACTACTGCTGCGTTTCCCCCTGAAATACAGGCAGTGGAGGCCGACTCCCAGACAGTAAAACCCCATACACTGTTTCTGCCATTAGACCACTGAGTATGGGACATCTCAAGCACTTTATAAGGGGGAAGTATCATCAATTATTCACACTTCCGGCAATACATATTCCACATGTTTCTCTTCCCATTAATATTTCAGCCCCCACCCGGTCGCCCTGCTTCTCCTTCTTCTCTCTGCCACCTCCCGGTGGACATTTTGTCTACATAAATCACACAATGACATTAAGAATCCCTAAGATGGCCTCAGTCAGTACTTACAGTAGGCAAGAGTCTCCTCGACCGATCCATGAGTGCCCCAGCTGCTGTCGGGGAGTCAAATGGCACTCCAAGCGTCAAGTAAACTTCACAAGATATCTATTACAGCAGCAGCAGCAGCAGCACACTATGAGGGCAGTCTGTGATAACATCACTCAATATTGCAATGACAACATAATAAATAAACAAATACTGAAGTGCCAACACTAGCCCTACTTTCTGCCCTTTGGTAGCTTCAGTCTCAACAAACTTGACATCTAATTGTGGCCATGGTTGTGGTTGGGGTCTTCCAATTCAATTGCAGAAGGATAAACATTTAGAGAACCTGAGAGGAAGTGTTTCCTCTGAGACTAAACTCCAGGATCAAATGTAAAAGGAGGTGGATGACATGCAACAACACACAAAGGCTTCAAAGTCAGATGTTGCGCTAGACTCTAACTCTGGACTGGACCACTTTTACAAAATTGCACATTTTGGTAGGAGTGTTTGGGTCCAAACCAGAAGCATACTGCTCAATGTAAATGCTAGACAGGGAAAGAAACTAGTGCAGCGTTTCGCTTCTTGTTGTGTAATGGTTTTGAAGCTGCAAATGATGATTGTTTTATTCACTTAATATAAACATGTTTATCTTGATCAATAGAGGGTGATGGAAAAGCCAAATTTGTTTTCCAATGAAATCCTTAATTTATTCAGTTTAATGTTATTGAATGCAGACATTTGAGAGGGTGGAACCAGGGGCTGCTTGCCAATTTTGCTTGAAAAATTAATTGAAAGATGAATCAATTATGAGAACCGGTAAATTTGTTGCTTGTTATATGCTCTCCCCCTGCTGGATAGACGATGTCTATGTCCTCATGATTCATCCTGTGTTCTCCTCTGATCCTCAGGTGGAGGTGATTTGCACTGATGGAGGGAAAATCCAATAAAAAAGAGCAACAGAATGACATCCAGTTTTTCTTTCTCTTCCACCCATTGGTCTCTGATGAAGACTAGTCCCTCTTTTAATTTCTTTTGTTTCTCTAGTGGTTAATTAGTCCTATTTTCCCTTTTTATTTTTAGTTTATGTTTTTTATTCTTGGTTGTGATAGAGGGTTATTTCCCATTCCAACAACCCTTTGTAGGCTAGTTTGGGTGGCCATCAGGTTGTTTGTTTTGTTTCCAATTTGCTTTAGGTTGGTATGACTTTTTTTTTTTTTTTTTTTTTACTAAACCCCAAATTTTTTTTTCCAGTTGAACTTTGCAATAATATATGCATAACATATAACACTGCAGCAGATTGAAAGTCTCCACTGATTCAAAGCCTTTTCGATTAAGGCCTGTATAAGATACGTCATGAATACATTGTGGTGACAGGATGGAAGTGAAAATTCCAACATGGAAAATACCTTGAGGGTAAATTTGCATAAAAATAAGTGATAACAACAGAACGAGTTCAATGGTGGATTCAGATATGTGAAATGCATGGCCCAGACTCATTCACTCAACTGTGATGAAAATCAGCCTTTAACTCTCAGCTGGATCCTTTTTCTAGAGCACATGCTTATAGTTTTTGACAGCCCTTGCCCTAAAAAAAATCGGCTTTTTCCTTTTCTTTAACACATCCTATTTCTGTCCTTTAGCCCCCCACCCCCACCCCCTTTTCTCTCTTTTAACTCTGCTTACTTGGGGCTCTCTTCCATATTGATTCTGTGTGGTTCACTGGTTAGATCTTGGCACCAGCTATGGAAAGGGCATGGGATCAATTCTCTCAATTTTTTCAAGCATTCACTGAGCTGTCACTCCATGATAATTTGTTCGTGGGTTTACCCCACTGAAAACACATGCTGTGTTTCGTAATTGGTGCCCATGGATGTCAAGTGTTTCTACAAGCTACGTGTTCAGGGCAATTACTGCACAATGCTGCAGCTTCATTCATTCATATTTGTGTAAAACATCCACTTTTGTTTTTACTGCTAGATAAATCTACCATTATGAGGACGGTTCAAGTGTGTTTTAGAAAGCTGTCTGATTAATTAAAGCTCTTTGTTATTGGATCCCATATGTAGATTTTTGGCACCAAATTAAATGTTAATGAGAACCATAGGCACAATGTCAGAAGAATTACACATAGTGTAGCATGTCTGAAGGCAGTTTTGCTAAAGCCTCCACAAGGAATGCTTATGTGAATTATTTGTTTCTGGTATTGTAACATTAATACATGCACTCTGTGGAAACTTTAATAACTCCCTGTTTGACTTCAATAATTAAGTTTCTTTAAAGTCATTTAAATTAGATCTTTTTGTGTAAAGAGGCCACCATTGGCTGACAAAGTCACATCTGTGTTGCAGTCATGTCAAACAGGTATTTCCTAAGAGCAAAGCCATATTGTCTGTGACAGCCTCTGGCACCATCACTACCACGTGGGGGGAAAAAAGCAAGTCTTTCTTTGAAAGTATTGCTCTTTGAAAGTATTACTCGCTATATTAACACTGAATTGCACCATCGAGCTACTCTTGAGGGGAAGAACAAATGTGTAGGACTGTAGACCAACAAGTCAAAAGCCAAGGCCAGGAAACTGTTTGAGTTAAGTTGTTCATTACTAACTTTGAGCCCCAGATGATGGAGGCTGAGACGTGAAAGCTTGCCTTCCAATTAGAAAGATATTTGTAATTCCGTGCAGCTGCACACACACACACAGTATGTGGAGGGAGCCCTGCTTGGGCCAGCCTCAGCTAACAAGCAGAGCGCATCTCAGGAGAGACAAAGGGGTCTCAGAGGCAGCCTGGCAAATGTAGCCTGGCCTCTCTGGGAAAAGGGAGAAAAAGAGAGAGAGAGAGAGAGAGAGAGAGAGAGAGAGAGAGAGAGAGAGAGAGAGAGAGAGAAAGAGAGAGAAAGAGAGAAAGAGAGAGAGAGAGAAACTGAATTTATTGAATTTATACTTTTGTTTTAAATCCCCCTTACACGCTTCATTGGTCCAATGTTAATGGTTTGTGTGGTCTTCATGTACCGTCAGGAAAAACAAACAGAACGAAAATTACAGCTTGTATGTCAGGAAAGACTTTCTATTTCAGTTCTTTTTTTGTGTGACATCAGAGGAAACGGCCGCCCCCCTCTGTTTTCCTGACTGAAAAATAAAATCAGCTGACAATGGCTGCATGGCTTTGACAGTAACTATGATCCTAACCTCTTACTCAAGTTAAATATACAATTGTGATGCTGCCCTGGAATTCATGCTGACATTGGCCTCTTGTTTGTGCTGCTTTCACTCTGAGATGTCGTTTATTTTTCATCCACAAATCACTGTAACTGAATGTCCATTAGTTACATCTGTTTAATACCTTAAATACTGTGCATTAACCTGACAATGTAGTCTTAAACATGAACACAGAAGTCATTTTTGAAAAGCCTCTTATGTCATAGGGTAGAAAAGTCATAATAAAGTTAACAATTCATGGAAAACAAAGTGATTTCAAAAAATACTTATCCTTGCACCATATCCACATTCTTAAGTGGCGGAGGGGGCGAGCTGACAAATTAAACCCATAGGGAGAACAGAAATTACACTTATACATTTTTTCAAATGCCTTCAGTGCACAGCTGTTTTAATTTAATGGCCATTGTTTCAGTCAGTTGATTTACAGAGGCCTAGCTGCGTCTGGCTCTCACAAGGGTGATGAGTCCCACCTATCAAAGACGATGACTGTCTTGGTTGTTTCCCCAACTGGGGACACAGCCACTGATTCAGCTGAAGAACAACACCAGACCTTTGACTCACATGGGAGAAATTTTAATGTGGCCGGCCATTCACAAGTCTGGCCTTGGGTTCGTGAGATGTGGATGGAATCACAACCACACTTCAATGAGAAAGATTTTTTACTACCAAAAAGAGATTGGAATGGGCCCCGAGCCAACCCAGCTTCCCCTGGTTTCCCAACAGGAATTCATTGTGCTGTTCCATTCTCCTGTTATTTTACTTCTGAACCAATGGGGTTCATACTTAGAGTGGAGTGGAATACATGGTATCTTAAAATTAAAAAAAAAAGTTTGATTCACGAGTATGAGCACACGTGCTACATGTGTGTGTCTTTGTGATCACAATTGTGATGACTTTTCCTGTGTCAGCCCACTTGCTCATTGAGAAGCTAGTGTATAAAATAAGATATAAAAACACAAAAGCAGAGCAAAAATAGCTGAGGGTATACAATGACGCAGATAGGGGAGAGTAACAATGGGGAAATAGGGAAAGAAAAAAGAAAAAACATAAAGGAGTAGGTAAAATACGTCATTCCCAATGGACAAAGAGGATCTTTTTTCCAGGACGCAAAAAATGAATCTAGAAGCGGACAGAAGGAGCAACAGCAACGGGGGGGGGGGGGGGGGGCTTGTGTGGTACTTCCTGCTGTATAGATGATCTGAAACCTGAGACTGCACATTGCAACTGCATTAGTGAAAAACCTAAAATAAAATATCAGACCACTGTTAATCAACCAAGAAATATGCACCTGAAGTGATGTTTTACAGAACATTTCATCATCAGCTTGGACATTTTTCTTTGTAGGATGCATGTTAAATATGCTGCATTTGACAAAGCATCACCATCTGTCTTGATGCATTGCCACTAAATTGAAACTCCCAAGTCAGCAAAAGACATAAAAACTTTAAAAAGTTTCTTTGTGCAGGTTAAAAGAAGCAGTGAGGAGACAAAAGAAGAACCTACAATTTCAAAGAAAAAGAAAGCTGCAAAATACCAGTTTTTATGCTGGTGATACTATTTTATTTTATTGTATTTATCCACCACATCTCATAGGCTGGTCCGTGAAAATATTATCTGATGTTAAACCACTCCGTGGTGCAAAAATGGTTAGGAATCACTATTGTAAAACAAAATGTACTCTGCAAACAAAAAACAGCCAGAATAGTGGATCTTCTCAAATTTGACCCAAAACAATAATGTCAGTATTAGTTATATGGTAGAGTAGTAAAGCAGCTCTAAATATTTCAGATTTAATTTAAAGAAGCAGCTGACTGACTGCAAGTTCCAGTTATTAACTAACGGGTTTAATTTTGTGTGAATTGACTTGATTTAGCATAAAAATCTAAATGTAAGCATCAGCGATTTTATGCTAGTTTGATTTATTTTATAAATTCATTTTAATATACAATAGATTTACAGTTGTGGTTTTGCACAAAAGACCTATCCGCAAATCTTTTCTGATAGGGAATATCAATGAATACCGCAAATTCCATCAGCATTAATGACTTTTGCATGTCAAAAACCTCTTCATTCCACATTTCATTGAAGGCTTGTGTCATATGGAGACTTGATGGCATATTTCAGTTAAAAAAATACTTGTGTATCTTACAAGCACTTTTAATAATTGAGGGTGTTTCTCATCGGTATCCATTGTTGTTGGGCAAATTAAAGCACACCAAATCCAATATTCTTCCAATCGTATGGATTATTTTTGTTACAGCTGAAAACAATGGTTTAATAATCACTGTCTAAACCTGCACTGCTGAAAATATTTCCCCCCGTGGTAAAGACGAAGAAAATTGTGTCACTTGATCACTGTTTGCCTGTGGAATCAATGCCATTGACGCACACAACTGATAAACGAGAGGATACTGTGCCCTCAACCGGAACTGTTGTCCAAACATATGAGCCGTACCAGAAATGTGGAGGAATTAAGGTTTCAGTTTTCATATTAACATGTCGTCACTGGCCTGTAAAACCCTTCACAACAGGAAATGTACCATTTAATGACAAGATATGATGGTACTTCTTTGACTCCAGCTTTAGAAACCTATAGGGTGAATATATGATTAGAAATAGATCATGTTGTAAATGAAATCAATAATTTACATTTAAAGTTTCTACAAAATTGCTATATATGTGTATACAGAAGTAATTTATAACACAGGATTACACTGGCATACACGCCTGAAGCACATCTGAAATAAAAACCTTTTGACAACAACATCATGCATAAATAATCAAGAAGCTTCCCTTCTTTACACTACACTTAATATGCAAAATTCACAGCTCCCCTGCATTATATACCCTGTATCTCCCTCGAGCTTTCATCCCACTCCATTTGCCATCTTGTTACTCACCTCTTCCTTTCTCAAATCTCCTACTTTTTTCTACAATACTTGCTGTTTTCCCTTTGTTCTTCTGCCACACTTTAAAGTTTCAAACTGTTTTGTAAAGTGTTTATTCTCTTTTTGTCTCTATTTCCTATTTTGTTTCCATCCACCTGTCCAATGCAGGTTTATTTTCATCCCTGTTTCCATTTATTTTATCCTCTAAGCCTGTTTCTCTCTCGCACGCCCTCAGCATCTTCCCACAGTGTGAACGCTGTACCTGCGACACTCTGCTCCCTGCATTCTCTCATCTAGATGACATGGTGGTCCAGCAATATCTAATTTCTCTAGACAGGAGGTGAGAACTAACCTTTCTCCCACTTTGACATCACGCAAGCTCCTGCTATTTGTTTTCATAACACAAATATGTCGTCCTTAGTCACACAACACCTCGCAAAAAGCCCCAACGTCCCAACTCCATCAGATGAATCTAAATGAATGCAATTCATTGCCTTTATTTGAGTAGTGCATAGAGGGAAAAAAATGCCTCTGGAGGTGAGATTTGTATCGAATTAATGCTCAAACAACCGATAAAGAGGAGAGGGTGAAAACACAGAGTATCCCCTGATATCTGTCTGAACTAATGAATATGATTAATGTTAAGCTTTTGGAGTACGCAACTTCCATCAGGGTATTAAAAAAATCATTTATATTCTCATCCCACGAGTCATATCAAAGCATTTTTTTTACCTACAGATGCATTCTGATAACAAGTAGCTATAGTGTCATAGCATTGTTAGTGCTTTAAAGAAAAGAGCTCTTATTACGCACTCCTCATTGGCCACACCTATTCATGGAACTTACGTGTTCGGAAACGATGGTGTGGGCGGGTAGCTGGGCCCTTTCCTGGACGTCCGTGATTCCAGCGTGATGTGGGCTTGACAGGTGACGCAGGCTGGGATGTGGTTGGCTGAACCTTGGCAGTGGTCTTCATGGTAACTGTTGTTGTGGTGGGTGCTGTGTTGGTGAAGGTAGGAGAAGTCTGTCCTGGCTTTGAGTTGGCAACTCCATTACGTCCATTATTGGCATTGCTTCCTTTTCTGACAGTGCTGCGAGGGGTGACATCTTTACCACTGGGTGGTAGGGTGAGTCGGGTAATTCGAGTGGTGGATGTGGTTACCGCAGTCCCACTAATGTGCGTGCCAATGCGGTTGTGAAGGTGCGGGACACGGTTGCCATCTCCATTCGCATTGCTGCCATTGGCTGAGTGGTTTGCCGGAGGCCCCGATCGAGTTCTTGGCGCTGGGGCGGTACCATCCGCAGCTAGTGGCGTGGTAGTCGACACCATTGCTGTGGTAGAGGCAGCTGAAGTAGTGGTGGCTGTGGAAATGTCGGGCCCCTTGGGCATGGCACTGGGTTTGGAGAGAAATATAGGGTCCTGTCCAATGCTACCTTTAGGATCCACTAGATCAGTGGGGACATAGTCCTGGACAGATCCCACCACAATCCACTTCAGCAGCATGAGACTGAGTCCCAATCCCACGAAGCCCATCACCAGGGGCACGGCACATAGCCACGTCTGCTGGCGAGGCCACACAGCACAGGGGCCAAATCGGAGTGGGCCTGGTGCTCTGGGTGATGCCTGTTCAGCCCCTGGCTCCTCGAGCGTCATGGCCGCCAGAGTGCTCGCACCTGAGCGCTCACTCATCCTGTGGGAGCTTTTGGTCTCTTGGGTGTTCAGGTGGAAACAGGTGGTCAGATGACACAGGGGCATATACTAGGAAGGGGGTGTGGCGCAGAACAATCACTGGACATCTTAAGTAACCTATGTAAATCTAAACGCACAAACCTAAATGCACAGACATGAAACATGAACTAATAAAACACACACCCGAGGACACACAGCCCCCCACAGTCAGTCAGCCTACCACAGATTAAATACGACACAGCATTCAAATGCATACACAAGTAGAATAACCTTCACTCCATTTGGAAGAAGACCAACCAAGCACAAGCACAAGCGTTCACGCAATCACGCACAAAAAACACACACATACAAACCGAGCGCACCCAGGTTATGGACAGTTGAGAGATCCAAAAAAAAAGGGGGGGGGGGGTGAGTGAGGGGGGGTGTCTCACTGTAGTTCAGCTCTAACGAAGCGCTGATAAATCCCAGGATGCTTCACTCCCTTCTTAAAAAAAAAAAAAGCAGACGTAGAAAAAGAACAGAGAACGTTATCGATCCGCTTCGAACTGGAGATGTAATTCCATGCGCGTGAGTGCGCGCGTAGATCAACAAGCCAGCATTCGGCAGCACCCTTCACCACTCTCAGCTGGTTGATCATCGGCCACATGAGGTCCTTCAAATAAAAACCATCGATTGTGCATTTATTCTTTCAGGTTAATTTCATCTGACATTTTATACATACGGTTTTAGAGTTTCCGTTTTCTCTTGCATGTATCTTTGTCTGCTGCTTCAAGTTTCCCCTCAAATAGCCCCCCTCACATGTCCAAACCCAGCGACCCTCTTTTTCACTACAGCTGCCGGTAATCCAGTCGAGATTTGAGAGCCTGTAAGAACTACCGAAATTGAAACCAGACAAGGCTCGGGGGGTGGGATCCGATGCGATCTCTCAGTGAGATGAAGTGGTCTTGGCAGTCGTGGTGTCCGAGGGAGAGGACTACATCCAACTGATCCACATCCAATCTCTACACCGACCACCCAACTCAGATTTTCCCGGAGTGACAGCCGTGCGTCTCCAGAGCTGTCAGTCTGCGGTCCGCCACTATGATGATGATAATTCCGGTGTCCGTGATGTGGGAAAGAAAAAAAGAAGCGTCTGTGATTCGTTTACCTTCGCTGCATTCCCACAGTGGTGCAAGCAGCAGAACGGTAGATGGAGAGAGGAGAGGAGGGAGGGGGCTGCTACTCTGAAAAAAAATGATGCGGCGGCTGTTCTTGGAGGCTGCAGACGGGGGAGAGACGGAGAGAGAGAGAGAGAGAGAGAGAGAGAGAGAGAGAGAGAGAGAGAGAGAGAGAGAGAGAGAGAGAGAGAGAGAAGAGAGAGAGAGGGGAAAGCTTGCTCAATCCGCGGTGAGTGATGTGGGTTTCACGGCTCCTAACCCATCCGGCGCTCTCCTCCGGTTTTCCGCTGTCCACAACACTCCAAAGTGACGACTAGCGACTGGACCGTCTCATCCACCAGACTCCACGGATGTAGGTGTGCGGTGACTCTTTCATAAGCGAAATAAAGAAATGAAATAAAGATTATGGTGGGTTGCTATAGGTAGGTTGTGAGAAAACGAGAGAGAGCGAAAGAGCGACGGCTAAGCTCTGCACCAGATGCAGATATGAGGCACAGGGAGGAGGCGGTGGCGACAGCCGAGCGCGCCACACACATACGCGCGGCGCACACATACGCGCGGCGCGGAGGGGAGAGGCGATGCTACAGACACACCCCGGGGAGCGGTGAGATAGAGGGGATGGGAGGAGGAGGAGAGGAGGCGCCGATCCGATGTCCTCCACCAGCGGCACACGAGAGCACAAAAAAAAAAACTGAACACCTGGTTTGTAATTTTTGGGTGAGTTAGCGCACGACTTCAACTTCATATCTCGGTGCGCAAGAGGATGAATTCGTTCTTCTGCGGTTCACAAGAGGAAGACATGTCATGGGAACGCAACTAGTGTGTATGTAGTCAAGAAAGACGTAGTGGTTTGGTGTGTATTTGTGACAATCCCGGTGCACACCTGCTACGTGTGGGAAATTCACGGTGTAGTCGATGCGCGTCCCTGGAAACAGGGACGCGCATCACCAAGAGTTAAACCTACTGTGTACGAGTTTACCTTTTCAAATGCGTCCAGAATGATTTTCGAAGTGAGCAAACGAGCACGATATGAGTGCATAAATCTTCATCTACATTATGCGGTGATTAGTGTCAACTAGCAACAAGCGCAAAAGGCAGTTGTTACTCGTTTTATCAATTCCCTTCTTGTTGCCGGTTGTGCACACACAGTCATCATCGCAGACACTTCAGTTACATTATGCCATTCAAGTGTGATTTCCCCCGTTGTTACATAATTAATTTCTATTGTTAGAATTGTGGTAATCCTAAAAAAGCAGCTATTTCGAAAAAAAAAAAAAAGCTGCAGCTGCAAGGATAATCAGACGTTTAGATAATTAGGTCTGATAATTGTGTCGAATTTCGTCAAAGGGGCGTTGGGTCTTTTGCTGTGTGTAGAAGTAGACCCACAAATACCGGTTTCTTGTTTGTTGCTTCTCCGAGATAAGAAGTGTTTTCAACATTAAAGTATTTCAAACTGCAATGGTTATATTTATATGGTTAGGCTGTACTGGAAAGTATTTTCTAGAACAGTTCAATATTCAAGGTCTTGCAATCACTGCAAACGTATCCTAAATCTCATTACTTATTGACTTGACTGCTTGTCACTTATGGCAAAAGAAATCCGTTTTAAACTCTTTACATTCCCTGAATCACTTTAAAATGATGCCATTTTAAAGACTTGATTAATTAAATTGTTTACACATAATAATTAGTATTATCCCGAGGTTGGTTTTTCAATCTTTTTTTTATTAATAAAAGAAAATCTCCAAATTGCTGCGCTTTGACATTTCCTTACACAGTCATATTTCTGTCACATCTTTAATTAGGGAGTTGCTAATGATGAGTTTGACTTCACTGTTTACTGTTGGAGAAGTCATGCCCCACTGTTTGTACCTGAGTATTCTCTCCCTGGAATTTCTTCATACCTTTTTTTTTTTTTTTTTTTACCCCACTAGCATTTGAAGATAAACAAGAAGAAAAAGGGGGGGGGGGAATTACGATGACCGAGAGATTTATTCAAAACATTGAAATACCGGTTCAGCTTGTGTAATCATGGGTTAGGATGAAAAGATTTGGAGAACTGCTCTGAAATAGAAATGCTCCTAAAATACAATGGGAAAGGAAATGACTGCAGTCAGTCAGTGAAATATTTCATATTTAACAATGTTTTAACTTTTTTCTCAATGACTAAGAAATTAAGCATCACAATCAATTCAGATATAACCTTAAATAAATTCATAATGAGACATTACATAGAATTTTTCTCAATGTTTTACAAGTAATTGAGGATCCAAGGAACCAAGCTGTTGCAGAAATGAAGTTGTCATATACTGTACTGCATTCAATAGTGTTTAATTCCCCCAACAGGTGATTCTAACTTAATGTTTCTGGTCCATACAATACCATTTTCTTGAATGAGGAGTGGTGACGTCACTTCTACTGTCTGGAGAGAGTCATTAAAGTCTGCTCTTTCGACAAACTTCCAAAGACATTAGTTACAGTTCATCTTGTTTGCCATCTCACTGATCCACACCCACTAGCGCCGCACCCAGACGACATTTTATCTGTGACACTCCATGAATGAGTCCAGTGCTACTTATTTCTTTGTTGTAGTTGGGCCACTACAAAAGCGTACATGATGTAATTTATTCTGGCTAATACATGTCCAGCAGGCCTCCGATGGCCTGTTTTCCACACCAAGGCTGTCAGCTAGATCAGTGTGCCCCCAGAGCAAGAGGTATTAGTTCTACAGTAAGTAATGCGTGACTTTTCACATTTGCACCCTTCTCATAAAGCTTTTATCATCCTATATCAGCCCTAAAGATATTCAACTTTCAGGAGCATTCCAAAAAAAGCTGCTGGCATGTGGTTCTTTTGCTCACCTACGATAACAGGCACTGTCCATTATTGTATTGATTATTCCTCTGCATGTTATTAAAGATCAATTTCTCTGCCCAGTGCTGGTGTCTGCATTTGAGGATCTCCAGGGAGCCACTATTTACTAAGACCAATCAGCACAAACTGGGATCTGTAACCTTGAGCAACATCCAGGGAGAAACACACACTCCTTTTCTTCCTAAGGTGAATGTTGAGAATGGTGTTTGTGTACATGTCTTCTTGGACATCATCTGGGTCTATCCTATATGGAACAACCTCAGGGGATTTTTGACTATTCCTCAAGCTACCACGGCTGACAGAATTTTACACAGCTGTGTGCTTTTCATGTAATTCACCCTTGTGGCACGACCCCAATCCAGGAATGAAATGTAGGATTAGTGCTTAATAAGGCTCATCAGCTTCTACCAGTGGTTCACTGGGAAATACAGTGTAAGCTACTATTACTATTTCCATTAAAGTATTCACTAAGATTCATACCTTCTGCTAGTGAACGTTAGAGGCATAACAGGCTTTCAAAAAGCACAAATGAACCTTTCTTCTGGCTAAAGGAATGATTAGATGGGTCTGTTGGGAAGGCAGCACTACAAAAGAGACCACACTACTTGACAGAGTTGGTGGAAGCTGATTGGTGGAACTCTGCTTAGTTAGCTTAGGTGGCTAAACCTTGTTACATCACCACATAACTCCACCAGTACAAAATAGAGATGATTTGCACATTTTATCAAAATATGTTTGTTGCTACTGACATTACATTCCCTGTCTGCTTTTCAAATTAAATTTATCACTACAGAGAAGGTGATATTTTGAATTTTTTCCAGATGCCACCCAAATAATCAAATTTGGTTCTTTGATAATCTTGAATGACCATAAATTGCATATTATTCTTCAAATATATTTCACAATTGACATTTTTCATGCTGCAGCGATGTGTACCTATCATCTTTTATTTTCATGTTGGCAACTTTACTTTTAGAGATGCATCCATGTTATTTCAGTCTGTGAAGTAGACAAGTCATATATACCATACAGACTTCAGATTTTGCTGTCATGGCTATCTTGCACTTTATGACTTGACTTTATGTGCAATATTAACTGACACACTGGCGTTCATTGTAAATGGTCCATTATGGCTGTGAGCTTCCATTTCTTGTCTTCTGTCAGCCAGGACAAGTCATAGTGGTCACTATGGGTAGCTTTTCCAAAGGTATACATTTTGTTGTCAAGCTCATGTCTCCTCATACAGTTTAATTTCACTCACTTGGATTGGGCTGCACAGGATTGCCATCTCTTCATTGGTCCTCAGATTGACTGTAATTCCTGGGGATTTCCCTCTGTCATGCAGCACTCCATTTTTTCCCTCCTGCCCGTAGCTTAGTTAAATGAACACATGGGTAACAGCAATCAATAGAAACCATGTTGGACTGATGGGCAGCATCCAATCCAACCACTTAACAATCCCAGCTCTTCACTAATACGATCTGGTGTCATGCCAATGTGTGTAATAGACCTACATCACCACTGTGTCAGTGCCATGATTTGCCTCATCTGTGCATGAAAAAAAAAGTCAAAATTCTGTGGTCAAGCTAGCGATACAAAATATGCAATGTCCAGTTAAACTTTCAAAATAAAGCTTACAGGTATTTAAAAACTAGGATATGGTCACGGAGTACTAAAGAAAAGGTACTTGACTAAATTCCGTGATGCACGTTAATTACGTTATGTACAACCCATCTGAAAATCCCAACTATTGCATTCAAACTGGCATGTACTTTTAAAACTTGTGTGAGGCTAAACTTGGTATTGACACAGTCGCCTCTAGAAAAATAATGAGTCTGTTTCGTGGATCGACTTGAGACAAGTGTAACTAATAAAGCATATTGTCAAATACTGTAGGTAAACATTAGAATTGAGGGAAAATAGCTGTTGAGAATGTCTGTGGTCTTACCAAAGAACAGGTAGGACCATATACAAAGATTCATGTCTTACTGTCTTGTGATTTCATCCCACCATTCATTTTTAAATTCCCGAAAAATCACCCTTTCTAGCTGACTAGTCCAATTTTGCCACAAAATGGGGAGTGGAGAGAATGAAGTCCTGTATTTGTTGCAGCAAGAGTTTCAAGGCTCAAAACAGAGGTTGTAATAGATGACAAAATTACCATCCATTAGAGAATTCATTCCATTTTAGAATTTTCGGTGAGACACAAATTGATTTTGAGCATATGAGTACACCTCTGTAAGGTAATATCTGCCCTGAGGTACTATTTTTCTAAATTATATTACATTGTAATGATGCACAAATGTTTTCAGAAAGTGATTACAAACTACGTCACTGTGCTTCCGTAATAACTGTATTGCTTATGGCATCAACATTTTAAAAGCGAGTCTGCAACCATCTTATCAGAAGATGCCGCAATAACATAAATGTAGCTACAATTAAATAATCAGTCTCCAACCAGAAACATTATACAAATTACTAACATCCATTCCATATTGTTGATGCAGCTGAGTCATAAGATTCAAAATGGAGTCAGATTTTCTCATCTGTTATTGCCAAAAGCAGTGGACCTCTACGATAACGTTCATCATTCATTTACGAGGTTTCTCCATCCTGACTCGAGGAGTTGGAGATTGAAAGTACAACCTGTGCTTTCAATTTTCCAGTATTAGCTGTGATGTGATTTGCCCATATTGAAATTCAACTCCAACTATAGAACAGCTATCTGGTTTCAGGCATTTCTGTTTTATCAAGCAGGAAACACAACTGTGACTTTTAACATGAATATCCGAAATACTCATGTCCCGCATCAATGAATCTCATCCCGGTGCTGTTGATATGAGGGTAGTGTTTTTCACAGGGTTTTTATTAGCAACAGTATGTCAATAATGCCAAAAGCAATGGTTAACCTTTGGTTATACAACAATAAGAATCAATTGCTTCATCAAAAGATGAAATTAAGTACTCAATCTGGTGGCCATGTGCTTCTATCCATCCAATTGCAGCATTTGTGTGTGTTCATAATCATTATATAGGGAGAAGGCTTAAGGGAAATGGGTTTTCCAGTAAGAAAGACCACCCTCAGTCTGAGACTGTTCCTACAGAGGAACACAATGGAACTACTGTCTACATAGTCTTATTACATGGTACAACAATAAGCACCTGAAGCAATCATCAGCATCAACAAAAGCAAAAAAATTGTGGTGTGCCATATGTGTACTCGTACTCATGGGAGAGTTCACTGAGAGAAAAACAGAGTGAAACTTTAGGTATTCATTCACATGATTTTCCAGTAAAGCTGATTCTGATAGAATTTGGAAGTCCTAAATTCTAAAATGTGGACTCTACACTCACATTTTCAACTCCCGTGGAACAAAAACGCTACGCAGTCCCCACAGTTTCAAGGTGGACATCGAAGATTAGTGCCACCAATTCAATATGCCACTAAATATGAAAAATGGTGACAATCTCTTTTGTCCCAGAGTTATGGGTTTGAATAATGAACAGAAATGTGTTTGTTGTAGAACTTTATAGTGATGTTCAGTTAGGGAGGCAGGACCCGGTGATTTAATGAGAAAACTCCAGACAGAGGCTGAAACCAAAGAGAATCCAAATTGCAGGAAAAGTCCAAAATTATTAAATCTGAAAAAATAAAATACTAGAAAATAACACGAAAAACCAGAGGGGGGATTGTCAAGTAATGGGACAGGCAATAACAAAAGAGCATAGGTGATCTGGCAAAGGAGGGAAGGAACACTTATTTACACAATCCTAACCTTAAAAAAGAAAATGACAGGTGGGGCAGGGATGAGAAGAAGACAGGAATCAATGGGCAGGTAACCTTAAACCTTAAAAATCAAACAAGATATAAGGAAATGAACATGAGAATACATTTACAATAAAAAACAGTGACACAAAACCCAGAAACATAATTCTGACAATGATCTTTTGAGATGTAAATATATCTGGCACATTGGTGAGGGATCTAGCCAGAGGGAAATGTTTTTAATATCGTGTCTGATCCCAAGTGACTCAAGCAGGTGCTAAAAGGTCATACAAACCATTCCAGACCACTGATTGGTCAAACAGAATCATTTCTGCATAACTGCACATCAATGCCAGACATGCACAGATGTATTTCAGAGCTCAAATCATTGGCACAAGCTAAACAATCGAGCTACTTTAGCGAGAGTCTTCTTTTTTTTTTAATTGCATCTGCTGTTTGGAGAAGGTGCAGACATTCCTGTTCTTGATAGCTGATGAGTGGTTTGTCCTTCAGAGCTGCACCACTGCAGTTTCAAAGTGCGCCCATGATCCCCAATGAGGTACTCTCCCATAATGGAAAAAGTCCTGCAGAGTATCTGAAACAGTATTGAGTCAAAAGCTGGTGCTATGTGGCTTCAGCCTGAAGCAACACTGACAATTCTCCTTGACGGGCTTCTAGTTGCTGAAATCGCTAACAGGCCCCTGGTGATAGTCCACCTGACAACACCTGCCAGAAGTTGAGAAGAGATGCGTGTGCCTTATTCACTGGCTATTTAAAATATTTTAGACAGCTCTCATGTCTCTCTAATAATATGAAGACTGTCCTCCACTGTCATTGTATTCCATATAACAGTAACAGTATAAAAATGTGTACCACGGGAGAAAAAGGATGGTGTACAGATTAAAGCATTGCAAGTTTGGTGTTCCACATCACACCATTTGTTACTTGTCACTTTGTAAAAGTAAATGAGGAAGAACGAGTGCATGCTGAACAAGGTATGGCTAAGTGAAAACAAAATGTGTGTGTAGTCATGTGATAAGGGTTCCTGTATAAATAAGGTAGGTGATGACAGTAACCATCACAACACCAACGGAAGAATTTCCTCCTTTTGAATGCTCACCCGTGGCCTTTCAGTGAGCAGTCTGCACGTTTTCCATCGATGCGTGATCTGCATAGCAGATCTCTAGTAGCATCAATATGTACAGTATGTGTGCACTCAGCAAGACATCACTTTTGCTGACGCTGAACTCCACAGTTAACATATATAAAGGAACAAGTTGCCACACATTTTGCCGTCACCTGCTTTACCTCTGAATAACCCTTGCCCCTGATTCAGTGGGGTTGCTGAGAACTAAAATACAAACAACTTAGAGGTTCAATGCCGTCTCTCTGGACTCTTATGGCGTTCAAGAAATCTAAACATTCACACAAAAGTTCTGTTAGTGTGATACGAGACAGGCATGATATTCAGTGAAAATGGTGTTTTAGAACTACATATTTACTTATTCCTTTCCTGGCTGCTCTAGTTTGAAAGCTGAATTCAATCCTGCAGGAATCACATGGGAATCCAGAAAACCACAGCAGTCTCCAAAAATGTCAGCATAACTTGACGCAGGGACTTGATAGATTGAAAAACTATCTTAAAAGTGAATTTCTTCAGCCTTGGGTAAATTTCGATCCAGGCATAAACTAACATTCTCCTCAGAGGGTAAAGATAACATAATTTTGCTCTGATTGGGCTATTTCTAAATGATTCAACAGCATGCCTCCTGCGAGTTAATTATATTACAGGATCTTAACCTGGGTTCATTCTCTGACAGTTCGAAAAATTAAAAGAACACCTTGAAGTTAACCGGTTTCAGGAAAACCAATAGATCAAATAATACATACCTTGTCTCTGGAGTCTTGGTGGTTGATGTTAATGCTCACTCTGTCATTGGCACTATTATTCAATCTGTAAAACACAATAAATCATCTAAAGATTTGAGAGGCAATTTAATATCCAATACTTTTCTTATGTATCTTTAACTGCGTACTGGGAATACTTCACAGTCCAAGTTATTACCAAAAGAAGAAGAAAAGCAATTGAATTAAAAATATTTACGTGACCCAGCTCCTTTTAAATTATCAACCCTTTAAACAGATAATACTTTTACCTGCAGAAAATACCAATAGTGTTCTCCGCCTGCACCAACAACTATGATTTTCCTGCCACTAAAATTGTAAATGACACCCTTATTACCTGCTTAGTCATACTAACCCGTAGGAATTTGGCTTGATGGCCGACTACCACTTGGAATTCATATTCAACAGTCGACTTAACAAAACAAAAAATCATGCTGTGGAATTAAATGTCTCATCTTAGGTATTGTGCATTCAGAGCACACGTCTGACATTCTGTATTGTCATTCTGACCCATCGAAACTTCACCCCTTAAATTCTGTGTATCATAATAAGCTATGCTTTACCACTGAAGAGAGATTTCATTATCGTTTTCCATTTCATTTGGATGCATCGGCTTCTTTAAAATCAAGGAGAAAATGTCAACTCATTGTATTCATACATAAAGCGCTATTCCTTCTCATCTACTGCACATCTTTTTCTCTAATTTGAAACTAAACACTCTGCAATCCAGTAACTGCTTAACCTTAGATACTTCTCATGTGTTCTAATGTTGGCAGAATAGCTACCATATTATACTTGAAAGTGGAATGAGCTATAAACCATCAGTATACCAAAGTCCTCCATCCCCTTTGGAGAATTTAAAGCTCTGCGATTTGATGTGTTTTATGATTCTTGTAATTGTTATAAACTCCTTGTTATGTTGTTCCTGACTGCCAATGGTGTTCCTGTGGATGCTTCCCCTTCCTGGGTGAGATTAAGTGAAGCTTTAAAATGCTGTAAATGTTCGTTCTCATTGTGGACTTTTACACACAAGCCCACAGACTCAGCAAAGTAAATTATTTTTATATTGGGATATACAGTACAGTCTTCTAATGTGTTTTGATAACATGGCTTTTTCTAATGCAATGGCTGAATGATGACCATCTAGATAATAAGTGATAATCAGTGACTCTTAAACACCTCATTCATTTTCTTTAGCATCAATAAGTCAATGCATTGACATTTCTTTAATTGATTGACCAAGAAACACCATGCTGATCTCCAAATGACTTATTGATTAGAGCTCTAACACAGTTTTGTGTCTTACTCAAAGGATGAACCTTGTTCTGGGGAACGTCCTCACTGGATTGGTAATTCTCTGTTCGACCGTGAACAAATATATTTCCTAAAGGCAGCATTAGCCTCTGTCTTCTGCTGTTTTCTTACTGCCTTTATCTTATCTCGTGGTGAGAGAAAGGAATGATTTCCAGAACAATATTTTACTTTCATTCACAATCCAAATCAGGCTGATATCTTAAACCCTCTATGACAGGCAGGCAAAAAGCTTTACGTACTTAGAGCCACACAGAAAATAAATACATTACATACAACCTACAATTTTAGATGAACTGCATCTTAAATATCTCAGTTTCAGATTACGAACATTTCTAAACAAAAACAAAAATTAAATATATGTTATTAACTCAATACAATGCACGGGTGTCATGATACAAAGCAGTCTTTAAATGAAACATCTCACAAAAAGGTTGAAATGGAGGCTTTTTGGAAAGGTTTGCATTAAATTTCTCACCATTTTGAAAACACTGACTGAAAATTGTCATCTGTGAGGTTAGGGCCCATATGGAAAACACTAGAGGAGAAGTTCTCATTCACAGTTTGGTCAGACAAACAAAATCCACAAAACACAGAAATTCTCAAATTGTCCAAACGAAGCATGTAGAGGGTAAAAAGCAATCTGAGACAGAACCGAAGGAGAAGCCGACTTAAAAAGCCTCGGGTGAATGAGCCTGATCAGGCACAGGTGTGGAGATGAAGCACAGATGTGGCGATGAGGCTCCGCCCACAGATTTGGCCCCGCCTCCTGCCACGCTGCAGCACTGCAGAGCAACATGACAAATAATACTGTACCTAGCAGATGGCCATTTAAAAACCCAATTCACTTCTTTCATCCTAAGTGCCATTAATTCTACAACCAAGCACCATACAAATATGTTTACAGTATTTTTTCTTTCTGTGAGAATAAATTATTATTATATTTTATTCAATCCATTGCTTGATAAAGCATCACACATTGCACTATGTTGATGGCGTGTTCGTGTGTGTGTGTGCGTACGTGCGCGCGCCTGTGCGTGCGCGTTCATGTGTGTGAGAGAGAGAAAGAGAGACCACTGTCACATTGTCATGATAGAGAATTAAACACATGAAATGGTGCTAAAACAGTGTTTAAAATGTTAGGTTTGATCCAGTTTCCATGGAAACCTTGGATGACTTTCCACCAGAGACTCAAAGAGCTGAGCATCATCACAAAGAAAATATGTGGTATACCTGTCCTGCCAGTCAGAATGCAGTGCTGATTAGTCTACAGTCCCTGGTCTCAAACATTCACCAAGTCTGATATCATTAAAGACAGAATTCAGTGTTTTGTCAATGATTCAACAGAAACGGGATGAATATCCTGGTGTAAAACATTTATGCGGTTGTTTAAATCCAACTGGCAACACCATCGTGGCTTTGCCTATTTTATAATCTCTTTGAGGCTGTAATTAAGCACAGCAGTGCCTTGTGCTACATCCTAATTTCAGTATAATAACATGCTCAAAATGTCAATGGCAACATTTAATTTTTGGCAGGACCTGTGCTTAGTTTTTCTCTGAGTAAAATGTTTGACAGAAGATAATATGACCATTGTACAGGTGCATCTCAATAAATTTGAAAATCATGGAAAAAATATTTTTTTACAGATTCTGTATACATTTAAGGTTAGGTGAGTGGGTCAGTCAATCAAGCACAGTGATACCATGGTCAGCAAACCAATTCCCAGTAGTTGTGGTGCTGATGGCAGCTGTCAAATCCTGCTGGAAAAAGAAATTAGCACACCCAAAAAGTTTGTCAGCAGACTGAAGCATGAAGTGCTCTAAAATCTCTTGGTAGATGGCTGTGTTAATCTTGACCTTGATAAAACATAGATGATTGTGACACCAGAAGACGATACAGACTCCAATCCACTGATGACTGTCCACATTTCACACTAGACTTCAGGCATCTTGGACTCTGTGCTCCTCCACTATTTATTCACAATCAAGCCTTTGATTTGCAAATGAAATTTTTTAAAGAAGTATTTCACCTAAATAGAAGACTTTGCCCTCTGACATTGTCACTGGCTCAGGAGTGGTTTGACACAAGGAATACAACACTTGTGGAGCATTTTCTGGACAGGTCAATAGAGGTGGCTTTTGATACTTTGACACCAGCTTAAGGCCACTCTGTCAAACTCCTCTTAACTTATGGAACTGGCTTTGTTGATAATCATCTCAAGGCTGTGGTCATCCCTTCTGCTATTGTACCGATTCCTACCACATCGGCCCCCTTCCATTCAACTTTCCTCCTGGTGAAGGAATAGCACCAGGAGGATTTTCCTGCTTGTTTTCCTTTAACATTACAAGATGGTCTTATCGTATTATACAATATGTATGCCACATTATATTTAGACAAATTATGTTATTGCGCAAGACATGAAAGTAAAGGCCAATGAACTGTACTTTCTCACCTGGGTCCCCATGTGTGGGTGTCTTACTGTTGCACTTGCATGTAATAGAATTTAAATAGGTATGCTAGCCAAAGACTAATAACACATGTTATTTTTCTTATACTAAACCATTTTGCATCAAGAAAATAAGTGTCTTTAGATACAAATGGGCAGTCCAGCTCCACATTTCTGAACTTATGGGTTATGGTTAGAGTTAAAAGGAGGTGATGGTCTTTTATCAAAAGGAAATGTAATTTCCAACAGAAAAGAGACAATTTTCGTTTCCTGTAAAACAAAATCACAAAGATGAATGCAACGTACATGATGGCTGTTTGCTAATAAAGTGCTGCTAACGCAACATGATGGAAGGCACACTGGAAACAGTATTTTCTACTGTAAATTCATCAAATACAACATCACTGACCTAGGGTTACCTTTCTACTTACCATATTTCTCTGATGTCCGGGATGACATGTCAGACTCATCCTATCTGTATGAGGCGTCTGGGATCATAGGGGTATGACCAGGTGAACAAAATTTTGAAAAGGCACTTGTCATCAAGTGGGGTTTTAAGATTTAGGCAAGTCAAATCCACAGCCAGAAAATCTCAGATCAGTAAATCACTGTGATGTGTGTGACATAAAAGATGAACAGAAAAAGAAAAATAATATATTACTTATCCATGTGATGCCAGAAACTTCAAACTCCTCCAGTTGATAGCATAAAAGTTTCTTCTTCTCTCAACATTTCTGCTCACACATTTTCAGCAATTTTTCTTTCCACTCATGTATCAACTACTTCAAGGGACATGTTTTCTCCTGGATTGTTATGTCAGATAGATCAACTCTGGTAAAGTGTGTTATCATTTACAATCAATTTCAGCTTTGCTTTGATGGATGATTTCATTCGGTGTCAGAGGCTTTCTTCCTCACTGGTTTCTCAGTTTTTCATGTAATGGTTGCATCACACACAAAGTCAATGAAGGAATTATTGGAGCATGATCTATGACAAAGGAATCATTTCATCTAAAATGATCATGACAACTTCTCACATATGACAGCATCCAATTTGAGAGTTAAGATGTGAATTTCACAATGAAATATGTAACAAAGAAATCTTTTAGGAAAGCCCCTCTATCAGTAGTGCATTAAAGATCTAGGATCTTGCATGTAATATTGTATTTTTATAGATTTCCTGTTTGGACAGTGTTAACAAATACAGCAAACAGTATATATAATGTAGGAGGAGGTTGGGGAGATTTTGCATTTGATAACAGAATATCAGTGCACTGCTTAGTAATGCCAAATCATTGTGGAGTCAAAAGCAGTGAGTGTGGAGAAAACAGTATCTGACTCTGCATCATAACAATGTGGTCTTGACTACCTGTCCACTCCCTGCCTTTGTGCTGACTCTGCTATCTCTCCTCTCTCTCTAATTCTCTCTCTATCACCATTCTCCGCTCTTTCTCCTTATACTCTCAGTTACAGTTTAAACTCAACAAAACATCATATCTTATTAGTATTCATGGCATGATGAGTACTAGAAAGATAGGTCAGAATCAGCAGAGTTCATTTTAGCTCAAGAAAGTAGTGCATCCCTGGGATGCGCTTCAACATCCCAACTTGACGTTTATGCATCCCAAATGTAACAGAATATATGGTAGAAACCGTATTCGCAAGGATTGAGTTTTGTCAATAGTACAATATAAAAACTAAGTAATGATTTTAATGTTAATTTTAATGATTTTATTAATAACGATGTCATAACTGTTTCCACAAAAAGGAAAAAAACAGGAAAATTACATATTAGTTTTATCAAAATGTTACAGCCTGGTAGTCATTCTTTAAATAAAAAAAACATTTTAAGAAATAAATAAAGATGTAATAATTTTTTTTTCCCTTTTGCTTTTCACTCAATAGTTTTCTTGCCTTTAATTCATATATTCTCCTGTGGACACTGCACCAAGCTGACAGAGCCTTCTCCACACACATTTTTTGTAAGCTGCATTTTGTCTTTGGTGCTGACATTGTGAATATTTTTGTTGAATGGTGCATTTTTTCCCAATATTATATCATAGAAAAAAGTAGCATCAATTTTTTTTATTGTAAGTATTTACAGTATTTATAGTATTTAACGATCGTGCGTCCCTGTAAAAAAAAATGTGCCTCAAAGCCGCAAGGACGAACGCAAACAAGAACACTGAATCAGTATTACATTATGACATATTCTTATTCTCACTTAATCTTCACTCTTTTGCTGAAAACAAGAATATTTACAAACAGCTTTTTTTTGGTCAGGTGTGATATTGCTAATTTAGACCCATAAAGGAGCATGTTTTCCCCTCTAGGACTGCTGACTCCCCCTGTGTTTGTTCAGATCATTGTGAGCTAAGTCTCAGGAGAGGAGAGAGGGAAAATATTGTGCCTATACATGATATCAAAACGCACACTGTCACTGACTCTGAAATGAAACAAGTACACATATATGAGGTAAAGATCACAGATAAAACAATGTTTCCTTCTAGGACGCTAAAACAACCAGCAATTATTTATAGTTACTCTTACTATCTATTCTTTTGGGAATGGTGAGATGAAGTCTAGGTGGATTAAGGTGGAATAAAAGTTCCTCTTTCCAGTTCAGGAGACAGAAGGAGCATCTGACAGATGCCGTGCATGTGCAGGTAGGTTAAAGTAAAAGGTGTGCATGTGCAGACACTCATTTTGCACATGCACATATACAGACAGATGTAGGACAACAGACAAGAGACAGAAGCTTTTAGTGACTGAAGCACTTTGCTTTACCAGGAATGTGAGGATGAAAACAGCACTTTGGAGCTAACCTTGAAGCATCAAGCAGTGCTGTCTTTAGAGTATGTTGTGAACAAAGACTACTAAAAAAATTATTAGACATGTAACCTGCAAGTAAAATTGGCTCTTCTTTTGCCTCTTTATTTCTACGAGTAAACGTTCACACTTTAATTTGACAGATTATTAGAGAGGATGGGGAAAGAGGATAGAAGAGTACATTTGTCCTTCTGCACTCCATTTTTAACACAGCTTCCTTTCACTGCAGACTAATGCCTTTATGAATTACATTCAAGTGAACCAACACACACATACCATTCTGCAGGACTCTTATCTCAATGCTGTGGACACAAGGTGCCTTACCATCAGAACTGAAATCTTATTAAAGAACACATTTTCTTCTGTCTCAATTATCAGTGGGATATACAGAAGAGTTTTTCCTGTGGAAATTGACTTCCTTTTTCTTCTTCAGCGTTAGTAGGAAAACAAACAAAAGATTTATACCGATAAGAAGACAACCTACAAAACACAGTCTGACTTCTATATGTTTTTAATGTCGAGACTATTACATGTTTTAGATTAAGATATTATCTGAGAAAATCACAAAACACAGGTAACAAATGAGAACAAGCCAAGATATCTATCAAATTTCTAATAATTTGATCAAAATAAGGCAGATGGTGACACATAAATCACAGATCAAGTTTTTTCTTCTTGATTGAATTTAAAAAGAATACCTGAAACTAAACAGATCCAGCCTGTATTGTATCTGAGAAAAGACACATTGAAATATCCTCATGCCAAATGTAATTGCATCTTTAAAATTACTCCTTGTGAGAATTTCCACTTACATCTTACCAATTTTCCCCTCGGGCACTATAAAGTTTACAGTTAATGACTCCTTCTCTGGTATTCCTTGTATTTTTTTCCTTCTCTTCATTTGCAGGTTAAATTTGTGATGACTACGTTTAGGCTTTGATTTCCTTTTCAATTTGTGGCATCAGATAGGAGCTAAAACTCAAAACATCAAGAAAACAGACTTATCTTGTAAGTCTCCCACATCTCTGTGGCAGGAGATGTCATTCCTGACCCTCAGTTGCCCCATTCTCCCTCCACTTCTCAAGCCTCCCCAAGGTATCTCTTGTCTGTAATTCACATCCTTATCTCTCCTTGGTGCTTACAGTGAGGTAGACCACACAGACACATGTTGAAGGGCCAGTCACATCCACACATCTGAGTGAATTATTAAAATTTCCAAGGGCAAGAGATACATGCAACCTTTTCCTGTTGCGTGAGAGGAATGGTTGGTCAGGATCACTCATCTCAGATTCGACGGTCATGACCAGACAAAAAATTTAATTTGTTCTCCTATCTGATTTTATTGTAAAGGCTGTAATAGTGACTCTGCAATGAACTTGTGTCCCTCTTACATGAATGTCCAATGTAAATTAATGAAATCACAATGAGCAGCAGATTGCCCGGACTAAACGGGCAACATTGATCATATTTATTCCCATACTTGCAATAAAGCGCATGTATGTGCAGAGGTGTTGACACAAGGCAGCAGAAAAGGACAGGCAACAGAAACATTTTCTGAGCATCACAAATACCAGAGCTAAAGGTAACAGGGTGGAAATCAATTACATGGTTGACTTACCTAATTGATATCCACCTCAGCATGAAGATAGATAGCACCATCTTCCGTGAAAAAGGGGACTATTTTGCAGAGGCAAGGAATAATTTATGATGAACACAGAAAATGCTATTTAAGTGCATCTTAAGCAGTTCTGTAAATTGATCATTAAAGTGAAAATTTTCCCAAGCAAACCTTCATTCAGCGTAAATTTCTATCAGTACTCAGAGTCAGACATCAATGATCACAGTCATATGGTATCTGTAGCTTTCTTCACGCGTAAGCACTGATTTACTGCTGCGAAGCCAAATGCCATCTCAAAGTGTTTTCTTGTATGTGAAGGATAAAATTGATACAGCTACATTTGTTTTTCAGTGACACTTAGAGGTTTGATAAAGTGGTGTCATTGGTTCAGTCTAAGTTTCAGTGTTTATGTTCCCAAACAGAATGATCTGATCGAATTTTTGAGTGAATCTAGATGCAACATCTTGGCACTAGACCTCAAGTTGCTATGCTATTAATGGATAAATGCTACTCGGGACATTGAAGAGGCAATGTGATATTTCTATTCAGGAACTGTTCATGTAAACGATTCACATCATGGATGTGCGAAGAATTTGACATGTTAATACTTGCATATTACAAGATAATTGCAACTTTTGTATTCACTATCATGAGACATGTCAAAGCATCTGCAAAAATCCATGGAATTGGAAAAATATCTCATTCTGACCATTTTTTTATTAAATGAATTGATTTGAAAGACTGTCTTACTCAAACATGTAGCTAACCACCATCTTGTGGTACTTTCCATGATCAAATTTCAAATGCAGTTTGCTCCGTAAATTAAAATTAAGTCAATGCTTCTGCTGGGACATCAAGTGTGACATATAAAACTCTAGACTAGCTGGCTTTCTGTGGCAGACTGCCTCATCAGATGTCTGGGTCCAGTTACACTGATACAGACACCCCTGGACTGATACAAACCTGGTCTAATTGATCATATAAAGATGTCTTAAGGCATACTTTTTCTTTGAGGTCAGATTTATTTCAGAAGCTTGGCTTGTGTGGCCTGTTATCACAGTTAAAAATGGACACTATGGACATATTTTACCATCTTCCTGCTGATGCTATGCCTGGAAAATTGTATTTTGTTGAGCAGAGAAACTGAATAGCATCAGGTTTTCAGCTTAAAAATACATTTTGAATAAAATGTTATTCTTAAATACAGTACTACCGCAGTTTGTAATGTTAATGTAAATTAATGTATCCAATAATTCCCGAAACTGGGAAGGAGATTGCAGAGTAATATTAGCATACAAATATACAAACACTAACATTATTTCTTCATTCATTCATCTTCTTGAAGATGAGACAATCTCCATTGTCTCATCTTTGGGTGCTTATCCAAAATAAGGGTCACAAGTTATGCTGGAACCTATACTGTTTGGACGCAGGGAAGAGGCGAGGTACACCCTGGATGAGTTGCCAGCTCATTGCACATAAAATTTCTTGTAATGTAAATAGTACACTCATGTTACAAAAAAATATAGTGCCCAGTGTATAGTGTCTTATACTTCTAATTTATCCAAAAATCAGTCAAGAATAAGTAAGTATTGACAATGTATAGACTGTACGGTTCTCTAAAAGAGACAAAACAAAACTACGTGACATTTCAGTCGCTCTTGATGGCTCGAGGATTGGTTCATTTGAACGATAGCTTCCTAATATCTAATTTAGATTCTACAAGCAGATCTGCCAAAAGGTCATATTAAAATTTAAAATGTTGTGCAGAATTCTCTGTGGGCAGTGTTTAAGGTAGTGTCACAAATCTGAGTCCATTAGTAAATCACTGAAACTGTATCATTAAAATTTCACATTTTGACTGATACAATGTCGACAGTTGTATAGAAACAAGGACGCCACATGGATGTAGTTTTTTTATCTTGTTTTATCTCTACCTTACACTACAGCTTCCCTATTTGTGCACAATAGTAAATTGTTTGAGTGTGAAATAATTAGGGTGATCTAATCAATTAATATAACAAACTAATCCAAAGGCAGGCACCTGGGACTCATCCTTCTACTACTTTTAAATTGAAGGAGCAGTAGCTCAACCCAGAGCTCCCTCCAGATGTCTGAGTTCCTTGTCCTATCTCTAAGGACACACTTCATTCATTATTTAAAATAAATTTAAATAATTTGTGAGCTACAAAACAATCTTTTAATGTCAAGGTTATTAGGAAACAACATTAAAGACTGATCTTTAATCATGTCCTCTGAGTCATTGCAACAACAGAAGTTGTGAATGACCTTTTTGGAAGCGGTTTAGACCAGTAATTCAGTTGGATGTCACTGGTTCAGTCCAGATTTTGTATAGATCATAACAAAGATCCTTCTCTCTGTTGTCTTTGTTTATTTACACCGAACAAACCAATAGCAGTGTACCATGACATTGGCATTTCTCTTTAGATAGGACCCTGGCATTCTACAAGTGAAAGAGGAGTGATGGCCAAGATAAGAACTTCAGCATCCAGTGTGACATTTAGATACACATTAAACAGGGCTTTAGAAATGGCAAAAGCAATGATTTACACTCCCTTTTACATGGGGGTTCATAGGGTAAGCTGTTTCCTCAATTTGAAGACATTTTTAAGTTGATTTTCATCTGCTTTGTGTTAGCTGCTAAACACTGTTACCTACTTTTAAAACCCTTTTTTTAATGACAACATCATATCCTTTCAAAATCAAAAGCAGTGAATAAAATCCCAGCAGAGAACATTAGGGGAATGCTAATAAACTCCACAAAATCATCCTATGGTAAATGGACTGTACTCATATGGCACAAAGTGTTTCACAGCAAAAGCTGGCATTCACTCAATCACACATACAATTGCAATGGCCACACATCAGATAACCATTCACTCCTCCTCAATGGAATCAATGAAGCAGTCATTGGGAGCATATTGACACTTTGATTTTGAAGATTGCAGGGGTCACTGACCAAACTAGTGACCTTCCATTGGGTGGAAAATGCCTTTCTCTTCTGATTTCACTCCCTCTTTTCAGTCTTACAGGTGTCTAATCATTCAGTTCCCAGTTAATCTGCCAGTTCATCCAAGTTGCTTTATTTGTTGGTTTTGCTACTGTTGTATTTACATTTCAGTCCAATGAACCTGATACCAGTCAGCCTGCCATACTATTCAACATGTAACATTAGTAATGCATTTCTGATGCCACCTGCACTTGGTCTAAATTGTTGTTTTCTCACATGATTTCTAATGGAAATAATCAAGAAGTTTTTCAATCAAAAAATTATTTACTTTTACCTTGAAACTTTGTGATCAGTTTCCGTGGTTTATGACACAACATGAATGAGGCACACACAGACGCCAACACTACTATATTAATGTATATGCAACTCATCCAATAGTGCCTCTGTTCTTCTTTTGTTAATAGACAAGTTGGAGACACTCCTTTTTAAAAAAAACAAAACTGGCATTGTTTTGATCACAACCAGTCCATCAATGTGATGCCAAATGCCTTGAACAATCTGCCAGTTATTTCCATGATTTCTGTTCACATTGGATCATTCCATGAGAGATTACTTATATCCAGTGCCAATGCTGAAAATATGTGCCATTTAACAATGTGTACAGTAATAGTATAGAAGTTGGGGTTGTAGATTTGTTCTCACCTGTCTTTTGCACACAAAAATACAGTTCATGCCCCCTTACCAAACAGTGTTACATTAAAAGATAAAGCATTGATATCTTCATTTGAATCTGCACCACAATGCAATTGCAAAAATAAAGATGGCAATTCTTTGAGGACTAACAGTCTGTGGAAACAGTCAGCAAACGCCTAAAAATGCCTCCTCCCACCTGGAGGCCACAGTCTACAAGAAGCAGATGGAAAGCTTCCGTTTTGGGATTCACAGATTAACAAGACAATTTTAACAATGAATGACTGACAGCTGACTCCCAGTCCATGGTTAGAAAACCGTCAGTTTCCAGACAGCAGTGTCTATCTCATCACAGGTGTAGTAAAAAAAAAAAATTAAAAAAAAAACTTAACCCAGAGGGCAGAAAGATGGTGTTGTTAACTGCATAGGACAGCAGACTCAAATGACAACTTGCAAACAGTTATAGCACTGTTTGAGACTCATAAAACCTGCTATTCCCTGATCTACAACTCTATTTTTTCCAACAGGTTGGAGCAAAGCATTCTGGGATTCATCACACAAATCAAATGAAATAATATATAGAGCCGACATTTCAATTTCCCAACCTGAATGAGTTCCTCTTCCATACAAATCCAAGGGATGAAGAAAACAAGGGCGCTCTAATCTACTAAAGAATTATTAGTATTTTGGGAAATCTGGAGGTCTTTGTTTTATGACTGTGACACAATACACCCGAAAGGATAAACGCAACTTGCTTCACATCATGCTACATTATAAAATTATAATATATTATTGGTATCACAAAGATCTCAAAAAGCCATACCTGATCATAGACATTTTTAATGTTATTAGATTCCATTCCAAACACGTTATGAAACGTAAGTGAGAAAAGAGTACAATTCGGCGACATATTGTGCTTTTTGGTTTACTTCAGTGTGTTATATTGTTTCTTTGTGAATAAAATGGCTGCAAAGGTACAAGTCTAATCCAAAGTCTAGACTAAAGAGCATTATTCTTTCTTTCAGAAAGTGCTTCACGCATCCAGTCATGCTTTCTGCTTTTATTGTTTTTTTATAAGGGATCACAGCGTTTCAACACCTTTAAGCACAAAAGTGGAAATTATTAATAAGGGACCGCAACTGCAAATATTTTCCTGCTAGCTTAATAATAAACAAACGTGTGTGTGGAACTGGGTGGAACAAGTAATGTCTTTGTATGTGGCAACTGCACAATAATGTCAGCAGGTATGCAATATTAATGATAAAGGGCAGTGATTGTTAGCTGATGACCCGTAGGTCACGCTTAAACCCGTAAACCTTCCCTTCTGGCCCGCCAAACATTAATAAATTGAAAAAAATGCCCACATCTAACTTTACCCATAGCGGGAGACCCAGTTAATCCTGAGAGTGACTGTTAATTAGCTTTTCAACCCTTGGCCATGAGCCAGATAGTCTGTAATTTATAGTTCATCTGCTCAACAGAATATGATTATTATCCAGCTTTATTCTCTATACGCATTGGACCACCATCAGACAAGATGGCTCCTTGGCTAGGCCCTGGAGCTGGGAGCCACACACTGGCTGGACTGCTAACTCAGGAGTTGTAAGACAATCACAAAGCTTGTTGTCGGCACGGCCAGGAATGTTTTTTCCTGTCTTTTTTTTTTTTCTCTTCATACTTTTTGAAATTTTTTTTAGATAGGACTCATTTGTAATGGAACTGTGGGTTTCGTACTGAGCATTCAGTGTTGATGGTGGGGGTCTGACTGGTTAAGTTTCAAGATACCATCATGTATATTCCATGTTTTTACAATGCTGGTCATACTGAGCGTGAGATAATTGTAGTTTAAGACTCCTGATGTGGTTTTATCGCCTAACATGTAATGAATAAAAGAAAATCAGTATTAAAATTTGACTCTTAAAAAAGGATTCATCAGAAAGACATTCAGTTTAAATGCCATGTCTGAGAACATTTTGTATAGTGAGTAAGATAGGCCAATACAGGGTCAACACTATTGTTATCAAAGGCCATATAAATATGATTTTTCCAGTAATATTTCCTTATCTGCTTTAAGGATTAACCTTGATTTTTAAAATGAAATCGAAGTATTAAGATAACTCAAAATTGGCTGTACGGAGTTCCAATTTTGATGTGAGAGATTAAGGCTTTTGAATTATTAATAATTGAGTAGTACTGAATTGCTGAATAAATTTTTAGTAAGACAAAATAAATCAGCTTGACAAAGTGATAAGAAATTGCATACTATTATACTATAGGTTGGGATGACAGTGATCTGAGTTCATGGCCTTTTATTTAAATATTTTTTATTATACTGTACGTACTTGATTTGATCAATTCTTGTGATCTGTGTAAAGACAACATCTACATGGGATATTAGATTTGACTCCATGGCTATGAAAAGGCTACCTTGTCTGGAGATTAGAGTTTCTTTATCCAAAGAAGAATCAACGCTCTCTCTGAAGACCAAATCTCAACTTGAGACCATCAATTGTCTGTTATAAATTAATACATCAAGTGTTTAACAAATCCTGGCATTTTGGACAACACATTACCTCCACAACCCCCAGAGAAAGACTGCAGAATATAATAATCCTCTTTCCAAAATACATTACAGCTTTAAGTAAGATTTCATCAATAAAGAGGGATTGTAACAGTGCCTACATAGTGTGTTTTGTTTCATTTTGATGTTGATATATATTATATAATATTGAATTTAATCTCATTTTAGAGCAAAACCCTCCGCAATCTCTCGATTGTGAACATTATGATCGCATATCTAATCTACATTTGGATGTAAAATATGTCAATTTTCTGTATAATTGAAAAAATGTCTATAAATTCTATGAGTGTAGTTTTATGCACCTTTAAAGTTGGTCTTGACTAAAATGCTAATAACACCAAACGGCTCCGCATTTACAGAGCCAAGCAATGTATACCAGATAGTTATCACCAGGTTCCACCCATTACAGGTTATAACCTTTCTTTTTTGCTAATGGGTCATGGTTTTTGGTAAGGGCTATGCTAAACATTTTGCATTACTCAGAATTAGGGTTGTAAAAAAGCAAGCAGTTCCTCATAGTCTACATTGATGCTAACAACTAAGGCAATGTTTGGATTTGAATTAAATGCCAATTTAATCATATATACTTGCTCAAAAAGATAATCTTCTTCATATGTGAAACAGGTATGTTTTCCATGTTCACTAGTTTACTATGGTTAATAACTGCTAACTAGCAACAAACATAAAGTCAAGCTGAAACTGATTGGAAAGCCATTAACTTTGCATTTTGCAGAATGCTCAGACACAGTGAAGATCTGCTGGTAAACTTACAAACATTCATGGTTAAATTGTTTTAGTTAGATTGTTTTCATGGTTAAAATTTCTGTCATGTTCATATACCTGTGAACTAGACACAAAAATGGGAGTATGGCTATTTGTCCAATTAATGCATTAGATCTGTAGCTGAATTAATAGTTTTTGTCGATGTCCTAGCTAAATTAATTACGAAAGTTTTGGTCTTGTGGTTCTTGAAAAGCAGGGCCCAAATTAAAACATTTTCTCAACTCAACATTGAATTTTTCAGGGTCATGAGGTCGAAGAGGAGCAATTCAAATTGTGTTAAATGGAAGCATTGCACAAGCAAAATTATAGTATAAAAATCAATACAAATGTTGATAGGTATACAAAACACAAGATATAATATGAATGTAACAACAGTAAAGATAGGAAACAATTATGATTGGACATGTATGTGGTGTATCACTGCCTGTGTGCACCCACACAGGCAACAGCATATGCACTAATCACATTCACTCACCCAACAGCACCTGAGTAATCTGCAGGAGAATAAACATAGGCACAAACTACAGGTTAGGAGCCCTGTCGATTCCAGATCGAGTATGGATTTGAAAACCGTCAAATCGTGTGAGTCATTGATAAGGACAGGAAGATTGTTGCAGAGGTAGAAGGCATAAAAGAAAAAGAACCACCCCCACCCCCACCCCTACCCCAGCTGTTTGTTGTATAGATTTCACTGCAGCCATACAACCAGAGACCACAGTTGGGTTTAGAGGTAGAGAGTCAATAAGTCATATAATATATTGAAGGGGCATGGACGGGTAATATCTTGTAGGTCATAGGCTAAGCAAGGGAGGCAATCAACATGCACAGATAGAAGGCAGAGGCTTTGTTTTCTCATTTGCATCTATACTGCGGCTGATATGTGATTAGGTCAGATTTTGTGTGTTTTCAGTTTGGGCAGCTGTATGCTGTCAGATAGATCCAAGGTCGATCAATTTTCTAGATATATTTCATGGCATACTGGGACTTCTGATTATCTGACACTGTTGCTTACATTAACATTTTGAACCTCATCCATGCAAGTATTGTCTTTTCTGTTTATTTATACCAAAAAATATCAATATCATGGCTGAATAACATGTTGCTAAACAAGTGGTCAAATCTGACCATATATGCAATGAAATGTGATGAAAATGAGATTTTCTGTTTCCTGCTACCCCAGTTATAGTAGTAGTGACCCTATTTTCTCTTATCATGACATTTAGGTAATGAATTACTGTCTTTTATTTCACATCAAACTGCCCAGAAGAAGAAGAACAGCAATAACAAGAACAACAGCTTTATAATTAGAAGAATTAAATCTGAAGCAATCCTTAATCACAGAGAATTTCTTTCTGATAGGGATAGGGTTAAGTACTGCTATATCTCATGACAGCTGTACATTATACATATGCATTATTATGTATGTAAATTATACATCATATTTTAATCCTATTTAAAATAATCATTTGAAAATAGGGATAATCTTGAAATTCCAACATATCAATTTCTGTTCTGCTTGTGGTTAGCATGTTATTCAGTTCATTGACTCATCAATTCATTGTGATTCTACCCATATGGAACAATGCTCTCTCATCATAACTTTTTTTTTATTGCAGAGGAAGCTGGTCTAAACAGTTATTCATTGGCAGCTTCCAGTCGAGGCTTGACCTTAACTTTTTTATGAGAAAGTTTGTTGATTCAAGAAAACTGATCTTCATATCTTCATCATCTACATCTACAACAGTGATTCCTAACCTTGTTGGAGGTACCGAACCCTGCCGGTTTAATATGCTCACTCACCGAACACTTCAGTAAAAAAACAAAACAAAAACTAAGACAGTGCATGAACTCACATGAAATGACCTACCTGCAAATCAGTGTGACTTCTGCTGTTGTTATTGACAGACCAGTTCAGATATGCGTGGCTTCATCTTGGCAAGTGCTACTCTTATGTCATTTTCTCAGTAGTTTATTTCTTTTGTTTTCCATGCAGCTTAAGGAAGTGTTCCTTTATTTTTGCCAGTGCAAGACTAGAGTTGCTCAATTTGGCATTGCAAATTATGCAGAACGCTGACTGCCATCACCTTCCGTTATACAGTACATGTGAATTCACGTTAATAATAATAATAATAATGGATTAGATTTATACAGTCCTTTTTTGGACACTCAAAGACGCTCTACATTGGATCCATCATTCATTCACTCCTCATTGATACTTGGTGATGGTAAGCTACCTCCTATTTAGCCACAGCTGCTCTGGGGCAGACTGACGGAGGAGTGGCTGCCAATCTGTGCCTACGGCCCCTCTGACCACCACCGGAACAATCACACACATTCACACACCAGCGAGTGCCCCACTGGAGGCAAGGAGAGGAAAGTGTCTTGCCCAAGGACACAACGACAAATGACTTGGCAGGAGCAAGAATTGAACCGGCGATCTTGAATCACTGGACGACCCGCTCTATCATTGAGCCATGGCCGCCCGTTGTACATATTCGTGCGACCACTTTCTTTTTTTGCTCAACATAGTTACTATGAATTAAAATTATAAGGAAGCAGTCAGATGATGTACCATCATGACAGGCATAAATCGACTACTGAGTGTGCACAATCCCATGTAGAACAGGTAGGCTAATCGGTGTAGCATGATCACCTGCAGCCAGTGATGGCTGCAGCGGACGTGTCATCACGAATTGACACAATGTGTCAAATGTACACACAGTGATTTGTGTATGTTCACCCGACACATTGTGTCGGGTGTTTTGTCTTGACCTCCGTCTCCACCGAACCCCTGAGACCGACTCACTGAACCCCGAGGGTTCGATCGAACCCAGGTTAAGAACCACTGATCTACAGTATATCTTCGTCCGGGCATTCAGAATTTTAGCCTGAAATGTACTTATACGTTTCCTGTAATCTTTCTGATAAAGAAAAAAAATCCATAATAATCACACAATGTAAATAATGGAATCCCTGACAATGCCAGCTCTTTGTCTGCATTAGAGATGTGCTCACCGGCATTATGATTACATGCATCTGAATGATCGTCCACCTACCACCTACCTGGATGCTTTCTTAGATTAGACATGCATTTACATTTTACATTCACATAGATAGCTTTAATAAATAATGAATATCAAATACTCTCCTTTTTAATGACGTTTGGACACAGTGTTGTTATGTCACAGTCACATTGAACAATTAATCTCGTTCTTCATTCCAATACAATTCATTTTGTCGTCTGTCTTGGGTCTGCAGATCAAAAGTAATCACGGCATCATCACAAATGCTGAGTCAAATACTATGATTACACTCAGTATTTGGGATTGAAAATAATACTTACTGCTAGAGTGAATGTAGATTGCACGCAGTGTGTTACATCTTAGCCGAGTGAAATTGGAACTTAATGTATGCATAAAAATGGAATACATTCCTTAGGCAGTTCCACAAAGCTGTCTGCACTGATTATAACCATTGGAGTGTTTTAAAACTCGTTTCAGAGGCTTCATGGTATTTTAAGAAAGTTGAATGCAGTATATCAGTGTAGCATTTGTCCCTGGAACAAATTACTAGACAATGTGGTCGGTAGATGCACAGTGTTGAAAATCAATGCTGAAACTGTGCACTTTTTTCATAAACAATACTAACTGTTATTGTTGTTGTTGTTATTGTTGTTATCCATATTTTATTGTTATACTTGTTATATATAGAGAGGGAAGGCCACTTTTAAGTGTTGGACCTGCCCAAGGTTTCTACCTGTTACAAGCCATATTACTTTATTGCTGTTGCCAAGTGCTTGCTGATGGGGGATCACAGATCCATTTTCTCAAGAGGCAGTAACATTGCCTCGGGCAGTGCATAATAAATATATTACATAATGCAATGTATGCTTCATAAATTGTTCATGAGTAGCTTTATATCCTTAATCAGGTACTACCACATCATAATATATTTAATTTTACCGTATACGCTTCAAGGTCTTCACAAGGGCAGAAGACCACATAGGAAATAGCATTCATACATTGGGTTTTCCCTCAGAAAACAAACAAAAAGAATTTTTGGAAAGAAAAGGGGAGGCTTTTGATGTGATTACATGCTTTTATTTCCTCCTTCCAGTGACAAATTGAAATGAAGTGATCTCTCATGGTGATAGATGAGAAAATCATTGCCCTGCTGGGTGATTTCCTTGTTTTATCTCTCATTTCAAACACCACAGCAAGGAACTGAGCAGGGTACAAAAGCCCAGTTTCAATTTTATGTGAAATCCTACAGTACTCTTCTGTTTTCACACTGAAGGAAACTCCAGGATGATGCCCTGTGGTTGCTGAAGATGAAGGTTTAACCACATGCAGCAATAACATCTCACCTGACCTGGAATTGTTGTCCACATCTTACTGAGAGTAACATTTTCAAATCTTTGTTTTTAGAAGCTTGTCCTGTTTTTACCTCCATCTCCATCTGTGTGTAAATCTCTTTACATAATTAATGATGCATAACTTCTCGCCAAAATAGTCACTGTGATACACCTTCTTATGCCATATATTTCAAAATTTCATATTTCATAAATTAACTTATTTTCATCTTCTGCTCAGAAGCACTCTATTTTCAGTAATTGCACGTCTACAGCTTTTTTTGATTTTTTGCCACTGAGGCTTTTATGCAAGGGGTAAGGTACACTTTCTCTTCGGTCTGGTTGTTTCCTTGAAATTTTTGACACATTCACTTCATTTGTGTTAATGGTGCCAAAACTAGACTTAAGGGCATTGGAGACACTCTGCTCACAATTTTAATATGTCCAGTTTTGTAACTTCACATCTTTGGGTTTTTTTTTGGAATTTTTTTTTTTCTTGGGGGGGGGGGGGGGGGTAGAAATCAACACTGGAAAAACAATATGTTTATACATATTTTTGAGTCACATACTAGATCCCCTTAAGTCCCAATCATAAATTCAGCTCATAACCAAACTGTAACTCGCAACTTGTAACTGCTGGTAAATCACATTTATTTATTGTTACATGTATGTTTGTGTACAAATATTTAAGCATGTTTGTGTGCAAAAACATGTACACGTTGGCTGTCAGAGGGATGCAGAATAAAGACATTTTAGACTGGGATGATTCAAAATTTGCATATTTTTAAAGGTTGCCTCGGATGAAAAATGTTAAGAAACTGTCTGCATCTATCATGCATATCAGGCTAGTTACCTAACTATCTGACTGGCACACCATCCTATCTGCATTCACAAAATGATTGTATTGACTAATGCCTATTCATTGCTATTGGGCACAGAAATTCTGACTCAGGGTATCTTAATCGCTCTCGGCGACTCCTTTTTCACACAGAGTGAAGTGTGATGCATCCACGTGCCAAACTGAAACACAGACCCTTTACTCACCAAATCCTGTTTTTTGTCTTTATTTTTTTACCGCCCCTAAGGGAACCTGTTGGGCTCCATTTGAGCTGAAGAAATCAGCACTCCTTACAAGGATTTGATGCAAGTTTTTTAGAATGCGCGGCCTTGCTTGAACCCACATCAATTTGCATGAATGAGACACTGCATTGCAGAGCTGGTTTTACAACACAAAGCACATTTGACATTCTGGTGCTTTCTTAGCTTCAAAGAAATGGCATAATCATGCATCTCCACAGTTAAATGGGATGATTGCTGCCTGCTGTATATAATCAGTGGGTAAACAAATAAATAGAAATTAAATTCTGGATTGTAACAATGAACATGGAATAGATTATAGGTTTATGGCTAATTTTGACACCTTGGAGGAGGGTACACATCTTGAGTATTTTTTCAATTTCTTTCAAAATTTGTTGAAGAAAAGAATTGGAGCATAATAAAAGAAAAGTAATAGAAGTACTGTAGAAGACTAAGAACACTTGCAGGGTGGTGAGATTTTTAACTCAAATAAATTAAAAGACAGCAATGAGAAGATATGAGGTGTGATTTGAATTTCACCCCTACGCTATGGATGACAATCCTCTGTACCCTAGATCTTGACCTTAAAATTGTCCTTAGGCTTTCTACTAGAAGTATTGTGGTGGAGGAGGGCCAGTGGGAAGCTGAGTAATTCTTCAAACCCCAAGCATGAAAAGAGGCCAGGCTGCAAACTGCTGTGGGTGAGCCGGGCAGCTGCAGGGGACATCTAATGCTCCTGGGAGGAAGACACTTGCTAGAAATGTGGCAAACCATGATAGCTTCAGAGCAAGAGGCATCTGCCCATAATGTCATAATGTAGGAGGATGCTGAGGGACTGTGTAATTTAGAAAATGAACAGAAACATAGACTTTCACTAACACAGTAACACCCTAGTTGAACAGTATTCAAATTTATGTAATATGCAAATACCAGCCCTATAGAAATGTTTCCCACACATTGCCATCAAACTTTTCCATGTTCTTTCAAGGACCAAAAATCAGTTTCTTCAAACTTGTACACAAACAAACGAACAAACAAACAAACAAACAAAATAATCCAGGTGTGTTCTGTAATATTGATTTTGTGACACCAAAGGTTAATTTTGTATGAATAAACACACACACACACAGAGACAGACACACACACAAACACATATGTAATTGGATAATTGTAAATAATTATACAATATATAAATCTTTTATACTCTAGTACTTCATATGAATTAATAGATTATATCAATTTAGTATTAAACACGCTAATCTGTCACTTAATTTCCTGTATGTATTCTTAATACATTTGAATATTTTGAACCTCGAACATTTCACACAGACTTAATGATTTTAATCATTTCTAGAGGACCACTTAAAGTAATGCTTGAGATCAGACTGTCTTTTTATGCAAAATCCCTTAAACACCTGAGTTTTCTTTCAAGCATTGAATAAATGCACTGTTGACTCAAAAAATAGATGCATAAAATGTTTAACGCATCTCAAACTGTTGTGGCAGAAGCAAGTGATGACAATACATTTAAAGTGTTAGATGCAGCTGTAACAAGCATACTATTAATTCCAGGCCCTGCTCCACTTGTTGGTATCCCTGTTTTTACTAATCTGAAAAATTGTTGAATTGATGTGTCATATCTGTCTCTTCCTTGGCACAGGCCACTGTTGCCATAGTGCTAAGATATGTATGCGTGCATACAAACACACAGTATCTACATACCTATATAGTAAATATATGCACTGTGCATTTTCCCTCTGCTACAGAATTTAAAGCTGCTATTTTGGCTCACTCTGAATAACACTTTAAAAGGAATTGGATTAACCTGGAGACAAAAACAATAAAAATCTATCTAACTATCTATTACCTCCTGTCTCGGATGTCAGCCTTCAGGCGACAGTGAAGCTTTCCCCCTTGTTATCTCTCTGGAACAAGGTTTATCCAGGGTCCACAAGTGGAAGTAACACTTGTTTAAGGCTAAAAGAATTTTAATATAAAGCATGTAATTTCTAAGCCATTCCACGAATCTTATCAGCTGTCCCCACCTTTCTGTCCCTCCAAAGGACATGGAAAGCTTTGTTGGGTGACCAATGCACTGTTAATTTAGAAACGTGTTATTATAGAAATTTGAAGTGTCAGTGATTTGACAAGCCTTCATTTTGTACATCATTCAACATTTTATCAGCTACAGTAAAAAAAAAAAAAAAGTCAAATGGCCGGAGAGATTGGCATGTATGTAAAACACAACCACAAAAAAACAGTTTCAACAATTTAGATCTTTAGGTCTGGAGTTGCCATAGCTGTACTCAGATTGCAGGGTAATAATGCCAGATACATCCTCAATCTGAGGAGGCTCACATCAAATGAAGAGAAAAAAATAGTGGGTCTTCTATATGGGGATGTTAACTCTCAACATGATATTGAAACTTTGATTGCAAATCCTTATAAGCATACAACGTGCAAATATCATTAGACAATACTCTCATTCATGTTGATGCTTTGCCAGCTTGTACAGCCACCAGTTTTGACTTCTGACTTCATTCCCTCCAAACAAGAAAGAGGGGGTTAGGAAATAAAATGCATGATCATGGCTGCTCTGTACATTTTACTTCTCTGTCCTGCAGCTCAGCTCTCTCTCTCTGCTTTGTATTTACTTCCACTGCATGAAGAATCAACACACACAGAACACTGTCAATTCAGGATGTTCATAATGTTTTTACTTGCTGCTGCTTTTGATTGATTCTGCAGGTTATTATGCAAAAATGTCAGTACCAAACTATGACATGTTCAAAATGTATTAATCTATTACTGAATGGTCTCAATGATGTCTAAATGATGATTAAAGGCAATTGGATTTTGTCTATCAGTTAGTGAAGCTCCATCAAACTTCCTCCAATTTAAAATGTGCCTTCAGGCCTTCTGGTACAAATGTGAAACTTTAAAAACTGCTACCACATAACTTTTTTTTTTTTTAAACGAAGTTAACAAGCAAAGTAAATGCACAGAATTGCATGAATAATGTCAGGAAGGGTGTCCGTATTGTACTTTCCATATGCACTTCTCACCATTGTGGAAAATAATTATGACTAGGAGAAAGGAGAAAAGAAACTTTTCACCACAAGTGAGGATTACATATAAAGGCTTATTTACGCTCAGCATGAAAAACGCACATGAATATAGACCGAGACCTCCGTTGCTCTATGTTTAGTTCCACATTCATTCTTGCTTTTTAAAGCTTATACTTGCAGAGGAAAAAGGGAAAAGAACCTCAAATTGTTAATATAACTAGAATTAACATATGTGGGCACATGCCTACAGATATGACACAGAAGGTATGTAATCTGACACTCAGACCAATGTTGAAAACAGAATTTCCTTCCCTTTCAACATTTTTTGTTTACTACGTAAATCATCACAACTTCCATTGTCATATTTTCATTGTTGTTCATGAATACATTAAAGCTAACATAAAGGATTCATGGTTTGTGTGCATTGGTGGATAGATTGCATGCAAATGACGTTTCTTTACATATGTAGAGGAACTGTAAATAAACCATAATTCAGTTCTTATTTCAATTCACTAACAGATGTCTGATGCATATGGATAATCTTATAAATGGCCAGTAATGCAATACAACTCCATCCAGCCTGCACAATACCACACACATATTTTCATAAATATAGTACTTTTGTGACTCCGTTGGTATAATATAAATAGCAACACGTCTATTGATTGTAGTCATGAGAGGTGAGAAAAATGTTGTTTGGTTCACATTCAGAATTGGGATTTTTGTGGAATGTATCAAGGGAAAGGTATTTTGGAAGAGAATGAACGTATGCCCTGTTCAGATAGTCAGAGTCGCAAATTGTTTGAATACATTTATAATAATAATACAAACTGGAGACTAAACTCTTCATCAAATCCAATGGCAGTAATTCCTAGGAGACGGGAGTGCAGTCTGATAGTAAAATTTTCTTCTACTAAATTGTTATCAAGGGGCTTATTAAGTTTAACCTTTTGGCCCATGAGATTAGTAAAAGAATAAAACGTCTGAAGTGACAGATCCAATACTATCAGACTAAAAACTTTCAATAAGTGGAACAGTAGGAGCAGCTAATGTGGCTAAGCTCATCAGTAGACTAAGAAAAGAAAAACTTCCCTATGTAATTCCCTATGCATTCCCTATGCATATGTAAATCTTTTTATATACGGGACATCTTTCATATGCAGATAACTGACAAAAATCGAATGCCGCCCACATTTGACATTTCATACAGGTGTCATGATTCAGCAGGATAATCATCTCCCACTCCATCTGTAACACTGTTGTAGGAGAGGAAATTGCATGCAATGTCAATGACCCTCTTCTTCTCCTTTCGGCTTTTCCCTTCAGGGGTCGCCACAGCGAATCAATTGCCTCCATCTAACCCTGTCTTCTGCATCCTCTTCTCTCACACCAACTACCTTCATGTCCTCTTTCAGTACATCTATAAACCTCCTCTTTGGTCTTCCCCTAGGCCTCCTGCCTGGCAGTTCAAAACTCAGCATCCTTCTACCAATATATTCGCTATCTCTCCTCTGGACATGTCCAAACCATCTCAGTCTGGCCTCTCTGACTTTATCTCCAAAACCTCTAACATGTGCTGTCCCTCTGATGTACTGATTCCTGATCCTATCCTTCCTGGTCACTCCCAAAGAGAACCTCAGCATCTTCATCTCTGCTACCTCCAGCTCTGCCTCCTGTCTTTCCCTCAGTGACACTGTCTCTAGACCAAACAACATCGCTGGTCTCACCACAGTTTTGTACACCTTTCCTTTCATTTTAGCTGAAACTCTTCTATCACACATCACACCTGACACTTTTCTCCACCTATTCCATCCTGCCTGTACACACTTCTTCACCTCTTTTCCACACTCTCCATTGCTCTGGACTGTTGACCCTAAGTACTTAAAATCCTCCACCTTCTTGATCTCTTCTCCCTGTAACCTCACTCTTCCACTTGGGTCCCTCTCATTCACACACATGTACTCTGTCTTACTGCGGCTAATCTTCATTCCTGTCCTTTCCAGGACAAACCTCCACCTCTCTAGCTTCTCCTCCACCTGTTCCCTGCTCTCACTACAGATCACAATGTCATCTGCAAACATCATAGTCCATGGAGATTCCTGTCTAACCTCATCTGTCAGCCTGTCCATCACCATAGCGAACAAGAAGGGGCTCAGAGCTGATCCCTGATGCAGTCCCTCCTCCACCTTAAACTCCTCTGTCAGACCTACAGCACACCTCACCACTGTCTTACAGTCCTCATACATGTCCTGCACCACTCTAACATACTTCTCTGCCACCCCAGACTTCCTCATACAATACCACAGTTCCTCTCTCGGCACCCTGTCATAAGCTTTCTCCAGATCTACAAAAACACAATGCAGCTCCCTCTGGCCTTCTCTGTACTTCTCTATCAACATCCTCAAAGCAAATACTGCATCTGTAGTACTCTTTTTTGGCATGAAACCATACTGCTGCTCACAAATACTCACTTCTGTCCTTAGTCTACTCTTCTCTTTCCTATAACATCATTGTATAACTTAATTGTCATCAGCTTTATTCCTCTGTAGTTGCCACAACTCTGCACATCTCCCTTGTTCTTAAAAATGGGCACCAGCACACTTCTCCTCCATTCCTCAGGCATCTTCTCACTATTTAAGATCCTGTTGAACAACCCAGTCAGAAACTCTACTGCCACCTCTCCTAGACACTTTCATACCTCCACAGGTATATCATCATGACCGAGTGCCTTTCCACTTTTCATCCTCTTCAATGCCCTCCTCACTTCATCCTGACTAATCTTTGCTACTTCGTGGTCCACAAAAGCCACCTCTTCTAGTCTTTGTTCTCTCATTTTCCTCGTTCATCAACTCTTCAAAGTACAGTACTCTTTCCATCTTCCCACATGCAATGTCAATGACCAAACTGGCAAAACTATATAAATAGGGCCAGGCAGTTTTAGATGCAGTGGTGAGTTGTCCTTGAAGAGGTGGTGCTTTTAAATATGTTTTTGATGCTTTTGTAATAAGAGTCTCTAGATGACTGTTATTTGCTGAAGCAAGACGCGCTTTATGTCGATGCGCCAGCCCATGACTGGTGTACAGTGTCCCATTAGCCAGCTGCCACATCACGATTTCACACAGCTCTCATTATGGCAATAGTGCTGGTAATAGTGCATACATTGAAATTCAAATGGCATTGCCTGAATTTTTCTGTCTATAATAGATGACTACACTTATCAGTGTCGGAAGAATGAGTTTGTGAGTATTTACCAAGGTATGGTGAGGCTGTCTACTTTAGCTCTTTAACCCAAGGAAACCCACTTGACAGACAGCATGAAAACAAGACCAATCCAGTAACCAAGTAACGCAGAATCCCCAAGGTCAAAGAAATGGAAGCAGGGCGACGGAGATGAGCCAGGAGCAGTCATGCAAACAAACAGAACAGATGTGGTTCCTCTGATTCTGATCAATGGCTGTAGCTGCTTGTTCTGCCAACCAGCCAATAAAGCTTCTGCAAAAAAACATTTATTACCTAGTGTGAAGTACAATTAATGAAGTCTGAAAAAAAGTCACCACCTATGAGCCTTCACTGACCTCTACAGGTAACCATGATTGCTCATGTTTCTTATTGTAGCCATTGCCATTATCTTTTATCATGAATGTTACTGATACTACTTTGAACTCCTTTATTGATTGATTGACTGAACTTGGTAAGATATCCCAAGCAATATTTATTGGTTATACTTAGTGAGATATCCCAAGTGATAAGACACAGAGATGTTCAATTTTGAGAAAGGTCAGAAATGTAATTTAGAGATATTGACTTTTCTTCTTCTTTAACGTTTGCATATTAATGCATGAAAAACAATCATAATTCTGGCTCTAGGCAACTGACAAAAATACTCAGAACGTATAAAGTCGCAATCAGCTGAGTCCAAGTTGATTCGGTGACAGCTGTCATTACTGGTAATAACAAGTACAGAGAGCAGTTTGAGCTATGCTGTTAAATACAACAGAAGGTGTATCTATTTACGGTGCAATTTTAATAAAGAAGCCAGACTGTAATTGCCTTTCCCCATCATGCCATGAGCAACACTCATCTGATTTTCTGCTGTGCAAAGCATGGGTAGTTTTCCAAACAATATCACGGAACGAGTTGGTTATAAAGCTGCAGGTGTGTAGCCTGGCACCTGCAATGATTCATCCTCTTCAGTTTAATAGATTGAGGAACGGCATTCCACACCAACATTGCAGACTTGTAACTTTTCCTGTGAAAGCTTTACAATAAAATCCACCTCATGTTTCACGGGTTGAATGATTTAAATTTGATGCCAGAAAGAAAATTTCATTTTCAAATAGCACCAATATAAAAGTAATTTTGTAATACCACAAAGAGAGAACAACATTCAATCAGCATCGAAGATTAATACATTCAACTCTGTGGACAAAGAAGGCTTCATATTGAAAATCCATCATATCTCTCTCCACTGAAAAGCAATCCAAGCTCAAGTACCCTACTGGGCTAACATAAAAGTACTAATAATTACTTACAAACCAGCATGGAGTGTGTGCATTTTGCAAGAAAAATCAAGCATGTTTTTAATGCTTGTCTGCTCCATATAGTACAAATACATAACACAAGGGTACTGACAAGGGTTACATATCCATCATCCATGTGAATTAAACATCAGTTTTCTCACATATTGCATCAAAAGAGATAAAAACAATACTGATATAACGCTGTGTGGGTCTGCGGTGTTCTGAAACTCTGAAGCAACCAATTAGAGCACTGTCTTAGGTCACCTGAGTGCCAAAAGTTAAGTTCCTCTTCATACTGTCTTTTCACGGAGAAATAAACCTAATGCAATTTGGAAATAACTGTTTTTGAATGCTGCCAAGAGTGTTATTTAAGTAAACACTCTCTATTTCATAATTATTCCATCTCCTAATTAATTAACGTTTTTACGCTTGATATTTGCAGGAGGGGTGGCATAAGGATGCCTCATATTCATGGACCCCCACTGAATATAAACCTTTAGTGCTTTCTTAATATTTTCTTAAACATCAACATAAAAGCAGTATAATTCTTAAAATGGATTTCATTCTCGAGACAGACTTTAATTCATTGCTCTCTAATTCCTCTATGTGAGGTAGTTTGATCACCCTGACCTACATTGTTTGACAGATGAGGATGGAAAGCCATACTTTCAGATTACTTTGAGTCATTTCAGACAAGCACGGCTTTTTTTTTAGGCTATCACAACTTTATGTTCAAAGCTCACAGTTTAACAGTCAGGTCCATATCTACATTAGAGGAAAACCACCGTACAGAGAATCAAACATACACACTACTTAAGCAGTCAACCACTTGCATTAATTAGCAATTCTTCCGATTGGCTTACTGCCAAAATGGAAGCGCTCTCTGCAATCAGGCATGAGTAGTGAAATTGTCAGTGACTGAAAGGAGCGATTGCAAAAAGATAATTTGGTAAGATTACAGGTAATTACAACATATAAATGCTTTAGAGCTGAGTGATTTTTTTAAAAGCACAAATGAGACAGAAATCAAACCCCAACTCACCTTTTCTTGTGTTTTGCAATGAAATTGTTCCATTGTACTTTCATAAGGCTGATGCTAACCTCCCCTTCTGCTTTGGTTTCCATTTATCATATGTGGGTTGTATCTTCTCTTTATATAGATTTCATTGCTGAGACATCCTCCCTCTCGCTTCTCCACAAAAAAAACACAGAGCTGACAGCTCGATTAAGCCGTCTTCCCCTTGATAAAGTGCACAGCAGAAAATGGATAATGATCCAAATATCATCAGCATCAAAGTGAAATGCTGGGTGTAACGAGCTAGGTATTTATTAGTGACAGTATGAATGACATGATTGCATCGTGATGAAGCACTAATTCACCAATCTGTTTCCCACTGAGGTAATTCACTCCTACTTTAAACATTTGTGCATGAAAGGCTAATAGATAAGATGTAAAGATTATATAGGTGAGCAGATGCGCGGCCAGTTGTGAAAGTACATGAATGAGAGAAACAAAAACAACTTAACCTTTTAACCCAACAATATGATCCAGTTCTTCCATAACAGCTTTTGCAAAACAAAAGGGAAAACAGAGATTCCATTCGAGTTTCTGTCGTTGAATTATGTAGCATTTCATCTTCAACAGATTTTTGAAGAGACTTGAGAAAGAAAACATGCTTACATTACTAATGAAAAGAACATTACTAATGGGGTTTCTTTATAGTTAAAACTACAAAAGTATTCTTCTTAGTTGATAGTTGATTAGATTTTATAAACTGCTAAACAGTTAAAATGTCAAACGCTCGTGTTGCTGTAAAGCAAGACCTCAATATATCAGTCTAGATGTGTCATTGTTCTGTTTTCCATGTGCACACAAATAATATTGCCTATCATATACAGTAAGTACAGGCCTGCATGAAGTCGATGGTGTTTATGCATCATATTTAGATTCTGAATTATATGACACATTCCCCACAGATCTATATTCTCACGGTTTTAAGGTACATGGCTGTGGTGCTGCACACAAATGGGACCTGATGAAAATTCTAGCTCACCAGACTTTTCTAAAAGGACAAACATGGAAATCACAGTTTGTACTTGTAATATTTCAACAGATTGTCCAATATAGGAGTAATTTCTTCCATAATGGTTCTTACATATTTTGCCAATTTTCTTAGGCAATTTTCTCTAAGTTTAGATCCCCCCCTCCAGTAAGAAGTATTTTTGAGTCTGACATGATAAAGCTGCTTTCGCATTAATTATTCATTATTTAGAATGTTTTCTGTTCCCACTGAAAAAGAGCTGGGTCTAAGAGCATGATTGTGATGTAGTAGTTTTCAGAGCCAATTCTAGCCTGATACCTTGCACATACTAATGATGTGAGGAAACTCGAAGCCTCTAGTGCACACTGATTGCAAATGGTCTTTGCAGTGAAGTACGAGACATTCTCAGCATTTAAACCCGTGTAAATGAAATATTTGCATTTATATACATTCTTAAATTATGCAGAACAAAGGAAATAGTGTCATTTCATCTTCTTCAATTTGGCAATTATTCCTTTTTTTCTGCAACAACCGTTTTTAACACGAGAATATTTTTATGTATACCTTAAAACATACATGGTGGAGTTTTGTCAGCCTGACCCATGCATATACTGACTGAAATGAAGGGAGAAAAAAGATGAAACGTGGTGTATTTGCATTATGAAGAGTTTAAAGATTCATGTTGGCCTGAACTGCATGTACTGGAAGGTGGAGGAAATTCTCAGTAAGCAGTAAGAAGGAGAACACACAGACAAGAGGCTAACCAGACACAAAATAAACAAGGAACAAGATTGCAATTCAAAACCACAAACATCTTGCTCTGATGCTGCAATGCTAACCACTAATACAACAAATCTAATGGTACATCATTTAAAGCTGTTTTCACACATGCAGATGCTATCGCTGTGCAGGAGAAGCATAATAATTTGTAAAATGAATACTAATTTCAATGACTTCATGTAAAACAGAAGTCATTGGGTGTTTGTCCCTCTCTGTTCAAGCTTTTTGCAAAATCCGTGTGACTGAGAGAAGTAGAGAATAAACGGAAAGGGTCAACATAATTACTTGTTGAGCATCAAGCTGTGTTCAGCTTGTTCAATGCCAGGCTGTAACCAGCAGGTCCACTTCCACTACTCTGCTAGCTATGCAAGCATTTTGATCAGTTGTCAGGTCTAAATAATAATGCTTCTGACACCATGCCAGTTTACTACATACCCAAATTGGCCAGTTGTACCTTCATGTCAGAATAATGTAGTAATAATGTAATGTAGCAATAGCAATAGTAAGAATGTAATGTAGCTGCAAGAGGACACAAGCCAGTGTCTTATTGTGCCGGAATACAGAGGGTTACATCAGGAAGGGCATCCAGCATAAACTTTTGCCAAATCAAACATGCGAATCAAACCTGTGACTTCCATACCAGATCGGTCGAGGCCCGGTTTAACAACGACCGCCATCAGTGCTGTTGACCTGCAGGGCACCGGTGGAAATTGAACCTGCATGTCAGAATAGCTCTCCATATGAAATTACCGGATAATAAAGAAATAGCTTAATGGAGAAAATGGCTTTATTGCTTTCTTTCCATGTCAGTGGTGGATATCACTGCTGGAATTTACCAAGCATTTGACTTGGCCATCTCAAAGATCAAGTTCTAAAAATTAACTTTTGAAGCCTAAATAATTCAACATTTTATTTCTACAGGTGACTTCTATGTTGTTAGTATTTCTTGGCAGCAACCATGTGCAGCATCTTGCAGGAGTCGGCATAATAGCAAATAAATACTGAAAGCTGAAGAAATTTTTTTTAATATAATTTCTCAGAAGCAGGCTTGCTGTTTTTGCCCTGAATGTAGGGTCTTTATGAAAAGCAATGCTAAACCTCTAAATATTTAATGAACAATCAGAAGAGTAGTGTCAATGTATTCATCTAAATCTAAGAAGGAAAGTAAATACACATTCTTTAATGAAGCAGGCACAGGAATAATACACACACACACACACACACACACACACACACACACACATATATATATATGTATATATACAGTGAAGTATTAGAATGGATGAACTCTCTCTCCGCTCCACAAAGGTTTCATGAAGTGACTGCCCACTGTAGATTTGTCATATTAAAAATGAGGCTATTCAATTATTGTGCATTAAAATCTATCAGGGGACAGCATCTAATTATCTATGCTATGCTGTATACCAAAGGTATGAAACTGGATTAATCATAAAGCCCTTGTCTCTACTTATGTTACTGCTGCTTATTTCCCCTAACAGCATCCTGACTGACCTGCATCCTCTCATACTTGTATAATGTTGGCGCTCGATATGGATTTCCTGCATCTTTTGACCCTCATTTCATATTAGAAGGTTGAAAAGGAAATTAAACCACAAACGCATTGGTTTCAGAAATTAAATGTAACCTTGTAGATACATAAAATCTACACAAAGCTATTGTGGTAGGTTTAAAAAAGACATTACGATACAAGAGTGGAAAAAGTTTGTCTCACACAAAATATCTTAACACATTGGCTTTTCTAATTCTTTCATCACATCTACTGTACTTAGTGTACAGCCAGATTTTTTCCCCTCTATTAAGAAAGTCATGTTCACACCAGTGTTTCTTTGTTTTCAGAATTACACCACAACTGTTTTGTACATGAGACAGAAAAGAATCCATTGGGAGTTTATTCACATGTAGAATTTTTTTAACCCATTTTCCATGCAATTTCCTCCGGGATTAATAAAGTATCTATCTATCTATCTATCTATCTATCTATCTATCTATCTATCTATCTATCTATCTATCTATCTATCTATCTATCTATCTATCTTTGGCATCGGCAGAAGGGACTTTGGACCAGTCTTGTCAATCATTCATAAATTTCTTGACAGTCTACCATGAAACATGTTTGGATAGTTGTATATATGCCATGAAAGAAGTCTTCTGTTGCACCCTTTATCATTGCAAGATTGGGCTTTTATCAACATTTATCCATTAGATTCTAACAAATTACAAGATGGATTTTAATTAAATTTGGTGAACAAGCAGGGCCAAAGTACGAACCATTGAATTCTGGAAGTGATCCAGATAGAAAGTTTGATACATCATGTTTTCCCACTTTAACAGAGCGATGAGGACAGCCTTTTGGTGGTGTACAATTTTGAGTGTGGTAAGATTTAATCAAAAGGTTTGTTGTTACTTGGCAGAGAGATGTGCGCTCTGCAGTACTTGTCTAATAATCCCAGGCATCAGTTTTGATCATTTGTAATTTCAGACATTCCCAGCTGCTTCTCCTTCCATCATATTTACCTCCATCTTTCCTTTGAGACCAAGAGATGGATGTACATCTACCATCAGGATCACTGGCCCAAAATTTTCACATCCATCACAACAGTATTGTCAGAGGGAATGTCAAAGCTGCTGTCTTCATAGGAAATGTGCCTCACTTTGTGCAAGCTGCTTGACCTACATATGGCATGTCGTGTTTTTAAGTGACATTAGGATAGCAATTAGATCTGCACCTGTCAGACAGTACTTGCTTGAAGGTGTCCTTGTGGATGTGGAATTTCAAAGGCATGACTGTCCCAGAATGTATACTGTATATATTTATGGCTGTGCAGGCTTGATCTTAAACTCCAACATAGAGCCCTTTCACCACCTTTTTGTCAAGATTAGATTTAATAACCCTTGTCTAACAATCAGCAACCTTTTGCACTTAAAATAAAATGAGCATGGTTAAACACTACAAGACATCAGATGGACATTAGTCTCAATCATTCCTGAAAAAGTATGATTTCACATATGCATACATCCTCCTCTTTTGAGATGCATACTCCTTAACTAATTTGGAGATCTACTCCCAGGCAGGTGATAAGGAGTTGTAATGGAGGAGAGACTGGCTGCAAACAGAATGCTGCACGTTCCACCGTGGATGGCAGCACATATAAAAAAGGCAACCTACTCGAACAATCTTTCGCCACAGGTGGAATGAAGTCCTCTCAAATAAGCTCTGGTGACCTGCCCTCTCTAACCTGTACAGTCAATAACTGGCTCCAAAAACCCCTAAGCCTACAGTCTTAGTTTATAGACCTTTCAGTAGAATTGCCTCACTTTTCTCTTTTCATGCCTGGGGATGTGGGTGTTTCTCTGAGAAATGTTCAAGTGGCAGAAATAATCTCATTTGTTGAAGAAAACCACAAAGGAGGATGCTAAGGAGCAATTGTTCTGGCTGATTTCTGTTGGATGGGGATCATAAGATTTTAATGCCATTATCTCCCTGCGAAAGGTAATGACATCCAAATGATTATTTTGCCGCCACATTGCACACACAAAATGCAACCATTGAAAGGATCCTGATGTAATCATTTGAATCGTACACCAACAATACCTCAGACAACTGGTCACTAAGGGCTTCAGTGAGAAAATGACTATATACATTGGTGTAGTCATTTGCTGAAATATATTTTTCTTCTGCAACAATGAGCTGCAGCAAATTCGCTGGGGCAGTCTTTAGATCTTAGTTAAAAGACTGACCTATTACCGCCATGTCGAATGTCTGTCAGGTCACTCATTGATATTCATTGTATTGCTTTCAGCCATGGGATTAAGCTTTTATCACGTTGTTTCTCTACTCTCTTTATCATCTGATTCACCTTTCAGTCGGCCTGCAGCAAAGTCTGTTATAAACTGCACATATTGCAGCAGCTCTGGCTTAAATTAAGTTTGTCCAAAATAAAAATAGTGCTGTAGACCATGTAATCATAACTTTAAGCAGGTTGTGTTCTCAATTTTAAGTTCAGGGCTCTATCCTTGTCTTGTATTTGCTGCTCAGTAGGTCTTTGTATTTTTACATTCACTGGGATTGGATTGCTTTTACATATTTGAGTGGAATAACATCTGGATATGAAGCACATTAGTTGTGGAAGTGCAGCTACAGATGTTTCAGATAGCTTGGCATTTAGTATCCATCCACACTCTAACTCAAACATGAATGCAAATACTTTATTCATGTAAGTCATTTATGCAACATTTTCACATTCACATACTACTTAAATGCCCAGACAAATCTGCAAGACCGTGTGGGTGTGTGTGTGTGTGTTTAAGCTATGGATCTGCTCTTTTCCTGCCATTTCAGTGAAGCAGAGCGAAGGATAACTTTATAGCTGCTGTCATCACAGGGGGTAGACCTGGTGGAGGCTACTTTCTCCCGATCACTTACCGACATAGTCACACTGGAAATGAATAATGTTCTTATATCTTAAATGATTTCAGCTCTTATCTTGGGAGAATGATTCATTCTTCATCATTTCATCATCTGGACACACTGTGACTCAAACCACCTCAGGGGGTGGTTTTACTTTCAAGGACTCATTTGCCCTTCTTTATACGAACAACAATATTTTCGATGGCAACAAAAAATTTCACCAAAAAAAAAGAAAAAATGTGGACAGACAACAAGAAGAATTACTGCCAGCGAACTGGAGGAATCTGCACTGTGACATCCTCAAGGCCAGACTTTAGCTGACCAAACCCCTGACAAAGATAAGAAGTTTAAGTAACTGCTGCTTCATGTATGGAAGATTCTTGCAGGCTGTTCAGAAAAATAAGAGGATTGAAAGACGGAGAGAACTAAACACGTGTGGAATGCAGAGATGTGAAGGGATTGTTGCCTGCGGAATTGAAGCTATAGGAATAGTCATTATGGCAGGTTTAATGGGGGTCCTTGAGCAGTAGCTTATTTCCAATGGGAGCTGAGAACTATGCACTAAATTATCTTTTGAAATAATGAACCACTGCGAATGTGTCAGCTTCTTTCATGCAAGAGGTTTGACAGCTCTGCAGTGCACCCTCTACACTCTACAGATGTCCTCATCATCAAACCACCCAATTTCATGTAAGTAGCGGACTCATATATGACTGCACATGCAAAAGCACCAAAGATACAGCAGGAACTTTATTAATATTTTGAATGTAGTGTGGCGTCAGTGCAGTTACTTTGGTTACTGAAAGTGGCTTTGAACAAAGACTTATGCTAACCTTGAATCACAAACCTGGCTGAACAGAGTTCAGTTTGATCTGATCAAAAGAGACCACAAGATGCATGTGGAGGTGGGTTGTAAATGCAAGGTGTGCTGTAACTGCTGTATTTACAGATTGAAGCTTAAAGTTTAATAATGTGTGCTCAAAGGGAGAGCTTATTCATGTTCTCTGAACGGATAAGACATGACAGTGTGACAGCCACCTGGAACTGCACCAAGACCTGACATTGCATATGTCACCAAGGGGTTAACACATCTCCAAGACACCATTATAGACTGAAGACAGAAAAGCACAGCTGATACAGGGCAACGTGCTGCAGGGTTCACATGTCAGTGATCACGACTCCATCTCTTTAAGATAACCCTTCTGGTTGCACATTTGATGGTTTCTTGTACCCGTATGCTGCAGCGATGCACACTAAGCAGACTACCTCTGCAAGAACCATCATTAGCTCTGATATCAATTAATTATAATGAGAATGTGGGCTGGTCTGACAGCCGATGAGAAATTCAGGTAAATGGCTTTCATTTGGGTGTGTTCTACCTTAGTGTTATAGTAAATATAAAAAGTCTAGCAGCAGTGCCCAGCAGCCATTACAATTATAGAGAGTACGCTCAGTGCAGACTGTAATATGGGAATGAATAAGATCTGACAAATTATAGGTGACTAGAGGTTAAGGAAGTGGTCAGACCATTATGCTAATATGACTCGGATCAAATGTCACACAATAACAATAACCTTCAACAAATGACTTGTTAGGTTTTGACAAGAGGGGCTGACACTCTAGGGAGAGGACATAGACTCTGGCCTTTTAATTTGATAGAGAGTGATGATATGGTGTGGGAGCAGGCCAGGGCACTGATGATTATTTCTTTTTCCCTGCCCCAGACTACAAGACACCCCTGTCCCAGCCACCCAATGAATGTCAAGTTGATTTCCCAAAAATCGCAACACAAGACAATTTTTCATCATCATTGTTCAAAGATAGATAACCAAAAAAATTGTTTTAAATGCAATTTTCCATTAAGTGTCTCAGAAACGTTTTACCTCTCTTCTATCTTATATGTGAATGTCGGTGTGAGGATTTTTTGGTTTTATTTGCTGCCTTCCAAAAATGATCCCTTCGTATTTTCAGTCTTCCCTTTTGCCTTCCCTGCACTCTCCCCCATATCGCTCTAATACAAGATACATCTGTAAAAGGCTCCCCGCTTATCCCATATTTATGCGTACACATGTCTGGCAAGAGCATCACCTTGCACTTGATGTCAGTGGTCACTCTGGCAGATGCTCAGAACAGTTAAATAATACAATAACATTGAGCTGAGACACTATTCCTCCCAACCAGAGTACAACCTAGTTTAATTTCATCCCTTCGGTCAAGTAGGTCAGGCGTCATGCAAAAATGATCCTACACTCTTCTCTGTCTTGTCCATCTCAAATTGGGGCTAATGCAGATGTTAAAAAAAACACACAAAAAAACAGCCATGTTGGAAATTAATTTGAGCTCATGAATAGGTAGCTCGCCTTCAAATGTTAATGAGAGGAAAATAGTATTCGTAAGCAGATTGCAGTAAGTCAGAATCCACAAGGAGTTTCTTCTGACAACTAACCATCTTATTTTACATTATTCATTCCATCGCAGGGCATGTTTATCCACAGTAGCCTATTTTAACTCACAGTGTTAGAGTCCTGTATGTCTTGTTTCTTGTTTTTCCACTCAGTATTTATATCAAAAACCATTTACCCTCCCGACGGACGCTGAGGTGAAAGCAAAGAGCTGCTTGCGTCTGACTTTCAAAGTAAGGATACAAATCCAGGCAGCCAGGTGGAACCTGATGTATTTGCTGTTGGTAATAATAATTTACAATGGGACTAACAATATGTCTTTCCTAATGCCGCATATATAAGATGTACATTTCTTAAAAGCACCATATGAGAGTATTTGCATCAAAGCAGTGTTAATAAATAATTTCCTGAATCTGTTGCTCCGTTTCTATCTTGAAATATTGGACAAGAAATCAGATATAATTCTATGGTTTGAACCCCTTATTACTTACTTCACCGTAATTTTTTATGTCAAATCCACACATCCATACAAATCCATGTTGTGTCACAGAAGAATCAGCCTTTCCAGATTGTCCATATGCTTTTATTATTATTAAGTTTTCAGAGCATCACCATTATAATCAGCCTCAGTGGAAAAATATAAAGGATGGCATTTAGTTTGATACTATCTGAAAAACACTTTAATAATTCAGATTCACCTCCAACTTTCACCACAACTGTCCACCCCCCCACCCCACCCCCCCTTCGAGCCTTGTTGAGCCGCATTTTGTAATAATGGTGCATTTTGTAATAAATAGTCCAAAATGTAATAACTTTTTCATTTCATTTTGTAATAAAGCCGCATTTTGTAACTAAGTACTGCATTTTGTAATAAACTGCCCCAAAGCATTTTGTAATAAATGTTGCCACATTATGTAATAACTTATGACATTTTCGACGTTTATTACAAAATGCACCGTTATTACAAAATGCGGCTCAACAAGCCTACAAGTGCGAGTAAAAGTGTGCATTGCACAATTAAATTAAGACCAGTTTAAACTTGTAAATAAAAAAATGGCTGTTAATTTGTTTAATGTGATTCAGTGTAAAATAGCTTTTCTCAAAACAAACACTTTAAACAAAGCATTACAGTAAAGCATTAGCTCTGAGTAAAATGATACTTATGGCGCCCTTTCGACACTATTTACAAACCCCCTGTGTCATCAGTGGGAAACTACACGTCTCACCACTCAATTCTTCTTCTTGCAACTTCTTTTCATTCCCGGGCCTGCTACATGCATTAGTATTCTTGTGTATTGATGGCCTATTGTGCTCAATTGCTGAGCAAATTGCTCAATCAGTTGGCCGCAGATTGAATTTGCTCATGTCAGTGTGTGGCATAAATATCCTGCTGATACACTTCCCACAAATTGATGAATGGAGAAAACATATAGTAAAGCAAATCTTCCCACATCAAACCCTGCTGCGACCATACATGAACTGGAAGAAATTGTCCCCTCAAAGCAGAAAGAAAGTTCTATATGTGAAAAAGCAAATGTGTATGGTGTTGAAAGATCAGTCACTTGATTACAGTCGTTAGCAATGATAATTGCCTAGTCTGGTCCCTTAGCATTTGAGAGTGTCTTTACCAGGTCATCGTTAGAGGAGCACAAATGGCAATCTTACTGTTACAGCTTTAAAACAATCTCTGTAATTCTGTCATTACTCTCCTGCCAACGAACACACACTGCACTGCACACACTTTTCCGCTGTGAACTAAACACATCAGGGACAAAAAAAAAAGTAACCGGTGTCATGTCATAAGATGACGGCACTCACGGATATAAAGGCTGCATCTCTGGCATGAAGCGTCAGAGACAGTCACAAATGTGACATTTCTGAGCAGCGCGTCTTACTCCCCCACACCACTGAAACCTCAATCGACACCCGAGACGGCGTCCCACAGCTCTTTGTTGTCTTGCTCTCAGCAGGTACAGATGCATCTGTGTAGAGAAAAAAAAAAAAAAAAAAGCCCTGCTTTCTTTTTGCTTGATGTTTGTTTTATTTAAAGAGTCAATTCAAGTCTAGGACAAGTGGCAGTCGGTCAGAGTCAGAGGGGGGAACTGTCAATGTGCCATTTGAAGCTTCAGAGGGTGTAATTTGCAGGACGGGAGTTGTCATAAGCCATGAACAGAAGGGAATACTGACAACAGTGACCTTATGAGCTGAGGTCTTGTAGGTTTCTCCGTAGCAAATTTATACTAGTTGGTTTTTTTTAATGATTTTGCAGTCACTGTTGTGAAATAAAGCCCCTAGGGGGGAAGAAAATTTTAAGAAAAATTGACATTCAATTAAAATTACAATATTATTTATAATACAAAATCATCTTCTGATTAAGTGGTGAATTTAATGCTGCCTTGATATAATGTGAACTAGTAATACTCATAAGTTTTATATGTTGGCTGCTATCTTTGACAAGCAGGCAACATATTGAACGGTCAGAGAGCAGTGACTCCTGGTTAACCTGCTGTCCGTATCTGTGGTATATATTACAGTCATAGCTTCCAGATGAGAGACTGCATTTATCTCGAGTGGGAATAACGTAGACAGCCAAACAGTTGAGTGCCAGCATGATAGAGGCATTTATCAATTCATGGACCGCAGGACTTATCTTTCATAAAGGGATCATTTGAGCATGTTTTGGCCTCAACACGCTGCTTTGTAGCTTTAAAAGTGAAGAGCAAGAGGCAGCTCTCTGCAGGATGGCTACTCTGTGTGCAGATACCACACAAAGACATTTCTAGCTTGCTTTCCTTATATGTTACCATTCATTTGAATTACCGCCTTTATACTGAAGATCAAGTTCTGCACCTCACTATGAACTCCCACTATGTTATTAAATGTTTTCGTTGGAAAGATTGATGGCGTGAGATGTAATATCTCTTTTCCTGTTTCTCTTGGCAGTGTATTCTGCTGTTATCTAGAAATTTAAACTCACTCTCAGCCAGTTTCCCAAGAGTATTATATGTGCTACTTATATTGTAAATGCCCCAAGCTACAGACTGACTTTGCACATATAGAAACTGTAAACCATTTTTTTAGGATCTGGTTTAATTCCACACTTTAATGCATTAGGTCACAAAATCAAGCCATCAATCACTGATGGCTTTAATGATGTACATGCATATCATTTATCAAATATGATTTTAGACTTTTACATAAAATATTATGTAAAAAGTAATTCACATGTTGGTGATGTAGTAAAAATAAAATCAAGGGATTCAAACCCAGATTGTTCCAGGTTTGAACCCTTTGTGTGTGGAGTTTGTATGTTCTCCCCAATAATTAATTTTTCATGTTTTGAGCTGCTTTTCTCTCAAAGAGCAGTTCAATTCACTCTCAGTTGAACACCTAAATTGTGAAAAGTTCAAATATGAATGTAAGACGATTGATTCTTGTCATCCACACTTCGACCTTGTAACTCTCTCTCGGAAACACTGAGCTGAGCGCTGCAGGGGGGGTGAGGAATGACGGTGACAATTTGAGCACTTTTCTAGGATTAATACAGTTATAAGATTTGTTTGAGTTGCTGTTCAACATGTCCTACCCGCATTTGGCCTACTAGCTGTGCAGCAGGATCTATGTGATTCAACCTGTCTGTTTGCATATGATCTCTCTTGCTGTGAGCATCTTTCTGCATCTGCGCCGGTCTGTTTTCATCCATTGTTATCTGTCTCTTCCTGTGTTTCACTGCTATCATGAAGCTGTTGGGGGTCTCTCTTTTTGTTCAAGAAATCAAAGCAACATTCGGCTTGTTAAAGGTCATGAAGCTAAAACACTGTCGTGGAGGATCTTGGGAAAATAAGTCTTGCATTGATATTTCTCTGGTGTTGTGCCTTTATTTTTTTATTTACTACATACACAGAATAAAAATCCAAGTGCAATCAGGTAGGGAGGAAAAGTTTTAAGTCCTCTATTCACTCAACAGATGTATTTCTCTCCAATTTTATAATATTATATATAGAGAGTTTTGTTTCATAATGTTTTGACAATTACAAGAAATTAATGTAAAAGCTGTTTTTTTCCACACTGGCCATGCAAAATTCACACAGACGTCAAGTATTGCTTTGAATATGTTGGACACATGCACCAGATTTGAACTTCCCATCATTTAGCAGGCGCATCTCCTCCAATATGATATGATTATAATGCATGTATCATATAACCGGATAAACATCAGCTGAATCCTAAGTAGTCTCCTCATTGTTAAGAGCATTGTTTGATGTGCAGCAGGCATAGCTCCTGGATTGTTGCAGTTGTCAAAAACTCTGAACATCTTGACAAACAGGCTGGAGATCCAGACGAAAAAGATCAATGGAAAGTGTAAACTTCAGGGCTTTGAAAAATACCAACTTTTAACTTAAAATGCAGTCTGTCTGTTTAATTTGGTACATTTCTGGGTCCCCATTAAACTGAAATTCTGCTTCTCATTGTACTCTTGAGGTTTGTTGCTATTTATGATAAGCAGGGATCTCGTGTGAAAAACAGGTTATTCAATCTCCAGGCACGTTCCCATTTAAACAGCTACACCTATGTAACATGTCATTTAATGTAATGTAATTTCACTAATAAATAAATACTATAATGTTTGAACTGATTAACTTTTTCAGGGCAAACTAGTAGGGGCTAAGGAATTAAGCTCCATCATAAAAGTTGTTCAGAGACATTTTTTCAGAATATGGTGCTCTCTATAAACTGAGAAAAACTGCATCTAAATTTAAGACATTAACTGTAGTAAGTATATAGACGGTTCTAAGGCAGCTGAGTACTTTTAACTTTCTGCTTTTCAACATTAGGGTTCTTTTCCTGCAACACTATAATGACACAAATCTAAATCTAAGGGGCAACGGTGTGTTTTGTGTGAGAATGGTGAGTCTGGATGATTTTCTTTGCGCATTCTGACAAGTAAGTCACTGGAGACTCCAAACTGCCTGTCTGTGTTGACTCTTTGATAGTTTGGCTTTGTGCTTCACTGCCTTCCACCTAGTGGAAACACTCCACTCCTCTAAAACTCTGAATGGGAACATGTGAAGCATTGGAAGGGAGACTCCAACCTGGCATAAATGGGGTTTATTAGTTGTGGCACTGTATAAAATCTTAATTATCGCTAGCGTCTCTTAAAGCCAAGCCACTATAACCACTGTACCACGCCTGCTGCTGCAGATAAGAATCCCCCCATTAAAGACGAAATGGATGATGACATATTCAACCACATTTTATCTGCGCCTTCACTTAAGGCATTCTGTGTGAATATACTACCGAGGAGATTCTGCAAAGAAGGCAAGAGGGATCTGCTGCTGCGAGATGAGCGGCTTCCCCTGGGGAAAGATATTGCCAGGGAGGATGGGGAGACTGATTGGTGAAGCATGTGCAGATACTGCATGCACACAGAGATTGAAATTATAGCGTATGCGGCAGCAAATCAGTCAACGCTTTCTTGAATCTATGGTGAGTCTGGAAAGATCCACAAAAGAAATACTCCCTGTCTGTACGTGAAAGAAATGGGGGTTCTTACCCTAGCTGAACTCTGTCTGTAAAAGCCCACAGTGTTCCTGCTCCATGACTATGATGTGAAGGAGTTTGTGTTAAAAGGCCTTGGAAAACAAAATACTGTATGGTACATTTAAGTTTCAATAGTTCCTGCATATCTTGCTCTGCCCCTCTCTTGGGCAGAAAATGCTGCATCCAGGTACCTGAAACAAATATATTGTGGAGTAAAAACTTTAGTTTCGTGACAATTTACAATATATTTACCAGTTATACTTTATTTTGGTTTTGCTATCGTTAGAAATATTTCAGGAAAATGACATACAATGTAAAAAGCAGTTTGGAATACAGACAAATGTTGTTGATAGTCGCGCCTGTGAAGCAAACTTGCATCAACATCCACCAAACGTTCCAACCAAGCCGAACAGGTGTGCGCGAACCATCAAGCTCTGCTTGGGAATAGTCTTTGTTTAATTTAATTAGCATAATTTAAATATAAAGCCAATGTTTTTATGCAGCTTTAAAATCCTGCAGATATGAGAGCCAAACATTTTAGAGCTGAGTTTTTGGCCTGAGCCTGAGTGTACAATCGGAAATGGCATGTAAATCAGCCACCTTTCAACAATATTCTATTCGACACTCAGCAGTCTAAGCAGGTACCAAGTGTCATCTCCTGAACTTGGCAGTATCTAAAATCTTTTATCTGTTGTTTGATTTATGTTCTGTACCCGCTACACTGCGGTTGCTGCAGTTCGCATCTGTTATCAAAAGCAAATCACAGGCTTCTTACTTACTGAAACGGCAGTTCAAAATACTGTATCACAAGCTACTCTTCTAAATACTTTTACAACTATGCGTGCAGTTGTGGTGCCACACATTTTACAGAATACCTCAGCTGACATTCACTGCAAAATGTCACTTTGCTTTATTCCACACTGAAATGCTGTCTCTGATGCTCTCGGTGATGCTGGAATAAGAGCGATTGTGTAGAATTAATTATCGTCTTTTATTTATTTAGTTTATTTTCTTTAGTTATTTCTTTTCTTTTCTTTCGGACATGTTATTACAACTGACTTCTCACCTTCCTCACATTTACAACATCAACAACATCCGGGGGAAAAAAGGGCTGACGGATCTTTGAATCCCTCTGGGATTACATAGTTTTCAGGGGATGACATTCTTGCCGCAAGGCACATCCAATTGGATGTTGTAGTGGAGTAAATTGAAAGATGCACTCATAAAGGACAATGAATTAAATTATACGTTTGATGCTGACAGTTGTGACATTATGTGCAACCTCCAAAGGTGGCAGCTCAATGACTTGTCCCAGAAACTGCCCTAGAAATACCCTTTGGTCTCATTAAGGGTAACAAAAAAAAGTGTCCAAAAGGTCAATGGATAAATTTGTTCATTTATACCTTCTGGATTTTTTTCTTTGATTCTTGTGAAACAAAATGTTTTTTGTTTTTTTATCCGCTTTTCAAGAGAGTCCAGCAGCTGTTACCTGGATAAAGAACAAGGGAGTGCTTCACTTTCTTTCATTCCACACAGGTATCCTCTCTTGCGGTAACGAAGAGCCGGTAATTGTTTTGCAGCACACAAAAGTGTGAAATGCTTTGACTGACTGTTATCCACAACTGAAGCCCTCTAATCTATCCATTGTTATCTCAGTGAAGACAGAGGTAGTATTGAAGTTACTGCCGATGCTACACCTGTCTGGTCACAGCTTCTCCCTCCTCAGCAGGGATTCTTCCACAACACTTGTCAGTCACATTGATGAACCCTCTCTCTTAAGATGCTGTGTTGCCTGATGCTGAACTTATTGCCATCTGTGAACACTTCGCAGGCATGTTGTGTGCAGACACAATATGCAAGACTGGCAAAAAATAATGCTCACCGATTTTGACTGCACATCAAACCTACACTAACGGTGGGCTGGAAAAGGTTTTTCAAAATTTGAAATGTTCTGTAGACTATAGCCAGACCCACTGCCTGTACATTTCCTGATTCATGCTATTATTTATACTAGCTTTTTTTATTCACAGGATGCAATAGAGTCTTAAGATTTTATAAACATTTGCTACTGTAGAGTCACCTATTAAATAATAAGATTTCTACATCTAATATGAACATTGGAAATGAGTAAATGTTGAGAATAAAACAAAAATATTCACCCCAACTTGTTTCTGTATTTCTATTTGCAAATATCTGAGCTGTTAAGACACACAGACATAATAGAAACTTATTATAGGGGCTACCTAAGTTGATTTATGATTACAGAAGCACATTGTGTTCACATAGGAGATAGTATAGAAAACATAAAACACTAATCCGTGACATAACACAGCAAAATATGTAGAGAATCCTGCATATTGTCATATTATCTCTAGTTGGGGAATCTGGGATATTGGTAGCAGCTGAGGGTTCATGCAGAATGAATCTTTCACATGATTAGGTTATTGTAAGAAAGGTGATGATTGGATGTAGAATGATGAATCTTTTAAGTCACCCTGAGTGTTTTTTCTATCTAGTCAGAGATCAGGAAATATATTGTAGGCTGGTAGACTCATTTGACCTGAGACAGGTGAGCTATTGAAAGGTAGCTCCTAAATTTAGCTTGTTTTCTTTAAATGAAAAAAGATGTTAATGGTTTACCATCAGATTGAGTTGCCTATTGGGGTAGTAGCAAAACCATACACAGCTGACAATAGCTGTTGCCTCTGGTTCCTCCAGCTACAGCAGATCATTTGATGTGATTTAGCTGCAATATTTTTAAGAAATCATGTAATTAGTTCCATTAGACATATTTGTAGATAGGGAACATGTTTAAATGCCCTGCAGAGCAGCATGAACTAATATAAAATGCAGCTCCATCAATTAAAACTACAATAAAATCAAATACAGCATACTGCAAACAAAGTGGGAGAAAAGTGTTGTTGGTTGTATTCCAATACATATCCTCTAATATACGCTCATCCCTGCACTACTTATCTTAAAGCCAACAAGTTGAACAGTCAGCTACACACTAGTTAAATAAATTATAGGTTTGTGGAAATGTACGACAACACACTGAATATGTAAGACAGCTGTATTATATAATGTTTACCAAAAAACAAACAAACATGTGGGTAAATGTGATAAGACATAAGAATCTGTCTGCCAGAGCTACAAACATCATGGAGAAACATCTGCCATACTGGTAAGTCATGGAGGCCTACTTCACTGCTGTACTACAACATGATGTGCAAATAACCATCATTACAGGGAGCACTGTTAGCATTCACTGTGGCATAAACTAATAAAGAATAAGATATATACACTTTGAGGCAAACTAATAAATCCCTAGCATTGCACAGGAAATATAAACAAAGAAAAAAATTCCTCATGCAGCAAAAACTACCCTCTAATTATATAGTTTCTTATTCCCTAATTTGGTCCACAGGGGCAACTCATCCTTTCGGGACAAAAAGGGCAATGCAGCTACAATAGCCACTAAAGTCTGCTTGGCCCTGACTAAAGGCACTGGAGACAGAGAGGTTAGGGCTTCCAGGCAAGTCAGAGTTGTGGTACCTGTGATTTGCTCCATTGCCTTCATTAATTCAGCTCTCGATAGTATGAGCTATCTACTGCCTGGCAAAATGGTAATGTCCTAGAATATGGCTTCGATTTATACTCTTTTAGGATGTCTTTGTGTGGGAGAGATTGTGGAGCACAAGCTGTGACTCAATTTCATACTCTACGCTAAATCTGACTCTGGATTCACTCTGGAGATAGTGACATTCTGTATCTCAGCAATTTACTACAGTTGTTTCTGTGTTATAGATGAATGCTGTTGTCCAAAACCTGAGTGCATTTAAATACAAAATACTGAGAAAAAATCAAAGAATTTTTTTCAAGACTGAATCTTGGACAAAGCTGGAAAAATCTGAAAATTGCATCCTTATGCCTTCTTGAATGATGACTGCAACAATGGAACAATTTCGTTAAGACTATACAATACGATACTCTACTATATATACTATATATACTGTTCTATACTAAACTATACTGCACTATACCATAATCAGTCCATCTATTATACATCTACGTGTAGCTGTTTGTTTTTATTTCCTTGTGTCTTATGGTCCCCTGTCTGTCTCCATATTTGTTTGTTTGTTTGTTTACTCCTCTCTTGTAGTTCCTAGCCCATTTGCACATCATCACCCCCATCAGCTCCTGCACCATATCGACCCCAGCTTCCGTTCCCTTCCCTCCCAGACTGCTTTGCCACCCACGGTCATAGTCGATATACTCGGGCTACCTTCGGGTCTGGGCTTTGCTCCTTGTGGTTTTTCTCTCTGCTAACATTGTTTATCCCTGTGCTTCAGATTCGCTGTCACCTGCTAGCCTGCTTGCTCAGCTCAACGGCCACCTGCCCACCTGCACGCCGCTATTCTCAGCTCATCTTCCTTATGAGGTAAGCCAATGGATCATCCTCACCCTCCTCTTCCTGCAAACCGCTCTCAGCACTGCCTGTCTGCAACCCCTCAAGCTCACTGCCTCCCATTCTTCCATATGTCGTTATTCAATATTTGACTCCTGGAGGTTTTGCAATAAACCGTTAAAGACTTCCCAGGAGTCTGTGTGCCGTGTTTTGGGTCCACTCAATGCTGGACTTAAAGTAAGAGGATAGTAAGTTTCTGCTATGCTAAAAAGCAGCAAAATGTTAAAAGTCTCCATCTGACAGTTACAGGTAAGTCTGGAAATAAAAAAACAAAACATACAAATGTGTCAGTATTTATGTATTACATGTTTAATTCGGTTTCTACCTTCTGTTACTTATCTACACTCTGGTATAGTGATAAAGAAAAATTCTTCCAGATTGGTGACATTTTCTGACAGACATGACATTTAATTTGGTGATTACAGTGATGTGATGATGAATGGATATATTTTATAAGGTGTAATTCATCTGCAAATGACTTTTAACCCGCATAGCAGATAAGCAGATGAAGACTTGTCTCATCTTAAAGAAAATGAACGTACGGCCATCTGAGTAATATTTGAGCCGTTGCGAATAAAAAATTTATGTAAAATGTCAATAAAAGATCCTCAATACATTTCAATTTTAATTCTAAAGTCAAAGTCTTCAGAAGCTTTGGTCATTTGCATGTTTACCATTGCCTTATAGTAAACATGCAACTTTTTCCTTTATCAAAACTCAGAAAGATGGTAAGATTTGAAAGTGAAAATCTGTTTCACTCTTCTTGCTTAGTGCATGCCTGCCGTGTCTTAGCTGTCCAAGGTCTCCATTGTTGTATTTATTGCTTCACAACACACCATAACTTTTCAGGCAGTGACAGGACTGGAACCAGACTCTTTTACTCTGACGACATGCAATTGTGAGGCACGGTGTGTGACTTGGTGCTACAATCAATAACAGCCTGAAAAAGATGTCTGGGTGGCAGCATGTGTTTTAGAATCTGTAGGTTCCTTTCAGCATTAATGGTATCTTCACAAAAGTGCAGGTTACCCATGTCACAGATGCTAACGTCCCCTTACACCATCTCAGATAGTGGCTTTTGAACTTTGCACCAGAAATGCATTGATTGGCCTGTTATCTCTTCCGTCCAGAAGGTACAAGCTTTCCCAAAATAATTTGTAATTTTGACTCATCAGACTAAAGGAAACTTCTCAGATTGTAGTAGCAGTACTTCTCAGTACTTCAGCATCTCATTTTTAGTTTCAAATTAATAGCTTGTGAAAAAGAAAATTGTCACAGTTTGTCCCACAATTCATCCATTCTCTTTAAATGTTCATCTTGTTCAGGTTTGCATAGATATTCGACCCTATCCCAGGTTATTTACTGGAGAGGCGGAGGACAGCTTCTGTAAAATCAGGTTTGCAATACAGTTTAAATTGTATTGATTAATATTTAAACTTAATAAAAATGAAGGCTCCCATGTGATAAACTACACATGACGTGCAGTATGTGCTGAACTTGCTGAAGCTGCATAGCTAAACACACAACAAAAGTATATAGCAGGGACTCTGTTCAACTCATCTTGTAAGTTTTAAACATTATCCTCCCGAAAGTTCAGAGTTCACCGCCCACAATGTGTAAATTAAATATCCCATTAAAGCCCATTAAGCAAGTGGTCTCAAAACAAACTCAGTAAAATGTATCTGTCCTTCGCTAACTCTCATCATTCTGAGGACAATGTCATTTTGCAAAAAGGCTTTCTATTAAATAACTAAATGCTGTAATGCAAAGTATTTAGAAGTTTGTGAAGTTGTTTCCCCCTAATGTACCCCCGTAGTTTGGAACTGAAACTTTTAGATTATGCTTGCTAGCCTTGCTGGCTGTCATTTGTAAACTTTTTTATTTCATGCCTCAACATCCACACAACCCTGCTGGAATGCCTAGTTGTGTTTGAATGTAACACAGGCGTTACCGTGTCCACAGTTTGGCTCTCTACTGTGCGTGTGTGTGTGTGTGTGTGTGTGTGTGTGTGTGTGTGTGTGTGTGTGTGTGTGTGTGTGTGTGTGTGTGTGTGTGTGTGTGTGTGTGTGTGTGTGTGTGTGTGTGTGTGTGTGTGTGTGTGTACAGTTCATCCCGACCGTCAGTCAAACAGACACCCACAGAGTTTGTTCATCACTGACAGATGGAGATGGCGACGTATCCGGGGTTGCCACTACTTCAGGGATGTTCATACTCTGCACGCTGTTACTGGCTGGGAGGTAAACACCCTCGTCTAAAAGGCTGACGGCTGAAAACATCCTCAAAATGAACACAAAGAAAACACAGGCAGAGGGTTGCTGTGGTTAAATACCTTGTCACACTTTTCCAGTATGTCATAAGTGATTATTAAAAGGAATTGCTTTGCATATCTTGTTTTGTTTTTTGCAACTCCTGCATATTTATTGAATCTTAAACTGAGCCAACTATGTCTAATAAATTATTCAAATCGCGATATTGAAAACACAGCAAAGGTTAAATTCAGTCAGAGGCCCTCCGGTCAGTTTGAGGATAGGCATTTTTGTCTGGGCAGGTTTACTTCATGCAAAATTGCTGACTAAGAAAGACAAACATTATTAAATTGTTGGCTGAAGTTAAGCAAGTTCTTTGATGAAAGTTGTTTAAAAGAAAACTCACTGTGAGGCAGTGGAGGTACAGTTAAGCAGAGCTGCAAAAGATCAAGTGCTCGCTGGAAATTGGATGCTGAAGTCTGCGCCAAAGCCACCTTTAAGTCTACCTGGTAAATCAATGCGTTAGACTTGTGGACAGAGCTCAAAGCATGCAGTAAAGGTTTGTCTAAGGCAGTAGAAATGTGTGTGCCTTCTATAGCTAGCGGGTAGTTGGCTTATAAAAGTACAGGATGTCACTGACATACAAGATGTTGTAATTTCTTCTTCAAATGGGTTGATCACTGGAGTATTGGTTATAGATTCAAGTTAAAATGCAGCCTCTGTGTTCCATCACTGGAACTCTAGTGGGTTGCCTTTGCTGCAGTGATTCACTGGCTTCTTGGGTTCGATTTGTATGCCAGCAGACTGATTCACCTCACTTCTCCGCCTTTGAATGACATCTAATAGTATGAGATAAGTTCTTATCATGACTGCAGGAGAAGCCGGTTTTTCTCTTTTTTCTAAAAAACATTTGATGAATGGTATTTCCAGCCTGTACTGTGTGATCTGTAAATAATAAACACACAAATATAAGAGGAGCCATGCCCTATGATAAATAAAGGAGACTCTCAAGACATTTTGTTAGTCTTGCGCAGAGGGAAAAGTTAGTCGGGGGGAGATCTGTTTCTAGACACAGTGGCCATTCGCCCTTGTGTGTCACAACAGTGTATTATCACATCAGGGATAATTGGAAGTGTGGGGGGGAATACCAAGTGGAGATACTGAGGACAAAATGACAGTGAAGGAAAATGATGAAAGCAAAGACCAATATTCAAGGAGCCTGCACAGAAGTGACACAATATGTTACATGGTAACAATTCAAAGTGCATTATAATCCACTCTATGTGTGATATGTAGCTGTTGTGAGTACTGGAAGGTGTATTAGACTTAATTTGTCTTTTTCAGAGGTAAATTAGGCAAAAGAAAGTGTGGTTCTAGCCTTCATTATTAACAAACAAAACAAGTTTTCATACCTTGTTGTTTAATGACAGTTAAATTGTGTAAAAAGCCATAATTATTTTAGTGATTTTTACAATCCACCAAACATGAGAGACTTAACAGATCAGTCTTTTTTTTCCGAAAATTTTCATACTGAAAAAAGTTAGCATTTTTAGACATTAAAAAAAAAACTGTCAGGAAGCTGTGAATAAATTGGACAATTATGAATGTCGACATAAAAGGACAGTGTGTTTCTGGTCACACAAAACTGTCAGAATGAGCTTCCAAAGGGATGACTAGAAGTTTAATATTTAATGATTGCCAATGTTCCTTGCTTTTTTTCTTATGCTCAGTGAATGGATATAATTAGTGCATTCCCACGTGCAATTACTAAAGCATATCTAAGCTATAAGCAACCATATAGCATAGATGCACTTAGATTGTCAGTGATATTATGTATACAGAGTCTTCAAATATTGCACTATGACTGTGAAATGATATGCAAACCCCAGAAAATAACTCTTACATAACCACTTTTGAGGCATCCCAAATGAGAGAATTTGCTAACAGCTTGTTAAAATTGCTCTACAAGAAAGGAGCTAAGTTTATAATAAGCCTGTGTATTTCTCCCTCTCTAACAACCAATATGAGGCTGGAACAGCTCAGACATCAGAAAAGGAGGTTAGACAAAGCCTTGCATTGTAGATAAATACTCTCACCTCACAAGATAACCCTGCAGGATGTGTGTGGAGTGTTGTCACAACAGCAGCATCACTATGGTGCAGCAGCCACCTGGAAGTGGACCATTTAAAATTAACATCTATACAGTATGACAAAACCGTCAAGTGCCAGCACAGGCTGGTTTGTGTGATCCTAGTGTGTAGCGTGATCCTTTGTGTGTAGCGCTTCCTGCAGGACTGCGGCTCTGCCCACACAGTCTGTGCGCACATGTGTTGAATGGAAACCGTACGTAACAACCTTAAGAGAAGTGGTTCCACATGAGTGCCTCCGACCTGTCAGCTGTCAACTTAGAAACTAAAGGGGGAGAGCATGCAGAGGGGGGGGGGGGATAATAATGATGAAATCCAAGAAGGGAAAAAAAGAATCAAGCTTCCAAGATCATGCGACATAACATGATGGCTGAAATCTCCTGACGCATTTGAGATGAGAACAACACGACACTCAACACCGTTTTTAAGATTATCCCCACGTCGGTGTTATGAAATCCAGTGCAGCCTTTGATTTCTAGGCTTTGCATTGCCCCCAACGACGGAACAACACTGACCCCTGCTGGTCGTATCAAGCACAGCAGACACGATGTAATATCCACTGTGTGCACGCACATGCTGTAAATGCGTGCTGTGCACAGCGAGGGGATCATTTCTTTGCCATATGATAACATTAAATGATCGAATGCTCTGTACTAATTGCTGACACAAGAATAATTGCTCAATGAGCAAAGCCGTGCCACAAAGCAATTTACTCATCATATTTGCTTGTTTGCTTTCACAAATGCCAGCTGGTTGCGCGAACAATTTTTGGGTTATTCTGTGTACATGTGCACGACCATATGCTGACTGTTCATGTGGTGATTTGAAGTAAATCATTGACTATGTAGCTACTCTTTTCAAATAAAAGTTAAGATTGCTCGACAGTATAACCAGATGCAGCGTGTATTACATTTCATTTCACAAGGTCTAACGAGCCGGTTAATTTTAGATGAGGTTTTACTGATGTGTAAAAATGAAGCAACCTATACATCTCCTACTTTAAAAGTAATCCAAAGCGGTAACAAGTAAAGAAAACGGTCACTAAGCTTGGAAGTTGCAGTTATTTTTGTTTTATTTCACCTAAACTAGATATATTCTGTAGAGGAGATGACGTGCACTCTTTGTTTGGAGTAAAATTAGAATAAACACACATTAACCTGAAACTTTTGACTTCTAGACATTTTCATTGTTTGTTCCAAGCTTCCACTTTCCCTGTATAATCTTTTATTTATGAGGTGGTGTTGTCTGTCAGTCACTGATACGTGAGAAAAGCACAGGGCAACTCCAGAGAAAACGTTCTTTGCTCCCAGCAGAAAAAAAAAAAAAAAAGCGGTGACTTTTCCAGGTCCAGGACGCACGTCTCGCCCTCCTCTGTCTGGACAGATGCGCTCTCCGTTGCCAAACCCCACAGCAAGTCCGTTGTTCCCATTACTGCGCTCTAATCACAATAACCGTTTCCAAATAATAATGAAAACCCAACTAACCTTGTTCTTTCATTAGGAAGCTGTGAGTTCAACACAAGGCATCTGATCTAAATGGCTTGCCTTTTTACTCTATGATATGCAGATGAATGCGGCTAGAAATCTAATCAGAGCATCAGTTCTCCGATGGAAACCTGCGGTGAAAGTTATAGAGTCATCATTCTCACCATCAGTTTTTGTTTCTCTCCGGGACGCTGATAATGCTCCAGTTTTATCCTTTAAGGTAAGGATTCATCAACCTGCAAAAGATAGGAGAAACTCGATGATGATGATGATGATGATGTGTGTGTGTGTGTGTGTGTGCGTGCGTGCGTGTGTGCGTGCGTGTGTATGCGTGTCTGTGCGCGTGTGTGTGTCTGTGTGCGTGTGTTTGTATGTGTATGTGTGTGTGTGTGTGTGTGTCTGTGCGTGTCTGTGCGTGTGCGTGTGTTTGTGTGTTGTCCACTAGATGGCAGTGTGGTGTTTCTTTATTTCACTGGGGACTGGAGGAAGCGTCATTCTACATCTATATGTGATCACAAAATATACCTGTGACATATGATGTCTCAAAGAATCGTGTTTTAATACTAACAATACTATTTTAACAAAAACATTGCAGAAATCAAACAACAACAGATAGTTTACTTCATAGTTTAGCTCATAGTTTACTGTAGGCAAACAAGGACCAGGCTTCAATCTCCAGGTAAGACTCATCATCACAGAATTAAAGACACTGCGAACCCAAGAAACATATCGAAATGTCGTTATAACGGATGGGTGCAGTTAAATTGTGTCGGATTCGATAGTTTCCCATTGTGTCAAATGATGTAGAAAACCAGGAGAGACTTGAAATGGTTACACTCTGTCTGAAAATTACAGTCAGTTTTGGAGATTTTTGTCATATGTTTTATTTTTATAGTACAATAATACACAATTAATGTAGACATAATGACATTGGCTTTTATATAAAGGTGGGTTTTTTTTTCATGTCTAGATTTTCTGCATGACACTCTAATCCAATAAAACGAGATATCTGGTTTGTCTTAGTTTTTGTATTTGGCATCTTTATAGAGCAGTCACTGTTGTGGTCATGCTAAGGAGGTTCTGGAGGTTGTCACATTTCACATTAAGAGTTTGAAATTATCAAAAAGCTGCATGTTTTACCTCATTATGCCTTCTCTATAATCATTTGAAACATCTTGTCAAATATAAATGAAAGTACAAAATGACCATCCATATGATCAGACTGCAAAACACCACTCCGAAAGGCCAAAGTAAACTGAGCTGACCTTCGATTGAAATTCTGGAAGAACCACATAACAAACTTTTAAACACAACCTGTAAAGCCTGGAGTTTTGATTCTATAAAATATTTGTTTGTACTTTGTCTAACTTTCATGGTGTCTGATTGTTAAAAAGGGATGATTGGTGAATAAACATACAAAACAATATGTACACTGTAAGTGTGTGTGTGTGTGTGTGTGTGTGTGTGTGTGTGTGGGTGTGTGTATGTGTGTGTGTAGCGGTGTGTGTGTGTGTGTGTGTGTAGCAGTGTGTGAGAGAGAGAGAGAGAGAGAGAGAGAGAGAGAGAGAGAGAGAGAGAGAGAGAGAGAGAGAGAGAGACAGAGAGAGAGAGAGAGAGAGAGAGAGAGAGAGAGAGAATATACTCATGACCAGAACGGTCAACAAAATGACTGACTGGGCTTTTAACCAGAAATTAATCCTTTTAAAATGAAGAGAGTTATTGCATCCAGTCAGAGTGCAGAGACTAGCCTAGGGAACCAGTAATTGGTTAGTGTTGATTTTGTGATATACTAAGATATCGATTACCCCATCGTAAATCTCCCCCCTCGTGTTGCTGTGAAGCGAGGGCTTCACTGTTCTTGAGGGACATTTCAAGTAAATGATGCCCATAAAGGGTCGAGGATGAATAATGCTGAGAGAGAGCTTTTGCAAGGCAATGAAGAGCTTCGATAAAAATGAGTCGCGGGGATGGGGGTGGCTGAAGCCTCCATCTTGCTGCTGATTCTATATAGATTTTTCATTTATTTAAATAGGACATATCATATGCAGGAAATGCAATACCAGCTACTGTCAATGGAAGCTTAAGAAGTGATGACTTCCTCACCTCCAGCGTTGGTTCCACCGGCAGCGATCAATTACTGCCCCAACGCTATAACACTATATCACTGCTTAGGTTTTGTAATAAATATACTCTAACTGAGCGATAGTGAAAGGTAACGGCAGAGTGAGAAAACATTTGCATACTATTTCTAAAGAGACATCTAAATCAAATCAATAGATTATGTATAAATTTCAAGGCATTTAATTGAATTCTGATACTGAGCAAAAAAAAAAAACCTTTTTGTGTTGCACCATCTGTGAGCTGGATCCCTTGTGCATGCTCTGCGGCGAGGTGTCAAGCTTTAAGTATAACAGGCCAAAGTGTCATGGTTTGGTGTTTGTGTCCTGTTGCCCTGCAGTGCTGGAGTATGGAAGGAGGCGGGGCTGAACTTGTGGGCGGAGCCTCGTCTCCACACCTGTCCCTCATCTCAACACCTGTACCTGATCAGACTGACTGGGCAGAGGCCTTTTAAGCCTGCTTCTCCTTTGGTTCAGCGCCAGATAGTTTTGTACCCTAGGGCCTTGCCCACGTCTCTAGTTTGTTGGACTTCTTGAGTTTTTTTTGTGTTTCTTGGTTTTTCTAATAAAATTATGAATGAAAGCTTCGCCATTGGTGTCCTGCATATGAGTCCTAACTCTGCACCTCACGACACAAAGAATTTAATCAAATATTCCAAGGTATGAATGCTTCATTGTCAAATGATTGACAATATGAATGCAGTATAACTTGCACAAGAAAGCGATTTGAGGAACAGATTGAGAGATGACTGATGCACAAAGATAATATTTTTAAAATATCAAAGCAACAAAAGTCCAGTCTCTAAATAATGAGAAATCACTGCTCATGAGACAGCCTTGGACTTGGGGTAGGACATGTGACATGAATAATATCTAGTTGGATATGGTTATATTGTGATGCTAATGTAATCTGCTGGGCATTCCTAATTAATTAATCAGTCATTTGCCAATCAGTTCATGTTGCTAGCAAACTCTTTTCATATGCGCATGTTAGCTGTCAGCAGGTAGATAATGATTAAACAGTTATATAATAAATATTTCACAAAGCAGAGGACTAATTAATGTAGTGCCTGAACAACAACATCACTATCAGAGAATGTGCTCTGTCATGGGTGTTGGGCTAATTAGTTGTTACAAAAGTAAAATATAATGGTGACAGGGAAGTTTCCTCTGAGCAAATTAAAACAAGTATTCCTGCTCCAGCCTTTGTATACTCATTGTACTGCTCCTCGAACAATTCTCTGCAACATATGGAAATGAAGCTGTTTTTAAAACACATATACCACCTACATTTAGTCTTATGGAAAAGGCCAATGTTTTTGCTGCTGCAATGAGACGCCACACGGCCTGAGGCAAACCACAGGAAAAGAGGATCCTGAAAGGATTTGAACTGAAAGGAGTTTGTCCTGTCAATCCAACGTCATGAATACAAGTAAAAACTTTTTCAAGGCCACCTAGATCCTGATATATTTTCACATTGTGATCAGCCTTGTAAAAGACAGTCTTGACCTTATGTGTATGTAGGAGATTCACTTTTTCTTTGAAGGGTATTTCTGTTCATGAATTATCCAACTTATCCTTTACCAACTAAATGTTGGTAAAGCTGCACTCATAGCTAGAGTAGAGAATAGAGTATAACTTTATCTCTTAAGGAGGTTCCATCAGGGGAATTAATTTATCCATCGCACATAGCACAGTGAGTACACAAAACACAGCAAAATACACCACGGTGAGTACATAAAACACAGAAAAAGCACACAGAAAGCACCAGCACATGGAAAGTAAGCTGAAGTTATCACCATGATGACACAAACTCAGCCACCCTTCCATCGAGTTTAATCTTTTGGAGAATTGGAGTAATGTCATTTTAACGTCACTTCCTTGGTTTTAATTACTTTTAACACAGGAAGTCTTCCTTGCATCTAACATCTAACAAAATAATCTGTCATGCTGACAGGGTTTATTTCCTCATCTTTCGATACACTTCAGCCGTGTCACCTGTGAACTTTAGGAAGAGATAAAGTTATTGCTAAAGTCATTGGTGTAAGAGAGGAGAGTACATACAGTGATGTATGGAGCCAGTTAGCACGGAAGAGGTCTTTGGTTCGAATCCATCTGTGGACCTGGAAAGAGAGATGTTTTATCTTGTTTTTAAAGTTTTTATTGTGCAGAAGTAAACCATAAGGTCTCTAAATGCTGTACCATAATTGAGTCTCCAAACATTTATTTTTTTAAAAACGGAGTTTGATGGAGAGTTTCTTCCAACAATTATCACAACGTATAAGGTAACTGCAATGTCAGATAAAGAAAAAATTTTTTTTCTTTTTTGATTTCAAAATTTCAAAGATTGAAATACTTTGAAACTTTAAAGTGCTGCAGGCGATAGTTTCTGAGCGCCCAGGACAAAAACTCTTCAATTAGATACTGTGACTCTTAAAAATATTGCAGTGAGGCTGTTAGTTTGTAGATATGTTTAAATCTATTGGATTCTCATACCCCTCAGGTTACATAAAAACATAATGAGCTATTATAAATTTAGAATTTTTAATAAAGGAGTTCTATCCAGCTCAAATATTCCCACAGATGTAACCTGCTCTCCGCTGGCCATCAATTTGTCATGACTCTCTGGGCAGTTTCATGTGAATTGGGGATGTTAATGGGTTTATTGGGGTTATTGTGCGCATGGACGCATGACGTCACGCCCTCACGCATTTCAGTCCTCCTCGGTTCTACATCAGAGTGGAGAGCAGTCCGGATCAGACGGTGTTATTTCGTCTTCCCACCTGCTGACTGGAATTATTATTTTTTTTCTCCTCCAGCTGTTGGACATTTCTGTGCGTTCAGGGATGTGAGGCCACTTAAAGTTAAGTACATTCCCCGTTTTAACTGGAACCGATTGGTGTAAAGTTTTATTCCGGCTGTAAAGTTTGTTCCTCGGCAGCTCCGGTGTCGGACCAGACACACCCGCAGCGCGCAGAGGAGTTGATGAGAGCGGACTGAGGTGCGGGTTGTTCGTCGTCGGCGCGTCTTCGCTCGTCCTCTTGGTTCGCAGACGCGGTGGTATCTGCGGGAACCAGGCTCTGGAGTTGGGATTCTTACTGCTGGATGTGCGGAATGCGTCGCCATATGAAGTCATAATGTGCAGCCTGTGGAAAAACACGACCGTCTGACAACTTACTTTATTTTATTCCCAGAAATCTGCCCTAAAATCACTTAGGAAATAATCTCCCAAAAAAAAAGAAATGATTTTAACAACTTGCATCATCATGTTGTCCTTTCTGGGTGAGTGACGCTTCGATCTGTTGAATTTAATGCGATTCTTTTTTTTTTTAAACGCACATTAAATGTGTGATTATGGAGGCAGGATTGTGATCATTTAGCATGAAAAGGAAAAAAAAAGTTTGTGTAAACTGTTGCTTGGGGCTTATAGGCTGTTAAATGAAACGTTAAAACTAGTCCACACAGTCAACATGAATCTTTCTGACTTATTCTAACTCTCAGACTCGGTGCTCACCTTGAGGGGTGACGGCAGCACACCCTCCCGCCCGGTCCGTCTGGACTGCGTAAAGGCCAGCGAACAGTGTCTGAAGGAGTACAGCTGCAGCACCAAGTACCGGACCATGAGGCAGTGCGTGGCGGGGAGGGAGAGCAACTTCAGCGCGGTCACCGGCACCGAGGCGCAGGGCGAGTGCCGCAGCGCGATAGAAGCCGTGAAGCAGAGCCCCCTTTACAACTGCAGGTGTAGGAGAGGCATGAAGAAGGAGAAGAACTGTCTCCGGATCTTTTGGAGCATATTCCAGAGTTTACAGGGTACGAATGCATCGACCCGAAATGAACTACCCATTAATAGTTAATATTTGATTGATCAATAAGCTCAGTGTCCGTATGGATGAGCGGTAACCGAAGTAGAAGATCCACGTTTTACTTTATGCAGAAACCACCATCAGAAGTAATGTTGCTGTTTGAAAATTCTACTAAAACATCAGATACATTTGCCTGACCTATAGACATATTACGCATGCCAAATATCATTGGTACATCTCTAGATACATTAATATGCGCAGGGTTGAATTTCCCTGATATAGCTCGTCAATGTGAATCTATTTTACTGCAGATAAAAGCTGATCCAATACTGATTAAATCTTAAATAATGCATTATGTGAAATTTGAATCTGCAAAGAAATGGTCCCATAAATATAAAGGAGTAAGAATTACTTCGTTGCGAGCTTAAAGTACTTTCAATTTGCATTTAAGTTCAGAATCTTACTGTTTTTCTTTGACTTTTTGTACAATCCAACAGTGAATACAACATTTGGTGTAGTATAAACCTATGTGAGATGGAAGTAGTATTGAGTAGGTAACTAAAGGTCGCCCCATGTTTTCTATTGGTAATTACTTATAACATATTCATATTTACAGAATCATATGTCTGAATTTAAGGTATTTCAATGAATTCCCAGTTACCCCATCAATATAATTGATTTGCTACGGAACATCAACCCACACTACTACACACATTTACAGGCATGTGCATAATTTCCAGCACATGTTGATAATCGTTTGTTTGTCACACAGGTAACGACTTGCTGGAATACTCTCCATACGAACCAGTCAACAGTCGGCTCTCAGATATATTCCGCTTGGCCCCCATTATTGCTGGTAAGCTGGTGCATTTTCTTTATTTAGGGAAGGTGGCGTTCCCTAGGTTTAAGTTTGGATATTGTGCAACGTTAAGTAACTGTATATAGCTACATCATTACTCAGCTGGACTTTAAATCCAGTTTAAGTCCCTAAAACACTACAACAAATCTGTCACAGTTTGACAAGCACTCTTTTCTGCTGCTGTCTGGTTTCAGGCTGCGGCTTTCAACGCCCATTATCCATCACAAAAGCTTTTATCTGATGCTGTGACCTACCATACACAAAGCAGAGTCATTTAGTGTATTTCACTTTCAGCTCTAAGCAATGATGAGAGGTCTGCTTGGTTTTTTCCTTCCACTATCACAGTGCTAGCGCTGGAAGTAGCATTTATGCGCTTGTTTCAAATGAATCATCCTTTTAAGTTAGAGCATTTGTTGAACTCCTTGAGCTTCCAGGCCTGAATGCTTTGTGGATTAGATCGCGCAAATCAGAGGAGAAATGCTGCTTGATGATTACTGTGGTGAATCTGAATGCCATTTGAGGCCTGGTATGCCGAAAAAAGGGTTGCAGGTGGACTTGGGAGCACACAGCTAGTCGATCTAATGCGATACACACAAACACGCACACACACACACACACAAACACAACAAACAGTCTAAATAACCATTGTCTGCAGATAGTAGTACTGATAGAATGCAAGCTGTGCGAGACAAGTTCTCTGTCACTCAGAGTTGGCCTTTCTGGCTGGAGGAGGGCAGACGCTGCACCGGCCATCTACCATTTAAGTGAAAAAATGGTCATTTGATTCTCTCTCTGCCCGTCCCCCTCGCTCTTGCTGTGATTGAATCCATTCACCGAATAACATCGGCTCTGCTCCACTTGCTATGACCCAATGGTTAACGGCCTTTCAAAAGGTGAGTGAAGAAAACATGTAGTGGAATTTGGATTGCTCTCTAATGTTGAGATAGGTCTGACAAAAGAATAAGAAGAATGGGAAGAGAAATGAAATTCTAAAATTGGTTGAGGACTCCTGAGGCTTTCAGCTAATGGGTGTTCCAGTAAAACAATGCAGGAGTTGTTAAGGGCGAAGAAGATGAATTAGCCTGAAGTTATTCTAACACCACAAACTGATTTCTTTTGTTTACCTTAGATGAGACAGCAGATTTACACCAACTGTGAAACGTTTTAATTTTGACGAGGATGTGTGCAAGAAGTGTTCTGCTGCAAATATGCCCTACACTCAAAGCCTGTGACTGACAGCATGGAAGATATTAGAGCTTGAACTTACAATTATTAGGCATTCTTGGAAGTCAGAAATCATGCTTGTGTGTGAGGGATGGCACTGAGTCAGTGGGATGCATAGTAGTGTGTAAACAGCCAAATAATGTAATGCATTAGATATAAGCAGTCCATTTACTATAATTGACCTCATTCCTACCTGCATATCAACCAGGCCTGAGACAATGACTGTAAAATAATACACGTGAGTCAGCATTTAATCATATTTACTTTTCCCCTTGGGCATTACAGTGAATGGTTGGAAATACATTTTTTATCAATACAAAAATTTAATAAAGGCTTGTGTGAAATAAAAATCAGGAAGTTTTATCTTATAAAACATGATCAGTATGAAACAAGCTGCTGCACTTAGCCTCTGACTTCCATTAACCTGTCCTTTCTTGTTTAGTCAGATTACTGTTTTAATTGAATTACATAGATTTTCATGCGCACATGTTTTTGCACAGGTTTTCATATATTAGGGGATGACTAGACATAAATAACTAGCGCAGGATATTGAGTCCCTATGTCAGTACTTTAGTAAAGCTGTCCAGCCTTACTAAAATGCCTGCTAACACTGAAGTGATACAAATTTGCCATTTCAGGCTAACATTTGCTGGCACTAAACACCACATAGATACAATAGTGACTTTTGTTTTACCTCAACTGAAAATTGTTAGATTTAGTGATTAATCATGTTCGTTTGATGAATGTAGACAGCAGTCTTTAGATTTCATACCTTTCAAACACAATTTCATATTCAATATTCATATACAGTAAAATCATATTTCATTAATGGTGGCTTTTTGGGATCTAGCTTTATAAATGGAAAATGCACCAGAATGCACACCAAACTGCATCAGCACAGTTACATCTACAGTTTAATCGTAGTTTCAAGTCTGCAGTTTTTTTATTCGTAATCTTACGGTAACAAATTATCTGTTTCAAACATTCTGGATCACCCGATCTGGATCTTACTAGATCTTGCTATATAATCAGCCTCATCCCTCTGAAATTCAAATGACAATCGAGATCACCACTAAAATCTAATGGATTGTTCCTTGAGCTATACCTCAACCTTCCAGTAAGTTTCATTAAAATCCATTTCTAAGTTTTCTGTAAAAAGACAGACAAACAAACCCACATCTGCAAAAAGCATATTCTCCTTGGCAGAGGTAATGACAAACATTTATCTTCGGCTATCAGAGTAGGGAGCATCCTGCCTTAGTAGTTCACCCCTGGGATATAGTATGGATTATTGTATTCTGGCTCACATGCTGTATTTTACATTAGGGTTGCCTGAGGCCTGGCTTAGTTTCAGGCAGGAATGAGGTCACTTATGGCAAATGGATTCCTGATACCTAACCCATTAAGTGATTTATGTTTGTTTCTTAGAGTCCCCTTTAGGTGTTTACACATTGCTATACGTTATGCTGCAGGGGTGTCTGAACAATATATATAGCTTTTTATTGTCAAAATTGTGTCAGATAGCTGAACTATAAAAAATAGAGGAGCCCAGCTACATTGTTTAAAAATCTTATTTTATAAGGTTTTCTGGAGAGAAAAAAAGATACTGTTTTCACCTAAGGATAAAGGAAAGAATAAAACACTAAAATAAACATCAGACTGCACCAACGTAAGGAGGATGTGAGATTTCTTGTTCTTTTCAGGGGGACCCTGGTTTTTTGTTATATCACTTTCACAGTTCACAGGGAGAGACGGATAAATATCATGATGCTTTCAAGGATCCCCAGGCAGGGTGAAGGTTGCCCAATCATAAAACTCGCTCGCCAGCATGCTCATGAAATCCCCATGTTTCACATTAAAATAAAAAAATAAAAAATATGAGGTCACATTTGTACGTTGTGTTTGATTTTATTGCATCGTTGTGGCTGAGTCACTCAGGGCCTCTTGTCCATGTTTCTGTACTATTTTTGAAGGTTGCACAGCTCACAATTAAAAGGACGTCGTCTTTTTTTAGGGAAAAAAAACAACGGCGACCTCTGTATCAGTCTGAGGAAAAAAAGGCATGGTCTATTCAGAAGCACAAATGCTAATTATACAAATGTTTTGTTTCAGGAGAAAAGGGCAAAAATTCATTATTTTATGCTTTGGCATTTACATCTTGCTGGAATCTGGCCCGTAACGCCTGCCTCAGAGCGTCTTGGGCATAACATCTCCTTCTCTACATCTCTTCCATTTTCTTTGGAATCATTGAGGTCCTGATTAAGGTGTGCAGAAATAGAATTGATTCAACTAGATTTTGTCTCAAGCAGTTAAACAAGGAAACATATAATAATTCCACTTATTGTTTCTGCTTTTGGGAAAAAGTGACCATTTTTAGTCTTTGATGTATGCATTGAATTCAGTCTGATTCTGACATTCTTTGCCACTACGTCTCTGGCTGGTCTTCGAGTTTCTTTCTGTCTTCCCAATACCTCTGGTACAGACCTCCTCCATGACTAGTGTCTGTATGACGTTTCAATGATTCATAGGCATTCAAAAAAAATTTTCATCTGGAACCCAGCCAGACTTCTGTTCGAAAAAGCCGGCAACAATCCTTCCTCCTTCACATGATAATATTTTGAATTAGAGCACGTACAGAGGAAGAGCTATTCACAGACAGATCCATTGTCAATATGTTTGCATGAGCAAGAGAGAGAGAGTGAAAGAGAGAGATTCTGAGCCAGTCATTGAACTCACCTCCACAATGGTATAGAGCTTTGTCCATCTTAATAGAAAATCAATTTGTGGTGGTCAGTGCTGGCATTGTCATGGGCTACAAGATAATAAATGTACAGGAAACAAAGCCTTCATTTAACCATTCTGCAAACATGACTGAAAAACAAACATGCCATACTTAGCTTCCATTAATGCTCTATTTCGTCAACTTCCAGAAAGCTTCACTTCTGATCTATTTATGCCGTTATTAATGCAATCTGAGATGCGTGACCTCCAAGCCAATAACGGCTAAGATAGGAAAAGTCGATGTGGCATTTATAAATCAATGAATGGGAGACTTTTGCAGATATAACACAAACAAATTATGCAAGTTTCATCAAAGGGAAAGCTTCACCAATATGCATTATGCCCAAGTGCAAAGTTAAGTACACAATTTGTATTGGTAAATGAGGCACTCATCCAAGAAAACTCAAGGTCTTTACTTAATTACACTAAGCTAAATATAAGTTCAGGTCATTCCAGATGGACTTGCAGTTCATTGGTTTTGCATCTCTGCTCTCCGAGACCACAACTTAAGAAAATTATGGATTCCTGCAGGGCAGTCACATCCCAACTCCAAATGAACTGATTCCACATTCCTCAACAAGACTTGCCACACTAATGACAGATTACAATTAAACAAACCTCAAAGAAATGAAAATTAATTCAATTTACCCTTTTAATCATCTTTTAGTGTGTTCCTTTTGAAAATGAAGAGCATAGATGAAATGAGCATTTGCATCTGGAGCTAAACGAGTGTCAGGAATACATCAATATAAATCAGTGTTAGGGCTTTAATGAATATAGCCATAGCAGACACACCTCCTGCACTCAATTTCTATCAATAAATTTCCGCCACTCATGTTCCCATTATGCTATAACCATTACAGACTGCACATTTTAACTGCTTAATGGTTTCAGTTTGAGGGTAACAAACATTTGAAGTTTTTAAAAGGCTATCCAGGCAGTTCCTCGATTTACATGAAAATAACCACTCTCATAGGGGAAATATCAATATTGAAGCTCCGCCATTGGTTCATCTGTCTGCTCTCTTACCAAACTGGCCTTGTAGTTCATCAGTATTCTCCCAGACAGTCCAGTTGGTGAACAATAGAGGAAGTTCAGCACAATGATAATTCAAGGATAATTCTATATTTGCCTGAGGCAACAGTTCTGTGGTCTTTGTCCTTTGCTGCTGGCTCGTTACATATGTGAACAGTTCTTCTGAGAGAAAACAGAGGGTGGCCATGAGTATTAAAATACATTTAATCTGCTAATCTGATTTACATAAAGCTTCTATCAGCAAATCATCTGCAGCCATTTCTTTTCACACACTTCTACTCTGTTTTCACTCTGCCCCTATGGAACTACAGAATAACTCAATTTATTCCAACTGAGTTAACCAGAGGGAGTGTAAAACCCAATAATGGACACAGGCTGTGAATTAGAGTTTACAATTCATTTAAACTCTTCATAATCAAATATTAAAACTTTATGTGCTGCTGTGAAGTGAAACGGTGGAACTTTATCATATATATTAACAAGCATGTTTAATTTTTGAGTTTTGAGTTTTATCAATTTCAGCCTGTATTGAGATTGTTGGCAGTATAAGAATATAAGTCATTCATTTGTTAACAGAAGATACCTTAAAGGTTAAGGTGTGAATTATGTACCATTTATTTTTCTGATGTGTTGTAACTTTGATATCATTTAAGTTCAACGGACACATCACTGTTCTCACATTTAGGAACAGTCATTCTCATTCTGAATACACCACTCTCTCGTTCACTGACGCTCTGACACACATGAATCTCAGTGAGAGATAAAGCTGTTTGGATTGAAGACATTCCTCATCGAGATGAGTGTATCTTATGGCTCTGCCATGACAAGCTGTGTGCAAGAGAGCCAAGTGGATGTATGACGATGACTGACGAAGGTGATGGCTAATCATGGTTTTGAGATAGGAAGATAAAGCACTGTAGGCTGACATAGGGTGATGTTTCAAGCCACGCATGGAATTATTTGATGTGATCCGATTCCACCCTGTAAGCACTTGAACACGCGTGCACAAATTTGACGTCTTTCATACCTTGTGCATCGCTCCTGCACAGACACCTTCATTTTTGTGCAAATCACCTTGCACATTCTAATAGAATGACATTCACATCTTCTTTGCTTTTAATGGAAGCAAATAACTCAGCTCTTCAGACTTTATTTGCATAACTCAGATTGATAAAGATGCATCAATGCAGGTTTGTGGTTTGACGGTATAGGGTTTAGGGGGGATTTTTTGGCAGCATTGGAATATAATTTTAACAAGAATATTCAAATTACTGTGTAATAACCTGAAAATAAGTTATCATGTGTTTCACCTTAGAATGAGTATCTGATACCTACATTATGTACATGGAGTCCATTATGTTGTAGCACCATGTCTCTGTCTCATCCCAAACCACACACTGAGTCTAGAAATTGCTTGATGCAACTTAAACTTTCTCTGTTCTTCTCCAGACACAGTAAAACCACACAAAACCTCCTTACCTAGTGGTTAAATTTCCTCAGTAGCCTCAGGCCAACATCATTAGGAGTTGGAATTACCATTATTATTACCTTTTGTATGTGGCCTTTCATCCTTGGCAAACAATTTAGCAACATGGATCTAAGGATTACTGTTTAAGAGTCTCGTAATCCGGCATTAGTATCCTTGTGATCTCATATCAGAATCATACTGAATGTGGCAGGAGCTCCACAAACTAGGTTTAATGCATTTCTGTTGGAACAAATACAGGATGAAGGAGACTGGAGGATTAAATGAAGGAAGGTAATAGCTGGTGTGATAGGAATTTAGCGAAATTTTGCTAATTACATTGGTGCACTTAATAAATGGAATTTGGGGTCCGGCCATAAATACTGAGACACCGAGACGTGGATTTAGCAGCACTGGCAGGAGGCCAGACGGTGGGCAGGATGCCACGAAGGAGTGGGCTCTGACCACTGCTGCCTTCTTTCCATTAGGGGGAATGAAACAGAGAGCACTAAATAGATGGCCAGGGGTTTGAAGGATTAAGTAAAGCAGCGATATATTTTGAAATACAGTTTTGGACTATTATCTTGAGACTCTGCAATAAAACCATTTTGTGACTTTTAGTTTTGCAGTTTTCGGACCAACGGTCTTGTAACCTCTTTGTTCCTTTGTGGTGACTGAAGTCCAACAAATTCTGTTGGTATTCTTTTAGTCTAAGTGTCCAGTGTGGAACATGACCTTAAATATTTAACAAAATGCTAATATGACTTACTCTCAGTACTTTCAGTCTTCTACAAAACTAAATCAATGAACCAATCACTTAAACAACATTTTTTCTCATCCAACAAGGGAATGAATCTCTTTAGATCTCCATAAAAACAACAACAACAACTATAAATATCCACATTGATAATCAAAAATCACTAATCAAAATTATCACCAGCATGCTGCTAATGTATTGAAGCCTCTGATGAAGAAACATCAGGTCCTGACTCCAGCTCATGGATCAGTTCTTCATCACAGACAAATGCCATGTGTCACATGATTTCATACATTTTCTTTTGGAAATATAAGCTCACTGACCTGAAAGAATGTTTTCAACAATTGTATAAAAACATTGGATATTACAAACTCAGGGTGTCTTTTTATTCGAATGCATTTTCAGAATACATATGTTGATGCTGCCTCTCAGGATATCATAAGTATCATCTCATTTTAGATGATATTGAACCCTAGTGGGCTGACAGAAGGTATTTGTGTCATCCTGTCAGAGGTCAAAGAGTCAGGTTCCAGTGTGTGCTCCCCTGTCTTGTTTTTCAGTCTTCTTAAATGGCAACATGGAGGTCTTGCTCCAGGGTTGCAAGCAAAGAAGGCAAAATAAGAGTTGTGATTTTAAGCCCTGTACATCTTATAACAAGACTGTGGCAAATTCATTGAGATATTTGTAAAGTAAATACAGGATTTCCCTTCAAGATTGACTCATATTTTATATTTGTGTATGTAACCTGAAGACTTTAGGACAGCTCTAGTATGTTGTTCAGAATTTCTGTGCTTATAATGGAAATATGACAACAGAATAAAAAAAATAGAAGTAAAAGTTTTTGTTTGTCTAATTACAACCATGGCTCAGCTCACACAATTAAACACAACAGGGAAAAAATACACAGATGACTTTTCATAATCTTAAAATATCCATTTATATAACAGATACTTTGCACATTGCATAATTTTAGTATTTTGCATAATTGCACATTTATGGGAGATTTTAATTAAGCTTCATCCGTAATGTTTTGATTCCTCCATGAAGGTGACTTCAGTGGAAGTGGAACATGGCTTGTAAATAAATCCCTCCTGAAACTAAGAAAACATGATCAAAATGAGTTTACTTAATATAAAAACGTTCATATTAGAAAAGGTTTTCTGTTGCCATGGGCTCTGTGGAGTCACGCTGCAACCAAAAGTGTCAACCTTCTTACTCACTGGGCCATCTGTAACTAATACGCAAAAATACATACAAGACTTGTTGTCATATAAAAACTAAAAAGAACATTTGAAAATATGGGGGGGGGGGCAAAGGTATACATTGATTCATAGAAGTGATTCATAGAAGGACTGTCACACGTATAGAGCAAGAGCTGTGAATAGCCACTGAAGGACCACAGCCCACATCTCTAGGCACTTGTCAGATGTAAGTAATGGCTTCTGTAATACATGATTAACCTAAGGTTCAAGAATGTATTCAGATTTAATCATAGCACATTCTGTGGTGCATGAGAGTATGGCAGCGAGCTTCAGTTCCACCTCAAAAGGCAGAATTATAGGATTTATTTTGCCGTGCCGAGGCTCGGGATACAGTTTGTTACTGTTTAGAAGAAAAACATAGAGGACTTTTACAGCAACAAATGGGAAAAATTAGATGTTTGATGATGAAGGTAAAAGCCTTTTGGGAACGGAATCCAAATGTCCCCAAGAAAGAAGATACTCTGTCTAGAGAAGTGTATTTTCAAAGGTTTACATTACTGTTTTTTGTAAAACAAAGGATGCTTATCAGGTGTGACACATGACACCAACACCCAAGGGGTTATACAAATGTGGGTAATGCATTTGGAAGGGTTAAAGGTTGTTGAGGTCTAACTGGGACATTCTGGTGCATGTTTAGTAAATTGACAAGACTGTCATGTAATACTGTGAGATAATGGGTTTTGATATAGAACATCAGAATTAGGGTTTGGTTTTGAATATAGTCTTAATACTCTTTCTGTCTTATTATTAAATAGTGAAACGATGGCTTTTATTTTTTCCCCCAATGCACCAAAAAGATTTGTAACAATTTCCTTAAAATTGTAGATAATGATAAAATTTCTCAAAAGTAGATACTACTAATTCACATTAATGTTATGACCTCTGGTTTGAACTGAAGATGAAGCCTAATCGACAAAACAACCTGCTATTGACACAAATGGTTTATGGCAGTGTCCACATGAGGAAATATGCAATTTCTCTTGTCTTTTAGTCGAACCTGCATCCACGAAGGAGAACAACTGTCTGAATGCTGCCAAGGCATGTAATCTGAATGACACATGTAAGAAATACCGCTCAGCTTACATCAACCCCTGCACAAGCAGGGTGTCTGCCTCTGAGGTGTGCAACAAGCGCAAATGCCACAAGGCCCTACGTCAGTTCTTTGACAAGGTAATTAAGTATGGTAATTCTGAGTGCTGTCTGTAGCTTTTCTGCCGACCGGGTGTCAAATGTTGAAAGAAAAGGGTCTATTTTGAGTCAAATTGTACCGTCTTTCTCAATTTTAAATCTAAGTGGAAGCTGGATAGTTGCGGGATATTTTTAAAGTGCTAGGGAGAGAATGTTTTTGTAGATACAATTGAGAGCTTCAAACAAAAAGTAGATGTTTGTTGCCTCCGTGCTTTTAACGCCACCCGCTTCAACCTGTTCTTTTTCTGTTTCCCTTAAAAAAATGAAGGTTCCAACAAAATACAGCTATGGGATGCTTTTTTGCTCATGTCCAGCGGGGGATCAAACAGCATGTGCAGAACGCCGAAGACAAACAATCGTACCCATCTGCTCGTATGAAGATAAAGACACACCCAACTGTCTGTCTCTGCAGAATGCATGCAAAACTAACTACATCTGCAGGTGAAGACTAGACGGAGATATTCTCAAGTTTGTTACCGATGCAGTAGGATTATATTTATATCACTGCAAATAACATAGTTTTACGACTGTCTGCAGATAATCATAGAAAAGAGACAATCATGGTAATTGAGAGGCAACTGCCAGATTACAATGTCTATCTGTCGTTGGTAGGTCAAGGTTGGCAGACTTTCTTAGCAACTGTCAGCCTGAAACTCGCTCCATATCCGGGTGTCTAAGGGAGAACTATGCTGACTGTCTGCTGTCCTACTCAGGTCTTATTGGTAAGTTGAAGAATCATTTAAGTGAATTAGAAAGTCAATTAGAAAAGAAGCTCGCAAGGGATTGATACATTTCTATGAGAATTCCTCAGATGGTAGACATTATTTGAAATGATCCTGGGCATTGTGCCAGTATCATAATGATATTGCATAACAAGATTAGATATATTCTTAGATTTTTTTTCATTACCTTGTGACATGGCTTGTGTTCTACACACTGCATTGCATGCCTTACTTTTCTCTTGTAGCTGTTGGAATATTTGTATTCACCCACTTTTACTGATTATTTACCAAAAAAGCCTATTGTGTTAATGTTATATGAAAGAACTAATAGTTACAGCTCCAATGCTGCTGAGATAATGTCACAGCGTGACATTTTCGTATACACCACCCAGCACTAATTTGTCTTTTCTCATCAGACTTTTTTTGTTTTCCGATCCTGATTTTCTTTTATGTGTGAAGCTTGTCATCATAATTTTAATAAATAAAGCTTTATCATGACTTTTTGATAACAGAAACCCAGTGAAAATGAGTGTTTTATTATCTGTTGCTCAGATTATTAGCTTCCCTGCAGCCTTGACCTTTATAGGTCTTGCATTTGAGGTTGGACAACTCAACCACAGAGCTGCTAAACAGCTCTGTGGTTGTTTAGCAACCACAGAGCCGGTAGCATGTAGATTGTAAAAGAAAGTTTCAGTGTCACTTATCTGAAAGTGTAACTTAAGCTTGTTAAACGGACCTCCTATTTTAAGTCATGTATGCTAATTTATCAGTAGGAACCACAGTCAGTGAATTGAAAAGTGTTGGGTGTTCATTACATCACAATTTATACATTATAGTTATTTATCCAGAAGTTGTAAATAAGATATTGGGAAAAACTCAGCAACATTGGCAAACATCAGCAGCTAAGAGTCCAACAATGATGGCTTGAAAATGGATACAGCGATCAACAGTAGTCTTATGCTCATTTTGCGCTACAGGTACGGTGATGACACCCAACTATGTGCGATCACTTGACATCAGTCTGTCGCCATGGTGTGACTGCACCAGCAGTGGGAACAGCAAGCCAGACTGTGAAAGATTTACAGAATTTTTCACCAACAACCGATGCTTACGTGAGTTCAAGATTGATCAACTCAGTCAAACTGATGTCTCGTCACCTGGATTTGAGAGTTAAGGTTGTAAAAGCTAAATGATCATGTGTACCTCAGATGTTTTTTTACAAACTGTGAATGCTGCGTAAGAAACAATTTCATGAGCATTTCTTTTGTCGTTTTTTCGCTCAGCTGAGCCATACAGCTTTATTTCTACATTCAAACTTCAAATCAAATCAAAAACTTAAATTGTTTTGAAAACAATGCATGCCTAATTTATTTTTGTTGCGATTATGATCAGAACGACAAACAGGACTGTTTCCCCTACCCCCATCCAGTCTCTTCCGCTTATGGAAAAGTGTTTTTCGATTAAATGTTACATGATGAGAAAATTTCATTACTTAAATTATTTTTCAAGTTTTCTTATTTTGAGCACTTTATTTTCTGATTGCTTTGTGAATCATAGCTATTAGATGGTGACACTGCTTTTAAAAAGCCTCTTAAGAAAGGTCAAACCATTTCTTCTCCTACCCAATTATATAAAGTATCAATTATACGCAGCTTTTGGCTGAATATGAACAAAATATTTTGGGGCATGCCGCTTGTACTTATTTCCAAGTCAAGGACAGATTTCTACAAACGATTTGGACATTCAAACCAGATTTTAAAAATCCAGCTCAGAGGGCATTCTGCGACATAATGTGTAAATCTGTCCAGCAAGACAATGATTTTGCATATGTTTAAGAATTTCCACTAATACAATCGACTCATTCTTTACAGGAAATGCCATTCAGGCTTTTGGGAATGGCACTGATGTTGGAGTTTGGCAACCGCAACCCCCGATTCAGCCTACTGTACCGGATCCCAGCATCACTCGGAGGGGTAAAGACCGAACTAGTAATGCACTGGATTCGCTGACAGATGTGACCAAACTGGATCTAAATGGCAACTCGTTATACCCTATTTGCGGTACCCTACAGGTGATGATTCAATCATTGTATGTGTTGGATGGAAAATAAGTCACCATTTATATTTTTTATATTTTATTTACATATTATGTTATTGTATTATTTTGCTTTGTTGTACTCACCTGGAATATTAAGGTTAGGAAAAGTATTTTTAGTGTTGCACAATTATGGCTGCAAAGAAAGTACTGTATAGGCAAAACAACTAACATCTTGCTGGCACAAATTAATCTTTGTCTCTGCATAGCTCATATGCTTAAACATGCTTGGAACAATATAAACTTGAATGAATTGTTATTAAATCTGATTGGTTGCTGACTGAAGCGGGTTCCTGTCAGGCAGGCTGTACTTCCACTGAGCTCTTTCATGGAGAAACTTTACTGGAATACAGCAAAAGGGCACAAATGCATGGCAAACGACAAGTTCCAGTTTTGATAATACCCCTTTATCGAACTGCAGATGTGTTTACGGACAGTGAAGTTGCCTATTGTCTACTATAAAATGTACAAAGCTGTTCGTGGAAAATTTGTGAAATCCTGATAACTATTTTGTTACATTTCGAGGATTTTGTTGTTTGTCAACTTTTTTAATTGATGCCTGAACGTCAGGTGAAAGATCTCCTCATAGCTTTTGTGTGAGTGTCAGACGTCTGGCTCTGTCACCTTGATGGGTCTGGGATGGTTTTATGATAGCATGCTCAGAATCACCCCCTTCTGGGCAGAAAGATGAGACGTCAGTGTGGAGTCAGAGTTTCCAAAGCTGTCATGTCAAAGCTAATTGGTTGCCACAGTAACTTCAGAAAAGACCCACAGGGATATCTGCGTGTGTGCATGTGTGCGTGTTTGTGTGTGTGTGTGTGTGTGTGTGTGTGAGAAGTGACAAGGTATCACTTTAAAGATGCTTCTCAGATTTTTATTTATGTTCACTGTAGCTTATAGCTTAGCTTTTAACTACGGCCTGTTACGACAAAATCTGTCTAATAC